>NC_071388.1:165776801-166443531 GCF_022682495.2 Desmodus rotundus | reverse complement strand
ACTGAGTCTCTTATTTTCTGTTTTTTCTTTAATCACTCACAGTTACAAATAAATGCATAAATTGAAGAATTTAAGAACTGAAGGATGTCAACTGCTATAGTTGACAGTAAACTTATGTTGTGACAAGGGAAAGCAAAGATAACATATTCCTTGTTGTTCACAAGCAAGCCAGAGGTTTGCTATTTCACTAGTCTACTCGTTAAATTTGAAGCATTACTTCACAGGCTGAAATTAAATCTGGTATGCAAAGAGAAAAATAAAAACGAGCTAACTTTCTATCTCCTAGAAAGATTCTACTTCCTCTAAAATAATCCTCAGTGACCTTGTGGAACCATTCCCATGTTAAACTGAAAAGCGTATTTCTTCAGCAACTACAAAGCTACGCTATTACTCTAAAGGCATTCAACACATGTCTCCTGAACTCTCTAGATCTATGCATGTACAGCAGTTTGGGCCATTTGCAGAAAATCAACAGAAACCTTTAATAATGTTTGACCTTACATGAAATTTTAAAACATTTAAGAATTTTGAATTGATAGTTCTTTATACCTGTTGTAATAGGAAATATCAAAAATACATTGTGCAAATGAAATGATTCTTCAGAGAGCAAATTTAACTTGACCCCCTCTTAAATGGCTATCGATTTGACATAATATTTAGAAGCCTGAAAATACTTTATTTATTCTCTAGAGCACTGGTGTTCAATACAAATATAATAAACAAGCCATATATGTAATTTTAAAATTTCTAATAATCACATTAAAATGGTAAAAGATAAAAGTGAAACTTATATTAAACCACATTTTATATACCCAATATACCCAAAATATTTTCATTTCAACATGTAATAAAAAAATGTACATCAGTAAGATTATTCTACATCCTTTTCTTCGTACTAAGTTTTCAAAATTTAATGTGTATTTCACATTTGGAACATATCTCATTTTGGACTAAACTGAAGTAGGTAATAGCCCCAAGTGACTTTAGTGGCTACATCACTGGGCAGCACAGCTTGTTAAGTAATACTTTCAGATATGGCATTCTGCTATCTGTTTAGGATTACTTTTTACATTCACGTTTCCTTTTGGAACTGAAATTGCTGACTATAAATATGAGTGAACTGTTAATTCACTAGATAAATCAGAATCAGATCACCTTATCTGAGGATCGGTTAACACACAAAGTAGGAAGTAACTGGATTATACCCTATCATATCTCAAATAGACTTCAGAGATAGGTCTCATCATCACTAGTGTACACAACTTTGTAGCAAAAATATAGGTAAGACAAGAAAACCTTTTCACACCAAACCACAGCACTGCCTTATTTCTAGCAGCCACTCTCACTTTTGAGCACATATCTCTATGCAAGTTATCTACAAGACTGTTTTCCTAAGTTTGATGAATTTTGGAAACCATAAAGTCACTGTTGAGAAACAGAGCACCAAGTAAAATGAATTGAAAACATGTTTCACAGAAAAAATTATCAACCAGTTATTTTAATGCACACTGTACTAACAAACAACCTTAAATTATTCTACATGAGTTCCACTAAATGAATTCTTCCCACAAATTCCAATTCATTTACTGCTTCTCATACACATATTTCAAGTACCTAAATTACTAAGAATGTTCCCAAGTAATTAGGACATTTGTTTGAAATGTAAATAATTCCAACAATGCATTCTCTAGAAAAATAGCTAAAACCATTAGCTTAGCACATAAAATTTGTCCTTAAGGCAAGTTACTAAATAAATCACACAGAAACTACGAAAACTCTTGTTTACTGCATTTACATTTGTAACACATTCGGGGATTTCTAAATTTGGAAGGTCAGTTCAGATAGCACATAAGCAGTAACTTTAAAAGTTAGAAAAATTTTAGAAGTTTCTGCAATATACTTCTGAATAAACATACTCGACAGAAATATTACAACAGAACAAAAATCAGCACCATTCACACTATAATCTCAGTAAAAAGCACAAAACCAGAATCTAAGTCCAAAACATGTAATACATGCTAAAAAGTACTTTTTTTCCTCCCAAATTTATTTAATTCACCATAGACACTGTTTGTTTAATCCATTCGCAAAGCTGAAAAGCAGCAAATGTAGCCTCTTCAGCAGCACACACATCCATGGACAATGCACTGATCTGGATATTTTCCCCACAACTTGAAACTAAATTAACAAAATTTGTTTATTACCTGCAGTTAGGAGGAGGATCAAGGGTTATTTCAGCTAGCTCCTTCTGAATTCTGTTAGTGAAATGAGAACAGACAAAAAGGATTTGAGATAGTCTACAGAATAACTGGGGAATTACACTGCCCTCTACCACCATGCAGCTAAATGCAAGGCTGGCTTTGCCTTCAGTAATGCTAACATGGCTGCTTCCTCTTTGTTCTCAGAGGCATAACCCAAATCCCTTAACAGAAACTTTGCAGCTTTTTTTCTCACTTGCTACTGTAAATAAGTAAGACATTTACACCTGTTTTGAGAAATAGTCCTCCACTAGCACTCAGTAAAGGATGTAAAATCTATTTTAAAACACTTTTTACCAAAGAAATTCTCTTTTCAAGCTTATATGCAAATGAGACAAAAAGGGAGGAGGGAAAGCACTAGAATATTTGACAATGACTTCAAGTCACTTTTACCAAGGTAAGAATTAACAAGCTACTGCTCTGACACATTAATAGTTTTGATGTTTTATCTGTAGAAAAGAAGTTTAAAATTTACAAATGTCTTTACCAGTGAAAAACTTCCAAAGGACTCTGGCATGATTTAACCGTATCTGTTTTCCCCAATCTTAAGTACAACACTTAAATTTAATAAATTCGGAGAGAAAAAAGATAAGGAGACACATTATATAACTCTGAGTAAAGAGGGGAAAGCAGTTACTGATTTTATTCAAATTTCAAATGCTTTCAAAACTTATCATTTTTAAAATGTTCCTCAATAACATTACAAAAAATTGATAAAGTTTGTAAATTATTGCAAAGACTGCTGTTATTTAATAAAATATTCTCATTATTAATACTTAATTATTGATACAAGATTAAAAACCCATAGAAAAATGAGTACTTCTGCATCACTACAAAATGCCAATATTTGACCAGTTTTATATTCTCTTTTCTCTATGGTTGTGATCAATGATAATTAACAAAATGTCAACACTGCCTAATACTGTAGGTACATCTGATGTATAATTACTACAATTCATGGATATTCCACTACTACCACTGATGGAGTCCCACTTGACAGCACATTATTTTCACCATCACAGATAATAAAAATCAACAGGAAACAAATGATCTTTCACATATATGCAACAAAATACGTTTGTCCTGCTGTCGAGTATTAAAGTGTCAAGCATATTCACAAGTTTAAGAGGGAAAAGGCACAAGGACAAATGAAAGTTTTCAATCACCAGGAGCCACCTAAAATTGGAAATGGCTACTTAGCAGCTGTATTTGCCCTCACAGGAATTTGGAGGCATAACCATAATTTAACTACAAAAAGTAATTATTTGGGATGCATGACTTAAAATTCATGTTTAAAAAACTGAAAGCATATATGAATCACAGTTTTTAAATCTGCTTTCAAATATAGCCAAGGCAGTGCATTTACAAATATTCTAGTGAACATGATTGTTTCTGATCATTAAGTTTCATGGAGAGGCACTGCTGATCTGTGTAAGTGTCAATTTCAATGAATAAGAGTATGACTCATTAAAAGGAACATCCTCAATGTACCAACGAATTGGGGTTCACCAAATTTTCCTTGAGCAACTCCTTAAACAATCTGTGAGAATATAAATCCGATCTTTACTCAAGGACACTCTTACTGAAGTTACCAAAGTACAGAATAAGTTTGCTTGAAAGTATAATTCTTGGGAGATGGCTTATATACATACCACCTGAAGAATGACAACTCATTCAAGTACAAACAAAACTGCCCATGAAGTAAATTTTTTTGAACTAGTGCTACAAAAGTGTCCAACCATCTGGAAGACAACCTGACAGTGTGCTTAATCCTTCTTTTACACATTACCTTTTAGCACTAGTGGATAACTTAGCAGTGGTTTTGCTAGAGAGTTTGGTGTTTTTCTTCTGCTGGGTGGCAGAAGGTTTTCTTTCTTCTTGTTCTTCAGGCTCTGGAGCGGCTGGGTCTCGCTGGTCTGCATCTGAACTACCACTGCTGGTGCTGGGGCTCTCATCATCGGACCTTTGCCTATCACTGGACATCTTGATGAAGTTATCACTTGGAAAACTTTTAAGAAAGGAGAAGAATAAAGGAAATGTTAAGTCTAACAAATAAGCCAATAGCACATTCTTCTCTTAATGTTCACCTAAAATCGTATTTTAATGAAAACGCTTCAAAAGTGTTCACACTTCTCACATGGTCCAGCAAGGTTACAGGAGAGGTGGTGTGTCTCCCAACGCCAGCGTTCAGGGATTTACCGAACTCAAGTTAGGAAACCCACTCACATATTTTTCCATCCCTTGGACAATCTATCAATTGTCTACTTTCTCAGAAGGCATGAAACAGATTTGCCAGGGAACTTAGGCAACGAGCATTAATAACATATGACACACTGTAAATAACAAATCTCGCTGAAAAATGTTCAAAAGTCACTAATAACGTCTAAATATTTACACACTGACATTGGTCACAGCTACCAAATTCCCCTTCCGAGAGGAAAACATACCCTGTTAATCGCCCATATGCTTATTTAAGGTGGCGATTCCTCCTCTGTGCACGTAATCCTTTAAATACAACACTTAGAAATTAAAAAATCAACTAACAAGCTCCTCTAGCCGTTTCCACGGCCAGCAGCAAAGATTCATCCAGCCAAGACCGAGCTGCCACCCTGGGAAAAGCAGAATCCAAACTGCACCTTCTGCAAAGCTCCCAATGCCATCCAGGTTCCTCGCTCAATTTTTACATCACGGACCGACATTTTGTCAAAATAACGAAAAAAAAAATCAGAGGAAAAACAAACAAACAAACAAAGCCCCAAGAAGTGCAACAAATTTCCGCACCCGCGGAGGCGAGCCACGGCCGGCGGCGGCGGCCACGCAGCTCCGCGGCCCTTTGTGGGGAGGGCCGCGCGGGGGCCGCGGGCAGCGCTCGCCGCGCCGGGCGCCAAGTGATGCGAGCAGCCCCGCCGGCCCCGCCGCGGCTCGCGGACACCGGCGGCGCGGGCGCCCGGCGCGAACAAAGCTGCCCGCCCCCACCCCCTCCCCCACCGCCGCCGCCCCGGCCGCCCCCCACGCGGCCCCCCGGCCCCTCCGCCTTACCTCGGCCGCCCGCCCGGCCCGCTCACGCGCCGCTACGGTGTGGGGGAGGGAGAGAGAAAAAAACCCTTCCTTAAGGAAATGGAGGCAGCTGGGGGGGGGGAAAGGGGGGGGAGGGAAAAAAAGAAGCCGAGGAGGCTCTGGCCGGGGAGTGTGGAACATTGAAAGTCGGAGGGGGTTGTGCAGTGCCGGGCTCCGGCCGGAGGGTGGCGCCGCCCAGCGCCTTCGGAAAAAAATGGGGGGGAGTGGGAGCTCGGCTGGGCGAGGGCGCGAGCTCCCGACGAGGCGGAAGGGACGCGGGAGACCCCCGCGCGCAGTTGCCTCCCGCCGCCGCCGCCGCCGCCGCCGCCGCCGCCCGGCTCGGCTCCTCCCGGCCGCGCAGTCAGCAAGTTCCGAGGCGAGTGCGGGGGGGAGGGGCGGGCGCGGCGGCGGTGCGCGTGCTCGCTGCTTGCCTGGCGGAGGGGCGCGCGCCGCCGGCGCTCGGCGGGCGCGAGCTGTTCCCGCGCGCTCCCGCGCGCTCTCTCCGCGCCTCCCTTCACCCGGGGGGCGCACGCGTCCGTCCGCGCGCGGCCAGGACAAAGAGCGCGGCGGGGACCCGGCGGGCTGGCCCCTGCCGCCCTTGGCCGCGGAGCCAGTGCCTGTGAGGGCGGGGGCGCGGGCGCCGTCTCGCGGGGCTGCTGTGCCGCGGGGTGGCTTCCGGCCTGAGCCCGCCTCCAGAGCGAGGCTGCCCATTGGACTACCTGCCCCGCAGGCTGGGGCCCGCGTGCCTTCAGGGCGGGCTGACCGAGGTCATCCTCAGGACTGGCCATAGCCCCTCCGCCTGCGCAGGGCTGGCGTGGACCCCAGAGCCCCACGAATGGACAAGGACCCTGGGCGCGTGGTCGGGAGTCCCCAGCTGCCCTGCATGACCAGAGACTAATAGATGTCTTTGAGGAGGCCTGGCACGCAGGTGGAGGAAAGCTGCATTTTGCCCCTCTTATGAACTAAAGGGGCAAGATAGGAGGGTCTTGGGCATTGAGGGAGGAAGAAAGGGATTCTAGATTATGAGACCTGCCAGTTTCTCTTTGGCCCTCAGCCTGCCAAAGAGGACAGTCCTTCCGATCCTTTGAAAACTTAAAATTCCAAAACAATTTTTTAAATGCCCCGTGCAAGAATGTTTAAAGTGAAGGTAAGGAGTTAGGAGCCTCAAACATGACAGTTTGCTGCGGGGCTATTCTGATGTGCCTGCCAGATGACAGTTCTGGAAAGAGAAGCCCCGACTGACATGGTCAGAATGTCCTCACGGATGAGGATAGTGAAGATTAGTGTCGCTCTATCATCCTGTCTTGCAGTCTCCAGGTGGACTCTGCAGTTTTTGCTCCAGGCACATACTAGACAAAAGTACAAAAACTTACTGTTTGCAACGCAGACTTCTCCAACTACTGAGAACTTGTTCCAGTGATGGAGCCCCAAAGGAATTTGTGGATTCCTCTCCCACAAGTGTCCAGGGGCAGAGGTGCTGGGAGAATGTGGAGTTCACAGAGGGAGTGAGAATGGCAGTCATAACATAAGTTAGAGTTAAAGTAAAAAAAAGACAGTGAGCTAACATATTTACTTATTTTTCCTCCAAACAAAATTTTTGGTAGAGGGTTGCTCACAACTCTAAAGAGTAAGTTACATTTCTGTAATTTTCCAAAGATGCAGTCATTCAATGAACTTTCTTGAGGGCTATGCTGCTAGGTGCTAGACACACAAAACCACCCATTCAATTACTGTGTGACTAAATCCAGGTCTCCATTCTGCACTAGAAGCTCACAGTCCAGAAGGGGAGCAGTTCATTAAAGTTCACCAGTGTGATAAGGACAAAGATACTCCAGGGAGAATGAACAGCAAAGCTCAAGAAATGGTGAAGAAAGAGTATGGTGTGCCGACAAGCATTTAATTTGGCTGAATCAAAGTGAGCTTCTGGAAAGAGCCTGTTAGTGAAAATATAGACAGAATGTCCCCCACTACAAACTTTTACACTGTGGTGCTACAGCAAAAGCCAGGCGATTTTGAGTTTGGACTTTAGAATGGGGAACTGTGAAAGAAAGGCTACATATAAAAGTGGATTCTTTTAAGGAAATTTCATATCACAGAAGTAGTCTGAAGACCCAAAGACTAAGGGCTGATAGGATTTGGGTGGGGCCAGGAGATTAGGAAATAAAGATACTTAGCTGTGTTTTGGTAGCATCCTTTGGAAAAGAAAGTACGGAGCTGGAAAGCTATAGAACTGGATTCTGATCTCATTCTACCAAATTTATGTGACCTCAAGGAATTACCTGTTCTAACCTAAGTCTTCATGTATGTAAAAGAAAATTGTAGCAAAGGTTCTAAATCCTCACTTGTTCAAAAGTTCCATGATTCTTCAATGAGTTTGAAGTTAAACGGAGTTCTGCTCAACATTTACTCGACAGAATACTTAAGAACTAACAAATGCTGGGAAATTGGAGTGAGATATGGATGCTGCTGTTACCGAGCTCAGTGCGGGGTGGGCCAGCCAGAAATGTAGGCTGCAGAGTGAGAAGTGCTGTATTAGAAAAAAGTGAACAGAATGAGTGGAGCATTATTAATTATCAATTAATAATTAGTAATGGAATTAATCATTCATGGGGTCATGGGGTGTGGGTCAAAAGAACTAACAATGAACTGGGCCAGAGGGATCAATACATGATAATATAGATAATGCTCTTGTCAACATACCTGGGACATAATAGGTGTTCAACCGTAATTACCATATAGTTGAAGTCATCATAAAGAGAATAAATGGCTCCATTAGTTTAGGGAGAGTTGTGGCCTACCCCCACAATACTAGGTGCCCAGCTACCTTTATTCATCTGAGTAAAGGGGTCTTTCAAGTGATCGCTCCAGAGCTCACGGCTTGCTTCAAGGAATATGACAGTACCACCTGACCAGAAGCGACTAGTAATTTATGAATTGTTTCTCTCATGTTCTTCCTCACAGCACACCCTGTTTTGTTCTGTAATAATTTTCTCTATCTCTCGTTTTTGCCATGTCTACCCTTGAAATTAGGGATCATGTTTTTATAATCACTCCTGAGGGTGTACAAATTTTACCTAATGCAAATTATTCCATAAAGTATGTAATAGAAAATTTCCACATGACCCCTCAGAAGAGTACCGCAAAGCAGTTCTTACATCTGCTCCACAAAAAGACTGTTCCCTCTCTTTATCCTGTTACCTTAGTGGTACGGGTCCTGCCAGCTTCTCACTCAAAACTCTGTGAGAGTCACAGGTAAGGGCAAGATACTAAATCCAATTGCAACGGAGAGTGCCTCAATTATCTTCTCTCCTCTTTTCCCCCCAATGTTCTTGTGACCAAAAGGGACCTGTCATAAGGGGAGACAAGGAAGGCCCCAGAATCCTTTAGACCTCCCTGGTTTGGGAGGTGCTTTCTCCTGAGCCTTCAGTGGGTCTCACTGGTGTATATGTACATAAGTATATGTGTGCATAACCAAGAATTGCACAGGAATACATCATCTGAATTATCTAAAAAGTTTCTGAATTGAATAATTTTGTAATACAGTGAGGCTACACATCTTTTTAATTGCCCACCATGGCCAGCAACATAACTCACACATAAGGGATGTAGAATAAACAGTTAATTTGTTTCATTGATTTCAGAGCACTTCTGTTTGTTTCCTTCACTCAATAACTTTTCTGGATGTCTCTTCATTTTTCCCCTATCTTTTTTTTCAGGTTGTTTCAGATGTTACCCAGTTATTTGTGTCCTTTAGTACTCTGGCTATAAAAGTTTCTCTTTCTACCCGTGAAAACAGGATTGGTTTACTAGGAAGTCATTTCTTGGCCCAGGCTTAATTTAACAAGCCATGTTTGCCATTGTTAGTCTCAGTGTCTCTGGATCCCCAGAGTCCAGTGCACTGCTTGACGTGACAGTGTTCCTCCACTGTGTCATGTATGGTACTCCAGCTACATGCCAGACCCTGGACTGGGAACAGAACGGTATGTAAGCCTTCGTTTGACTTCAAGGACTTCAGGGCATAAGACTCTGATCACTTCCTGCTTTTCTCCTTTGAGATAACTCTAAGGAAGGGTTAATATCAAACAGGGTTCACATCTTTGTTCCACAAAGAGCTCATGCACATTCAGTGAAAATATAAGCACCTTAATAAGGCAAAAGGCATATACAGAACATTAAAACAAATAAATGTATTTAACCTTAGTAAAAAAAACCCTCAACCTCATTAGTTATAAAAAAGGAAAATTAAAATGAGATACCTATCAACACAATAAAAACAAATTTTAGTGATTTTAATTATTGCTGGCAAATAGGTAAAAAAAAAAATCCCTTTGTCCTTTTCCAGTGGCAGTGAAAATTGATAGAACCCTTTGGAAATGAATTTGGAAGCTTGTGTAAGAGCCTTAAATGTGTTCACACCCCTTAACTAAATTTCTCCATTTCAAAAAAATGTATCTTAAGGAAACATTCTAAATGTGGGGGAAAATTGGAAATGTCTAACTGTAAGAAAATGATTGATTAAATTGATTAACCCATACAAATAAATTTGCAGTTATTAAAAATACATATGAGGCCCTACCTGGTGTGGCTCAGTGGATTCAGTGCCAGCCTGCAAATCAAAGGGTCACTGGTTTGATTCCCAGTCAGGGCACATGCCTGGGTTGCAAGCCAGGTCCCCAGTGGGGCACGTGCAAGAGGCAACCACACATTGATGTTTCTTTCTCTCTTTCTCCCTCCCTTCCCCTGTCTAAAATAAATAAAATCTAAACAAAAATACATATGAGGAATATGCAAAAATAGACAGGTAAGTTCTGATAAAATGTTAACGAGGGCAAGATTTTTCTATTTTGTGAAGTCAAAGTCTGACTCAGTGCTTCGCAAGGCATCTTAACACAAAGTAAATGTTCAACAAATATTTGTCAAATGATTATGTACCATATCTTTATAGCTAGGGATACAAACATATATGAATGGAACATACTTTAAAAGGTTAACTATATCTATATTTTAGAGCAACTATGAATAAGCTTTTTAATTCTTTCTATTTATATTCAGTTCTTTTCTAATTTATTTAATAAGCAGACGCTAGTTTTATAATGAAGAAAAATGTGAATAAATAAATGCAAATGTGTACATTTGGTGAAAATAAATACTGTTTAACAGTTTTTAAATTAAGTTATTTAACATCTGGCTGGGCAGCTCAGTTGGTGAAAGCATGGTCTTGATCAGCCAAGGTTGCAGGGTCTCTCACCAGGTGGCAGGGCACATGCAAGAATCTTCCAATGACTGCATGAATAAGTGGAACAACAAAAATCAATGTTTCTCTCTCTCCCTTTTTCTAAAAAAACTAAGTTATTTAATAAATGAAAAATAATGATAAAAATTCAAGCAGACTGTTTTAGAATTTTTAAAATTTTTAAGGTTATAGAAGAAAAAGTAGGCAAAACCATTTTTAAAAAGCCATGTGAGGACACTACATGAAATAAAACAATACGCTTGGGCTTAAGGACAGGTAGATCACTGGAACGGAAGTAATCAAGAATTAGATGACTTCATATGTAACAAGTGAGAATTTTTTTACCTAAAACACAGAAAAACAAAGGATTGTTCTATTAATGATATTAAAGTAACCAGTTACAAACACAGAAAATGTTCGCATAGAACCATGCCTTACGTCATACCTCAATATAAATTACATATGCATTCAAAACTTAAGTTTTAAAAAATATCACTCCTTAGAAAAATTAGAATAGTCTGAGTATTTAATGTAGACAAAGAGGAGTTTTGATATGTTATGCTAAAAACCAACAGAAAAAAGAATCACTTATTAGACCAGGTACAAAAATCGAATCCTCAATATGCTCCCCTAAACACATAAATCTACATATACCAAGTTGAAACAACAAAATAGACAAAACAATTTGCACTATGAAAAAGGATTAAGATATTGCATATAATTCTGTATAGATTTACAAACATATCAAATGACAGTTAAAGGACATGTTAGAAATGTAAGATTTTTAAACTATATATTGCCTTTAAAAATCTAAAAAATCTATATTAAAATGATGTACTACATTATTTTTTGTGTCAGTGTAGGATTTTATTTTTATTGTTCAATTACAGTTTTCCCCATTTTTCCCCCATTACGCTCCCCTGCCCTACCCACTCACCACCTCCCACATTCAATCCTCCCCCGCCCATTGTCTTTGTCCATGGGTCCCTTCTGCGTGTTCCTTAACTTGACCTTTCCCCTTCCTTCCCCATTATCCACACCCCCCCAGCCCCCGCTCTGGTCACTGTGCGATTGTTCTCTATTTCAATGTCTCTGGTTCTATTTTGCTTGCTTGTTTGTTTTGTTGATTAGGTTCCACTTATAGGTGAGATCATATGGTATTGAGGTACTACATTCTTGTACATAAAATTTACAAATCTAAAAACTGTATGTTGCCAAATACCTGTGAGAATATTATGAGAAGGGCACTTGCGTATATTGCTGGAGGCATTGTAAATTGCTATAAGCTTTTTTCTGGAAAGCAATTTGGCAATGTGTTTCAAGAGTCGTAAAAATGTTCATACCCTTTAACCTAGTAATTCTACTTCTGGGAATCTTTCCTAAGGAAATAATCCAAAATATTAAAAAATACCATATGCCTGACAATGTTTATCCCAGTGTAATTTATACTATATAAAAATGGAAACCACTCAAACTGTTCAATATAAGGCTATGCTTTAGTAAATTACGGTCCATTCATTCAATTGAATATACATGAATATAAAATGGTGAGTATTATAACTATCATTTCTACCATCAGTTTCACCTCAGAGTTGAAGTCCTTTTCTATGAGATCAGCTGATGTTTTCCTTAGTTAGTAAAACTAACGAAAGATGTTGTGCATCATCTTGGTTGCTGACATTTTTACTTAATATTATGTTACTTAAAGTTTTCTGAGGTACTTTAGATTATCTCATGTGTGAAATCAGGTTAAGTGTACTTCTGCTTCAGCAAACAAAATTGTATACACAATATGAATAGAAAATGAAAGAAATTTGGAAGAAATATGCAAACAATCATTTTGGGTTAAGGACCTGCTTACTTGTGAATCTGTCCACCTTTTCTATAATACACAAGTGGTTGCTTAATTGGAAAAGATTTGATAAGAAACAATATGCTTTAATTTGGGGCAAGAAAGAAAGTAGTCTAATTTTACATGATGAAGTTTACATTTTAGTTGAATGTCTATAACTAAAGAAGTAAAACAATATTTTTCCATCCTCACCTGAGGACATGCTTACTGATTTTAAGGAAAGGGGAAGGGAGGGAGACAGAAGGAGAGAAACATAGATGTGAGAGAGAAAAGTTGATCAGCTGCCTGTTGTACGAACCCCAACCAGGAACTTAATCTGCAACCTAGGCATGTGCCCTGATCAAGAATTGAACCTGTGACCTTTCAGTTTATGGGATGATGCTCCAACCAACTGAATCACACCAGCAGGGATAAAACAGTATTTTTAAAATGAGAATATTAATTATTTTTTTGAGAGTTATACTTTAATTTTTTTCAGGGCCAAATTCTAGAGGTTTATCATAATTTGTAAAACTTCTCAAAGGTATGCCTGATAAGATGTCAAAGTGCATATGATTTTAACTTTTCTGGATTGTAATATCCCAAAATAACTCAGATTAAGTAAACATCACAGAGATTCAAGTGGGTTGAAAAATGATAAATAATGCTCAGTAAGAATGAACACTCTGTGTGTGGGGGCGGGGGGAGTAAGTAGCATATCCAACTCAAACTCATAAAATAGTGACTGCTTAGTACCAGTACTTGTGTTCCAAGAAAAGACTATTGAGCCCTGGCTGGTGTGGCTCAGTGGATTGACTGCCAGCCTGTGAACCAAAGGGTCACCGGTTAGATTCCCGGTCAGGGTACATGCCTGGGTTGGAGGCCAGGTCCCGAGTGGGGGGCGTACGAGAGGCAACCACACTTTGGTGTTTCTCTCCCTCTCTTTCTTCTTCCCTTCCCCTCTAAAAATAAATTAATAAAACCTTTTTTAAACAAAGAAAAGGATATTGAAATACTAGACATTTTTGACCAAGGAAGTTGAGTCTTAGACACTAAATGACTTCCCTAAAGTCTTAAAGATAGCCCTCGACTGAACTGGAAACAGAATTTTGAAATTCTGTTCCCATTCCACTGTACTGTCATATCCACCAGGGCATATAGTCCAGTTTCCCAAGTCACCAGCTTCTGTAGAGATGTCATCAGGAAGTTCTTTTGTCATGAGTGTAACAATCTTCTTTTCTCACCGTTGTTAATCAGCATGAGAAAGATCTTTTTTGATATACTGATACAAGTTTGACAGTCCTGTTATAATCACTGATAATACACTACATATTATATAATATTTAACATCGTTTTAAGGAAATATTTGTGTAATTACTAAAATGAGGGCAGGGACCATATCTGGTTTTGGTGCCTAATACAATACCTGGCATCAAATATTTATTAAATATTGAGAAAATAATTTGTAAATGAATAAATTGATGGCCAAGTTACTTTCACACTCAAAGTCAATTGAAGGGAATGTTATAGAATAACAACAAGAAACATGAGTTTTTGCACTGCCTAATTCTTTATGGATCTGGTATTCATGAAAAGCAGCAGAAGCCAAGCATATAGGAGTCTGAAAGTATTTAGAGAAATTAAAGAACAGTAGGTTAATTAAAGGGTAATAGGTTAAAGGACAAATAAATTAATGGTGTTTGGTGTGAGCCCCTAACCTCTGAAATACATGTCGGGAGAACAATGACTGCACTTTCTCACCGAACCACTTATACAACCCTGGTCAGAGAATGACTGTTGGCGTGCATTCTTTTCTGCAATAGCAGTAGGGCAGCAAAATGTATCCTACTTCAGCTTTATAAAATGTCCACATAGCAGAGACCAAGTTATGTTTTCTATAGATCCAAATGCTAGCAATTAAGATTAAAATCAATCACCCTCAATTTCAGATTCGTTGACAGACATGTTTAACAGGACTGATGGGAAAATAACAAGTACATGTTTGGTCCAGCTCTCTGTAGCTCTCTTTTAATAATCATGGCCATTGACTCAGAACCTGGCATCTTGGGTTCTAGTTCTGATTACATTGCTTTAGCCTTCTAGATACGAGTTTCCTCATCAGCAGGATGAAAGAATTTGGAGGTTTTTTCCAGTTCTGAAATATCTATGACTTATGCTATTGTGTGAGTAAGTGCTATTGAACAAACTGGATTAACTAACATGGCTGATAGTGCGTTTTAAACATCAACATTGCTTAATGGGAGGAGTTATGCAAACAATGATTGAAGGCCATTTTTATCCACATGAGTTGATTAATTGTTAAAATTCAATTTGGCTTTGGAAAATTTGAATGTCTTTCTTAAATAAAGGCTACCATAACCAGCTACCCCACTCCACCTCCACTCTACTCCACCCTACCGTCAGTTATTTTGGTTATACGACCATATATGCATCCAAACCAGCTGTCAATTTAAGTGGAAAAAGTGTACCAAATAGTTCAAGTTTTCTAAAATTTGTAAAGAAAAAAAGTATAATTTTTATTTATTTATTTAAATACCTAATTAAGTTGTTTAAATCAGGTTAGATTTCTACTCCCTGGCCAGATTAAATTTAAACTTGATTTTTTTTCTTATCCCTAGGAAAAAAGAAGTCGTAAGTCTTACCTATGGCCATTTTTGATACACACAACACCCCCACCCTCTGCCCCTAGACTCACAAAATCAAACTTAGGAAATACAACTATTTACTTATCTGAAGCTTCATTTAATCATGTGACAAATACCTTTTAAAAGACAAAGCACAGTACTGGAAGCTATGTGCCAAACAAGGTAAGAAACTATCTCTGCTCTAAAGCGTTTATAATCCAGCAGGATGGTTTAAGAGGGAGGGCTTCAAGGTCCAAGAACAGGACTTTCCTGCCTAAAAGCCAATGGCAGATTTTCATTCACCTCTCCTTCATGGAGTAAGCAGCCCCTTGAACTTGTGCTTTTACTGTCTTCAGCTACATTACAGGAGAAGCCAGAAGATGTAAAAGAATTATTTATGTACGTGTTCAACAAACAAATTTTGAGTACTTATTCAACAAATGAGAAAACTGTATTGTTGAATGTAGATCGCCTGTCCTTCAAAACACACACGCGCGCGCGCACACACACACACAGAGCAGCCTCTATTCAAAGTTCAAGCTTCCAGCTAGGATAATTCAGGTACTGGTTTCTTTTACTCACTCTGCCTTCAAAGCTGTATCCCCGGTGCCTAGTGCTCTTTAGGAGCTCAAAACTGTTTGCTCAATAACAACAAATACTTACTTTTATATATGCTGACTCATTAAATACTCTCAATAGCCCCAAATGAGGCAGGCACTGTTATATATTAATGTTACAGATAAGAAAGCTGAGGCATGGAAAGATTAAGCAACTTGCCCAAGGTCACATGACTAGTGAATGATAGACTCTGGCCAGAAAACCCATGCTCTTGACTACTATGCTATGCCACTTCTAAATAAATAAGTGGCGTTCCAAGTAATGGGATGGAAAGGAAAAAGAACTAATAGCATATTTGGCCCCATAGTCAGAAGGGAAAGAATTGGGACCTCTGAGACAGGTTGGAGATGTTAATAGCCAAGAGGAATGAGGCAGTGCTGAGGTTTTAGGCATCCCAAGGGGGTTGCTTTGGGACAATCTTTGGATGGTGAAATTGACAGAGACTGCTCAATCAGAAAGAGATATGTAAGAAAGCTGTAAAAATCAGAAGTGCTTTCTGGTCCTTTTGGGCAATTTTTCTTCTGCCAATCTTTCTTCTTTATGCTATTCTCTTTCTTTGTCCCCTGTCTTTACTATCCCTTTTAGCCTGTTATAATGTTGACCTACATTTTAAATTATTTATTAAATCAAATGTATAGATCTCTCGCTCTGCAGTCCCATGAAAAGAAAAAAACTGAAGTTATTTCAAACGTGTTCCTTATTAGTGTGGTACATGCAGGGGAATGACTCTTAATAGAAGTCTCTAAAATGAAAAGTCTCCAGAAGTGGACTAACCCTTAAAAACTAAGACATTATGAAAATAAATCTTGGTACTCCATCACTTCAATATTAGAAGAGATGGCCAAATCTTAAACACAAAGCATTTCATGTTTAAATTCAATATTTTCTTTTAAATAGTAAAAATTTCTGCAAATTTACATTAAAGAGTATTTTAAGATTGATTAGACTTTTCACTTTATAATAAGAGCAAGAATTCTTTTTCTGCCAAATGTCAGCTAAGGAATAGTTTATAGAATGCTGATATTTCTGTGTTTCTAAGAAGAACACTAAAACACTGATAAGTTATATTTATGCACTTAACTATATGATTATATAAAAATAACAGTGCGTCATTTACAGGAGTTGTCTAGAGTAAATTGTCAGCATCATGAGGCAGTTTGTGCCTTGACTGGTACGGTATATGGATCAATAAATTAATCTGCGTATACTTAATCTAATTAGTAAAACAGTGCAAACCGTCTGCTACAAGAACAAGCAATTGTTTGTTAAAGACTGAAAATAAGGATCAACATTGCAGCATTTACAGCCACATAAGTTGATAAACCACAATTTAGGTGCTGTGAATAAGGAATAAGTAAAACCAATACCAGGGAATGACATCAGGAGCGTACCCAAGGGCTCTATATTGCCTAAGTTAAGTCACTACAATGTGTTTTAGTATGTGTGATGGACAGCCCAAATGAAAGAGATCCCATTTTGAGGAGATTGATTTGAGGTGAGGAAGGTGATGTGATATTCATCTCTGTATAGCTTCTTAAAACTGATTTACTGCAGTGGCTTGTGGAAGTAACAGATGTTTATTTGAATGAATATTCATTGGCTGACATCAAGTCCCAGTAGATGACACTTTCCTCTTAAGAGGTCATATTTTCCTCTTAAGGAGTGTTTGTTATTGCAGTTGCCAATTGTCTATTTAGAAGACATAACACTAAGGAGCTATGTAAAGTGGAGTATTGATGTGTAATGATGTAGAGTCGGAACCAGAGGTAATATGCTAATTAGAAGCAGCAATAATGACAAATATAAACATCACTGTGGCTTACCTTATCCTTCTCGACAGCATCATGATAGCTTCTCATCAACCAATCATCAGTTTTCTTTTAAATTACCTTCTTACTACATTGCTTGAGTTGTAAACATATTTATTTAAGAAAGAACATTACCAAGAAGTGAGATGCCTTTAAATAACCATAGAAACCAAATAAAGAACTGTATTATGAAGCTTTAAAAAAATGTAGCCCTGCCCTGACTGGTGTGGCTCAGTGGGTTGGATGTTGTTCCTCAAACCTAAAGGTTACTGATTAGATTTCCAGTCAGGGCACCTGCCTGGGTTGCTGGCCAGGTCCCTGATTGGGAGCCTCTGAGAGGCGGTAACCAATCAATATTTCTCTCTCTCTCTCTTTCTCTTCCTCCCTCCTTTCCCTCACTCCTTTCCCCCAACCTCTAAAAATAAATAAATGAAATCTTAAAAAAATTAAAAAATAAAAATTATAGCCCTGGTTGGGTGGCTCAGTTGGTTGGAGCATCCTCCCATACACCAAAGGGTTGTGGGTTCAATTTTTGATCAGGGCACATACCTAGGTTTTGGGTTCAGTCCCTCTTTGGGGCACATATGGGAGGCAACAGGTGTTTCTTTCTCATATTGGTATTTCTCTCTCCCTCTCTCTCTCAAATCAATAAACAATATCCTCAAGTGAGGTTAAAAAATTATAAAGTTTTATATAAATAAAAATTGTTATTATTTGGAGCCAAGCTGCATCTCTACCGCTTGCTACACAAAATCTTGCTTGCTTCTGTGTGTGTTTTTAGAGAAAACAGCAATATCAGAAGTACAGATAACCTGTTATAATTGTTCATTTCATGAATTCATGTACTGGGACCAGTTTATCATACCTAAAGTTACTTTGGCTCTGCAAAAGATTATTTTGGCAGAAGTTTTATTAGTGTGTCAAATTGTCTTCTAAGAAACTTGGCCAGGATTACTGCCCAAGATGATAAGTTATAAATTTTAAACCTTATTACTATACACTCCAACTCTCCTCCCCCAAGACAGTAGCACTATGAATTTTCTGGTGCTATGATCCAAACACAAATTTGTTATGGAATTCCAGAAACAAATAAGATAATTTTAGGAGCAGAGTTACAAGATAATGATCTTGTCATATTTCTTGATTCATGAAATGCCTAGAGTATTTAGTAACATTAAAAAACTATGTCTCCATTATCTATGGTGTTAGGAACAGATATAACAGATACATTGAAATCTGCAGCTAAATCAGAAGTATCACTGTTAAGCCTTTAGAATTAGCCTTATTTCTCAAACTCACAGATGTGTTTGCTATTATTTAACCCTTTATATTAGTGCTTCTCAACTTGAGCTACACATTTGAATCATCTTATGATTGAGGAACTGTTAAAAATCCAGACACACAGGTCACACTCCCGATTAACTATATCAACACTGTGGGGCTGAGACCCAGACATTAGTAGTTTTTTTAAATCTCCCCCCAATGAGTCCAATATTCAGTCAAGGTCAAGAGCTTCTTAGTGGTAAGGATGCTGAGTGTCAGAGATGAAGAGAAACAATAAGAAAATAATGTCTGTTTATTAAATTAAAGAGTAAATGTCTGTGACTATTCAAATGCTATAGACCAATGCAATGATATGTAGAAGGAGATATTTCTGCTAGGTTTCTCTGATTTATTTCAAAATCATAACTCCAGTCCCATATGTTATTTGAGAGGGAAAATTTCCCAGTAATGGAAGTGTTTACCTACATAAGTATGAAATACATTAGTGACATAAGTTGGCCCTATATTTCAATATATAACAATTATTTTTTAATTTGTTAAGTTTTTTTTCAGAGAAGTAGTTTGGAATAGATACTTAGCAAAATATTCTAAAACTATATAATATGTATATACATTTATATCATAGTCATGATGCAAAATGAATAATTTTTAAATGGTATTTGGAGGTAGCAGGGATGTCCTTGAGAAGTGCATTTAGCCTTTCTCAGTTTAGGGAAAAATGATGAGTCTATATTTTCTGCTGTTACTCCTGGCAGTTTGTTTTCATAAAGTATGCTTTCCTGAGGTATCTTATAAGAATTATCTAGTAAGAAAAATTTATTTGCTTAGATATAATTAATATATTTAATATAGAAGGCATTATGGCATATACAGTGATTAGATTAAAACAAACCAGGGTTCCAAACCTAATTATGCCCCTCCTTGTCATGTTTCCTAGAACATACTCACCTAGCCTGGGATTCACTTTTTTCATCTTTAAAGGAATGTATTTATATCTTCTGTGCAAAGTTGTTAATTGTGGGACATTAAATATGGAAGTGTTGACTACACCTTTAGCATAGTGCCTGGCACATAGTAACCTCTGAATAAATAGAAGTTATTTTTTAAAATTTATTGTAAATTTTTTATTGTTGTTCAATTATAGTTGTCCCAGTTTTCCCCCCATTGCTCTCCCCTGCCCCACCCTCCTTCCCCTCTCCGTAGTCAGTCCCCGTCCTGTTGTCCTGTTGTCAGTTTGTTCTTTATTTCAATGTCTCTGGTTCTATTTTACTCACTTGTTGGTTTTGTTGATTAGGTTCCACTTACAGGTGAGATCATATGGTATTTGTCTTTCACTAGCTGGCTTATTTCATTTAGCATAATGCTCTCCAGTTCCATCCATGTTGTCTTGAAGGGTACAAGTTCCTTCTCTGTTTCTCCTGTGTAGTATTCCATTGCATAGATGTCCCACAGTTTTTTGGTCCACTCATTCACTGATGGGCCCTAAGGCTATTTCTATCACTTGGCTGTTGTAAATGATGCTGCTATGAACATTGGGGTGCATATGTTCTCTTGAATTGGTGTTTCAGGATTCTTAGGGTATAATCCCATCAGTGGAATCACTGGATCAAAAGGCAGTTCCATTTTTAGTTTTGTGAGGAAATTCACTGGTGTGGCTCAGTGGATTGAGTGCCAACCGGTGAGCTGAAAGGTTGCCGGTTTTGATTCCCAGTCAGGGCACATGCTTGGGTTTCGGGCCATGTCCCTAGTTGGGGGCATGCAAGAGACAACTGATTGATGTATCTCTTGCACATTTCTGTTTCTCTTCCTCTCTTTCTCACTCCCTTCCTCACTGTGTAAAAGTAAATAAATAAAGTCTTTTAAAAAAAGGAAGCTACTTTTAAATAATTCAAGCTGATTTTTTGAAAGCCTATTTCCCCCATTGTGTAATATGTGCTTTTTTTTTTCTGTAATAGCCCACCACAGACTTGATATTCAAGAGGATTACAGGAAATCTTTATGTATTCTTAACTCCAGGCAACGAGCAGCAAAGAGAGTGTCAGTAGTTGCACAGGCACACTTGTGGCCGTGTGAGTTCAGTGAGGAAGATGCCACACTCACTCACTCACTGAGGTGCCCACTCTGTGAACAGAGGGGAGACAGGCAGTGTGTGCCTCAGCAAAGCTGAGGTCACCCCATCACAGACCAGCTCAGTTGCTACTGAAGAGTGGGAATAAGAATGTTAAATCATCATGTTCTGAGGGTCTCCCATTCTCTATATATTGCATTTCATTGATTCTGATGTGCATGTTTTAACATCTCTGAAATTCAAATGTGCCATCTGATCGATAGTATTTTAAATCACCCTCAGCCAAGCAGTACTTTCTGAGGTAGCTGGTATTGCCTGTGACTCCATACACGTGGCCATAACTCTTTATATTGTTGTGATGCATGATAAAAACACAAAGCCAAGTTTTAAGAAGTTATTTAAATGACAGTAAAATAAAAATTGTAAGTCTTGAAAAATTGTGTCATAGTTTAATTGGTAGTGAATTTTCTTTTTTCATGGCATATCAAGTTATAATGCATCTTAGACTCTAATCTTTAACTTGATGTAATAGTTTTTGGAAAGCAACTTGACAATATGCCTCAAAAACTTTTACAATGTGGGTTTTTCCAGTAATTTCAATGTTCCTAATTCCTTTTAAGGAAATAATCAAAATTAAACCACCTTAATTCTTCTGTCTCATTTGTTGTTTAGTCTATTTATTATTCATTTATTTATTTTTTTTTAGAGAGAGGGAAGAGAGGGAGAAGGAGAGGGAGAGAAACATCAATGTGAGAGATACATTGATAGGTTGCCTCTCAGATGCACCCTGACCAGAGACTGAATCCATAGCCCAGGCATGTTCCCTGACCAGGAGTCAAACTGGAGACATTTCACTTTGCAGGACAGCACCCAACCGAGGGAGCCACACCAGTCAGGGCTCATCTGAGCTTATTAACGTGGTGGGCAGAATAATGCCCCCACCCACCAAGAAAATAAATGTCCATGTCCAAATTCCTTGAACCTATGGAATAATGCCCCCACCCACCAAGAAAATAAATGTCCATGTCCAAATTCCTTGAACCTATGAATACGTAAGTTTACATGGCAAAGGGAAATTAAAGTTGCAGATGAATGAATGCAGTTTATAAGATGATCTTAAAATGATTATCCTGGATTGTTTAGATGGGTGACAAGGATCATTAAAAGTAAAAAATTGAAGGCAAAGGAGTCAGAAAAGGAGACAAACGGGAAGGAGGAGTTGCAGTAATATGACATGGTGTGAGAAGCACTGAAGCTGCTGTTGGTGACGAATGTGGAGGAAAGAGCTGCAAAGCTAGGAATGCGGAAGGCCTGTAGAAGCAAGGCAAGGTGATATTCTCTGCTCCAGGCTCCCCAGAAAGGACCAAAGCCGTTCCAACACCACAATGAGAGTGAGAGCTAGCTCAGGTTTCTAACCTACAGAACAGCAAGATAATACATTGTTGTAAGCTACTAAGTTTGTGGGAATCTGCTCTATCAGCAAAAAGTAACTAACCTAGTTAATAAGGTAGAAAAATTTTATGATTGATTGTGTGCATTAGGTAAATCATCACTAGATTTGTGAATTTAATAGACAATTAAAATTTCAAAAATGTTAGGGCCAATTGCCAGCTTTTAATTTTGCTGCTTTATTTTAAAGTTACTGCTTAAAACGATAACATATCAGCATATTATAACATAGTTTTACAAAAGGATAATGTAAAAAGCAAATGTTTAAATACATTTGATTTAGAAAAATACTCATTACATTATTTTCTTCACTCATCTAAGAACCAATAAAAATATCCCATACAGCATTACTTTATGACCAAGTATTTGGAGCCTCTGTATTAGCAGCATTTTGTTAATTTGAGAATTCTCTAAAAAAAGGGGCATTGGGATCAAAACAACCACAAAAAATCCTTAGATTCTAAATTCTTAATTCAGAATTATCAGATATTTGGAGTTAGACACCATATAGTTACTTTTTGCCATGATTCCTTTTTGATTCCTTCCTCATCCTCCCTTGTGATATATCCAGGGCATTACATATTAGATTCCTATGGATGCTGAAACAAACTGAAACAGACCCCCTCTGAGTTCTGTTGCTCTGGGTTCTACTGCCCACCACCAATAATAACCGTGATTCCCAATGGCAGAGTCTTATGAGAAGGAAAGGAGATATTTATTCAAAAGTTATATAGGTTTAGAACAATGGTGGAATTCTACTGTTAAATCTCACTCCCTTTAGAAACAAGCAAACAAAAAAACCACCCACGAACACACAGTCCTGCCCCCTCTTGCCAAGCCACGCCAGTCAGAGGTATAGTCTCTCAGGAAAAGAAATAGAATTCTGTAGCTTAGCTGGGCAGATTCCTGTCTGTATGCTGGCTCCCTCCAGTTGTCCATGCTGGGCTAGCTAGACTCCTGCTTTTAATCCCAAACTGCATCCTCATGGTAGGCCCGGGAATCCTTCTGCATCCTCCCAAACTATGTGTCCAAGACCCCTCACTGCTGCTACATGGTCAAGAGGATTCTCCTACCCCAGCCACATGGTCAAGAGCCCCACATGGTTCTACATCCTGCTTTTCTGCTTCTTTCTAAGCTGTGTGGTCAAGAGAGCCCGCTCTCTGCTCCCAAGCTTCATGGTTAAGCTCCAGCATGGCTGCCATGCCTGTTTTTAAATCCTGTTGGGGATCTTCCTCCCTAACCCTATTTCCAACTCCTCCCACACTGGGTTTCACCTGCCAGTAGTATGGTTTCTTCTGCCTTTCCAGGCTACCATTGTTAGTCCCGGCAAGCTTGGCCTGTGGCTAGGAGCAGCCTCTAAGCCCCTCAGGCTAAAACACATCACACCCATCTCCCTGGCACAGCTTTTAACTTTACTAAAACACTGGCCAAGTTCTTCAGATATGCAAAATAACTCTCAATGGCCCTGCTCCACTTCCCTCATCCCCCAAGTAATAGCTGTGGGGGTTTTCTCCTTTTGGGGGGACCTCTAGCTCAGCACCCCATTACAAAATTACCACAAACCTGGTATCTTAAAACCACAAGCAGTTATTCTTTCGTAGTTCTGGAGATCAGAAGTCAGAAATCAGTTTCACTGGGCTGAATACAAGGTGTTGACAGGGCTACACCCGCCTGCAGAGGCTCTAGGACAGAGGACAATCTGTCTTCTTGCCTTTCCCAGCTTCTAGAGCTACATGCCTTGGCTCATGGCCTCTTTCTCCTTCTTCAAAGCCAACAGTATTGCATCTCCAAATCAATTTCTCTCTCTCTCCCTCCCTCTCTCTCTCTGCTGAGGTGGTCACCTGGCCTTCTTTCTTCTGTGTCAAATATCCCTCTACCCACCCCTTATAAGGACATTTGTGATTACGTTTTAGTGCCCACCGAGAGATCCAGGATAATCCTCCCATTGTAAGATCCTTAATTTAATCGCATCTCCGAAGTCTCTTTTGCCATATTAATAACATTTACAGGTTCCAAGGATTAGAAATTGGATACACTTGGGGGCCATTATTCAGCCAACCACATATGCTTAGTTTATACATATATTGCATAGCCATTATACTGTTTTAAGTAGGAAATTTTTTTGTAAGAATCCATTAAGTTACCTATTAAAGTTGTGGCATAGTCTGTGATGGCTAAATCCTAGAAAGCCATGACTACCAAAGGAAAGAGGGTCATAACACAATTTAGCAGTTCTGATTAGTAGCCTTTCCCTTATATATAACATCCCTTGCAGAAAGCCCTCTACCACATAGAAAAGTATAAACTATTTGTGACTACTCCACATTAATTTTGTAACATTCTCTGAAACTCGTGGTGCAAAAATGACAGACTGCTAGTGCAGAACAGCGTTCTGAGCATTTCTCCACATATGCTCAGGCACCCCCATTGCAGCAATGCATTCCTGAGGTCGGCTGGGGCTCCGGCATGTAACAATGTAATTTAAGAGCGCTCCGAGGGCCTCTTCTCCCTTCTACTGAATCTCTATCAGACAACTGGAGGATCGTTTGTACTGTCAGGAAAAATAACACAAGGAACAAGCTGGCAAACCCAATCCTGTTTCAGCCATTGCCGCTGAGGTTCAGTAAACAGTATCTGAGTGACTCTGACCCACTTAATGCCCAGCTAAGCACCAAGGAAGAACAGGGGTATAGGGAGGATTTGTCTCTGTGTCAGTTCCTAATAAATAAAACAAGTACCTTATATACCTGGATGAGAAAAGAGACTCCAAATCAGGGGCTTCAGATGTAGTTCTAAGTTCCATAGGATTTCACAGGTAGCTCAAAGCGGGCAGCCATGGTAGACGGAATAGACAGATCAGGGCCAGGTCTGGGTCAATCACCAGAGCTGTTCATCCAGAGCAATCTCACTTTTATCTGCTCCACTTACTAGGGTTCTGGTCTGTAAGAATAATTCAACTACGCACCACACTGTCTTTTTTTCCATTTATTTGGCTATATCTTTTCCCAAAATTATTTAATGTGGCTTGTAAAAGTTGCATAAATATGATATTAACAATAATTATATAAGGCTTCAAAAGAGAAGCAGCTCCCATGGATGGGTTTAAAAAGAAGAACTGCTGTAGATAAGCAGAGAGAAGTAGAGACCATTTGAGTCAGGAGATAAGGAAAACAAGCAGGGTGACAGTACTCTTATGTGTCTGGGGAAAATAGTTGAATTTATCTGAAAAGAAAAATTAAGGTTAAAAGACCTTATTAGTCTGCTAAGGCCACTGTTACAAAGTATCACAAACTGAGTGGCTTAAACAGCAGACACTTACTGCCTCACATGGAGTCCGGAAGTCTGAGATCAAGGTGTTGGCAGAGCTGTGCTCCCACTGAAGGTGCTCGCAGAAGGGCCTGTTCTAGGCCCTCTCCCAGCTTCTGGTAGTTCTGTGGCCTGTGGAGCATAACTTCAGTCTTCACACTGCGCTCTCCCCATGTGCATATGTCTGCGTCCTTTTTTCAAAGGACACCAGTCATGTGGATTTAGCAGCTCACCCTATTCCAGAATGACCTCTTAACTATTACATCTGCAATGACCCTATTTCCAAATAAGGTCACATTCTGAGATACTAGTGGTAGAGATGTTAATATATGAATTTTTTTTTGGTGGGGGGACACCGGGGAGGCACAATTTAACTCATACCAAAGCCCAATGAATCTATTCGAGTCTGTAGGCAATGGTGAGCTACTAAGTGATGATTTTTCCCCCAGCTTTCTTTGTGTCAGGAAACTGGTGGGTCCCAGCAGATCTTTAGGAAAGACTGTCTAGTTGTTGTGGGCAATAATAATTGAAGGAGCTATAACCCGGAGGCAGAGAGGCTAATTGTAGGCTGTTTAAGGGCTACACTCTAGCACATTGCCTACAGGGGCTGCATGATCTGTACACCCTACCTTGTGGGTCTCAGGGCAAATCATTCTCCTCCCTTCTTTGTCTTCTCTGCAAACAGGCTCTGCTTCGGGCTAAGAGGGCGCCTGTATTCTGAACACCCCAGGTCCTTTCCTCCTCAGGGTCTTTGACACATTGTTCTTTATAGTTAGATTGCTCTCTTCCTGCTTCACTTAATGCCACCACTTCAGAGATCAAGGCAAGTGGCACTTCCTCAAGAAATCTTCACTTGAGCTTTCCAGCTAGATTTGTCTCTCTAGTTACTTACACTTACAATCTGAGTCCTTCTGTGAAGCATTACCCTGATGGTAGCTTTATTGATTAATCATAGAATTTGTTGTTTGCTTTCTGTCTGTCCTGCCAGACTATAAATTCAATGAGGGCAGGAACAGCATCTGTCTTAACATCATTTGCTATAGTATAAATGCCTTGTGCAGAGTAGGTACTCAATGTGTGTTTGTTGCATAAACGAGGTAATAGAAAGGATGCTAGGGTAGAAGCTTTGGGAATGGAAAATAAAACACAGAGAACAGGTTTGGAACAGTTCATGATTTGGTAACTGGATGTGATAGGCAAAGAAGTAGTCAAAGTTAGCTCAAAGGATTCGAGTGTGAGAGAAGGATGGTACCACTGTTAGAAATGAGACAAGTGGCAGCTAGGTTTCGAGTCCCATTTTTGCACTTTTAATGTAAGTTCGATGATGAGGCACTTAAGTAGAAACGTCTACCACTTAGTTGAAGAAAGGAAGGTAGCAGATAACTGAGGTTGCTGTAGGGGCTCCTAACAAACTTCGCTGAGGGACAGGAAGTTCTATCTTATTCGGTCTGCATTTCTAATACTATAGCTTCACAGACATCTTTCATGTGTATTTTTATTATTAAAATACTCATGTTTAATGTAGATAATTTGGACAATAAGGAAAGGAAGGCTAAAAGGAGGTCACCAGTACACATCATTCACTAGTGACATAAGTTTTAGAGGTAAATTGATTTAAACCAAGGCATTAAGTATTTTGGCGTATTTACACTGAGTTAATTTGAATTGTCTTTAGGTATAGTTTAAATATGAAACAGTTATCTCAGAAATGACTTGTTATCCTTCACTTTTATTTTTCAGAGAACCATTTAGTTTTTAATTATGTCATTAAAGCACTACATTTGCTCTATGTGAGATATCATCATCTTACCTGAATTGTTGGTCTCTGCCTGATTCCCCTCTATTCTCTGCTGCACTTAGAGGAGAGGACCCAGCAGTATTAACACTTACCAAAGGAAACTATTCTGAGAGCACTTTTCTTCCAAACCTGGGATTCAAGATTAAAGAAGCCAATGCTCAAATGCTACATTCAGGGCTATTGTCCAATGTACTTACATATTATTTTATCATAGATGTTTTTAAACTGGGAGCATAACTTATTCCATTGCATTTGCTGCACTTGAAACTATGGAAAGCCTTTTTGCAGAGATAGATGAGGATCCCATTTTCTAGAAAAGAGATAGATAATGTTAGGCAATTTGGAGAAAACCTTTTTACTGCTCTTGTAAAAATTCTGTTCTGAAATGGAGAATAAAAATTATAAGTCAAATAAAAATAGAGAAAGACAGAAAGAAAACTGAAGATCAATTTAGAAAAGAAGCAGAACCAGGAAGAACAAAACGTGACTACCCCACAGTGGCAGGCAACTCTGAAATTAAAATGTGTTTTAAGTTGAAAATTCCCTTACATTTGATTGCCTCAACTAAGATACTTTTATAAATTTTAATTATGCCCTTTCTCTCCACTCAAATGTTACAATTAACCTTGCATTCACTAAAAACTTTTATATGAGCATCAGTGAGGAGTCATTTTTTCTGCGTGGATGAAGAAATTTGACTTAGAAATTGGATTAGTTATACATGTTTGGTAATAGCTTATATGGAGTACAACAGTTTCCACTCAAACATGAGGTTGTGATTATATACATCTTTGCAGATGTGAAATTTAAATATAACAACATTTACTGAGTGACACAATACATTATTAAAAAACCCTTAGCAAAGCAAACTGTAATTTGCTATTTTAAGACTTTTTTGTAAATGTTAAGAATTTAATGGAAGAGTCAATTCTACCCAATTGTTGACGGAGTTCTTGGATGAGCATGGAATACATTACCTTTTACCTAGCCAATCCTTACTAACAAATTCTCGCTTTGGTCAACAAAGAGCATCACTAGAAGTACTGACCTGCTGATGCTGCCTGGCAGCTAGGGAAGGAAACGTGATTCACTTCTGGCCAAAGTCAAGCTGTAGTCTGTTGTGCATGTATCAAAAGTTTCAGCTCTCCTAAGACAGGTGCTGCTCCTTCACTATTCTAATTGTTCTTTCCTGAAACTTAAAGGCGAAATGTGGGGGTGCAAGAAACAACTTGCAGCCATGAGGCAACGAGCCTAGTGAGGATGGCTAGGATGCTGGAAGGAGCCCGGGTCCCTAATGATGTCGATACGCCTTCCTGTGTCCCAGCCCTAAACTGCTGATAGCTAGTCTGTTTTTTCATAATATGAAAAGTCTATTCTGTTTATGCCACTATGGTAGAGTTTTCTATTATTCGTAGCTGTGTACCATGTTAACTCATACAGTAACCAATTCTCTTATACATTCTTTGCCCTTTTCTGTTAAGGTTGGCTGAGAGAGAGAGAGAGAAGGAGAAAGAAAAAGAGAGGGAGGGAGGAAGAGGGTGAGGGAGAGAGAGAGAGAAAACACTTTATTTACAATAGTGAAATACTTCCATACAATTTGTAAATAGTCACTGCCGCAAGCCGTCCACGAGCCAGACTCTTGACCCAGTCAATGGCCTTGGTTACTCCCCTGAGGCCTATTGGACTTTCTGCGATTCAGCACAGATCCAGGTCAATGTGAAGGGCAGTAAGGGACCTCTGGTACCTTGATGCAGCTGGGCCCTGCATTCTTCCACGTAGGCCTTTTTTATGTCTTAAGGCTCTTAAATACTTTGAATGTCATCTCAGACCCCATAGTGCGTCGTTTTTTTTTTTTTCTTTAAAAACCCTGCACAGAACCACTCGAATGGGAACTGGTCTGAGCTGGTAACTGGACTCAGCTCGACTGTTTCCCACCCCCCCACATCTGGCTCCTGAGAGGCCCCGCTTTCAATAGACCCCTTGCTTTGCTATGAGCTCGCTCTCTTCTTATGGTTCCCCAGCAGCTCGGATGTCATAACTGCATCAGTGATATTTTAGATACTCTAAATGGTGATGATACCTACTGTATATGTAGCGCCCATTTACTTCTTTTCCTTTAGAAAACTTTCAGAATTTTCCTCAGTTTTAAAAACATATTCATTAATTTATTTTTCTCTATGGCAGATGATCTGTTTAGTTCTGGGTTGATTAATGCTTTTCTGATTTTCTGTGACCAAAGTTATTTAATCTTGTGCTCTGGGAACCTGCATCTTGGTCAGACCCCCTCGTCTCCTCTGTCCTACCGCCTTGCTGCCTTAAGTAAGGCACAGAGAAGAACCCGAATATTTGAACTGGAATAAACCATGAGTCATCTGTAATTAGTACAGTCCTCATCATAAAGTAGGTATTTCCTACTCTCTTTGCAAATAGGCAGTTTTATAAGGTCTCAACTCTCTATAATCACTTCAAGCCAAAGATTATGTATTTGGCTTCCTTCATTTCTTTTCACAGATGTCACAGCAAGGAGGTCCTAAAGTCTGCATTTACTTTCCTCATCTTTTATTTGTTTGTTTGTTTGTTTGTTTATTTTTAGAGAGAGGGGATGGGGGAGAGAAAGAGAGGGAGAGGAACATCCATGTGAGAGAGAAACATCCCCACCCTGGACCAAACCTGCAACCCAGGCGTGCCCTGACCAGAAATCAAGCCAGTGACCCTTCACTTTGTGGGGCGGTGTTCAACCAACTGCACCACACCCATCAGGGGTCTTCATCTCCTTTTTAAACTTTATATCCCTTTAAGGGTGGGGGATGGGGGGACAATGTTTTTTACTTCCAATTTTATTTTACGTCCAATTTCTAGTTTCCTCTCCCAAATCATACTTTTCCTAGTTAGATGCAATGGAAGGGGCTCACCGTTGTCTCATACATATTACAATTGAAATTCCCACAGTCATTGAAAATACACACAGAAGGGAATTTCATGGTTGGACAGGGTTAGGAACAGATTATGAAATTCAGTGAGATGTTTTGTTAGAAAACATACTTAAAATGTTTTAACATTATATTATATGTATTAAAAGATATGGTTTTTTAAGGATAATATCATGACTCTCGTACAAATATAAAATGAGCACATCAAAATTTTTATTTAACTCACTAATCAATAAGGGAACCAGTAGATGTTATAACCAGTTCAAAAGACAACTTACATTCAGATTGAGAATTCTGAAGTGAATATGCAAATAGATGGAACATTGGCCAAACATGTCACTGTTCACAGGCAATAATCAATAGCATTCCACCAGACACAACCTACATTTCTATGGACAGGAGCTATTTTCATTGCAATCTGTTTTCTAAAAGTTAGTTTTTATCTCTACAGAGTTGTAAAATAGCCCAGACAAAGACAAGCAAAGGTGACCACCAGATGCATGAAGTAGCAAGAACACCCCATAAATTTCAAAATTTGTCACAATTTTTTCTTACTAATGTACCTGGTGAAGTATCACCAAAAAGTGGTGCTCTTGACTCCCATCTTGGGAGCTGGCTTAATGGCCTTTCTAGGAATCAATAAAAATAGGGCGAAAGAGAGTGGGGAGGAAGGACAGTTTTAACAAACAAGACTGGCAAACTGAGTGAGAGCGAGGCCATTGTTCTTTCCCACCAGGCTTGGGGTAGTGTTAAGAGCGTGGGCCTAAAACCACAACACAGTGTTCAAATCCCATTTTTACCACTTGCTACATTTGTAGCCTGTTGAGCAAGTTACTTAGTCTTTTGTAGAGTTTCTTTATCTAGATAATGGGGTTATTAGTAGTACCTAGTTGATAAGTTTGTGTAAGGGGGTCAAGTGAAATGGCCTCAATAAAATGTTTAGCATAATAATTGGCTTGGCCACATGCCTAATAAATGTTAATTATCATTAATATTTTGGTCAGTACTATAAATTTCTTTTAAGTAAAACTAATATGTCCAAGCTAAACCAATTCAGAAGTATATAATATCAAATTAAATTTTAAATAATTTCATTAAGGTATAATTGGTATACACTAAACTGGATATATTGACTAGTCAAAGAACATGCATGAATGACCCGCCGACATGGACAATGGTGTGGGGATGGACTGCGGGAGTGGCGGGGGGCGGGACGGGTAGAAGAGGGCAAAGAGGGGAAGAGTTGAGACAAGAGTAATGGAATTACAATAACAAATTAAAAAGAAAATGTACAGTTTAAGTTTGACATATATGTGTCATGAAACCATTACCATATTGAACATGTCCATCACCCTCAGAAGTTCCCTCATGCCTCTGTGGTTTCTTCCCCCCACCGTTCCCTGTTCCACATCCCTGTCCACGGACAACTACAGATCTTCTTGTTACTATAAAGTACTTTACATTTTCCAGAAGATTTATAAATGCAACCATATAGTATGTTTATTTTGTTTGGTCTGTCCTCTTTCGTCCAACTTAATTATTTTGAAATTCATTTATGCTGTACTCTGTGTTAATAGTTAGTTTTTAATTGCTGAGTAGCATTCCATTATATGTATGAGGGGGACCCCCTAAAAAACAGAATTTATTTATAAAAATGGTATATTTATTCTTACTTGTTTAAACCCCAGTCACCTTCAAAGTACTCTCTATTTGATGCAATACACTTACCAAGATGTTTTTTCCTCTGCTCAAAACAGATTTTGAACTCATTGATTCTGATGCCTTTTAGTGCTTCTGGAGTTTTTGGTTTCACCTCTTCTACACTGGCAAAATGTTTCCTTTTGAGGACATTTTTTAATGTAGAGAAACAAAAAAAAGTTGCTCAAGGTGAGATGGGGTGAATAGGGAAGGTGAGGAATGGGGATCATGCCATTTTTGGTCAAAAACTGGTGAACACTTAGTGTGGTATGGACAGGTGCGCTCATAAATCACCCATCGTGAAACGGGCAAACTCCAGCTGGTACACTGATACAGATGGGTCGCTACAATACTCACCTAGTGGGGGAAGCCTGTATTACAAGGGGCCTACCTTCCAAAATATAGTATTTTTAATTTACCCATTGATCTCTTGACAAAATTTGGATTGTTTTTCAGTTTTTTAGAATTGATTAGAGAGAGAGAGAGAGAGAGAGAGAGAAACATCTATTTGTTATCCCACTTATTTATGCATTCTTCAGTTGATTCTTGTATGTGCCCTGACTGGGTATTGAACCTGCAACCTTGGCACAAGGAGACAATGCTCTAACCAACTGACCTACCTGGCCAGCGCTGTTTCTTGTTTTTAATTGTTACAAGTAAAGCTGTCATAAATATTCACGTGCAAGTGTTTTTACATGGATGAATGCATTAATTGGGTAAATACCTAAGAGTGCAATGGCTGAGTCACATGGTAGATATGTGTTTAACTTTTGAAGAAAGTGCCAATTTTTGCATACTTTTTAGTCTTACTAGCAATATATGAGCATTCTTATTCTTCACTAACTCTAGCATTTTTGACATTGTGTCAACATTTTTAAGTTTTAACTTTTAAAGAAAGTGACAACTTTTGCATAATTTTGCATAATTTTTCATTCTCACTACTGCTCCTATTGCTCTACTTCCTTGTCAACACTTGGTATGATCAGTCTTTATTCTAATGACTAGTGCTATTGAGCATTTTTCTATGGGCTTATTGTCACGTACTTCTGAGTTATAAGATGCTTTGCTAAAACTATTGTGGGACCAGAGCAGTAAATTCATGGGTAATATACTTCATCTAGTCAAACCTGTAGCCATAACAAATAAAATTTAAAAGCCATAGACAAAGTCCAAAACATGTAAGTATCTTCATGGCTCATAAACAGACAGAAATGTGAATGACTAAGTGGGACTCAAGCTGAAGGCCTGGAAATGGCCCCAGAAACAGAAGTGGGTGATGGATGGCTTCTCCTGATATGAAGATTAAAAATTCTCCACAGGACATGAGGAACCTGGCCTATCTCGTAACTTGTACTCACTCCTATGAAAGGAGGCTGAGAAAAGAAAGGACTTATGTTTTTCTTCTTTAAAAAATAATCTATCAGATATGGTGTTTTATTGTATTTTTCATTATCATTTGTCCCCTAGAGCCCCCCTGCAATCCCCATACTGTTGTCCATGTCCATAGGTCCTTTTTCCTTTTTGCTCAACCCATCCCCCACCCCAGAGATTCAGCCTGCTCTCTATCTATGAGTCTGTCTCTATTTTTCTTATTAGTTCATTTTGTGCATTAGATTCCACATATGAGTGAAATCATATGGTACTTGTCTTTCTCTGACTGGTTTATTTCACTTAGCATAATGTTCTCCAGGTCCATCCATGCTGTTGCAAAGGGTAAAATTTTCTTCTTTTTGATGGGCCTATATTTTTGCCTTCCTCCTACCTGCTGTGTGGGGCTCACAGGAAGTTGTAGGCTATAGAGGCAAGAAGATGGCGACAAGGAACTAAATCAAGCTGCCTGCTGGCCCCACAGTCTAAATCCATTGTCAACCCATAGACCATAATAGTGTAGGAATTCCAGAACACATTGTAAGACTCAGTTCTTGACCTGGGGTCTGAAAGAGTGGGAAACTAATTAAAGTAGATGGGTGGAGGAGAGAGACTAAGAATAAACCAAAACAACAAATAATAAGTCAAAACAATACCCCTTGAAAAGAGCCTCATGAAAAAAGTAATGATAGAAAAGACATCAACAAAATTGACAATCATAACATAAATTCACCTCATATGAAGTCATTTGCATGGCAAAATATGACAAATACCTTAACATATATTTGCTTTTAAAAATGAAGAAATGATATACAGCACAAAAAACAAGATTTCATGAAACAAAATAGTCATAAAAAAGAATATTAGTTTGAAATATTGAATATTAAAAACTATATTTGCAATACAAAATATAGAAGATGAATAAACTCTAGCTAGATATGGTAAATTGCAAAGAATGGTTATATGTTCTTTGAGGCTCCTATTATCAAAAAGTAGAGTCTATTTTCCACTCCTTCAGTCTGGGCTAGGCAATGTGACTTGTTTTAGCCAGTGGATCATTAGAAAAGGTGAGACAAGTAGAGGCTTTGAGAACAATTGAGTATTGGATTTTCTACAATGCTGCTGGGAACACTGAAGCCACCATGGTGGAGACCTGGCGCACCTGCCGGGTGGTGAGAGCTCACATGGAGAAAGTTCAGCCATCACAGCCGTTGGCAGCCTGGGGAAGCCCAGACCTCACTTTGCTGACCTGCCCAGTGAATGTAATTACATGAGAAGTCCAGGCAAGACTAGCAGTAAAACTGCTTAGCCAACCCACAGACTCACAAGAAATAATAAATTGTTCTTCTTTCAAACCACTAAATTTTGAAGTGCTTTGTTCAGCAGCAATAGATAATTCATACAACACTGGCTCAGTAAAAAAAGACAATTAAGAAATGAGAAGATAGTCTCAGGAATTCTCCTAAAACACAGCACAGAGAGACAAAAGAGATTAAAATATGCAAAGGCAATTAAGACATATAGAGGGTAGAAGCGAAGATTCTAATTCTCTTCCTAACAAGAGTTCTAGAGGAAGAGACTAGAGGGACTGGCAGAGAGGTAACATTCGAAGGAACGATAACTTGCAATTTTCCAAAACTGAAGTAAGTCATGAGTCTCTAGCTCTAAAACTATTAAGGTGTGTTATATGGGCTTAATATAATTTACATATAAATATAAAGGTGTGCCATCCTTGTAAGTCATTTACATATTGACTTGAAGAAAATATGAATTTTGTTCAAGTTAACCTGAAAAGGGTCCATTTCTTGTTTTGAAATCTAAGTTTCTTAAATTTAATAAGTGGCCAGGATGATGGTGTGGAAGGCCTCCTTGCAGCAAGCATCAGCATACTGAACCCGCCTCGTTTTTGTCTGTCAAGCCGCCCTTTCTTTTAGGAACTCGCCCTCTCATAACCGTTGGACTCTGATTGTCTCTGCGTCGTACACTCTCAATCCCAGTGCCAGTACTGATTGCTAGGAGGACACACGAACCAAGATGTTCCTGTATTTTCTCTCCCAGGCATTTTACACTTCAGATAAATTCAATATAAAAATGCCTGACATTCCTGTATTACACAAACACAGCATATTATGTCTTTCATTTCTAAGGATTTGGGAAAGAAAGATGCGTACACACATGCCCAGTCCACCGTTTTGATCTAATCTTTCTTATGCGTTCTTATTCTGCTGAAGTTATTTGTTTTTCAAAACAGTGGCAGATAAAAAGCAGCAAACTTAACATCAGGAAAAAGGTTCCTGGAGATAGACTTTTAACAGCATTGAAGGATGACAGGCTGGAGTCTGATAGTAAGGAAGACTGAAAAAGTTTAAAAAGGAGACACTACTAGTCAAAACACACATCACTGGGATGCTAAGTAGGGCTCTGTGTGTATTCACACGCTTCAGCAGAGTCTGAGGGCACTGGTGTATGTGCAGTATACAGTGGTAATTGTATGGATCATTAAGGCATTAAAAAAATTTTTTTAGCTTCTGTTTAATAAGGCAGGAAACTGGCAAATGGGCCATTACAGTTGTGAAAAGATTTCTATCAAAACAAAACTTTTATTGTTTGAAGGAATAAACACTCATGTGTAAAATTTATTCCACAGGGACCGGAGGTTTTTACTCCATTAGCTAAAATCTGATGGTCTGGAAATTTATCAATGTTTTTTGTTTATTTTCACTTTGTCATGGTCATATTTTCATAAAAATCACTCTCAGCTTCCTTGGTATGGTATGTAGTGTTTTAAATTTTATCCAAGGAAAATTTCTCTTCTGGGTAATTCAGAATAATTCTATCATTCAACAGGGAACTATGTGTATTGTTAGCTTGTTTGTATTTAATGCCCTGACTACTGATTTTTCTGAGTCACCAAAAAATCAGAATCTAATTATTTTTGCTACTAGAAAATTGTAAGTAGAGCTCTCCCCAAATATCCTTTTTCACATGGTTTTTGAATTATTTAAAAAGTGTGCTGTGCAAGGACTAATTTTTCATACTAGGAAATAAAAGGATGAAAAAAAAAAAGTCCAGAGTTTCCAAGTTAGTTACCTACTCAAGTTCACTAATATAGTTGTCATTTGGAACCGTCCTTCATTGCAAGTCGGAAGGGATCCCCTGTGCTTTGACGATTGCCATCTAGTCTCTGCTCGAATGCTTCCAGTCACAAGGGGTTCTTAACTTTACAAGGCATCCCACTTTACTTAGATGGCTCACTCTGTTGAAACACTGTTGTGCTTGTATCGAAGCAGATATGCCTCCCTGTAACATAGGCCATTTAACTCAAAACAATTCTTCTGTTTCTATATGTGGGTCCTCAACCTATTTGAAGACAATAGTCATAGTCCCCCCTCCCCCACTTCTATCTGTTTTCATTTGTCTAAAATAAGTTTCCCTAATTTTTACACAGTCATTTTAAAATTTAGATATTTAGAGTTTTTAGATACTCGTTTATTTGGCAAATATTTATTACGCCCTTACTACGTGCCATGCTGTAGACCGAGGGAAGGAGTTTGGATTTTATTTAAGTGATGAAAAATCATCGAAGAGTTTTAATCAGGGAGGTGATATAATTTGATTTTACTTCCAGAAAGGTCATTCTGGCTGATGTGTGCATAATGGACCATTTGGTGGCAAGAGTTAAAATTGCAGACCAAGTAGGAGGCTGATACCGGAGTTCAGGCAAGATGGGCGTCAGTGGCTAAAAGAGAAACGTGGTGAAGGCGAAAAGCAATCGGTAAGTTCCAGACGTATTTTGAGAGTAGAATAGACAGGAGTTGGTGATGAATTTGGATGTTGGTTGAAGGAAATTGTTTTCAATTACAGCGTATATTTAATATTATTTTATGTTAGTTTCAGGTGTATGACATAGTGGTTAGACAATCATATGCTTTACAAAGTGTTCTCCCTGATATTTCTAGTACCCACCTGGCCCCACACACAGTGACTACAATGTTGTTGACTATGTTCCCTATGCTGTATTTTACATCCATGGTTGTTTTGTAACTATCATTCTGTACTTCTCAATTTCCTCATCTTTTTAACCCAGTACTCCAATCCCCCTCCCCTCTGTTCTCTGTTACCTGTGAGTCTGTTTTTGTTTTGTTCATTGGTTTATATTGTTCTTTAGATTCCACATTTAAGTGAAATCATATGGAATTTCTCTTTCTCTGAATGACTTATTTGACTTTGCATAACACCCTCTAGATACATCCATGCTGTCACAAATAGTAAGATTTTGTTCTTTTTTTCTGGCCAAGTAATATTCCATTCTGTCTTACACAGCCAACTTTAAAAAATGCATGTTGAGCAGGTCATGGACATTGCTAGCCACACCTCAGGCCTATAACTTCCTAGGTTATCTCTTCCTTAAGCAAGTCTTGTCCATTGTTTTTGTGCATCTAGGTTAGCACACCTTTGGAATGCCTTTTTTCAGACCTCTCAAAAGCGTAACCAGCCTAAAGAGAGCATATAATCTTGTTAACCATCCTGTAATCCAATCCTCACCTTGCGTTCTCTGACCTTCATGTAATCTTCCTTAGTTACCTCTTACATTCCAAATGTATAGAAGCAACTGTACAACTGTCACTTCCCAGCACATGTGATCTTGCTTCCGGGCATTGTCATCGGTCTGACTCAAATCAAATCTTATAAAAATTCTTTATAGATTTGGACGTTTTATGTAGACAGACCTTTTAAACTGTCAAGTTTTAGGGACAATTTGTACAGAAATGAAAAGCCAATAGATCCTGTACTGTTAAAGAATTTGAACTTTTTGCTGGGTGGAGAGGGGTATAAGGGGACTAAATGGAAATGGAAAAAATATAATAAATATTAATTTGTAAAAAAAAAGGAAGAGTTTGAACTTTGAATAAAAATCTTTACACAAAGAAAACTCCTGGCCCAGATGGCTTCACTGGTGAGTTCTAGCAAACGTTAAATTAAGAAATAATATTAAATTTATAAAAACTCTCAGAAAAGAGTAGAAAATGATCATTCTCAGTTCACTATATAAGGACAGCATGATGCTATTACCAAAACCAAATAAAAATACTACAAAAATATGAACTAATATTTCTCATACCCGTGGATGCAGGAAACATTAATAAAATATTAGCACATCAAATCAAGTAATTTATATTAACACTCTAATACATCATGGGCATGTGGGATTTAGACATAAAGGTAAGATTCTTTAAATATTAAAAAATGAACATTATTCAGATCACATTGTAACAGTTTAGAGTAGAAAAATACACAATTATTGCAAGAAATGCAGGAATAGTATTTGGCAAATTTAGCACTTATTCATAATAAAAATTCACAATAAACTAGAGATAATTGGAAACTTCACCTATCTGATAGAATGCAGTTATGAAAAGCTTATTGTTCAGTGCTGAAACATTAAAACTTACCCCCACTACTGTTCATCATTTTACTTGATAGACATTCTGGCCAATGCAATGAAGAAAAAAAGACTTAAGATTTGAAGGAAACAAAATTATTTCAGATAATATGATTCTGTACAGGAAATCCTAAAATGTCTCCAAACACTTATTAAATCTAAGTGTATTTAACATGTTGAGAATCCAAAATCAGTATACAGAACAATTTTTTCTCTCCATCAGTGAAGAGGAAAATGTCTTTTCAGCATTTGCAGTAGCATCCAAAGATATTTCACATTTGTTAAAAAATGTGTAGAATGTCTACACTGAGAACTGCAAAACAATGTTGAGAACAACTAAAACAAACCTAAATAAATAAAAAAGGATTTCAATGTTCTTGCATGGGAAGACTCAATATTTTAAAGATGTAAATTCTCCCCAATTTGGTCTATATATTCAATGAAATTTTAATAAAAATAACTGCAAGACTTTTTGAGAAATTGATCAGCTGATTCTAAAACACATAGGGAAGATTTAAAGAACCTGTAATTGCCTAAATAATCTTAAAAGTTGGAGGGCTTAATCTGCAACAACATGGGTAGACCTAGAGGATATTGTGCTAAGTGAAATAAGTCAGGTAGAGAAAGACAGATGCCATATGATTTCACTTATGTGGAATCTACAAAACAAAATAAAGTAACAAGCAGAACAGAAACAGACTCATAGATATAAGGACATTTTGACAGTTTTCAGATGGGAGGGGGGTTGGGAGGGTGAGAGAAAAAGATGAAGACATTAGGAAGTACAAATTGGTAGTTACAGAATAGTCACGGGGATGTAAAGTACAGCATAGGGAATGTAGTCAATACCATGGTAATAACAATGTATGGTGTCAGATAGGTACTAGACTTCCTGGGGTGATCAATTCCTAAGTTATATAAATGTATAATAACGGGGTTGTACACATGAAACTAACATAATATTGTATGTCAACTATAACTGAAAAATTATTAAACAAAAGTTAGAGCTTACATTACTTGATTTCAAAACTTTACACAATGTGTAGTAATCAAAACAGTGCGGTATTGGTCAAAATATAGACAAATAGATCAATGGCACAAAATAATGAGCCCCCAAATAGATCTATGTCTATATAGTCAAAGATTTGATATAAAAGTATCAAAATATTATAGCTTCATGGTGAAAGAAAGTTTTTTTTTCAAACAAAAGTGTAGAAACATTTGGATATCCATATGGGAAAAAAATGAACATACCTACTCCATATTATACACCAAAATTAATTCAAGAGAGCTGATAGACTTAAACATAAAGGCTAAATTTATAAAGTTTCTAGAAAATTTATTATAAAATAGCTTTGCAACTTGGGTAAAATGAAAATTTCTTAGCAATGATACATAAAGCACAAATCACAAAAGAAAAAAAATGCTGTTAATTGAAGTTCATCAAAATCTAAAACTTATGTTCTTCCAGACAACACTAAGAAATGAAGTCAGTTCACAGACTGGGAGAAAATATTCTTGTCATATATATCTGACAATGAACTTATGGTTCAGCATCATTGGGCACAGGAAAGCAAAATGAAACTCATTGAGATACCCCCTACTGGAAGGGTTAAAAAAAATTCACAACACCAACTTTCCAGTCAAGATGGAAGCATAAGTAAACATGCTTTGCCTCCCTGTGCAACCACAGAAAGAATTACAACCATACCTCAAAACAAATAACACCCAGAACTATCAGAAAATCAAGCTGTATGGAAGTCCAACAACCAAGGATTTAAAGAAGACACATTCATCTAGACAGATGCCTTTTCTACAATAGGCCATGCTACTAAGACAGTAACAGCTCTACCTAATACAGAAACAAACACAGGGAGGCTGCCAAATTGAGCAGACAAATATGGCCCAAATGAAAGAACAGAAGAAAACCCCAGAAAAAGAACTAAATGAAACAGAGAACCAACCTATCAGATGCAGGGTTCAAAACACTGGTGATCAGGATGCCCAAAGAACTCATTGAGTACGGCAACAACATAAAAAACACCAAGGAAGAAATGAAGGTTACAGTAAGTGAGATAAAGAAAAATCAACAGGGAACCCACAGTGGAGGTGATGAAGTTGGGACTCAAATCAACAATTTGGAACATAAGGATGCATTCAACCAGAACAGCAAAAAGAAAAGAAGATTTCAAAAAAATAATAATAAGGCTAGTATAAGAAGCCTCTAGGACATCTCCAAACATATCAACAGAAGAAGAGGAGGAGCAAGAAATTGAAAACTTATTTGAAAAAATAATGAAAGAAAAGTTCCCTAATTTGGTGAAGGAAATAGACATACAAGTCTGGGAAGCACAAAGAATGCCAAACAAGTTGGACTCAAAGAGGACCACACCAAGACACATTATAATTAAAATGCCAAAGGTTAATGATAAAGGGAGAACCTTAAAAGCAGTAGAAAAGAAGAGAGTTACCTACAAAGGAATTCCCATAAAACCATCAGCTGATTTCTCAAAAGAAACTTTGGAGGAAAGAAGGGACTGGCAAGAAATATTTAAAGTGATTTAAAGCAAGGACCTTCAGACTAGATTACTCTATCCAGCAAAGCTCTCATTTAGAATGGAAGGGCAGATAAAGTGCTCCCCAGACAAGGTAAAGCTAAAGGGGTTCATCATCACCATACCATTATTAGATGAAATGTTAAAGGGACTTATTTAAGAAGCAGAAGATCAAAACTATGAACATTAAAATGGCAACAAATTCACAACTATCAAAGACTGAATTAAAAAAAACAAACTAAGCAAACAACTGCAACAGGAACAGAATCACAGAAAGAGAGATCACATGGAGGGTTATCAGTGGGGAAGGGGAGGGGAAGAATTGGGGAGGGAAGGTACAGGGAATAAGAAGCATAAACAGTAGGTACAAAATAGACAGGGGGATGTTAAGAATAGTGTAGGAAATGGAGAAGCCAAAGAACTTATATACATAACCCATGGATATGAACTGAGGGGGTATGGAGGGGATTTGGGGATGGAAATGAGGGTATCGGGCAGAGGGGGCAAAGGGGAAAAATTGGGACAACTGTAATAACATAATCAGTAAAATATATTTAAAAAAAAATTCACAATGCCAAATACTGTGAAGGATGTAGAATTTTCAGAAAATTCTCATAATGCTAGTGGGAATAAAAATGGCAAACCACTTTGGGAATTAGGGTATCAGTTTCTTATAAACATATATATTTACACAGCATTGTATTTCCTGATGTTTATCCAAGAGAAATGATAATGTGTATCAACAGAAAGCCTAGTACAAGAATGCTTATAGAAACTATTCATAATAGTAAAAACTAGAAACTGCCTAGATATAAATGCATCTGTAGGAGAATGAAAAAACAAACTGGTATATTCATACAATGGAATGCTGTTCAGCAAAAAAGGATTAAATTAGTGGCACATTCTGCAATATGGGTGCATCTCAAAAACTATTATGCTAAGTGAAACAAGCCAGAGTCTGAGAAGTATGTATTGCATGATTCCACTTGTATAAAGTTCTAGACCAGGCAAAATAAATTTTTTGTGGTAGGAGTCAGAACAGTGTTGCCTTCCACGTGGTAGGGACTGTCCAGGAAAAGGGACACAGAGGACTTCCTTATGAGAGTAACACACTTTATCTTGAGAAAAGTGTGGCTTACATTAGTTAAAATGGAAAGGTACCCTTAAAATCTCTGTATTTCTTTGTGTCTTAATAATATATCAATAAATTTTAAAATAGCATACAAATTTTTATTGTTGCGCTCCATTAGAGCCTCCTCTCATCAACCCATTAATTAGTGCACATTGGCCAGGGCTGTTCAATTGCCAATGAGTGAATCAATGTATCTAGCAGTCAATGTTTGTCCATTGTCTCCATGGATAACAGCATTACTGGTCATGTTCTGTGTAAAGTCACTGTAAGGTTCACGTTAAACAAAGCTATGTATGCTTGTGACACTCCTCAATATATTAATAGGTATGGTAATTCAAACTATTGATGAGATTAGACACAGAAGTCAATTTTCAGTTTCATAATTTGTTAAGTGTTCATTTTTATCCTCATTTCTTGCTTCTTCTATCTTGTGCTTTATTAAATGTACTATGATATTTAACTCCTTTAATAAATCATATAGTGTCTATTTCCTGGTAACCTGGATTTTGATAAAAAAATGTGAAATATACGGTATATGAAAAAAGAAGACTAGTAGACTAAGAATAAATATAAAAGTTTTTTTTTTTAATTGAATGGTGGTGGGGGCTGGAACAGGAGTACTGCAGGATATGGGACAAGAGGGAGCACGAGAGGAGTTAGGGAGTGAGTCATGGGATGAGAAACTCAGTTGTGCTTGGAGCTGTCCGAGGTCTGATTCAAAGGGATGTCATGTAGCCATATTTTTCAGAATTGTCCAAAAAAAAGGAAGAAGAAAAAGAATGGGAAAGAAGCCTTCAATTATTCACAGCATGGACTACAAACTTCTTAAGTTACAGGGGCAATCATGGTACAACATTGTTATCCAAAAATTAAAAATATTTTTGTAGAGTTCTGACTCAGCGAAAGCTATATTATTAAAAGTATTCTATTCCATAACAGCTGCTGTTAGATTTCTTTGTTTTAATAGTTCATGAGTTAATAAGAAGCTTCGATCCCATCAGTATCTGTCAATGTCTAGTGCAAGGGCATTTCTGTACTATAGATAATACTATTAAGGATTAAACATTTTATTTTTAAATCTAATTATTTTAGAAAGTTATTACTGCAGTATATAAGGTGATGAGACAGCTAATGCTTCTTGAGTTCCTAATAATGTACCAAGTAGTATTCAAGTATTTTCCATGGATTTATCCAAATAAATCTTCACAATAATACTAGCACACAGTACTATTATTATTTCTATTTTACAGATAAGGCAAGTGAGGTACAAGAATGCATAACATACATTCAATGTTATTTAACTAGCGATGGCTAAATCCTAAGCTCTCCTCTTAACCAAAATGCTGTGATTCAAAGATATCAATTTGCATATAATTGAATGCTTATGTAGCTATTTTCTTTTAAAAATATTCTACTCATAACATTTCATTACTTTTAAAGTCCTTTTTCTTAGTGTTGTTTATTGTTTATTTCTGACAGCATCTTCAAAGAATAGGGACAGAAATCTTATTTCTATGTTCTTCAGTGTAAAAATGAAGCTATTACCCAGCATGAAAGTATTAATACAATCTTTTTCCAGAGAGATGGATTATCAGGGAAAGTAAACGACAACATTCTCTGGCAATAAAAATAACGAGACAGACAGGACAAAAGCAATGACATCCTCTGGTATAATCTTGGCAGAAAATAACTAAACCACCTTGAAGGAGATAAATTGTTACAAAACACCATCGTTGTCTAATATGGATTGACAGGCAATGACAGGATCCCTCAAGAGGATGGCAGCCCACAGGCCCCTGTTCTTCCAAGGGATCAAAGGGACTGACACTGCCTGCCAGCCCCGTCTAAGCAGAAAACAACACGCTTCTCTTCTGCCAGATATTTACTCTAAGATATTATTTCTGGGAAAATACAGCTTATTTGGGAAGGATGACAGCCTTGCTCCCACACACCCTGTCATCTGCAAGAGCTGGACTTGGACGGGGCGAGAATCTACCCAACCTGTCCTTGGGATCCAAACTAGTCATAAATCTTCAGCCAGCTAGGAAATTGGACTATTCTGTGGCCCAATTGTTTTAAACAAAGAACATGTGAAGCATTTGGTTTATAGATTATTATTAATTTCCCTTCTATCAATAAAAACCTTTTAAAAAGTTGTATATAGATACAGTTTATCATCCACAGAAAGAAAAACTAGCTTTGAGGGATTAAATGCTTACTAATAAAACAATAAAAGTTCCAGAAAAAATATACATATTTTTATATTATTGGGATTAGAGAAGATTTTATAAACATGACATGAATAGAGTCCCTATAAAAAGGTTGGTTAGACTATATAAAATCATAAAACTATTAAAAAGTTGAAGACAGAATAACCTAGTGGAATCAACATCTACACTTAATATTACATTGGTTATACTCTGGCTCGGTCGTTACACCAAAAGGTTGCTGGTTCAATCCCTGGTTGTGGGCACATATGGGAGGCAACCAATTGATATCCCTCTTTCTCTCTCTTCCTTTCTCTCTTAAGTCAATAACCATATCTCTGGGTGAGAATTAAAAAATGTTACATTGCTTACTATTCTTAACATATTAATAACTCCTATAAATGCTTAAGACAAAAATGATACCTGAAATGGCAAAGCGTATGAATAGCTACTTTAAAGAAAATTAAACTCAAATGGTTATTGAATATATGAAGAGATGTTCAACCTCTCTACTAATCAATGGAATGCAAACCTGAACAGCAAGATCTTATTTCTTATTAATTGGACTTTCACTCAAAAGAGGAACAGTGTTTATTAATATTGAGGTGTCAGATAATGCACCATTTTCTGTGTCATTCCTGGATTGTCAAATGGTACACAGGAGTAAAATAGAAGAATTTTGTCAATTTCTTTGAAAATCTAAAATGTATATTTTTTGACTTATCAATTCCACTTAGAATTTATCCTATTATTTTATGTATATGTGTGTGTATATATATATATACACACACACGCACGCACACACACACACTGATGGTCACTGAACTGCTGTTTACAAAATTTACTGCCAGCATAATCTGCAAGTTAGAGAAAAATGGCAAAAATAACCAAAGAATACAACTTTTACTCAAATTCCCAAATATTAACATTTGATTACACTTTTCTTCTCTTTCTATCTCTCTTTTTCTACACACACTTTTTTCCTGTACTGAGAGAAAGTTTCAGGGTATTCTTTTCCCCTAAGTACTTTATTATTTCCTGAAATCCATGATATTTTTATATAATCTCGCTGTATGTATCAAAGAATCAATATTAATCTAATACTATCCTCTTATCTAGAAAACACATTCAGGTTTCTTCAGTTGTCCCAGTAATGGTTTTACAGGAAGAAAATCCATGGGTTCTAGTCATTGTTTTGTCTCCTGTTTCATTAATCTGGGACAGGTCTTTCTTCGCATGTCATGACACTGACCCTTTTGAAAGAGCACAGGCCAGGTTTGTAGAATTTTTCTCACTTTGATTTAGTCTGTTTTCTCATGATTAGGGTCCCGTCACACACTGTTGGCAGGAAAACCACAGAAGTGAGGCTGTGTTTTCCTCAGCGCATCACACCAGGGGCACATGCTGCAGTTTTGTCCTCTCACTGGTGGACTTGGTTAAGATGTTTGCCATGTTACTGTTTGCAATTAATAGGTATCTGTGAGTATTTACTTTGAGATTAAGGAAATATTCAGTTACTCCTCAAACTTCTACCCACTAATCTAGGTATCCAATGTGTGATTCATACCTGAATCAATTATTAATATGATGGTTACCAAATGGTGATTTCCCAGTTTCATCATTTTATTTATTATTATGTGAGTATGTGTGTTTTAGATTATTTATTTACAAGGAGGCTTTGAGTAAGGGGCCTCTTATCTGAACAATAGAGCTATTGCTGTTTGTGATGATAGGAAATCTCACATCTTAAATGAAGACACCAAGTTTCCACATTAAATTGTCTTGTGAATAAATCAAGAATACAAGTAGAAAAGATCACATCTGCCTGATTATCATTCAGTCATAAAAAGACAAATAAATTTGGAGACTACGCTACAGACAATACTAACACTCCAAAGAGGATATAAAGTGTAAGATGAGTAGGAAGGGAGGCAGAATCACACTCTGGAGGAAGAATCACATGCTATTTTTTATTGTCAAAATTACTTAAATGATTTCCTGTGAATAGTGGAGACCTTGGAGGCTCCCTGACATTTCACATGGAAAAATAAATGGCACAGATCTAACTCTAGGAAAAACGTATAGCAGGCAAAGTGTGTCTTCAGTGCCACATACTCCCCATTAGGTCCTGCTTCTCTGCTCTCCCCACAGGGTAATCTTTTCCAACTGCTCTCATCCTGCTCTCTGGTTCTCGAAAGTCTTTCACTGCATCAGATTTTCATTCATTCAACAAATAGTGCATGGCACTAGAGGCACAAGAGTGAGCAACACAGACAAAGTCCCTGTCCTCTAGGAAATAATATGTAAGTAGTAGGAGAATGACATAAATGAATATGCAATTAGTTAGGGGTGGTCAATGCTATGAAGTCAAGATGTTGGAAAGGGTGGGTGATGGACAATTAGATGCTATTTTGCATAGTGTGCTCAATTTTTAAAAAATAATTTTTAAATCCTCTCTCAAGGATATATTTATTACTTTTAGAGAGAGAGGAGGAGGGAGAGAGTGAGAGAGAGAGAAAGAGACATCGATGTGAGAGAGAAATGTTGATTGGCTGCCTAACATCTGTGCCTCAACTGGGGATTGAACCGGCAACTTTTTGGTGTATGGGATGATGCTCCAAGCAACTGAGCCACCTGGCCAGGGCACAGTTTTTTGAGAAGGTGATATTTGAGCAGACATTTGAGTTAAATTGTGCAGATAGTTGGGGATAATCTTTGCCAGGAATAGAGCAAATGTAAATGTCCTGAGGTGGCAGCTGGAAGGAGGCCAGTGTGGAGAGCAGTGACTGAGGGCTAGAGGGTGAGAAAGGAGACCTGAGGAAAAGAAATAAAATGTGGGGGGTTGCAGGAGGTTGGAAGAGAGGAAGATAATGAAAATAGATCTCATTTTGAGGAATCAGATGAGTGAGACATTTTGACTTCCATTTTTAAATAATCCTAGTGGAGAATATATTGCTGGAAGGCCGGGTGGAGAGGATTTCAGTAGGAGCCTCTTGCAACAGCCCAGATGAGAGATGACCAAAGTTAGGATATAGGGAGAAAAGGAGAGGGGAAGTAGTCAGATTCTGGGTAACATCTGAATATAGAGTAGACAGGATTTGCCAACGGGATATGGCCCAACAGAAATTGAGGAGACATAGTTGATCTCAAGGGTTTGCCTTGAACGTTGAAAGGAAGAGAGTTGCCATTTACTGTTATAGAAAAGACAGCAGGAAGAGAAGGCCTGGGAAAAATTCAGATGGTGAATTTTGTCATGTTAGATTTGAGATCCCTACTCAACACCAAAGAGGAGATGTCAGATATACAAGCCTGGGGTTCAGAGGAGAGATAGGGATTGGAAACAAAAACTTAGGAGTTGTTTATTTGTAGATAGTACTTAAAGCCATGGGACTGGATGTGAGCACCTAGAGCGTAGCTAGGGTAATGAGAGAGGAGCCCTGGGACTGACCCTAGGGTACTTAACAGTAGGCTGGGGAGAAGATTCGGTAATGCATGTTGTCCTTAGGCTTCAGAAGTGTGTGTGTGGGGGGGGGAAGTGGTGGGGGAGGTGGGAGAGAGAGAGAGGAGAAAGAGAGAGGAATGAGCTAGCAATTGGGTATGTTCATACTTCAGGCTCTTTTTTCTACCTTTATCAAAATATACCCTCAGAATACACCTTGTTGATGTGGTAAATGATTTCACTCTGGTATTAATAGTATCAGCTCCTGACTAATCTGTTAGTATTGTAACAGGAACCCTTAAGTGCCCAGAATACAAAGTTGAGATTGTAGGAAGTGCTCTGAATCACCAGGGGAGAGAGATGCTCTGAGGCGTTGTTGATGTGGGGGTGCAGCATATGATGTGGGTCAGGCAGTAGATGGACTTGTGAGCTTGAAATGAACTCTGAAAGAAACACACCTGAAGTAAAATAACCCCATCATCTTAAGTAAAGAAATAAATTTTTGATTTTAATCATGAGATAAAAATAGTGAGCTATTCTTTAAATAGAGAACACACAAATGAAACGCAATAAATGACCACTAACAAAACTATCAGTTTAGACATACAAACACTTCTTGTAAAAAAAAAAAAAAAACCTAACAATAAAATTTAACTAAAGATAAAACAACCCAAAGATTAAATATTTCCTGTGATATACAGTTTTGAGATATCATATTTAAGCAAAACATGCTCCTTTGATTTTCAAAAAGCTCACAGTTTTAGAATTACTGGGGAACTCTAAAGTGTAATAAGAATATTGGAAAAGATTGTTAGAACTAGGGGAATTTCTGGGAAAAATTTTAGCTCTGCTTTAAAAATGTCTGTATTTGTTGCCCTGTTCAGGGGGACACTTGGCTTTTGAAGAACTTTGCTGCTGCTACATCTGTAATTACTAAGCACCAACAGTGTGCAAACTTTGTGACTTTTCACCTTATCCTTACTTACTTTGGATATATCTAGACATTTCTCATGCCTTTGATAATGTATCACTTCAGTTTCCCAGTTTCTAATTACTGGCATCATAGTCTTCAGAAATATTTAAATCCCATGTCATTTTCCTGTGTTATTTTTAAAAAGAAGTAAATAAACAGGACAATCACTATTATAAGGCTGAATTCGTGTGCATTTCACTAGTTATCCAGTTCTTTTAGGACAAACACTTAGGAAGAATGCATCTGTCAGGATAGTAGAGGTAATGCTGCAGTAACAAACAACCCAGTGGTCCCAACCACAGATGTTTCTCACTCATGGTATATGCTCACTGCGAGGTAGCTGTGGCTCTTTGTATTTACTTATCTCTAGGAAGCACACTGAAGGTGTTTCCTTTCTCTGGATGTTGCTGTTCTTAGGACAGAGAAAAGAGACATGACAAAGCATGTGCTGGCTCTTAAAGCTTCTGCTCAGAAGGCAGACATGCGATTCTAAGTTGAACATTTCTAAGTGCAATAGGAAAGCAATGTGTAAGCCTCCCACAGGGAACAATGCAGGGAAGGAACTCAGAATATTTGGCAAACAAAAAATATAGTTTACTACAAAGGATAAAAAGTTCAAATAGAAAAGTTTTTGTCTCTCCATTTCTCCAATGTAACAACTGTAAACTACTATATATTTTCTCTTTTTACACCTTTTAGTACTTTTTAAAATTTACTCATAATGCTCAATGAAATATTTCTCAGCAACCAAAGATCCTGATCAGACTTTTACACTAATTTTAGCATTCATACCAATTGAGAATAAGAACAAATTCTAGAGGCTGGGCCATTTGACATTGTTATCATTGGATAGTTATCATCTAATTCTGTGTCACAAACAGTTCTTTAATTTGTTTTTTTTTCCGGTTGAGGCCTTGTTATTTAGGTCTGCCCTCATCTAACATCACTATTCCAGACCTACACTGCAATTAACTTGTGCCTCTATCTCTTCTTTGAATTCTTCAAGTAGAATATTTAAAGAAACTATAAATTTCCTCAGAGTTGTAATGCAGTAAAAAGAATACTCTATCAGAAATGGAGGCGATTTGGGATATCCTGGTACTGTCACTATCTAGCTTTTTCTCTTGAGGCAAGTAAATGGCACTGTAAGAACATCGGTTTTCTCATCGGGACCATGGGAACAGTCACACCTACCACACAGGGCAGTTGTTACGGATCAAGTCAGACAGTGTATGTAAAGGTACTTTGTGAAGGAAAAATCCTGGCTGATGCTTTAGTTGTTGCTATCACTCCAGGTGAGTTCAGAATCTACAGTTCTGGCATGTGATTAATTCTGGAGTGGGGGAAATAACAAAGAGATGTTTATGAGGCCTTAACACATTGGTTTTCTTCTCAGAGGTCCGGCATCACTATACTGTGTACACAAAAGCTACCACTATACAAAATGAGTTTTTACTCGTTAGGGTCACAGTTTCTTTCTGTCACCAACTGTCAAGGTTCCCAAGTGATGTTGGTGGAGGCAGCCGTTTACGTTGGCAATCTTGTGTCGGGTTAGCATCACTGTACTGATTAGCTCCCCTGGTAGCCAATCCACAATGGTAGGGCTTATTTCTATGGGTCAGGGTTTCTCATAAGACAAGTTAGCTAGGCCTTAATAAATATAAGATACCAATGCCTGAAAATATCAAATCTGCACACTTTGGGAATTTAATAATTTTCATATATGTCTTGAATTTTCTACCACATAGAATAATAATTCTAAGGTACTGACATGCCAGGGACAGTAGTAATCAAACTTCACTGAATAACAGTTTACTTTGACAAAGACCTTTCCCATCCCATTTGGTGCTGCCAAAGCTTTTTCCTTAGGAAGTCTGTGTGGATTGGGAAGAGTATTTCCCCAGACCTTTTCTGCTTAAACCAAAGAGGAAAACATGTGGTCAAAGTCATTTATCACAACAGTTTGTCTGTAGCATGAACGTTTCCTTGGCAATATTTCTGGCTAATTTGTACTTGCCAGTAACTCAAAGACCATAAAAGTAATGAAGTAAGAAAACAGACTTCAAAAATTTCAGTGAAAAGACAGGTATGCTTCTTACATAAGGACTTTACAATAATATATGGCATATAATAGGTAAGGGCTTTCTTTTTCCTTTTTTAAAAAAATATTTTTTGAAAGCTGGAGATCTGTGAATGTCACTGAAAATGAAATATCTCAAAGAAAAAGGAAACAAGAAGGCATTAGTAAAATATATGTATGTATAAGTGTTGGGAACCACCCTGCCTGGTTTCAGAAGCTGTAAACTCCCATGCCTAAGGCTGAGTGACAGACCTTGGGACCATAAGCCACTAAGGAGACAAAGCTTATCTTCCTGGCAGGGGCACTGCCTCTGCCCACTTTACTTCATCCTGCTTGGCCCCCAGTGCATGATCAGTTAGCCAATGACCGGTAACATTCCTCAAGGGAGGGATGATGTAAGACAGGCAAGATCATGAAGAGGCCCTCAGGGAAGGACTTGGGAGGCTACAGAAAAAAGGGTGATGGACCCTCACCCCTAGGCTTTGTCATATCCTGAGTCCTCATTCTGTCTGCGGGAAGTCTCCTAATCTCTTGGCTGCCTTACTTCCCCTGCTTGACTTAAGCCTGAAACAATGACAGAGGGCGGTGCAGCCCTGTGCTGGAAAGGGTGGATTCCCCTGGGCGATCAGGCCTAAGAAAGAATGCATAAAATCCTGTGAAACCTGCTATGCTAAGAATGTCCTCAATTTTCTGATAAGGGTCCAAGAATGTAATGAGTTTGTTCCCCAAAGTTTTATGGCCCTTTAGCTAACTGACCCTGACTCAGAATAAACCCTCCTAGTTCTTTGTATGTTATCTATTGTTTGATCCTAACTGCTTGACAATGATTGATGAGCTTCACCTGTATTCCAATGCAAAGTGAACCCAATAAAAGCCCATTGAGGAAAAGGCTCTTGGCTCATCTCCTTTGAGAGATCAGCCACCTTTCCTCCCCAAGTAGATCATGTCTTGGTAGACTTATTCTCATCCGTGGAGGATGGGGGGTCCCTGTGGGCGGAGCCCTCCCACATATAAGGAGCTTTCTTTTTAATATTTTTAATGTATTGGGGTGACACTAGTTAACAAAATTATATAGGTTTCAGGTGCATAATTCCATAATGCATCACCTGTATATTATATTGTGTGTTTAAGACCCTAAGTCAAGTCTCCTTCCATCACCATTTATCCCCCCTTTACCCTCTTCTGCCTTCCCCCTTTTCCTCTGGTAATCACCATAATGTTGTCTGTGTCCGTAAGTTGTTTGTCTGTTTGTTTTTTGCTTAATCCCTTCACCTTTTTCACCCAGCCTTCACCCAGCTCAGCAACCACCCTCCCCTCTGACAGCTGTCAGTCTGTTCTATCTATGAGTCTGTTTCCATTTTGTTTGTTAGTTTATTTTGATGGTTAGATTCCATATATAAGTGAAATCATATGGTGCTTGTCTTTCCCTGACTGGCTTATTAAACTTAGCTTAATACTCTCCAGGTCTATTTGTGCTGTCACAAAAAGTAAGATTTCCTTTTTTTTTTTTTTTTATGGCCTGGTTGTATTCCATTGAGTAAGTATATCACAGCTGTTACATCTACTCATCTACTGATGGGCACTTGGGCTACTTCTGTGTCTTGGCTATTATACAAATAATGCTGCAATCAAAAATAGGTGTGCATATGTTCTTCTGAATTTATGTTTTGGGTTTCTTCAGATATATTCCCAGAAGTGGAATTGTTGGGTCATTAGGCAGTTCCATTTTTAATTTTTGGAGTTAACTTCATACTGTTTTCCATATTAGAAGCACCAATCCGCCTTCCTACCAAGAGTGCACTAGGGTTCCCTTGGTTCCGCATCCTCGCCAACACTTGTTATTTGTTGATTTATTCATAGCCATTCTGACAGGTATGAAGTGATATCTCATTGTGGTTTTAATTTGCATCTCTCTGATGATTAGTGATTTGAGAATCTTTTCATATGTCTGTTGGCCGTCTGTATGTCCTCTTTGTAGAAGAGTCTATTCAGGCCTTTGCCCAATTTTTAATTGGATAATTTGTTTTTAGTGTTGAGTTTTATAAGTTCTTTGTAAATTTTGGATATTAACCCCTTATCAGAAGTATCATTGGCAAATATATTCTCCCATTCAGTGGATTGTCTTTTCATTTTGTTGATGATTCCTTTGATGTGCAAATGCTTTTTACTTTGATGAATCCCATTTGTTTTTTTTTCTTTATTTCCATTTTGTTCCTCTTGCCTGACAAGTGTATGAGAAGACATATTGCTGTGAGAAATGTCTGAGATTTTACTGCCTATGTTTTCTTCTCAGATTTTTATGGTTTCACTACTTACATTTAAATCTTTAGCCCACTTTAAAATTATTCTTGTGTATGTTGTAAGGAGGTGGTCAAGTTTAATTTTTGCACATATCCATCCAATTTTTCAACACCATTTATTGAATAGACTGTCTTTACCCCATTGTGTATTCTTGCCTTCTTTGTCAAATTTAATTGGCTATAAAGTCATAAATTGATTTCTGGGCTCTGTATTCTATTCCACTGATGTATTTAAGTGTTTTTATACTAATACCATGCTGTTTTGATTACTATGACCTTGTAGTATAGGTTGATATCAAATTGCCTGATTCCTCCAACTTTGTTCTTTTTTCTCAAGAAATGCTCTGGCTATTTTGGGGGGGTGGGGTTGGTTCCATATAAATTTTTGGAGTATTTGTTCTAGTCCTGTGAAATACACCATTGGTATCTTCATAGGAATTTCACTGAACCTATAAATCTATAGGATAGTCTATAGTCTTTGGATAGTGTGGACATTTTAATGATATTAATTCTTCCTATCCATGAATATGGCATATACTTCCACTTAACTTGTATCTTCAATTTCATTCTTCAGTGTCTTATAATTTCCCAAATACAGGTCTCTAACGTCCTTGATTACACTTATTCCTAGGCATTTTATTTATTTTTTGATGCAATTGTAAATGGGATTTTTTCTTAGTTTCCCTTTCTGATAGTTCATTATTGGTGTACATAAATGCAACTAATTTCCGGATATTTATTTTGTATCCTGCTACTTTACTGAATTTGTTTATCAGTTCCTGTAGTTTTTTTGTGTATGTGTGTGTCGCCTCTTTAGGGTTCTCTTCCATACAGTATCATGTCACTGCAGGAGATTTCCAGTTAACATATTTTTAAAAAAAGAGATGTGTAAAAATTGAAGAGACTCAAAAATAAGACTCATTGAAAAGAGAAGCATAAACTTCTTGAAATAACATCAGAAAGATTAAAAGCCAGAATAAACTGAGTATTTTTAAATAGTTGCCAGAAACAGCTCATATGACTTTGAAGCTGTGATTAGATCAGGAAGAATAACAAGAAGAATGGTTGAATACATCATTAGAAGCAAGTGGTGTCAGGCTTCTAGAGCTCACAAACAATATTCGAAACCTGTTTGCTTCTATCTTTGCTACAAAATGGCAAGGCTTCCAAATGAAAATTGAAAATCAATACATTATAGAATCAATTATAGAACAAGATATGTAAACAGGTAATATAAAACTTCTGATAACTACAAATGAATCTGAGTCTCCAGAAGCAGATAAAGTGTCATTTCAGGATGACTTTGCAACTTTCATTGGTTATCTAAGATGTCCTACTAACAATTCAAAAAACCCCATAGAGTCCTGCAAAGGTTCCTGGAACTTGAAAAATTATATCCCCATTTCATAAAAGGAAAAACTTATCAGTTATGAAATGATAGAACAAATTATTATGCAAATGATTTATGCATATTTAGGAAAAACATAAGATTTTCCATGGCGTTTTTTAAGGATAAAACATTCCTAAATATTTGGTCATAGTTTAGCAGAGTCACTAGATTGGCAGGTATGAAATGTGAAGACTGGTGTACAGTGACCTCGGGCTGATAGATAAGCTGGTAATGTAGGTGGGATAAATGTCCAGGTGTTTTCACAGCTTATTTATCATTCATAACTAAAACAGTGATGGCTAGAGTACTTTTAAGTATTTATCACTTTATTTATCATGGACAGAATAATGTTAGGTTGAGGGATACTGAAGATCTTCCTGTCTTGCTGATCTAGATCTCAATGGCAGCTGTATTGCTTGTGACAGAGCCTGCTTTCTTCCTCAGGGTAAGCATGGGTCCCATCGGAAACTACATTAGTGCTGTAGGGAAAGAATGAGGCTGTTTCTAGTCCTAACTGTGCCATTTGGTAGCTGTGTGGCCTTGCAAATATCCCTATCTGTAAACCAAAGATAATACTGCTGTAAGTCAATCTTATTGGTGACTGTTAGGTTTCAAAAAGATCATACTTTTAAAGGGCTTTACAAAGTGTCTCTAGGCATGAAAATGCAAGATAATGGTATCATCAGTATCTTTGTTTCAATCTGGAATGAGGGCAAACATGAAGGACCAGAGGAATCCCTTCCTGAGTGTATCCTGATCAACATGTTCACAATGGAACTAGAAGACATAATTATTAGATTTTAAAAGCTTGGCAACAATAGCTTTGAGATCCAAAGCTTTCTTTCCCAATCCTGCCAAAATATATTTCCAGCAAAAACATCAGACCAAAACAACAAGATGAAATTTAGCTGGAATAAAGGGCTGCTCCCTAGACTTGGAAATGCAAATGTGTAAGTACAAAACAGTAGGAAAAAGCAATTGGGCAGCAGTTCATGTGAAAACATCTACAGCGTTTAGTTGACCATGTAGCTATAAGGGTGTTATGAAAAGTGTGGATCTCCTCAGTTTGAGATATTCAGACCACATTAGTCCAATGCCTGGGTTGTAACTGACACATGGAAAAGTTATTTTGCTCAATTCAGCACCTGCTCTCCCTTAACTCAAGAAAGACTGTAATATGACCAGTGTCAGGAAATTATGAGCTACATGAAGAGCTGAAAGAACTGAATGAAACAGGTTAACCTGAGGAATCAGACTGGTGAAAAACCTTAATAGCTGTCTTCCAGCCTCTAAAGGCCTGTCAAGTGTTACGGGATTATTTTCACTCCATGTCATTCCAGGGAGCAGAGCGGGAGTTGGTGGGTGAAAGCAGAAAGAAGGCAGATTGTTGGCTCACAGATACAACTTTATAATAACACCTCAATCTGTACAACAGATATTTTTCTCTTGGTGAGAAAATAAAATCTCTATTGGAGGTTTAAGCCAAGGCTGGCTGCAATGTGTTAGGGAATCCACACTACACATTTCTGCTTCGGGCTGATCTCTAAGGTGCTTACCAATTCTCGGGTTCTATGATTTTATTAGAAATTTGTCTTTATTATCAAGACTCTTATATGTCCAAATGTTTGTTTCTACTTTTCTTATTACATGCATCTCAATAGAAACTTTGCAGTAGAAAGTATATTATTTTTCTTCCCACAGGACATTTTAAAGAAGCTAGTCAACCCTTGAAAATTGCTGATTTACTATCTTAGAGGTTTTTTACTATGCAGAAGTAATGTATTACACAAAATTATGATATATAATATCTCCGGCTTATTAAGCATAAAAAAGCCCTGTTTCTGCACTATTAAAGTCAGTTCTTCTACCTTATAAAGCCTTCCCATTCATAGTTAAGGTTACTATGGTAACCATAATTCAATTCTTAGTGACAATAAATTACTTTTTACACCTATATGTTAACTTTGATTGTGTATGTTCATATGATATCTAACTATTCAAAGTGATAATAAATAGGTTAAGGGTCTTTTCCCTAATGATTATAAAAATAACTGTTTGAAGTAGATAGTTATTAGAAGCAAGAATAGAAAAATTAGTATGTTGTGTGATGAGGGAGGGCAAAACAGGGAGTCATGTGAGACTGTAGCATGCATTATAACAAAAAATAATCATAAATCAGCAAAATTGTAGATAAAATGTATAAACTCTCTACAGATGATTAGGGGTGAAAAAATACATGAGGTGTATATAACCACTTCCCCTTTCTATGCTCATAGGAACATCAACAACTACTTATGGCCCTTTTTTCTGCGCATCTCAAACAGGTGTTCAGAGTCCTTCACAGTACAGTATTATAGACACTGACTGTTCATTGATATCCATTCTCATTTCATCTAGAAATGCCTTAATCACAGATGTAGAAAGGTGACAGTCTCCATAAATTCTGCACAGGTCAGTTTCCACTGTTCCTGTGGATGGATCTGGGAGGTTGGCTGGAGGATTACTGAAAGACCAATGAATCTGGCAGTAGCAATACCATCAGGGAAGATGACCACGTTTTAGTGAAAAAAGTAAGGCCTTACACTCAAAAGGAGTTCTTGCTGCGGCACTTGGGGAAAGAACTGAACTTCTCTGAGTCCTAATTTCTTCATTTGTAAAATACATGTAACACACCTGTCATCACTGTTGATCACAGGAAAGCACTTGGGACATTTCACAGCAGCACTCTGTGCTGGGCGAAGAGGTGAGGGGAAACAAGTCTGCTCTAAGGCAGCCCAATCAATGGAATCCATACAGGTGATCAGTGGGGTCTGGACTGCCAAAGCCAGAGCAGCCTGATATTCTCGTATTTAAGCGAATATGAAGTTTATGCTAAACTTTGTAGTATATACTGTACAACCCTAAAGCACTTGGATTAAGTTCAGTTAATAACTAACTTTGGGTTATTATTATTTGCTTAATTTCCCCAGCTAGATTAAAGTTTCCCTGAAGGCAGAGATAATATTTAGTTTGGCTTTGTATTATAAAGAGAGCTTTGTATATAAGAGAGCTTTGTATTATAAAATGTAAAAACTTTTTGTTAAGATAAATTAAAAAGTTAGTGGTAAGTCACTTGAAGGATAATTTTAAAATTATGAAATATTTTCATAATGAATTATGAAAATGCAGGCTAGGTACAAAGTAACAAATTACCACTATAGAGACCATAGGACGCTAAAAGGAGAAGAATGTTTAGGACCCAGTTCTACAGATTAACAAACCAATGCTATTTCTAGTATGTTGTCCTGCATTTTCCAGAATTATGAAATATTACATTAGACTGCCTACTGAACTGATATACTCCCACCTAGATTATTAAAAAATAAATTTTTTTTTGATGGAATTACCTAGGCCACCCTCAATAATACACTTATTAATATGTAATTCTTTTATCTGTAATTACTATACTACATGTATATATGTCTATTTTGAAATACTATTAGTAATAGATTACTAATAATCACAGCAATAATAATAATGATCAAAGAATAATAAAATTATCTAGGAAAATAAATATTATCAGATTGGGAAAAATAATCATAGTAGCACAATAACAATCATTTCTAAATTGCCAGTCAGGTGAAATGGTCCATTTCTCCAAAATGGGTCCTTAGGCAAGGAGAACTGTGAGGCAACAAAGGAGAACCATGAGGCGTACAAGACTAAACAGGGATCAATAACAAGCAACGGCTAGAGAAAAACTGATCGGGAGGCCCATGGTGTGGACTCTCCTGAAAGGCTTTGGACATAAGATGGGTCTCATCAGAGAGGCTACTCTGGTTGAGGATCCAATCCATCATTATGGGTAGCACTGGACAGTTTTTACTATTTACTTTTGGACACAGGACTATTGAGGTTTTTCCATAATAGTTTTACTTGAAGTTTATTCTGGATCTTTCGTGAGCAGTTACTTACGAGAATGTCCCAGGTTTGTACACGGGATACTGACTTGTAAGGAGTCTCGTGATGTTTCTGACCCGGCTCCTTTGGGCAGCTGGCCACCAAGGTCTGGTAAAATGATAGATCAATAAAATGTATAAAACTCATTGCTTATGAGAATAGATTTGAGCTCTTGCCTTGGTTTTGTTTAAAATCCTGGAGACATTCAGTTCTGAGCATTCTTTTGTAGATCACTGTAAAGATATACTAGGGCTACATTATGTGATACTTGAAAACTGTGGGATTTGCTTAAGTCATAACTTTCCCTTATTATGAAATTGTGACATGTAGCAACTCCAGAAATGAGATTAAGAAGAAAATTCTGTCTCCCAGAGATGTGGCCACTAGTCCATATGCTTCTGGCGAGCAGGGCCCACACCCTTTTCATTCAGCACTGGGCCCGCAGTGAAGAGTGCAGTGCAGAGCACATAATAATGTCTGATAAATAAATTAAATGTTGTCACTTTGGTGTGTGCCCCCTAGAATGTTCTATGTGCAAATATACTCTTTTTGATGAATATTCTTTTAAAAATTAAATCATAGTGTATACATTTTGAATTCTGGAAAGTAATTGAATTTTGAACAGTAATGTTGAATTGAGAATATACATTCTCTTATTTCTATAAGATTCTGTAGATTCATTAAGTATGAGAATTGAAAGGGAATTCACGATATTTAGTCCAAAGCTTTCATTTTATACACAAGGGAAAACATAGTTTTAGAGTAGTGACGAGAGAAAAGGGTTTTCTAAGTTGAGGCCCCTGAATTTCAGCCAGGTTTTTTTCTGCCACATGAGTCCTATACAGTATCTTATTCTAAAGTTTCTTGAAATTGAAAATTCATGCTTCTTCAAGAATTTTGGTCACTTAATTTTGGGTATTTGTTTGAACACTTCTCACTCTCTCTGATATAAATTGAAATGTGTTTGGCTACATTATCGGCAAAGATATTTGGTGCTAATCACCAAGTTTGGGTATTTCTAACAGTTACTTTATTTCTGTTATAAGTGAATATTTAAAATTTAATTCTTTACTCTACTTCAGAATACATACATGTTTATCATAACTTGATCAATAGGTGTTTGGAAACTTCAGGATCTTTTCCATTACCAATAAAAGCAAGAATCTCTATAATAAAAGTAAGGTGCTCTCCTTAAGAGCAAACATCTGCGTTCCCCCAAACACTAGTCAGTAATGATAAAGATTTATTTTCCTCCCAAATATTTTCATTCTTCATGTACACTCTTTCTTGTTCAATTCATCTTATTTGACACAACATGATTTCAATTAGGGTTTTAGTGGTCAAGATACGTGTTTGAAGATTTTAAAGGTTAGTATTACAAGTATGTAAGCATTTCCCGTCAAAATACTAATGCCTCCGGCTACTTAGGTGATAGCCTCAAAAAAGGAAACATCAAATACAAATTGTAAGCCTGGTATAGTTTAAATATCACTGTGGAATTATTAAATATAATCAGAATAAACCAAGTAATATAGTAACACCACAGTTCTGCACCTTTCCCTACCTGCCCCCTTATCCTAGCTACAAGTGAATCCCCAAGCTGGGAATACAACCAGTTGCTGCTGAATGTGTACCTGGTAAATTCTTAAGCTGTGTCAGCACCACCCCCCACCACTGCTTCTTGCATTATTCCATTTTTCTAGACTTTCTGAACATGAAAAAGTAAATAAATTTTAGTAGCTAATCCCCTTCTACGCCATCCTTTTAAGAACAGGTGATTTCCCCCCCCTCTCTCCTTTACCCTATTTACCCAAGGTTGGAGTTGTGTGGAAGCCTATGGCCCTTTCTAACACAATGAAGAAAATGGCAACGCTATAAAACAAATCCTGACTTTTAGTGAGAAGTGAGTAGAAAGAACGGCAGGGAGGAAAGTGGGAAGCAGGACAAAGAGAGAAAAAAATGATACAGATACTATGACTTACAGATGACTTTCACCTGATAACATTGCTGAAGCTGTTTTCCTATCTTAAAATTCTTTATTTTATCTTAGTTTAATTATCTTTGTATGTAGCAGTAAAGGTTCAACAAGAGCTGGAGGAAGCAATTTCTACTCAGCCCTCCTCAGTCTTCCATTGCCAGGCTCCATCACTGCGCCTCTCCAGCCGGACCGGTCTGCCCTGCTGCTCCCGCTCAGCTTTCCCTCTAATTGCTGCCCATCTGTTTCCATTAAGCCTCTAAGCCATTTGTCTCGTTTAAATATCTCCTCCTTTTTTTCTAAACACTTCAAGCCAAATTCTTACCTCAAATATTTACATAGCATTTCCACAGATTTCTGCATCTGAGGACAGTGTCATTTGCTATTTTTGAAAAGAATGTCATTCAGCACCTTTCACACTGTGAATGCTAAATATGCAATCATTGCTTTGATAGTATGGTAGTAAATAAAGTTGAATGGAGTGTAAAGCTCATCCTTTCATAATATATTCTGTAATTTAATTTAAGGACAAGAGTGTTTTCCTCTGATCCAACTTCAAGGTAAATTACCTTGACAAATTCTTTCCAGATTTTGGACCTTAGAAATATGATTAAATAAAACCAATCAGTGGTAGGAGTTATCACAATAGCTCCACAGTGTTCCTCCAGAAATCTAAAACAACACATCAATAACATCTCTTGTCTTGAAATTCTGTCTTATTACACGTGAAATAAAAGTCTCAATAAAAAGTCATGAGCACAGATTCCATTCCACGTTTACTGTGACAGAAGCAGTGACTTACTTTTCCAGATTTACCTTACGAGCGTAAAACATTTCCTGCAATGACAACCCGAAGGACAACAAAGACAACAGCATACACACACATTTCAGATATCTGTTTTACTGGCTGCTGTCCCATAGTGTCACATCTGTAGCATAGGAGTCTCCAAACATCTCCTAAATTTTGCTTCCCCACTTCTTAGCAACCACCTGTCTGCAATAATCCTGGGTGCCTGTTTCACCTGCAAAAAGCCAAAAGGAAAAAAAAAATACTGTTTTCATCATAGCACATTCTTGGCTCCTGGAAGTTTATTTTTAAAGCTCTTTCCCTCAACAGTTCACTTCATTACTGGCCAAGGTCATCCTTGTATTCCCCCTGGCAGCTTTCTGTGTCACCTTGAAATTATTGTCTCTCATATGGATCTCTTACATACTTCACTTTGTTCATGTGCTGATTGAGTTCCTTCCTAATTAAGTACATCAGTCACTTTTGCAACAAACCAACAGTCCAAGACCCAGTCCAAATTTGATGCTAGCCAATGACTCACCTTGCCTTTTTACCAAGTTACTCTATTCCTTGAATGTATTTTCGGTCTTTGCTATAAACAGAAGCAGGTATAAGTGATTACTTTCAGTTTTTCCATTCCTAGCATCTCATCATATTGTACCTGATTATGTGTACTTTTTTTTCTAGTTGTCATTCCAACCCAGTTTTATGATCTACAAGGAAAAGAAAAATTCTCATTAGTAGCATCCCATTCCTGTATAGTTCCATATACAGAAAGTATTCAGTCATGATTTTGCAGTTTATCTACAAAGAGTCCGGTTTACCAGGACTTTTCATTCATCTGCACTCTACAACTTAATTATAATCATATCTTCAGGATCACATGAGATTGCCTTAAAAATGAGAATGCTGTAGATGAGGTTTTTCTGTATCTCATTCAGTAAATATTCCAGAAGAGGGTCCAAGATGGTTCTTCCCTATTATTAAATTTATTCTAAAACCAATAGTATTATAGCAAGACTGTAGAATCCACTCGTCCCACCCCCACCATATTTAAATTTTCCATGTGGAGTTCTACCCTATTACTACACAGGTAAAGGCTGTCAAAGAGGCAAAACTTGCCAGAGACTCAGCATCTCAAATAGTCAGTCAGGCTCCCCAGGGCCAACCCGCAATAAGGTAAATTTTTGGATGGTTTCCTCTTCCTGGTCCTTTGTTTCCTCCTACCCCATAGCCTTCTCCACCTCATTCTCACTTTCTCTTTCTTGAGCTCTTTTCTCACTCAGTGGTCTCTGAGTTCCTCATCCTGTTTTGGAAACTCCCTCTACAGATCTATTTTTAGTCATTGTTTCAGGAATTTCTAAATTTGGAAAGTACGTGTTTCTACATATGAAGGTATATTTTTGTCTGTACTTCCAAATGATACTGAAAATATTCTCACCCTGGCTGGTATAGCTCAGTTGGTTGGAGTGTTGTCTGGTACACCATAAGGTCACTGGTTTGATTCCCGGTTAAGGTGCATGTATATGTTTTGGGTTCAATCCCTGGTCAGGGTGCACGGGAGAGGTAACTAATCAATGTTTCCCTCTCATCTCTCTCTCTCTCTCTCTCTCTTTAAAAGCAATGGAAAAATGTCCTTGGGTGAGTATTAAAAAAAGAGAAAATATTCTCTTTATGTGGTTTGCTAATTCCTTTTCTAATGCACCTGGTGTGCCTTCCCCAGCTTGTTCTGCAGAGGCTATGCACATTAGCTAGTTTGAAGCTTACAAATACCTACACAGGATAAAGGCTCCTTGGTAGCTGGCTCGTGCATAGAAAGCTAACTGGAAGCTACCTTTTCCATTTTGTCCCACTTTCCTTGCTCCGCTTGACTTCCATTTTTTCTCAGCCTTCAACTTCCTTCCATTCGTTTTCAGCCTAAAGCAAGGAGAATTTTCCTACATTCACTCCTTAAATTTTGAGTCCAGTCCATTCTATGCTCCAGTGATTTTTCTTGGATACTATGGGCATCTGAGTTCATTGGTTTGACATGAATTAATGTTGGGATTTACCTGTAGCCTGCTTTGTAATTTTGTTTGGCTAGTGCTCAAATCTTTATTTTCTTGGCAATAAGTTTCGGAGAGGAAATACCTAGTTACCAGTGTAATTCATAAAGACCTCCTGGAGTCTGTTCACAATATTAGACAAGAAGATTTTGTCAATTGACCTAATGGCTTCTTTGCTCCACTATCCAATCTGCTGTCAACATCTGATAATAGAAAGAGAGCAAGGCAAGGAACAGCTGCAGCGTGTTTATCATAGTTAGTTTATGTATCGATATCTTAGTATGTGTTTATGAATATCCATTTCTGCTTTTTGGATAATTTGGCTTTTTATCTTGGAAGTCCAGTTAAAAAAGTGTGGGCTTCTTCCATTTTATTTGCGACTCCAATTCTTTCAGCACCAGAATTAACCACATTTCCTGAACATGTGGACGTTTGGTGTCATGAGCCAATCATATTTTTCTCTTCCAGCTAAATTTGTAACCTTTCTATGGCAAGTACATTGAGTCATATGCATTCTGACCATATTTTGAGCTTCAACTTATTTTTTCTCTATTCATTTTAATATTTGTATTTCTTTAATTTTTTATGTGAGGGTGTTGCTATGTATAATAAGACATTGTAATTCTGCTTGGGATACAAAAGGGTATAAACAAACAAATAAGCCAATAAAATCACATTGCCCTTTGTTTATATATATAAGGACAATCCTACAGGTGTACTTTGAAATAGCTATTTCAACTTGGGACACAAACAAAAACAAAACAAAAAAATCTGCAGAATAGAAAATGATTATTGAAGAATCACCAAGTTTATATTTGTACTTCAAATATTAAACAATAATTTTCTTAAAGATGTGGAATCAGTATGATTGAAATAGAAATATGAAATTAGTAACATATAAATATCTAAAAGAAGGCAAGAGCCCATACTTTTATGTCAAAATATTTTTGTTAATTACAAAGTTAAAATTTATAGGTAATGCTATATGGGTAATATAATTTATGGGTAAAGGTGTCCCAATAAAAGTGATTTGTGATTTTTCTTTTTCTTTTTCTTTTTAATTGTTCTATTGTTGTTCAAGCACAGTTGTCTCCATTTTCCCCCCACCATTCCGCCCCACCCCAGCCATCCCCACCTCCCACCCTTGATCCTAACCCCCTTTGGCTTTATCCATGTGTTCTTTATACATGTTCTTTGACTTGTCATAGCTAGTTTTTAAAATTTTATTCAATTTCTCATATAACTTATATCATTCACCTAGGCTTATTTGTAATTTATTATTTAGGATTGTGGTATAATTTTGTATTTGTAAAGTTTGAAAAAGTATCTACATGAGTCATTCACTCTTACACTATTCAGTATCATGTCTATACTTTCCAATTAGTATGGAATGCTACAGACAGCTTGCAGCTCTTCCTGATACCCTTGTGGCCCTCTTCATTGCTTCAGGGTATGGAATATTGACACTAGATGGTCACCATTAGAAATTTTCTGTTCTCAAATCTAAAGCTTAAAAATGGAGTGACATCATAGTTAAAGTGCCTTGTAATGGAATGGCTGGGTATAGAAATAAAATATATGTTCGATTTCTAAAGGGAAGGCTTTAAATGGCATATAAAACTTGCATGCCACATGGCTCTACACACTAAGGGAGCTAGCTGGTCACTTCTATGAGTTATCATTAATGGGATTCATCAACGTCAGCAAATATGCCCAAGTCATTTGCAATTTGGAAACCACCACCCTTCAATTAACAATAGATTCATCATATAATAGTTTTGATCATGAAAAACTTGCTCTATTTATATAAACTACAACTTTTGAAAAAATAGTCATAGATCTAACGTAGGCAGCTAAATATTAAAAATTGAATTTTTAAGATGGTAATAATTATCTCAATGACAAAATGTTTAACACTTTCCAGCTTTATGTGCTTTCTCATTCTTTCTTTCATTCCTTGAAATATTGTTACTTCAAATTTACATAGGAGGAGTCCAAGAAAGAACTCATCCAGGGTCAAACAGCAGGGAGGAACAGAAGCCACCTACTTCAGCTCCTCAACCCTTTCCAGGATTCTCAGCTTTGTATCTTAGTTATGTATTAACTGCAATAACCAGCATTGCTCAAGAGCATCATTAATTATTAAATAAAGTTTAATAGAAACTATATTAATGTGGAATTTCGTTAACCTTTCATAATTGTAGTAATTAATATGAAGCTTAATACTTTTTAAGTTTTACATCTGTATCACGTCCTTTTCATAGAACACTGTTGTCACTCTGCTATGCTGGACCACGTAAAAGGACCCCTGCTGCTGTTTACGTTGGCTTACACCATGTGGCATTGCCCCTCCCAGCCCATCACAGATTGCCCCAGAAGCACTCCATCATAGATGAGGGCCTGAAATTTAGGACACTTTTTTCTCGCATCTTTATTAACAGCTGTGAGAAAGTAAAAGGACTGAGAAAACCATTGATACCCAAAGGATGAGATATTGATTTCTTTTTTAAACATTGCATGTTAAAAACTACCTATGTTATTTTTTTTTAACTCCCTGGGTTCTGGATATTGCTCCATCAATTAAGATTTCGGAGGTTCAGAGGGTTCGGTAACTGCCCTTAACATAACCTCGATATTAGAATAACATAAACCTTTGGGTTTGCTTTTCCTTTACAGGGCTCGAAATAGTGTCAGGTTTCAGACACTGAACTGGTGTCACATTCCTTAGTGTACTATGACGTGTGCCAGTCCAGGTGAACCTCAGAATCATCTAGATAATTACGATCACCCTAACCCAGCAATTTTCAACCCTTTCCATTTCAGGACACACACACACAAACTAATTACTAAAATACTGTGGCACACCAGAAAACATATTCTATTTTTTGCTGATCTGAACAAAAAAAATAGGTGTAGTTTTGATTCATTCACACCGACGGCTATTGTTGTGTTGGCTGTTGTCATTTTTTTATTTGATAATGTAAGGGAAACAAGGTCAGTGCCCCAGCTAGTCAGGTACTGCACGTTTTAAAGCCTCTTGTGGCACACCTGTTGAAAATCATTTTCTTAACCCGAAGGAGTTAGGATTGTTAGAAGTAGGTCTGGACACAGAGCGTTTTTAAAGGCCCCACTTCATTCTAATCTGTAGTTGCGGCTTAAAAACCATGAAATCTACTTGGGGCTCATATTAGGAAGGAATGATTTTTTTTTCCCTCTGCCACAATAATCTCTATGTATGACATCTCCTCAACTGTTGCTAATTTTCCTTTGTGTCACACTTTGCTTTCAAATGCCCTTGGGCAGAACGTGGTTCTTCTGACCAGAATTTATATGAGCCTCTGCTGCTTCCCAGAAATGCTCCCAAACAAACTTTTTATTCTGAAATAAAGATTCACAGGCGTTTGCAAAGGTAGTAGTACCCAGAGAACCCAGGTGCCCTTCAGTCAGTTTCCCCGAAGGTCTTCCAGAATTATAACACAACATCAAAGGCATTGACTTGATGCATGTGTCTAATACCGCGTTGTTGTAGCTCATGCTCAGGCTTCTATAACCATCAGTGCAATCAAGATATAGAACCATTCCATCATGCCGCAAAGATCTCCCTCGGGCTACCTCTTTATAGGCTCATTCAACTCCCTCCCCTGCACCATCCCTACCCCCTGGTGACCTCTAACTTGTTTCCCCTCTCTACAATTTTATCATTTCAAGAATGTTATATAATGGGCTCACAACATATGTGTCCTTTTGAATATTTTTTCACTTAGCATACGTCTTGAGATCCAGCCCAGTTGTTATGTATATTAGGAGTTCCTTTCTTTTTATTGCTGAGCAGTATTACATTTTTGATTGTTTCCAGTTTTTGGCTATTATAATAAATCTGCTACAATAATGTTTCATTTCCCTCAGATAAATGTTTACGAGTGCAATTGCTGGGTTGTATGGTAAGTGTAGGTTTGTTTTAAGAAACTGGTAACTTGTTTTCCAGAGTGGCTGTACCATTTTATATTCCTACCAGCAATGTATAACAAATCAATGTCTCTGTATTCTTGCTAGTCTTTGCTAACAAGATATAAACCAGCACCACTATTTTATTTTATCACACTAAGAGGTGTATAGTGATATCTCATCATGGGTTTAATTTGCATTTTCCTAATAGCTAGTGATGCTGAACTTTTTTTTCACATGTTTACTTGCCATCTTTGGTGAAATGCCTCTTCATGTCTTTTGCCCATGTTCTAATTGGATTATTTGTCTTTACTGTTCAGTTTCAAGAGTTCTATATACGTGCTTTCTCAGATATGTTTGCAAACAATTTTTTCTATTTTGTAGCTTGTCTTTTCATAGTGCAAAAGTCTTTAATTTTGCTGAGGTCCAATATATCAATTTTTCACTTTTATGAATTCGGTGTCATGTCTAAGAACTCTTCACCATGCCCTAGGGCCGGAAAAATTTCTCTTCTGTTATTTTCTAAATGTCTTACAGTTTTACATTTTATATTTAAATCTATGATTCATTTTGAATTAATTTTTGTACAAAGCTTTGAGGTTTAGGTTGAAGGGGGATGCGTGGGGTAGAAGTGCAAGTCTCCTCCCACCCCCACCATGGTCTCTTACGAGGCCATGCGAACGGGTTCAGCAGAAAGCCTCAGCTTCCCACACAGGCTCTCTCTGAGACCGCCCTGGAGGCGGGAGGGAGTTGCAGCACCTCCTTTCGGCCTGGCAAGGGTGGAGTCCAGACGCTCCCCTGGGTCCTTGTGCAGATGGAGCTGCCAGATTTCCTGTGGTTATTGTCTAAATGTTTTCTGTTTTGTTAGGCTGCCCCTCTCCTGGTCCATTGTCAAGAGAGAGCAGACTTTTCTTGGGGCTTTTCGTTGGTCTGTGTCATTAGTGATTTCAGTGTTGCTGACTTCTTCAGTACCCAGTCGGGGATGGATGAGGCAAGAAGAAAATGCAAGGAATTTACTGCTGTGTAGTTGCTTGGTTCTCACTCCCTTGGCTTACCTGACTTTTTATTTCCAACTTCCTTCTTATGATTGTTTTATGTACAATGTCCAGGAATTTGAGTTGTGCCTAGGAGACAGAATAGGAAGGAAAAAGTACTTCTCCTGACTCATTGCCCCAGAAATGGAAATCAGTGTGAATTTTAAATATGACACCTGGCTTACAGTTTACATGAGACTAACCTCCAAATTTGATAAAAATCTATCTGCAGTATTTGAAGGCTATGGAATACAGAAAAAAAATTTCCTTACACATGTAATAATAATTTTAATGAATAGTTTTTGTTCTTAATCATGTTCTATGTCATTTAAAATTCACAACAATACTATATCATAAAGGGTATTATTACTCTTTTACTAATGAATAAACCAAGCCTAGAAGAGTTAAATAATATCACTTTCATTTCCTTGTTATTCCTAACTTCAGAACTTGTATTCTTTAACTGTAATGCAATATTGTTTTAACTATACTTCCAAAATTTCTTAGAACAGTGTAGTGGAAAAAATTATATTAGGAGCCAAGAGACACTTTATTTTTATACAAATTTACAGAAAATTCATTACCTGAATCTAGGCAAGTACTTTGAACTCCATAGCTTTTTGTTTTCTCAACTGTAAAATGAGAGGTTAATCATGATTTCTACAATTTTCTGAATAAATTAATATACAGAGAGAAACACAATTTGAAATTTCAGGATAGGAGGAAAAGTCTTAATCTGTGGAGCTCAGGTTGCAATAGTGTAGCTGGTGGTGGCAACGACAACGGGGAGAGAATGAAATAGACAGCTCCAAAATTCTCATCTTCTACCTTTAATATTTACCACCAAATGTAGACTTGCAAACACCTGTTTCTGAATACACAGGTTATGGCCCTGGCCAGGTTGCTCGGTTGATTAGAGCATCCTCCAACACACCAAGGTCGCAGGTTTGATCTCCAATAAGGGCACTTACAAGAATCAACCAACGAATGCATAAATAAGTGGAACAACACATTCCCTCTCTTGCTTGCAAGTCAACAAATAAAAATAAAAAAAATAAATACACAGGTTATGTGAGTCATGAAGTAGATCACATGAGCCTTTTGAGAGAGTCAAGGCCGAAGCAATGATAGGTGAAAACCACTGCCACTGGCTATGAATGTAGAAGGGGCATGGGGACACTTTTGTGGAAATCTGCTATTCCAAGTATTTAGCAGGATTATTATATATTTGGATTTTTCAAAAGTGGTGAATCTCAATGTTTAATGTCCTGATTTAAGCTCACCTAACATGTTTTAAGATTGTTCCAATATTTTTTGCCAATCTTTTTCATATTTTATGCTTTGAATTTCAATCTATTTGCATTGTTTTATGTTCCAAACCTGCTCCAATTTGCTGAAAGAAGGAACACGTTGCCATGTGAAAAGACAATAGATCTGTACATCTGCTGAGTGCCCTTGTTCTCACAGAGCAACTTCATATGTACAAAAAAAATTCAACATAATTCTGTTTTTTTTCTGTAGCTCCCCTCAGCGGGTATCTTTCTTTAAAACTATATTATATAAATGTCTAGCAATGAACAAAGTGATTTTTCACAGATGTTGAACACAGTTTCATAAACCTTTATAAAACACCTAAAATTTGCCTGGTTGGTTGGTAGTTGCTAGAGGGAGTACTAATGTAATAGCATAAATGGGCTTCTCTAGAAAGATAGCTATATCTTAACTAGTAAGAGATATGTGTATATTATGTGTATGCATATAATAATTTTTTCTAAAAGTGTTTTATGATACCACACATACCATTGCTTTACAAACTCTTTCTTATAACATTAATTCTACTGTATGGATGCATTGATTAATATAATAATTCCTTTTTAAACTTTTTCTTTATTCTTTTTTACTGTATTTTTCCTATTACCATGTACACCCCTTATACTCCCCACCCCTGCAATCACCACACCATAGTCCATGTCCATGAGTCCTTTTGTCTTTTTGCTCAATCCCTCCACCCCCTAACCACCTCCATGGCTGTCATATACCAATTTCTTTGCTGTGAGAATTCTGTCTTTAACATACCCCTCTACATTATTAATCTTCAAGCAGATTATTTAATGTGCAGCATTTCCTAAACTTGTTTATTCTCTGAACTTCTTGTCCTTCATAGTAAACATTGGTGAACTAATATTCTGTAAACTGGGTTTTGGATAATGTCACTATAAAGATAATTCAAGATTTATATTTAAGGTACAAATTACTATACAGTGAGGTATTCAAGAAGATTCAGAGAAAAAAGGAGGTTAGTCAGGACTTGATCGAATGTCAGGGTGTTCCAGATTTACATGCGCTCAATTAATATACACCTTTTGCCAATGAGAAAGGAAACACTGGGAGTTCCGTGAAAACCTATTCTTTCCCCTTTTATTGTCGCCTTCTCCTCTGCTAATTGGTACCAGAACCAATATTCAGAGGACTCTAATCCAACTCAGGGAAAGCAATCGTCATCAAAATTAATTAAAAAAGAAAGACAGCAATCTGTGCAAAAATATTTATAACAGCACCATTTTAAGCAGTGAAAAAACAGGAAACAGTTTAATGCCATAAATTTGGAGACAGTTAAGAAATCCCTATGGGATAGCACAAGTGCACTGCAAAAGACAAATATGTAGACAAATTTGTTATAAGGTATTGTATGTTAGATAATACTAATTACAAAACCTGAATCCCAAAACACACATACATGCTAACTGCAAGTATGTATAATTCAGATCTAAATTGAGAGAGCTCAAAAAGATGTGTTACAAATGCAGTTGTTTATTTATTTTATTTTTTTGCATAAGTTTTTTGGTTGCTGTTCAAAGTAATTGTTGAGAAAAGAAAAATGCCCTCTAGTTCACCTCTGTGTCGCAGGCTGGGTATTCTGGAAGCAAACGTGGAAGCGGGTTTTAGAGTACCAGATATGAGAGGAAAGGGGAGACAGCAGGATGGGGCGGAGGGAGAAACTGAACTGATGCAGGCAACAAATCTTTGACCCATCCAGCAGGAGCTGTGAAGGGAAGACTGCCCTTCAGCGGTGGGGTGTGGTTTTTTTGTTTGTTTGTTTTTTCTTTTTCCCTAGACCAAACGCTGAGGGCTCTTAAACTCCTGCTCTGCTTATTGAGCAGGTATGGGCGCCTTGAGAAGGGCGTGATCTAAGGAGAGGTGCCCCTTTACCGCTGAGGCGAACGCTGGAGGAACGATAGCGGGGCTGCCTGCTGACTGCATTCCCCAGAGCTGGGCAGCATTCGGAAGGGGTCTGGCAGAGCACAGCGGAGTCTACCACATCCCTATTAATGGAGCTCCATAGAGTTGCGCTCAAATAACCTGAGAGGCCATTTCCAAAAGATTTTTTCCCCTACTTTTTGGAGAATTTCCTCATGGCACATTAAATAATTATGCCCTTTGCAGCAGTTTTGGATCAGATTGTCAAGTTGTTCTGTACCATTTCAACTAGAATTACTTCTGACTAGACCAAGTACCAAATGCCAGGAGAAAAGCTGATGTTGAAACTGGTAAGTAACCTTAATGTTCAGGAAACACTCAGCACTCTTGCAATGATAACCTCCACATTCACACTTTTTATATTCTCCAGAGAAATAATTGTGGTTCCATTGGATGGGGCAGAGATGATCCCCAGTCATTCTTCAACTTCATTTCTCTAGGTTCTTTCCTGGGCCACTAACTATCTCCTTCATAGAACCCAGAGAATTCCCTTCATTCTAATTCTTGGTTACTAAGTTTATTTAAAAATCCACAGTGAGGAAAGTATTAAAATTTTAAATAAGGACAGGGTCAGTAACAGCGCCGAGCTGAGCCATACCAGAACCAAAGGTAAGTTAAAAATATTAGTAATACTGATCCTTTATTCAAAGTTTTGATATTATGTTCATAATGGAGTTTTTGGCACTAATTTTGATTTTTTTAAAAAATGTTGCATTAGAGTGCAGTTTGGCACCTTTACATTTTGCACCTCAGATGAGTATTTCAGTCACCTCACCTGAGCGCTAGCCTTGGTAATTTAAGAAACTTTGTCCAAAGTTTCTCATCATTGGAGAGTTGGTCTGATATGAACTGTTTCCTTGGTATTAGAAGTGGAACTTGCAACACTCACAGGCAGTAGTTTTATATGATAAAAGGCGCAAGGCTTTCACATCACCTGTATAGTTTCTGTTATGCACAAAACAGAAACATGTCATTTTCGGAGATAGCAGACGCTTTTTTGTGGTTATGAAGGCTCATGAGTTCTGCCCTGCCCCACGGGAGTCATCCTCCCCCACCAGATTGGTGGCACAGCTGTGTGCTGCCTGTCTTGGTCTCCCCCCATCATTTAGTCCCATAACTCTTACGCAGGTATTAAACATTTGTTCCTGGTATTGGGAGGAAAAGCGGTACTATGAAGCAAGAGATATATTAACTAATGTGTATTTGGCATATTTTCCTTTCATTTTAGCATTCATTATTATGTTAAAGAGTATAACCGTAACCATGTAAATAATGTCAGCAAACATTATAATTTTTCATAGTGGAATCATACTTAATAGTATACCCTATAACCCAAACAATATCCTTAAAAAATCCAGCTATTATGTATGTTTTGACACCTTTAACTAATAGAGAATACATGTGAATTATGAAGTCTGGACTAGAAAGAAGGGAACACATACAAAGTCTGTCTGGAAAAAGTCTGATCACTGTTCATATAACATATAACAGGAAGAGTTTACATGACATCAGTGTAACCTGGCAGCCAAGGAGAGTGGACTGGAATGTGCATGTGTGAACAATGATGACTTCGCTGTACTAGTCAGTGGGGGTGATAGACGCTGTTGAGTGAGCATGTGTACTGTGTGGCTGTCACATTCAAAATGACTGTGGGAGTAGTGCAATGAATCTGCCTGAAATTTTGCATTAAGCTTGAACGTTTCTCCACGGAAACCATTTGGATGATTCAGAAGGCCGCAGCTATGGGCAACTGGTGACTGGCAGCTTCATCACGACAACATGTCCCTCTCATGCATCATGTCTCATGCAGCTATTTTGGTGAAAGATAAAATCACTCAGGTGACTCAGCCCCACTGCAGCCCAGATTTGGTGTCCTGCAATTCTGGCTTTTCCCAAAACTAAAATCACCTTTGAAAGGAAAGGGATTTCAGACCATCGATGAAATTCAGGAAAACACAATGGGGCATCTGATGGCAATTGGGAGGACTATGTGAGGTCCCAAGGTGCCTACTTTGAAGGGGACTGAGGCATCATTGTCCTGTGGACAATGTTTCTTGGTTACTAAGAAACCAAGATCTTGTTATCTTCCTCAATAAATGTCTCTTTTTGTCATACTACATGTCTGGACACCTTCTGGACAGACATCCTATGTAACTACAAAGAACTGTAGGAATTCACTACTTTATGAAGTTGTATAATTTTTTTAATGGAAAACTGATATGTAATAAAAGCATGCAATAGAAAGGCATATCATCATCTAGGAATGCTTTCTCCCCATTTCAACTGGGTCTTGACTATATAACTGGGCATCTTGAGGCTTGTCTCTTTTTTTCCATCACATCCAAAGAAATTACATATACTACACCAATTAAAACAGAAAACTTTTGAAAAGAAACAAAAACCTTATTAAATTTTGTTGAGGGCATTATGGAGAGTACTAAACAGGTCGCCACACAGGAAAACATATTAAATTTTTCTTTACATATTATTCTTCTTAATTCCTGCCTTTACTGTAATCACACATTTTTTCCTTTTGATTGAACTTATTGGGGTGACACTGGTTAACAAAATTGTACAGGTTCAGGTGCACAACGGTATGACACCTCATCTCCATCCATCACCACTGATCCCCGGATACCCTCCCCCACCTCCCCCACCCCACCTGCCCCCTGGCAGTCACCACACTGTTGCCTGTGTCCATGACTTTCTTTTCTTTTGGCTTGATCCCTCCACCCCCACCCCCACCCCCCACAGCTGTTGGCCTGCTCTCTATAGAGTCTGTCTCTATTCTGCTTATTAGTTCATTTGTTTATTAGATTCCACATATGAGTGAAATCTATGACACTTTCTCTGACTGGCTTATTTCACTTAGCATAATGTTCTCCAGGTCCATCCATACTGTTTCAAAGGGTAAGATTTCATTCTTTTTTTTTTATGGTCAAGTAGTATTCCAGTGCATAAATTTACTGCAGCTTTTTTATTCATTCATCTACTGATGGACACTTAGCTTGCTTCCATACCTTGGCTATTGTAGATAATGCTGCAATGAACACAGGGGTGCTCATGTTCTTTTGAATTAGTGTTTCAAGCCTTCAGATATATTCCCGAAGGGGAACTGCTGGGTCATAAGGCAGTTCCAGTTTTCATTTTCTGAGGCAACTCCATACTGTTATCCACAGTGGGTGCACCCCCATCCCCAGTGCAGGAGGGTTACCTTTTCTCTGCATCCTCCCCCATGTCCACTCTAAGCTCTCTATCTCTCACATTCTTCCTGGATCTTCTTTGTCAATCCTCACTTTTGCCCTTCCTTTATTAAAAGCCTTTAATTTGCTTTTATCTTTGCCACCCATGCTTCATTTCGTTGCAGAGCAAAGCCACTAGCTATTTGTTTCTTTATTTCTACCTGTAACCTCCAGGGCAGCCACCACTGTAAATCAGCATAACAAAAACGCATAGTTGAGCAACTAAAAGTCTCTCGCAGGTTGGAGAAGAGGACTTTTAATATTTTGATCCCTTCTATCACATCATTTCTTTCTGGTGATTATTATCTTGTTTCTTATAATTTGGGTCAGTTACAGGTACCTAGAGTCTATTGAGCTCTGTAGAGGTGATTGGATATTTATAGTTTATACACATTTATATTCAAGTATGAATATGCAATATTTTTTCACAAAATTCATGTTGTATTATTTGATGAGTAAACTAAAAGTAGACCCTGAGTCTTTAACATTCTTTTCATAATCACTGGATGCTGTTAAATCTGACACCAAAGAAGCTAGTGTGAAATGTGTTAATTGTTTTTAATCATGAGACTTTACATGACTAATTATCATGTCAAGCTTCTGCCTTCCACAAATAAAGGCTTCACATATTTCTAAGCAGACCTTTGGGGCTACAGCCAGGTGAGCTGTAGTAAGACTGTGAATGTATACAATACTTGTCAGGCACTTGTCAGAACGGGACTGGTGTCCAGCGAAAAGTATTTAAAACAATTTTCACCCGGCCAGCACTCCAGAACTTATCACAAAACCGGGGGAAAGAGAATAGCATTTGTACTTATTATATGAGCTTTTTAGGAAAAACCAATAATGAGAGACTTTTTGGTAAAATTTGGTTCTATTTTTGCTATCAGGTTTTGTATTAGTCAGGGTTCAATCAGGGTTTAGGGACCAGTTCAATCATTTGAACAGGAAAACTTAACTATAAAGACTTATCAACTAAGTAGGGGATGGTTATCTACTAAAACAGGTAAAAGAGCCCTAAGGTAAGGTATTCAGAGATAGCAAATGTAGAAAGAAGCCACCCCTGGAACTTAGGGAAAAGTGAAAAAGGAAGAGACTTGGAGGAGAAAGGGTTTCTCACCAGGCTGAGTCAGATCCCTGAGGAGAGGCTGAGGCTACCTCAGGAACACTCTACGTGATCCTGGGTTGATGGAAAAAGTGGATGGAGGTCGTCAACTGTTGTAGAACTTTGAGAGCTGCCAGTACTATGGAGAAGTCTTCCAGAACCCCAGGAACACCGAATTTCTCACCACAGCTGAAAAACAAAAAAAAAACAGAAGAGGAAAATCCCGTCCTCCCTCTTCCAGCCTTGCAGCCTCTCTTTAGCTCCCTCTATCCGCAAAGCCTAGCACTGAGCTGGCTGGCAGAGGAGAAATGAGGGCCGCAGAGCCCAATTCCGGTATCACAAGGTTGGGCCAAAGGGATGTGTATGGAGATAAGAGGTCATAAATTAGGAAGTAGAATGATCCAATTCATCATTGTCACTAAATAAAGTTAACTCATTATGCAGTATTATCTCCCTTCTAGCACTTTTTAATTTGGGGCATGATAGCTTGGATGACTGTATAATATCAGCAAAAGAGTAAATCAAGTTTCCTAAATTTACACTAAGTTTTATGGGACATGTATAATTCATAAAAGAGGTTTTACATTAACTGTTGCTCATTCATAGACCACATAAAATCAAGGAATATGAATATGGGAAAATTCTTTGGAGGCTAAGCTGAGATAATCAGTGTCCATTATATGTGGGAATTCTGACTATAGTTCACCATCTAAATTCTTTTTGAATACTTCTAACAACCAGGGGTTAGTTCACAAGCTGATAAGCCACATTCTTATATAGAAAGTTCTAATTTTCAGAAAGTTTCTTCTTATCCGGTGCCAAAATCTTCTTCTTTTTAACTGTCTGCCCTTGAGCCTCATTCCATCATAAATAATGCACTGAAAACTTTCACGACAATGCTATGACCACCGGCAAACACGTGAGGTTCTGTCTTACATTGTCCTAACTGTGGCAGCTAAGCACCCCTCAGATGGCAGTTTCTGCATCCCCACATCACTGAGGTCGTGATCCTATCACCACATTATTCCTTGTTAGCATCTCTTTTACAATGTGATGCTCAGAAATGACCTTTATTAGTTGGAAATGGTAGGACTGATGGGAAATAAAGTGGGTGTATCACTTTTAAGGTCTGGATACTCTATTTACATGAATGCTGCCTTAAGATTTGACTGACTCTTTCAACAATTACATCATGTTTTGCTTTAGTTACCACCCTCTTCCAGCTGCTCCCGTTATTCCAGAATCCTAGGGATCTCTTTTTTAAAGCATCAGTGGTTCATTGAACTGTTTTTATATAGAAAAAATATTTAACATATCTCATTCCAAGAATAATATAACATTACATACTAAATCCTTCTTCATTTTCCCTAAGACACCCCCCAACTGGGATAGCAGGAAGGGCTGGTGTGAAGGCTTCCTGGACTCCTCCAAGCTTCCTCATAAGCTTTTAACAGTTGCTTTAGAAATAGCGAAAGCAGACTTTACCTGTGACAGTGAAGTCAAAAGTGAAAGTTGGATATCAAGCTAAATTACTTTTTAATTACTCTTCAGGAAGGGTTCACGACATAATTGTTTCCTCTATGTTTGTTACCTAATGTGAAAAGGCTGAGACAGAAACAACCCTTTCCAAAACAACAGTTTATAAACGGGTGCTGCTTCCTTTGCTTTGCTTACTCTGAGACCCAGAATCTTGATGGTGGTGGTCAGTTTAAGGTCCAATGAGCCACAGCATTTATCTCTAAAGACACTGGGATGGGTTCTTTAACTTAGTGTTTTTGAAGGCAGGAAAAGGATTTGTCTGAAAATGATAATATGTGCTTAAAATACATGTATAAATAGTACTTATGTGAACGAAATACTCATTTTACTGTACAAAATCTCAAGTGTAAGTACCTACAACAATGCGTAAGTTCTATATTCTAGAATTCTCTTCTCTCAGATATCTGCTCATTCCTTCACCTCTTTTAAGTCTTTGCTCAAATTTCACCTTTTCAGTGAGGCCTGGCTTGACTATTTAATATTTTGCAAATGGTCCCTTCTCCCAGACTCATGTTCCCTTTCCTACTCTACTTTTTCTTTTCCCATAGCATTTAATATTTTCTAACAGACTATATAATTTATGAATGTATGTGATTAATGCTTGATTCCAGTCTTTTCTCCCCTCTCCTACCCAGATCCTCCGGTCTAAGTTCCTTGAGGGCATGTTATCTTGGTCTCCACATTTTCTTTGTACCCTGATGTAACACAATAAATATTTGCTGATTTAATGACATTCACTTTCAGTTTATTCTCACAAGCTGGTGAGAATAAACAAGTGTATATTCACTGCTCAGGCTTCGTTGGATGTTCTGTTCTTCCTATTGTCCAAACTCTGCAGCTTCTCTTATGTGTAATCTGTAACATTTCACTTTCACAGACTGCCTGGATTGATGTTTTGCTGTTTTAGCCCATTCCCAAGCTCTATAAACTTAAATAACATAGAGCCTTTAATTGAACCTGAGGCTTTTCTTGCCTGTGAAACACTACAAATCCAGGTGGCTGGCTCGGTTTGCCCTGCAGCTCCTTCTAACGGAATCAGCTCCATCCTCAACTTTCTCTACTGGTCTCTGGGGAAGATTACACATTATAATTGTCCTCTTCAGTGAGAAAAGTCACTTTCTGAAAGGAAGCTGCAGTGTCACCCCTGTCTTGGTGTGCAGAACTGTGATACTTCCGTGTAACACCATTAGACAGGCATCTTTGTACAAGCAGAAACTCAGGAGTATTACTGTTTAACCATTTTCTGTCTGGCTTCTGATCGGCATCCCTAACCACTTTATGTATTAAAACTCTATGTATTGTTTAGTTTAGGCTGTTATAACAATGTACCATAGACATAACAGCTTATAAACAATCAAAATATATTTTTCACAGTTCTGGAGGCTGTACGTCTGAAATCAGGGTGCCAGCATGGCTGAGTTTTGGTGAGAGCCCTCTTCCGAGCTGCAGACGACCAACTTCTCATTGCATTCTCACATGGCAGAGAGCAGAAAGGGGAAACAAGCTGTCCCCTGGATACTAATACCATTCATGAGGGCTTCACCTTCATGACCTCATCTTTTGAGGGGGTATAAATATTCAGTCAATAACACCCTCTTTCCCTGTTAGTCACATTACTGACACTTCCATCTTCCAAATCTTAAATGCTGATTTAAGGTTCCAGAGAACCTTTCTTGGGCCATTTATGGTGGGTAATTATCCTTTATACAAATTCACTAAGCTTTGACTTGATTAGCAGTCAGCTGATTATTTTAGTCACAGTTCACATTACAATTCGTTCTATATGTTGTTTATCATCTGTATCTCCCACTGGACACTGGACTATAACCCCCAACACCTCTACTTTGTGTACCCAGTCTGAGTGTAGAACCAGGCAGTCACCCAAAAATAAACAGATCTGAGAGTATACTGGTATGCTGTCAATTTATCATACTTACTCACTGTACACATGATGCGTTGACCTAAATCGATGCTTATTTAGATGTGGGCAGGTATTTTCTAAAGACTCTGGTGATACATACCCCGGTTATTCTTATATTTAATGATTCATTAATGGATATTTTCTTGATTAGAAGCCGTGGACAAAGCTGAGACTATTTAACTGTCAGCATGCATAACTCTTCTTGCTTATGATCACATGTACTGTCTTTCTTAAAATATAGCCACAGAAATTTGATGAGGTGGCATTGTCACATAACTATGGGTATCTGTTTTAAGTAATTTGTCATATATATAGAAAAGAGATTCTACAGTTTACAGAGATAAGTGACTAAATGTGAATACACTTAATGTAAAAGTCTCCTAGCATAGGCAAATATTGGAATATTTATAAGTTCAATGAAATATTTAAAAATTAAATAGTACATCTCACATCTTGTACTAGAAGATGCACATTTCATAGTTTATATTTGTACAAGATAATAATAATGAACTGTGCTAAGTCTCTATATGCCTTATCTCATTTAACCTTAATTCTGTGAATTCAGTATTATCAGGTTTTCATTTTACACATGAGAGGGTTGAGGTTTAGTGGTTAAATAACTTGCCCAAGGTCATATAACTAGAAAGCAGCAGACTTGTGAAAGAACCATTGATCTTAACCACTTTGCCCCAATCCTCCAGAGGATTATTCAAATCATCACTTCCTGTTATCATTGCTTATGAAAGTAAGACATTTTAATAGATTCAATTAAAAAAAACTGCACTAAATGAATTAGGAAGGAGAATTGTTGGTTTACTTCTTTGGTAATTGTCTAAAATTGAAGGTAACAGATCTCCAAATAAAGAAGCCAGTAAATTGGTTTTCCATGTGTCCCTCTAGACATCGAGTAGGGGGTGGGCTGGGTGGAACAACACAGAATCGTCTTTATGGGTTTGTATTCATTGCCTTCTCCAACACTGTGCTTCAATCACCTTGAACTCCTATCAAGTCAAGGTTACAGAATGCTTATTCTATAGTCCAAATATCATGCTCAAAACACCCATAAGTAGTCTGTTTTCATGGGACTAATTCATTTTTATAGCTGTTCCCTGAGGCCCTAAACAGAGAACTAGCACTGAAGATGGAATTTCTAAAGTAATTATATCTGACAGACAGCTAAAAATGTGAGACAGACATTGAAAAATTATAATAACTTGAAATCCAGAGCTATCCTCCATCAATTCCTACTGTGATTAGTTCAGTTTGACTCTTTTCAAAGTGCAAATCTAAGCTATTGAAGTGATTTGTTTTTCAATTCGGTTTGCAAATGCTTATTTTTCCTTAGAAAGTATCTAAGCTTTGACTTGATTAGCAGCCAGTTGATATTTATACAAGAGAAGAGAGGAGACAATAAGACAAATTATAGGTTTGTGCTTTTGCTGCTTTAGGGAACAAGCATTGGTAACTGAACTAGCTTCTGACCGAACAGTAATTTTTGGCCAAATGGTCAAACTTTGGTCAAATGGATTTTTATATGTATGTAGCAGTCAACATGACTAAAGTGTCTATGAGTTCTTAGAAAAACAAAGAAAAGTAATTGCTTGGACGCAATTACTTTGCCTCATGGCCTAAATAATCTTGGAGCTGTTCTGCTTCTGCATAGGCAGCCCTTGGGAAATGATCACCAAATGGTTAACGGGCCAGGGCCCAGGCACCTGAACTGGGATGGCGGTGGGGAGGGGTGTGGAAGTCTAAACAGGAGGATCCCAAAGGGAGACTTTTTATGGAAAAGCCTGGGAGCTGTTCTGTTCTCATCTTGCCAGAAGCTAGAGTGAGATGTAAAACTTCGCCAGCTGCTATATTAAACCTTAGGGAAAAAAATGTACAGAACTGTAAACAGAGAGGGGTCATTCCCAGGAAGTTGGAAGCCAAAGTAGTCATTTTACTCAGTCACCATCTATGTAGGTCAAGGCTTAAAAAGAAAGAAACGAGGAGTGTATTTTCCTAAATTGGCAAAGGGCAGAGCTTTACTTATGGAAACAACTTCAGACAAATTACCTCAGTTCTGGTCTTCTTAGAACGTTGATAAAGAATCTGTGCTGAAAAGAATGGACTAGAGACCGAGAACTGGACAATTTCTTCATTTACCATGTCCTCCCTACTTCAGCAGGGAGTCGATCTTGCTGAAGTAGGGGGGAAAGGGACTGGGTAGAGAGGATGGCAGGCCATGAAAGAGTAAATGCGTGTGAGCCTGTCATAGACCTAGGCACTTCCCAGGTGGCTAAGGGTTTCAGTACATCCTGATGAAGAGGGATTATTCAATCAGTCAACACCAGAACAACGCCGTTTAGGTTTTGAAGCGTATTGCATTATAGTCACCTCTCAAGCAAACAGTATATAGTTCTTAATACATAGTGTTTGGTTGATTCATTCTCAGTGAACATTTTGGGTACCTTTAATAGAGTTCAAAGTTCCATGTTAGAGAATTCCAAGTTTTCTTTAACAATACCTAAAGAAGTTACAGTATTCTGGTATTAATAATACTCAGAAAAGTGAAAGGATTATCAACCATGCCAGCTTTTGGCGAGGACAAACACTTGCATTAGCTGGACCTCTACATGGAATCACTGTGAACAAACTAGAAAACCTGCTCAGATACTACAGAATGGTGTGGGAATAAGGTCCATTCCTGTCAGTGTTACAAGTTACACTGCGACGACTGTGTCTGTGATGCAACACCAGTTAAAATAGAAGGCAGCTGCTCTGCAGAATGTGAACGAGGCTGCCAGTTGTTCAGGGGGTTGCTAGACCACCTGCTTCTTACTAGGTAAGAAAACACAAGCCTCCTCTTGATATAACCTAATCGATGCCTACTTGGGTATGCATTTTCCTATCTGGCGTGAATGTGACTCTATAAATAAACAATTATGTATGTATTTTTTTCCAGCATTTTTTAAGGGAAGACGTGTTTTGGAGCCCGGTATTTGCAGAAGCATTTGAGTTGTACGTAAGACACATAAAACAAATAGAAACATTTGTGTACTGTTATACACTGAAATGCCAAAGTGTAAACACATGTAATTTGTCTTCATGGTAAGAGCAATTTCTTATAATTTGAGCTTATGTAAAGTCATCGCCGACTGGATTTGGATAATTAGATCGAAAGAGAATTCTTCCCCATGGAACTCAGCGATTCCTTTGTTTCAGACTGTTTTATTTACTGGAGCTGTCAGAATTCAAATGCTGAACTTTGGTAATAGTTGATGTGGCACTGTGTAAAGAGCACAAATCAATTGAAAAATGAATTACTCATGGTGTGTGGCCAACATGAAATGACAATGATAAACCCAAGACAAAACTTACTAAGAATGGTAGGAAATGTGGCAAGGGCAAAATATTGGTAGCACATTATGCAAACAGACAAAACTATGACTTTGGAAGAAGGAAACTTTACTGTGAAACACTGTTAACTCTAGAGCTGCTGTAAAGGTAGTCCCAGTGAATATTTGGAACCATTCAACATAAAACCCATGTTAAGCGTGTTTACCTTTACTATCTGATTGGTTGAAATCACATACTCAGGAGGAGGTGATACAGTTTATTGGATGTTTTTAAATGCCTTTTGATTCTAAGATGGTTTGAATGCATGTTTTGCTTTTTTATTTAAAACACTTTGTAAATGGCATTTTCCTAAAAGTTGAATGTGACATGAAATCATATTGCTTGAAGGAGTTCTAAAGGCTGTAGAATGAATTTTCTAGTTAAATATTCATGATGTCTTTGGATGACAGGACTATTTTGAATAATAGTGCACATATATATTTTTTCTTATTATTGTTTTGCCTAGATCTATACAGTGTTGGGAGGGGAAACGAAAGAAATTGAGACCCAAAGGAACATGCCAAATCATAAATTTAGAATTAGCTGATTTTATTTTTAAGCAAAGTAAATACCCTGAATGCATGCAAGTAGCTAGCAAGTAGCTACAAAGTAGTAGTGGATTTTCAGCTCTATTTAAAGCTACAGTTGTTACACATCATCTTCCTTTCAGTAAATACTCAGCAGATAATTAATTTGCACAGTAGTTATATTGAGCTCACTCTGAGGTCCTGTCCTCCTAATTCTTTATCAGTCCCTTCTAAGGTTGTCCCTGATGGTGCATCTAGTACATACGATCAGTCGTACCCTTCAGCATTCCTCAGGGAGGTTAGATTAAGTTCAGTTTCTCACAACAGGCAATCTGCAATATTTTAATTGCTAGGTCAAATATCTGGATCTTGGAGATTTATCCTTGCCTTCTTCCTGGGGTCCTACGCAATGCCAGGCACATATTGGGCACTCAGTAAATATACACTAAAACAAGAGAGTTTCACAAACAACAGGTCCAGCTGGGTAGAATTCCCTGCCTGCTGACTAACAGCTTCTCATGTCTCTTTTCTTCTATTTAAAAGTTGCAGAACACACAATGTAAGCTGCCTGGGGACCACTCTCTTCTCCTCCCACTTCACAGCTCCCCCAAGTGATGGTAGTGGATGGACTTGCAGTGGCTTCTTGGGCAAAGAGGGAGAATTAGGAGGAAAGTGGAACACCCCCTGTACTGCTGATACCCTGCATGATCTTCTCTCTCCTCCTCTAAACTTCCTACCTTCGACACTCTTACCTCCAAGTCTTTGGAGTGGTAGAAAGACAGATATCCATCAGGTGAAGTAGCATCCCCACTTCTCCTTCAAGTAGTTACTATCCAGGAGACATGCCTGTTCATCCGAAGGGGGAACTCTGAAGGCATTTTCCACGAGAAATGTTATCCTATTTTATGATTAGCTTACAAAAGTACTGTTTCTAGTATGCATTAGTAGCATTATGGAGAAAACAAATAATTGTGGTCTACTTCGGAAAGTTTTCTACCATCTCAAAAAGTGTTTTTAATTTTTGTGTTCCTTTAAAAAATGAAAAAGCTATGAATTCCACCAATTGGACATATAAAACTCTGCAAATTGATTTGTTAATAAGAGAAGGATTTCAGTGGATGCTCTGGTTGGCCACTAATCATTAATAATGCACCCATTTTTAGCTGCTGACAGCATTGGCTGATGGCTCAGAGCTAAGTCTCTGTCCACAAATTTGCCTCCTTCGACAGAAACTGCCTCACTTGATGTTATGTCACAGGTTATACCTCCTCTGTTGGATGGGTCCTCACCCGGTATCTAGTCAATGGAGTCAAAGACCCAGCACCCTGCCTTCATTTGGGACAGTTCTGTAGGGTTGTCTCAGCTCTACGGCTCCCTGTGAGGCATTTGTTGCAACTGCTTCTCAGTTTAACTTCTCCCTCTGTCCAGTTCTGCTCCTCTCACCCTTGTGAGTGTCATTCCCACACAGACACTCCCCCCAAACTTCTTCCATGCAATTCGTCATTTCACAGGGAACCCAAGCTACAGTAGAGACGTGTAAGATATTACTCTGTCAATGGAAGGCTAAGTAATCTGTCATGACCCCTAATACTTCTTCACACTTGTTAAAATTATATCAGCATTTACACAATTTTTATTTGTATTAAAAATATGTGTACATGGCATAAAAAGTCTAATAGTACTGCAATATTTATGATGGAAACAGCAGTGCCCTGCCCCATGCCTCTCTGAGAGCTTATCTGGCCACCGCAGACTTTAAAATTGTAGTAATTATTTACTAACTTCCTACTATAAAAGGTTAAAGCTCTCTTATAGTCACCCACATGCCCCGATAGCCAAATTGGAATACAGTCATTGTTTAGATTACTGTTAATATACACCATTCTCATACTAATCTTTGCTGATGAACCACATAATATATTTTGGTTACAATTCCTTTCCTTTAAGCAACAATTTTTTTCCTGAAGTTAGTAATTTCCTTTTATTTTTTTTTTTAAATTTGGTTTGTTTAGTTGTCTTGTACCTATTGCTAATGCATCCCAAAACTTTAGGTGAAATGAGTCTCAGTATGGTGAAGCATGTTTGATCATCTTTCAGTACTATCTCTCCCCCAACCCCTGGGGACATCTAATATATGTCTTGGTGCTTTCTGGCCTTCTATCCCAATCTAAACTGCTTGTTTTCCATGCCTGGGGCATCATCTTGTCACTTTTGCTCACTCTTGCCCTGGGAAATTCTAGTTGAATTTCCCCTTCTCTAGTGTTGAATTCTGTATGTCTTGAATATTATGTTTTTTTCATGGCTTATCCCTTTGTTTTGCTGGAGCATATTCTCTAGAACTCTCCTAAGAATGGATGAACCTCTGGAATAAACTGTTGAAGCTATCAATGTCTTGACTTGTTTTTATTCCACTCTCACACTTTCTTGATAGTTTTGTTGGGCATAGGCTTATAGGTTGGAAATTTTTTTTTCTCAGAATTCTGAAGGCATATCTCCATTATTGTTTGATAATTATAATGTCATTATGATGCTTTATTATTTGGATATGACTTTTTTTGTTGTTTGCTTTTCCCCTCTCACATGTTTTCTTCTAAAGATCCTTTCTTTATTCTTGGTGTTCTAAAATTTAATAATAAAGTACTTTGTTGTGGATCATTTTTCACTGAACCGGAAACCCCCTGAGCTTTTTCAATCTAAAAACTCACATACTTCAATTCTTGAAAAATTTCTGGTATCATTTTATTGATGATTCTTTCCATTTATTTCTCAGCCTTTCAGTCTGGAATTCCTATTAGACATTTTGGTATTCTGAAATCATTCTCTTATTAAAAATTTTTTCTTCTGATATTTACCTTATCTTTGTGACTGCCATTTGTTTTATTTTATTTTACTTTACAGGTAAATCACTCAAATTTATCTCCCAAACTTGATAAGTTCTGCTATCATATTTTTAATTTTAAGGGTTCCTTATTGTTCTTTGAATGCTATCCCCTTCTGTTTTAAGTAGCATTCTGTTCTTGTTTTATGAATGCCATATCTCTTATCTCTAGGAAGAGATAGATGTATTTTAGTTGCTTAGAATTTTCTTCTGTTCTTTGTTTTCTCTGGTTTTCTTTTATTTTCTAATTGCTTTGCTTTGGTCTGGTATGGTAGATACGTTACTTATAGCTCACGATCTTTGGCCACCCATTTGTACTTAAAAGTGAGACTGAGAGATGATAAATTAGAATTTCTCTGCGCACTGGTGGAGTTTTCCAGCTGGTGCGACTCACTATGACAGATTGTACATGGGAGAGTATTTCTCTGGCAATCCCAACTGTCAGTATTGATAGGCATTTTCTCTCGGGCTTGTGAGAGTCTCCAGAGAGGGATCATCTGATCTCCCTCCATGAGACAGGAGAAGGAGTGTAAAATCTAGGCAAGAAATCTTCTAGGAGCTGAAGGGAAAGGGGCCGCGTATTTTCCATTGAGCACACAGGATTTCATTTACTCTTTTTTTTTATTCTTCAGATGTTGACACCTCTTCAATGCAGCATCTACAGAGTATAAACCACCTGGCTAGGGCAGAGACCAGAGGAGTCTATTTTTTGTTCAGAATTTTAATCAACTCAGCTGCCTTCAGCTTCACCTCTATACACCTCATGTCAGAGACAGCTAGTGCCTCTTTCAGGATTTTTGTGGAATTCTGAGTACTGAGGAGTTTATCTCTTAATGACCCCCTCCTGTGGTCCCCAACATTCACCTCTTCTCCCTACCCAGGAGCTCAGCAGTGAAGTGAAGGTTGAAACCTATGCCAGCCACCTGGTATCCATCTACTTTCCATTGTTTCAGTTTTGTTGACTTATACTGTTATTGATTTTCTCCTATTCTCTGTGTCTTTGTGAGTTTGTGTGTTTTTACTGTCATTTTAGTGGACTTTCAGGAACAATCTTTACTCAATCTGTCACGGCTAACTGGAATTTCATAATTATTTAATTCTGTCTTCCAAGCTCCACATCTATGTGGTTGAACATTGAATTTCTATTGATAGAGCAATGACTAGCACAAATGACTAGTGCAAAGGGCTCAATAAATCTTTGGTCAATATATTAGGGATTCAAATTTGTTTTGGTGTTTGTACAGATTCAAGGCAGCTAAAACTCTCCTCAAATTATAAGTTATTTGGTAGTGCCAGGAAGGGAATTTCTCGGAGTTTGCCAGGTCGAGTTATTTGGGAACAGTAGAATTCTAGGGCTGTGATGGTGTGACTGGCTAAGGCTACCCTGTGATGGTCCATTAGAAAATGAATATTGAATTTGTATTATATTGGAGTGGAACAAACATTTTGTTTCTATCATTCAACTTTAACAGAGGCAATTCACATCCTGAAGAGAATTCACAGATGTTACTAATGCCTTGGTAGATTAAATGGTTATTGGAATTATACATGATATACTCAAAAACTTATTGATTAAGAAGGAAAGCATTAGATTTGGGAGTTTTGTTCTTATAATGATATTTTACTTTGATCTTATCAATTTTTGGCAGAGTATTTTCATATCATCTTTTTTTCAGTAATTAGCAATTTAAAAACCTAGACAAGAAAATTGAATGTAATCTTGCATAATAAATAAGAAATGACATTTCAAAAGCTGTACATTGTACCCCTTTCTGTAAAATAAATGCAGTCTATTTTTAGGGGGATGGGTTTTGAAGTGACATATACAGATATTCATCAGGGTAAAAATTTAGTTACTTGATAGTTTTCATATGAGTGTCTATCTTCAAAAATCTAAATTGCATTGCTACAAAGTTACAAAGTTAGCCCACCACATGCCACACTGTGCTGTGCAGCATATGGTCTGGCATTCCACAATAATCACCAAAATTTGTGTCAGTGTCTTCGGAAAAAGTGAGAAATTGTCCCTGCAGTGAAGCGCTGTTAGCAAATAAAAATGAAGTCTTAAATTTTGCTTACACTGAAGCCCATTTCTTAAGGTTTAAGAAAGAAGCTGAGTAAGTTGCTTGACTCATATATATAGGCCTGAATCCTTAAGGATTTTCCCCACTACACACAATTAAAATGATTATTAAGTAGTTTTGTTTTGAAAGCTAATTTTGATAAGTTAACCTCACCTTAATTATTCTTTTGTGCTGATTCAGTTAAACTTTTCTCTCTTTGTACTTTGGAACATTAATTTGTTCTATCACTGGATTTTGTATAAGTTCTATTTATTTGTCCTTAAGAGGCACTTGATTACAATGCTAATATTTTTGTTTAATTATTTACTTTGTAGTTATTTTCACTCTCATAGAAACCTTACAGGTTTTGAACATGGCGATGGAACCTGATGCAAAATGGTCATATTTTACAAACCATAAGAATGTTTTAGAAATCAAATTGCTGTACAAAACTAATTTTGTTATATCCATGATTATTTACATTTAATGTATACTCATTTAGTTCAAGAATGATATCTTAGCAACATAAAATTCTTTTTCTGTGATTAATTCTTTCCTAAAAATGGTATGAGAACCAGGTATTGTAGAAATTTATTTATTACACAAAATTCCCAAGTTACCAGTGACGATGCAGAAAGGGCTTCATTAGAACCTAACCCCAAAACTGCCCTGAATCTCAGGAGGAGAGTAGGCTACCTCAAAAACTTTGCCCTTAATTATCAAAGATGTCTTTCTAAGAGGAGGAGTTGTTACCAACTTTGGCCAGTAGCCTCAGGGGCATCTCAGCATTGTATGGGCTACTTTACTTTGCCTTGTCTTTAAATACATTTTGTTAGCTCTTTCCATTGTACCCTAATTTTAAAACTAGCTATGCCTGTTAAAAGATATTCCCATATATTCTGCCTGAGAAGGTCCATTTATTGAATAAATACTTATTTGGCTCATACCAAGTACTGAATACTGTTTTAGATACTGGAAATTCAGCTGCAAATGAAACAGACAAAAATTTACACCTTTATTTTCTTGTTACATTCTGGTTTACATTCTAGTGGGGAAGGATATATTAAGCAGGATAAACACTGAAGAGAAAGTAGGGTAGGAAGGGAGATAGATGGTTTAGTGGTGGGACTAGCTATTAAAATGCAGATGGAGTGGCCAGGAGGGGAATAGCTGTGGGAGGGAGCTGTATGTCTATTTGGAGAAGTAGCATTTCAGGTAGGGGGACAAGACATGAAAAAGTCTAGGGTTGAAAAGTCTAGGGATGAAAAAGGCAGGAGGATGCCTGATGTTCATGGGAGGGGTCCAGTGTGGTTGGAGCTGAATGGATACCCTGGGCAGTAATTGGAGTGAGGTCCAAGAGATAAGAAAGAATATATAGGTGTGGGGCGGTGGGTGGGGCATATCCTGTGGGTTTAAGTCCAAGGAAGGCTTATGCTCTAAGTGTAATGGAAAGTCTTTATGAGGTTTCCAGCAAAGGAGGGGTGTGTTCTGGTAGGTTTGAACAGGGCAGCATTAGCTTCTAGATTGTCAACAGTGTTAAAGGGAGCAAGGGCAGAAACAGAGACCAGGTAGAAGGCTAACGCCATAATCCAGAACTCAGTGACTTGAACCTGGGTGACATCAGTAGAGATTATGGGCCAAGGTTAGATTTTGAATGTCTAGCTGAGATAGTTTGCTAATAAATGGGCTGTTGGGTATGACATAAATGAAAACTGATTCCTAGTTTTGGCTTGAGCAACTGTAAGCATGTAGAGTTTCCATGAACTCAGAGAGGAGGATCCCCAGTGGCACAGGCTTAGTGGGGTACAAAGTTAGACAATCAAGATTTTAGTTTGGATCCTTTTAGGTTTTAGATGCCCCATTAAACATTCAAATGAAAGGGCTGAGCAGGCAATTGGACACACAAGTCTGTAATTCAGAAGAGAAATATGAGCATATAAATTGGCAGTTATCGGCATACAGGTAGCATTTAAAGCCAGGAGACTGATGATCCATTTCATGTAAATTGTGAGAGTTTTCTGCCATTACTAGAAAAATTCATTATATTAAATTTTAAAAGTAATGCTATTTTTTGTTTTTGTTTTTAATTAATTAATTTATTTTTATTCAGTTACAATTGTCTGCATTTTCTCCCCTTCCCTCCACCCCACCCCAGCCAGTCCCACCTCCCTCCCCCACCTCTACCCTCCCCCTTGATTTTGTCCTTGTGTCCTTCATAGTAGCTCCTATAGACTCCTCTCCCCACTATCACCTCCCCACTCCCCTGTGGCTATTGTTACATTGTTCTTAATTTCAATGTCTCTGGTTATATTTTGTTTGCTTTTACACAATGGAATTCTACGCAGCAGAGAGAAAGAAGGAGCTTATACCCTTTGCAATGGCATGGATGGAACTGGAGAGCATTATGCTAAGTGAAATAAGCCAGGCGGTGAGGCACAAATACCATATGATCTCACCTTTAACTAGAACATAATCAACAAAAGAAAAAAGCAAACAAAATAAAAGTAATGCTATTTTTAAGGTAATAGCGTTTTAGGGTAATGCTAACATTTCTGTGCTTTCCAGGACTCAGTAAATTAAGGCAGGCTTAGAAGAGCTATAGGCCTTATTGTTTGTTCCACAAAACAGGGACTAATACTTACATTAAAATGTTAAATGAAAAAGGAATATGTAAAATTATATGCATTATCTAATCAGAATAATCCAAAATATGCTTAGAAAAAATGTGAAGGAAATATAAAAATTTTAATATTAATTATCTTAGATATTTGGGAGTATGGCTGAAATTTTTGAACTTTTATTTATTCTCCAAATTTCCCAAACAAATGGGAATATTTTTAATATGGAAAAAAAGATAAAGTTTATCTTTCAAGTTTATGCAAATAAAATTTTTTTCCTACGTGCTGATTACTTAATGCTCAGTTATGTAACAGAGCCAGTGAATAATTGCATGCATTTCATCATTTCACCTTTTATGGTTACATTTAATGTGATATAAAAACCATCCAGCATCTCATTTGGATATCATACAAAAGTGCTTGGTTTATCAACAATTTATCAATGCCCCAGACCAGGTTTTCTAGAGAAACCAAGGAGAAAACAGGCTCTGCAACCAGCCTCGTTCATGAACCTCACTATGCTCAGACTGTCCGTTCTTCCAAATCCAGTCCGTGCAAGCTCCAGCCTCTGTTTTGGTCTCTAATCTCCTTCCCAGTACACAGGGTCCCTTTAGGATTTCCTTTCCGACACGAGCTTTTACCATGGGCTTTTTTTCACCTTGTTCTTCCAGACACACTAAAGGGTTTTGATTCTTCAAGGTTATTTCAAAGTACTTCAAAGAGGGACCTCCTGAAGTGGGGTAAAATAGATTTAACAATACCAACCTACCTCATAAGACTGCTGTGAGGAATAATAATATAAAAGACTACAAAGCACTTTGTAAATATAAAGTTCTACACTAATGCTTAATAATGATTACTGGGTACAGCACAATGCAGTCTTTGTGCATTTATAGAAGTACCGATGAGTAGGACAAGTTTCCCTCCTTCAGTCATTTTTCAGTTTTCATAATAAAATTGTTTTATTTAAAATCATATAGAGAACATCTCTGTGCTCCGGGCCTTGGATGAATTCCCACGTAAGAACTTCAACAATGTCAGGCAGTGGGAAAGGAAGCAGGGTGTCCTGGGTGCAGCTCTCCTCATGTTTGAAGATGCTTCGGCACAGTAGGGAAACCAGAGGTATATAACCCCATGCTGTTTTTTTCTCTGAATGGAGATATACACATATCTCCATTATATATAAAAGCATGAGGTTATATATATAAATACATCTATATGTGTTATATATATTATATATATATAACGGCAGTGCTCTCTATGTTCTGATCAGTGTGAAGATCTGCTTAAATTGTGCGATCGCACCTCTGTTTTCGATATGCAAGGAAATCAACCTTACACTTCAGATTTCCATCCATTAGCACTGGCATTAAACAGCTTCAAATTTTTTGTGTTCCTACACGTTTTTTGCCACCCCCTTTAATTCAGCAGACACCTTTGGCTTTGGTCTCTTGGTCCGCTTACTCATTAGTAACCAAGGCTTTGACGCATGTCATTCCTTCAATGTATGAACAGTACCCACCACCGCTTTGGAAACCAGTTATTTTGGATCTTTGAGTCCTCATAAAATATTTTTTATCAAAATAGTTTTATTTTAAAAGTCTCCTTTTAATTTTTTTCTAGGATGAAATCTGTCCTGAGTTATACCCATTGTAGTAGTTATGCAGATAAAGTTTTTTGGTTTTTCAAGGCGCAGGACCCTGTATTCCTCTCACATCAAGATCCTGAAAACAGACAGGGTGTGCGGGTTCCTGTGGATGGTAGCTCTGCCTATGCACTGGCCCCCCCACAAAGAAAATCTTTTTGTGTATGGGGAGTATTTGATCTAGTATGGGGAGCCCATACTCTTCTATATCTTAATGGAAAAGCTTTCTATCTGATCAAATGTTCATTCTTCAGCAAAAATGTATTGAGTTGCTACTGAGATTCATGTACTGTGCATGGTTTTGGGGAAAGTTAATGGTAAATGATGCAGACTACCTGACATTAAACTGATCATAATCTGATAGTTACGTTAGATATAATAACATGCAATCTGAATAAAATGGCATAAATATTGTAACAGAGTATGGTACAAAGTAAGGTAGCAACTGGGAGGAAGGAAAGACTCTTCTTGGACAGATGAAAACATTTTCATAAAGGAGATGACATTTGAAGTGGGTTTGCATGGATGATTAAGCATTTTTCCAAGCATTTGGGTTTCGGGAATAGTAAATGATTTATGAGAAAATGAGGCATGACTGGTGAGTGGGGAAGATGTCAGAGTGCCTGGAGAATTGATGGTGGAAAGGGTGTGGTGGAAGAGGAAAATGGAAAGATTGGCTGGAGCCGTGGTGTGAGGAGCCACGCACACTCTGCCAGAGTTTGGAGTGCTCCTTTCTGCAGTAGGAGAGTTAGCTAACGTTAGTGTGGTCACATTTAGGGTTAGCGTTGTCTCTTTAGAGAGGCAACCCTGATACTGTATGGAGAACAGTCTAATTTAGGAAGCCACTGAAATGGTTCATTCAGATACTATCAGAATCTGAATGAACAGTTAATCTAAAAGGAGCCCATATCTGGATGTAGAAGTTGCTAACCTCTTAGCAATGGCCTTAGGAGAGCCTACTAATATCTGAGAGGCATAGGGCATGTTTCTGACTGAGAAATCTTCAGCTTTGGTAATGCACAGTTCCCCTGGTTGAGTAGTAGATAAAACCTCTAATAAACTCCAGTAGCTTGGTGATGATCAAGAATCTCCAGGATAGATAGGATTCTTTTTGTTGTTTCAGTTTAATTTTGCTATTATATTTCTTCTACCTGGAGAAATATTTCTTCTACTCCTCAAAATATTGTTTTTTACGCTTTTCAATTAGTTGAATCATACTAAAATTCTACTTAACTACAAATATAGCTATGGCAGTTACACTTTATGCTTGATTGCTGTTACCACTGAACTATTACTTTTGTAAACTGCCAGCTCAGGTTTATAAAGCACCAGGTGTTCAGGTTATAACAGCATCTACCAGCAACATGAATGCTCAACCTGTACTCCTAATGTACTAGATGAATTGGCTGCATCCCCTTTCCCACTTATATTGCCACCCTTGAGATACATAAATTTTCACCAGTCACTTTTCTCATTCAAAATTTTTATTTTAACTGCAATGAAAAATAATCTACATAAAGTAAAATGAGCACAGTTTTTAGGTGCACAGTTCAAAGAATTTTGCAAAGCATGTGTACTTTCAAGTGGACACCACCAACCCTTTCAAGACACAGGCCTTTCCCATCACCCCAGAAAGTTCCTTTTGCCTCTCTACAGTCAAAATCCCCTGGTCTTCTCCCCTGCCCCCCACAGATATGATCTCTATTTTTGTAGATTAGTTTTGCCCATTTTAGAACGTTATATGAAGGGACTCCTACAGCATGTACTCTTTCAGGTTAGGCTTCTTTTTGAAATTCACCTATGTGGTTGCATGTACTAGTAATTCAAGCCTTTTCGTTGACGAGTACGATTCTGTTGTATGAACATGCCGTGATTTGTTTATCCATTCACCTACTGACAACCTTTGGATTGTTTCTAGTTTTGCCTATTATGAATAAATCGCTGTGACTATCACTGTATAAGTATTTTTGAGGACATATGTTTCTGTTTCTCTGAGAAAAAACATGTAGGAATGAAATTAATGGTTCATGGTAAGTATAAGTTTCACTTTCTACGACACTGTCAAACTTTTCCAAAGGGGCTGTATGACTTTACAATCTCATCGACAATGTGGGAGAGTTCTAGTTGCCTCACTTCCTGACTTGTTAATTCCAGTTTTTAAACTTTAGTTGTTGTTCTTGTGAATGTATAGTGGAACCTCATCGTGAATTCCTTGATGACTAATGATATTGAACATCTCTTCATGTGCTTGTTGCCCATTCACGTCTGTTCAAGCTTTCACCCCATTTTATACAGTTATCTTATTTATTGTAAGAGTTCTTTACGTATCCTGAATACAAGTCTTTTGTGAAATATATAAATATTGTGAATATTTTCTCTCAGTCTGTGCCTTGTTTTTTTGTTTTCTTAATGGTATCTTTCAAAGAGCAATAGATGTAAATTTTGATAAAGTACAATTTACTTATATTTCTTTTATGCTTTGTGGAGTTTTTTGGTATCCTGCCTAGGAAATGACTGCCTATCCAATTTTGAGAAAAATTTCTTCAATGTATTATTCTGAAAGCTTTATAGTTCTATTTATACATTTACATTTATAATTCACTGAAAATTAATTTTTGTGAATGGTATGAGGCTCATTTCTTTTATATAGCTATCCGAGTATTTTGGTATCATTTGTGGATGGGTTTTTGCTTCCCTTATTCAATCAACTTGGCTTCCGCTACAAATCAATTGGCAATAAAAATGAGGCTTTATTTCAAACCCCGTATTGTGTTTCTTTGATCAATTTATCTATCTTTATACCAAGGTCACACTGTCTTTATCACTGAATTAAAAAAAATATTTCATTAATTTATTTTTAGAGAAAGGGGAAGGGGGAGAAGGAGAGGGAGAGGCTGTGTGAGAGAAACATTGATCAGTTGCCTCTCATACTCACCCCAACTGGGGACCAAACTTGCAACGCAGGTATGTGCCCTGCCTGGGAATTGAACCATTGACCTATTGGTTTTTGGGATGACACCCAGCTAACTGAGCCACACTGATCAGAGCTTGATCACTGAGATTTTATATTAAGTCTTAACATGAGGTAGTATAGACCCTCCAACTTGGTTCTTTTTAAAAAATTGTTTTGGTAATTCTAGGTCCTTTGCATTTTCATATAAAGTTTAAAATAGCCTGTCAATTTTTCCAAAATTCTGGCAGGTTTTTATTGGATTGCATTAAATTTGTAGATCAATTTTAGGAGAACATATTTCTTAAGATTATCGATCCATAAAATGGTATAACTCTCCTTTTATGTAGAGTTCTTTAATATTTCTTAGAGATGCATTGTAATTTTCAGTGTAGAGGTCTTGTACATCTTTCATTAAAGTGATATGTATGCATCTTCAGTTTTTGGATAATAATGAAAGTTGTATTATAAACATCTAATTTCCAATTGTTTTTGCTAACATATAGAAATACAATCGATTTTGAATATTGACATTTTATCTTGCAACTTTGATATAATTGTCTTATTGATTGTGGTATTTTTCCCCCACTATTGTGGAAAAAACATTTAATTTTCATCATGAAATATAACATGTAGGATTTTTTGTTGATGTCTTTTATTAGATTGAGGATGTTTCCTTTTATTATTTGTTTGGTGAGAGGGTTTTTTAGTCATTATCAAGAACAAGGGTTAGGGGGAGGGAGGTGGGTTCAGCTGGGGTGGGGTGGAGGGATGGGGAGAAAAGGCATATAACTGTAATTGAATAACAATAAAAATTTTAAAAAAAGAAAAAAAAGAACGAGGGTTGGATTTGTCAGATGACTTTTCTCTGAAATGATTTTATAGGTTTTCTCTCTTATTCTGTTAATATTGTAAATTACCTTAATTGATCTTTCAATTTTGAAGTGTGCCTATATTCTTCAAGGTAAATCCTACTTAATTATAAAGTATTATCTTTTACACATATTACTAAATTCAATTTGCTAATGTTTTATTGAGTATGTTTGCATTCATACTCATGAGGAATACTGATGTGTAAATTTCTTTTGTTGTAATGTCTTTATCAGGTTTTTTAAATTGAGAGTTCTGATTGCTTCATAATGTATGTCCAAAAGTGTTCTCTCTCCCTCTATTTTTTGAAAGAATTTGTGTAAGATTTTTTCTTATTTTTTCCTTAAATATTTGATAAGTCTTAACAGTTAAACCTCCCGGGCCTGGTATTTTCCATTTGGGAAGATTTTTGACTTCATAATCAAAACTTAATTTCTTTAATAGATTTAGACTATTCAGATAGTCTACTTATCCTGTGTCAGTTTTGGTAAATCACTTTGAATTCTCAAGAAATTTTCCAGTTTCATCTAAATTTCCAAATTTATTGGCATAAAATTATTTGGAATATTCTATTAGTATCTTTTCAACATCTACATGGTTTGCACTGGCATCACTTACTTCACTCTCGATGTTGTTAATTTGTGCTTTTCCCCTCTTTTTATTCTTGGTTAGTTTTGCACAGGGCATATCAAATTTATTAACCTCTTCAAAGAATCAACATTTGTTTTTGTTTTAGGTATTTTATGTTTACTGACATATGCTTTTTTATGTATTATTTATTTCTTCTACTGACTTTGCATTGAATTTCCTCTTTATTATATAACATATTAAGTAGAAACTTATATAGTTGATTTAAGAACATTCTTCTTTTCTAGTACAAGCATTTAAAACAATAAATTTAATCCAAGTGCTATTTCAGCTAAATCCCACAAATTTTTATATATTGTATTTTTACATACATTTAGTTAGAAATATTTTAAATTCTTGTGTTTGTTTTTTGACCTCCATGTTATTAATTAATTAATTATTATTATTTTTCTTTTAAAATTCTCACCAAAGGGTATGTGTATTGTATGGTTTTCCTTGATTTCATCCAGCTTGTAGTTGACTTAGCTTCTTTAACCTGTAAGTAGATTATTTTCTCCAGAACATTTGGGGAAAGTTCTTATTTCTTCCAAATTTGTTCTGCCTCATTCTCTCTTCTCTGTTTATCAATTTCATATAGTCCCACGGGTTTTTAATGCTCTGTTTCATTTTTTTCATCTTGCAACTACAGTCAAACATCTTTCTTCTGACATTTACAGTCTGCAGTTAAATTCATTTAGTGACATTTCCATTACAGTTATTATACTTGTTTTTATATAATTCTATTTGCTTCCTTTATAAAATAGTTTGAATACCCCTGCCTGGATTATCTATCTGTTCATTCATTAAACCCATATCTCCTTTAGTTTTGAATACATTCTCCTTTAATTCTCTGAACAGAGTTATGGTTGTCTGCTAAATCTAATATTGATGCCATCTCAGGTCTTATTTCTATTGACTTTCTCTTCAATTTTTTTATTATGAGCTACATTTTCTGATTCTTTGCATACCTCATAATTTCTTATTGTGTACTGGACATCATCAGTGATACTTTGTACAGATTCTGAATTCTATTATCTTACTTTGAGAAGTGTTGATTTTAGCTTCCATAGTTGGTTCCATCACTAGCTGGTCAGGTTAAACTACTGTAGGCTCATACTTTACTGTGTTCAGACAAATCTGTGGAAATCCCAAATAGTTCCAAAGCTGTTTAGCTTTTTAAGACTCAAATATAGGCTCCAGCACAAATAATGCCCCTTTTTAATAAAAATCTTTTCTTACAAAATCATAAGCACATAATTCTGTAACAGAAGAATATCACCACTCAAGCACACCATATGACATTTGAGGTGAAATGTTCAAGTTAAAACTGTAAATCATTACACCCATGTTATTACCCTACAACCACACTCAAGCAGGCATTACTTCTGCCAGACCCTGTATATTCAAACACTGTTTCTCCTAAGGATTTTTTTCTGAGCGTAGTTTTAGGCTTTGTTAAGGGAGGTCTAAAGCAAGTCATAATACAAGGCATGGTTCTTACATCTATGGCTTGTTCTTCCTGTTGTCTTGATTGTATATCACAAGGTATTACAGAAATTCCTCTACCCTGGCTGGGCTAGATCTCCAACATCTACAATCTCTGGCCTCGAGTATATATGTCTGTTCTATTGTAAATTCCTTAGCAGCCATTCTCTCGTAAGCCTTGGATAGTCTTGCACTGTATCAGGGACCCCTGTACAACTCTGGTCCTGCATACGTTATCCCTTCTTCTTCACTAACTTGCTCGAATTCCAGTCATTGAAGCTACCCTATGTTCTAATCTTTTCTACCTCAGCTCAACAGGAATGCCACCTCTGTTTGGACTCTAGTGTTCTCTGCTGTGGTCAAGAAATGGTCACCATGCAGAGTCAGGTTAATTGTGAGCCTCACCTTATGAGTTTTTCTTTTCTCGGGGATCACAGAAATGAGCACATTCATTAGAGTAGATTGTATCATGTGAACTCATGTTTGGGCTCCTCATGTTGGAGAGGTGATTCCAAATGTGACTCAGGATAATCAAATTGAAAATATTTCCAACTGGTATCATTTATATAAAATTTTCCCTCTTTCTGATCCTATAATTGTACATATCTTTCATGTTTAAAATCTGCTGCCTCTTTCTTTTCAAATTTCTCTGTACTGTTTTCATTGTAAGCATGATTTATTTCCACTTATCAAGACATAGATATTGCTTCTATATATTTTTGTATGATTTGAAGCTTGAGAAAATGATTGAGAGAAATATAATGTCATTATCATTTTAAAAAATATTTGCTTAATTAATATACCATTTTTACATTTTCAAAATAATTTCCAAAATCTTGGCATTGTATAACTACTATATATATTTAATTATTAAAGAATAAAGATTTTTGACCAATGATGGGATTTGTGACATTTTATCAAAAACACTTCTCATCACTCAATCTGTACTTTCATTACTCACCATTACTTAAATATCAATCTTGATAAATAGATCTGGGAATTGAATCATAATGACTTAAAACCATATACTTAGATGCAGCTCATCTGTTAAGCCAACATAAGAGATCTATCATTTTATTATTCTGATCACGAAAAATTGAAGGCAACTTTATGTAAAGAGGGAGTACTTTACTTTCAGTGTGACTTAAATAGCTTGTGATTTTCTACAACTTGTGAGGAGACAATGTTACCAAAGTATGTTTTAGGTATATGTTTAAACTTGAGAAAATAACAGTGAATGTTTTAAAAATTGATGGCCTAGTATAAAAAGTATCTCCACAAAATGGATACCAACAGAATCTAGTTACATGAATATATAAATAAGCTGTAAATTCTATATACCTTTGAACTTAAATTCTTTTTAATCTTTTAAAATTATAAAGAAATTAACATTAAGTTTGTTCATCATGTGTTATAGATAATGGGTTTTCAACAGTTACTAGCAGAGTAGTGTTGTTAGACAATCTGTGCCTTAATTTACTTGCAAAGAAAAAATCTTTTTTATTCTCCCATTGTAACATGTTTAATACTATCATTGAATTCACTTTTATAATCCTCAGGTTTTTGTTAAGAACAAATATCTACTGAATATAACATATCTGACTCCATTTTCAGGCACAGTAAATGGTCACTTCTAGGAAATAATTTTGAAGCAGTGCACAGCATGCCCATCCCAAAATATTTTTTTTCCAGAAAACTACCACAATTCCTTGAATTAAGGAATTTCTTCCAGAGAAGATCTGTCAACCTGAAAATATGCTACCTAACCATCACATTAACACAGCTTCCAGGTGTTCAAGGAAATGTAACTATGATAGGTAAAATGTTGATGCTGGGAAAACAGAAGACAAGCTCTCTATGGGAAGCACTACTATATGGCTGATTCAGGAAAGAGTGGGCGGCAATAGAGAGCCAGCCATTAAATACGTTGGGAGAATTAAGGGATAGAAAGGTGGGAACATGAAATAGTAAGGGGCACTATTAGCAAACAACACCCAAGTATTCTGGTTAGTGTAGTTTCTGTTTTCTAAAATAAAATAAAGCATATATTTTGACTTATGTCACAATATTTTTAGGTAAGGTATCAGTCATGGTCTTGGCAGGACACTTTAAATGAGTACTGTGAGTGTGGTGAAATGGTATACTCATTGACCAAAGAACAGTCATCATTCCTGAAATCTAGCTGAATAGATATCCTACAACTAAGGATATAGAGAAGAATCCACATTGAGACTTCGGGAGGGGCGGAGACGCAGAAGGAGCTGGTTCCACACCCAGTTGTGGCAGATAAAAATTGGGAGGGCTATCTAGGCTTTGGAGGGACTGCTAAGGAGCATTAGTCCCAGTCCCCTACCAGGACCACCCCCTGCCCCCCAGCCCAGGGTTCCAGTGCCAAGAAGAGAAGTCCCCATAACTTCTGGATGGAAAAAAATAGTGGGGATTGTGCCTGAGTGACATGGGGGGCTTCTGGGTTCCTGGTGTTTCTTTAAAGGGCCTGCACACAAACTGAGACTCACTTCCTCTGAGCTTCAGCATTGGGGCAGCAAAAGGAACCAAGGACATACAGGGAAGAACTGAATTGTCTGGTATCAGAACCAGAGCTGGAGGGAAGCTTTCTCCTAGACAGAAGTGCTGACAGAGGCCATTGTTCTTTTCTGAGTCTTCCCCTAACAGAGTCAACAGGCAGGTGCCATATATGCGTCTCCATCAACCTGGCTAACACCATTCACCATGTTTTGGTGATTCACTGAAACCTTGCTCCATCCAACTTGCAGGCCCACTCAAGCTGTTTCCAGTGGGTTTTCCATAAGAATGTCCTGTCTTGACTCATGCTTCACGCTTTCCTGAAATCTCTCAAATAAGCAGCATCTGGCTTCACCATGCCAGGTACTGCTCACTATATGGCTCCAGGCCCAGATAGAAGCAGTTGGTCTTGGTTTGAAGCTTAACCTCTCCAGGGTACCTCCAAGCCCAGCACAAGTAGTAGCCATCTTAAGATTGTGTTGTAGCTCATGCTGGGTGGCCCTTGGCAGAACACAAGCAGTGGCAGAACTTGGCCTGCATCTCCCAGGAGACCCCAGAGCCAGCACACCCAGTGGACAGCTTCAAACCATGTTGTAAGCACCACCCAATTACCTCTACAAGTGACACACTCAAGGGGTGAACTTAGTGGGCACAAGAGCCCTGCTGAAGTAGCTCCTGCTCCATGGGGTGGGTCTCTGCACAGCTGATCCACCATGCAGGTTGCAGTCAGTCCTTGCAGCTGATCAGCCGGGGGGCAAATCCCTTCTATTAATGTGCCAATAGAAATCAAGGCTTGACTACAACATGAGAGTTTACACAGCCCATATGAGTCTGACGGGCACCTGGAGTGTCCAGCTAGGGAGAATGGGGAGTCTGTGCCATGGGGCCCTATGGGACACATACTACATTAAGCCACTCTGCCAAGCTTGGGGACACAGCAGGTCTACTTAATACATAGAAACAAACACAGCGGGGCTGTCAAAATGAGGAGATAAAGAAACACTTTCCAACTGAAAGAACACAGAACAAAACTTCAGAAAAAGAACTTAACTAAATGGGGACAATCAATTAGATTAAGAGTTCAAAACACTGGTTTAAAGATGCTCAATGAACTTAGGGAAAGAGTAGTCGAACTTAGCGAATACTTTAATAGTGTAAAAAAGGACATAGAAACCATAAAAAAGAACCAATTAGAAATGAAAGATACACTAATAAAAACAAAAAATAATTCACATTCATCAACAGTAGAGTAGATGAAGCCAAGAATCAAATCAGTGATTTGGAATATAAAGAAGCAAAAAATATCAAATCAGAACAGCATAAAGAAAAAAGAGTACCAAGAAAATGAGGATAGTGTTAGGAGCCTCTGGGACAACTTTGAACATACCAATATTTGCATCATGGGAGTGCTGGAAGGAGAAGAGGAAGAGCAAGAAATTGAAAACCTATTTGAAAAAATAATGACAGAAAACTTCTTAAACTGGTAAAGAAAATTGACATATAAGTCCAGGAAGTTCAGAGTCCCAAACAAGATGAAACCAAAGAGGCCCACACTAAGACACAATATAACTAATATGGAAAAGGTTAAAGACAAAGAGAGAATCTTAAAAGCAGCAAGAGAAAAGCAGTTAGTTACCAACAAGGGAGTTCCCATAAGACTGTCAGCTGATTCCTCAACAGAAACACTGCAGGCCAGAAGGGAGCGTCAAGAAATATTCAAAGTGATGAAAAGCAAGAACCTACAAAAAGAGCTTCCTAGATAAGAAAGAGCTAAAGGAGTTTGTTACCACCAAACCAGTATCACAGTAAATGTTAAGGGTTTTCTTTAAGAAAAAGAAAGAAAAAGAAATAAAAGATATGAACAATAAAATGGCAATAAATACATATCTATCAAAAATTACATCCAAAAATAAAATAAACAAATAAGCAGAACAGAAACAGGCTCAAAGATAGAGAACATTTTGACTTGCCAGATGGGAGGGGTGTTGGGGGATGGGTGAAGAGGTGAGGGGATTAAGATGTGCAAATTGTTTGTTGCAAAACAGTCATGGGGATGTAAGGTACAGTATAGGGAATACAGTCAATAATATTCTAACAACTATGTATGGTGTCAGATGGGTACGAGATTTATCGGGACGATCACTAAGTTATATGTCTGATCACTGGGTTGTACACCTGAAACTAATGTAATATTGTATGTTAACTGTAGTTGGAAAATAAACAATGATTTAAAACATTTTCACAGCAAAAATAAACCAATAAGTATGTAAGAAAAAATATTTGCTTTCATAGTTGGATTTAATAAAAATATGTTCATATAGGCAATTTTTTCAATGGCATAAAATCCATTTTGAGGATTTATATAGAAATTGGACTGCTTTTCAATGGACTCTATCCATATGCTTTATGCAATATAGTATACTTGATCAGAAGTAACATAAGCTTAAATGGGCTTTCAGTGTCTTATGACTGTATTTCATTTCTATAACTGTATCTATCTCAAGTTAGAAAACTAGTATCTTTATGTTGTTTTGAAAATAATAGAGATGAAATATCCATATTTTTGTGTTGGAGAATTGTTAACATGTTTACATTACTTGTTATCCAAGAGAGGTATATTTAAATTTCTGGGCACTGAACATAAGCTCCACTACTATCTAATACTTTTCTTCATGCTATAAAAATAAAAATGATATAGGTGTCATGAATTCTATACTAGTAAAGAAGACTTATCTTCTCAAATGTTGCTAGTATTAATGCAATTAACTCTATATAATAGTAATAATCTCATTTCTGGTTTTAAGAAATGTAGATTTTATATTGTGTATTTGTAGGGAGAGGAACTAGAAGTTGAGAGTGAAGCTCTGAAAATTAATAAGAACTCTTTCTGTTCAAGATTAGTTTCTCCTAATTTTTTAAAGACTTTTGTTTTTGGTTTTATAGATCTCTCTTGTGAGAAGCTGTGGAAGGAGAAAAACTAGACTATATAGTTCCATTAATCTGCTGCTTACCCCCTGGAAATATAATGGACTCACAATGGTAACTACTATAAGGATTAGATAAATTGACTCTCTAATTTAGATGGGGCAATATCACACAAGCATGGTTAACCGAGTTTTTTCTCAGATTAATGTGACTTCATTCTAAACATATCTCTTATTAAGGAACCGGGAGTAAATAGACATGTGGTCTCATTGCTGTGTTTATGTATGTAGGTAGCACTGTTGTGGGAAACATGAATTTTTATGACTACATTGTGTGGATAAGACAGAAAGAGGCAGCGAACTAACAGTTACTGTGTACTTGTGTATGTCAGGCCCCATTTTGAGCATTTTCTATACAATTATTGTATCCTATAACAACCTTATACTATTATAATCAAAAGGAAACTTCACAGATGAAGTAACGTTCTCAAGGTCACATGCTAAGCAGTAGACTGAACCCAGGCAGCCTTGCTCTGGAATTTGAGCTCTTAACTAGTACACAATTCTACCTCTAACTTGAACAGAGAAAGCCCAAAGGTATTTTTTTTGTTTTGAATGACTGTTATATAATATGAAGAAATGACAAATACATCCATCATGATTTTCTTCCTGAAACTCAGAGAATCCTCTAAAGTGGCTTTCCTGTGGATGGTAAAAAAATGATGTAAACAATCTTTAGATCTTCCATTATCTACAGGATAAAATTATCTACAGGATAATTTTAACTGGTTTATTCATTAATATGACTCAGTTTAGGGGAGAGCTTGTTTAGTTAACCTATAACTTTGGCATTATATAGACATAAGCCATGTGAATGATTGTTAAATCCAAACCTGGTATTTTTAGGCATTGTTTCCAAAGTAATTACTGTGTGATGTTTGGGGAAAATGCGTGGACATTTCCCCCTCATAATTAGTATTCATGGTATAAAGCCATTGGAAAAAATGGACTGAAATTAAAAAAGAAAAGAAAAACACTGGGATGGTATTCCTTCTCAAAGACAGACGAACGCGTCATTTAACGAGTGTTGAACACCTGCAGCCAACTGCCCGATGAAACACACTCCAGGCGCCTCAGGAAGCATTTCTTACAGTGGCACGGCAGCACTGGCGGGCTAAGCTGGAGACAACTCTTCTGTCCAATTTCTATTCGGTTTTGTAAAAATGACTCAATTATAAATGTATTCTTTCTCTGATCTGGGGCTCTCCTGTGCATTTAACCTTCTCTGAGTATTTTTATCTTTGCTCATATTAAGAAACTCAATATTAAGTTATCTTTAGTGAAAGCTTTTAAGAGTATTTTATTGGCACCTTGAGATGAATTAAAATAGCCTATGCCTACATCTCCGATGTGATACTTTGAATACGATATAGGATCTTTGGAATAATAATTTATGCTTCTAGGGCTATGAAGTATCAACAATTCACAAAAACAGTCATGAAATGGTAATAGAAGATTTAGAAATGGGGCCTTCAGAAGCAAATTTTTTAAGAATAATGAGGTGAAAAGTCAATATAAAAAGAACTAGGATTTTTATTTTTCACCAGAGTCCTAAGGGCACATTGCCATAGAAATGAATCAACACAATTATTAACCACCCATACTTTCAGAGTTATAAGCAGAGTTTCTCAGGTGTTTAAGAAAATTTCATTCCCATGACCAGATGGTAGGCAATGCAGAAAGCATTGCCTCTTATCGCCAGTACATGGACTTGCTGACTAAAAGCTAACAAATGTTTTCAATAAATAGCCCATCGTTAATCCAAGAGAGAAATCCCCATGTGCCAGAAACAAAGAAGAACCTGAAAGTCAGGGCGAGCAGAAGCTGAAGTGGAATGTGAGGTGGTATCAAAACCAAACCAAACAAAACATAGACTGGAGTGAGGCAAAAATTTTTGGTTTCACACCTGAATGGAAAAGGAGTCCAATGTGAAGTCTCCTTGTACGTCAAGAGCTAGAGTTAAAATACTAGCACAAAGCCAGGGTTTAGGAAGGGATGGTCTTGACTGAAAAATGGGGCTGGGAAACATTTTGGGCCTTACATGCACCAGTGACCAGGCAGCTGGCCTTCTACTCATGAAGGTAGACAGAGTCTCTCCCAGAAACCAGACCCTGGGCACGTCCACACGACATGTGGCACATATTTACTGAATGAGTAATGAACACTCGTTTTTCACGCAGGTACCATGAGCAAGTAACCTAACATAATGCTATCTCAAATTTTCTCAAGTACCTACCATGGTCCAGGCATGTTCACTGATGGGGATGAAAGCAATGAAAAAAAAAAATGAAACAAAAGTCCTGGCCCTCATAGAACTCACAGTTTAGTTTACTGAGGAACAACCACAACTAAATATTTAACTATAAAAATGAAATAGGTCATGTGATAAAAAGTGCTACAAAGAAAAATAAAATAAGTAGGATAGGAAGAGAGGAGGGGGCGCTGCTTCCTCTCGAGTCACCAGGGAAGGCTGCACTCACACAGTGACATTTGAGCAGCCCTAAAAAATGCCAGGGCGACCACGTAGGTATCTGGTGGAAGGCACTCCAGGCAGAGGGAGCCGTGAGGGCAAATGCTGCAAGGCAACGACGTGAGTCGGTTCAGAAAATCGCAAGGCAGACCTAAATAGTGCTGTGTAACTGTCCGACTTACTGAAAGGGAGCAGCCCAAGTTCTGGCTGTGTTATTCTCAACTAATCATATTCGAATTTTCCATATAATTTTATTACAAGATTTCAATTTCAATATTGACCTTTCTTTTCATGTTTTATATATTTTCCTCAGGCTATAACACATTATAATAGTTGAAAACAGAAGGGAAACATTTAAAAACAAAATGGTTTTATTTCAAAAGCTAATTCATAGGCTGAGGTATTTCTGGTTAATTATAAGCATGGATAAGTGCAAAGAGTAATTTTCTGGAATTTATAATGACTTAAACACAGACTGATTCATTAGGGCTTTATAAGCAAATTATGTGATATTGAAAACACTGCTAATCAAATAACTTCAATACTAGGACTTTAAACTTACATGTAAGGCAGCCCTTGCAGGGAGCAGGCAGCGGTCCTTACACATTAGTATGCAGACTAACCATGTGAGAAGGCTATTAAAAAGGAAGATTCCCTGTAGTCTACCTGAGAGGTACAGGTTCTGGAGGGGAGCCCAGGGCTCATCATTCAGAACAAGCCCCCATGTGACTCTCATGCAAGAACCCTTTCACCACATCATGGGGAAGGTGGAGAAGGGGAGTCAGTGTACTCCCTTCTGGTTCTTCCTTTGACAGGTAGCATTGCCATCTTCCTCTTCCTCCTTTTCTACTCCAGAAAATTCCAAGAGGTAGGTAATTGAAATGGGTATCAGCCAGGGTGGGCAGGGAGACAAGGATCAACTCCCTTTATACTCTTACTCCTAAGGTCCTTTAAGGTGTGCTTGGCACTTTTTCGTATGTGTATGGTTCTCTGGTATTTTAAGGCAAAGTTACCTGGCCCAAAAGACCTGAATGTTTAGTTTAACTTTTCAAACATTATTTATTTCCTGAGTCTTGAACACCCAAACAGTAATCTGGCCTAACCTGCAGGGGTGCAGTGACGCTGAAATGAACTAGCATAAGCAAAAGGATGTGTGAAGCAAGTGCAGAATCATGTCACTATTGCTAGATTTTATTCATTAAATATAGCTGAAATATTTTGAAGACAAATGTTTCCACTTTTTGACTATGGGCAGTTTAAAAATTATTTAGAAAGGGAAACATAATACTACAAGCTCTAAGCAAGAATTTGAATTCTCTATCTAAACAAGTATAGTCATTCATCTTTCACTGCTTGATGAATTAGATATAACCAAAAAGACCCACTTCTCCAGCCAGAGCTACAAATCTATCTTTTCTAATTTTTTAGTCAATGACTTGACCCCCCTCTGCTATCTCCATTAGCCACGTAAGGCAGAAGTCCAGAATCCCTCCCTTCAGGACACAGTTGGGATACCTGTCCAGGATTTCTGGAGTTTACTCAGGTCCAAAGATAGTGGAGCTGCTTTCAGCCATGAGGCGGTGAGCAGTGGGCCATGCTGATCAGTTCACTGTGGGTCCCTGACCCAGGGCTGCCCTTGATTCTGTCCCACCACAGAATGTTGCTATTGTAATTTTTCTGGACTCAGCCTACACGGTATAACTTTTTAGAACACATTCACATGTAGAATACTTATTTGTACCTAAATGGTGAAGCAAAGAGGCTTGAAAGGGATTCTAGTCTTAGCTAGCTACTCAGGAACTTCTCCAGACTCTCCCTTACATCACAGCAACATCTCCTTTGACATCCTTTTCTACCAGTCAGATCATCTCAAATCCTGAGCTTGAGGACTAAGTTAGATTGAAATCTCTTTCTTTCTAGTAGCTTTCTCTGTTGGTAAGAAAATTTTCTGCCTCCTCCACTATGATGCCCTGCATTTCAAGAAGGTATTGATTAGCAAATAACAACAATAAAATGTTTTACACTCTTCATCAGATGTAACTCGTGCCCATCTGGAATTTGCAAACTAGTCTAGTGACTCTCAAAGCAGAGAATAAATATTCTAAGGTGACTTGTGTTTTCTGAAGCCCAGCTAAACAAGGGTTAGAGAGTGCCTTTGCTTAGTTTGAGTAGTCAATGATTAGTACAGGATTTTGAAATTTTTGTGCTTGAAATCATTTAAGTGAATTCATTTTTCCTTATATGTCTCCCACTACTCCTTGTTGCCTCACAGTGAACTAGTCCACTCACATATAGAGCCAACATTTTCCTTCACACACCTCCCCAAAACTAACCAAAACTTGACTTTTTTTTTGTTTCAAAAAGGAAAAGCTTAGCTTAGTAGGCACCCTGCTGCACAAATGCAAACATACCTCTGAGATATTGCAGGTTTGGTTCCAGACAACTGCAATCAAGTGAGCCAAGCAATTTTCTTTAGTTTCCTAGGGCATACAAAAGGTATATTTAAACTATACTGTAGTCTGTTAAGTATGCAATAGCATTGTGTCTAAAAAAGTTGCCTAATTTAGAAATATTGGTTTAAAAGGCTAACCATCATCTGAACCTTCAGTGAGTCATAATCTTTTTTTTTTTTTTTTGAGTCATAATCTTTTAGCTGATGGAGGAACTTGTGTCAATATTAATGGCTGCTGACTGACCAGGGTGGTGGTTGCTGAAGGCTGGGATGGCCATGGCAATTTCTTAAAATGTGACAACAAGGAAGTTTGTCACATCAATTGACTTTTCCTTTCAAGAACAATTTTTCTGTAGCATTTGCTGTCTGATAGCATTTTGCCCAGAGTAGGACTTCTTTCAAAACGGGGGTCGGTCTTCTCACACCCTGCCACGACTCTCTCAACTAAGTTTAAGTAATATTCTAAATGTTTCGTTGTCATGTCAGCAATCTAAGCAGCATCTTTGAGGAGTAGATTCCATCTCAAGAAATCACTTCCTTTGCTCATCCATAAGAAGCAACTCCCCACCTGTTAAAATTTATCATGAGATTGCAGCAAGTCTGTCACATCTTCAGGCTCCACTTCGAATTCTTGGTCTCTTCCTATTTCTATCACATCTTCAGTTACTTCCTCCTTTGAAATCTTTAACGACTTAAAGTCATCCATAAAGATTGAAATCAACTTCTTCCAAACTCCTATTAATGTTGATATTTTGGCCTCTTCCCATGAATCACAAATGTACTTAATGGCATCTAGAATGGTGAATCCTTTCCATAAGATTTTCTGTTTACTTTTCCCAGATCCATTACAGGAATGACTATCTATGGTGGCTAAAGCTTTACAAAATGTACTTCTTAAATAATAAGACTTTAAAGTCAAAATTACTCCTTGATCCATGGGCTGCAGAATGGTTGCTGTATCAGCCAGCTTGACAATAATATTAATCTTGTTGTATATCTCCATCAGAGCTCCGGGGTGATGAGGTGCACTGTCAACGAGCAGTAATATTTTGAAAGGAATTGCATTTTTTTCTGAGCATTAGGTCCCAACAGTGGGCTCAGCATATGCAGTAAATCATGTTTTAAACAGATGTGCTGTCATCCAGGCTCCGTTGATTCATTTATAGAGCACAGCAGAGTAGATATAGCATAATTCTTAAGGGCCCTAGGATTTTCAGAATGGTAAATAAGCACTGGCTTCAACTTAAAGTCACCAGCTGCATTAGCCCCTGACAAGAGACTCAGCCTGTCCTTTGAAGCTTTGAAGTCAGTCACTGACTCTAGTTATGAAAGTCCTGGATGGCATTTTCTTCCAATATAAAGCTGTTTCCTCTGCATTGGAAAGCTATTGTTTAGCATGCAGCCTTTTAAAAATAGCTCAGGTAGATCTTCTGGAAAACTTGCCACAGCTTCCATTTCAGCACTTGCTGCTTCAATTTGCATTTTGATGTTATGGAAGCAACTTCTTCCCTTAAATCTCATGAACCAACCTCTGTCAGCTTTAAACTTTTATTCTGCAGCTTCCTCACCTCTCTCAGCCTTCACAGAATTGAAGAGGGTTTGGGCCTTGCTTTGGATCAGCTTTGACCTAAGAGAATATTATGGCTGGTTTGATCTTCTGTCCAGATCACTGAAACTTTCTCCATATCAGTGATAAGGCTGTTTCTCTTATCATTTTTGTGTTCACTGGAGTAGCACTTTTAATTTCCTTTAACAACTTTTCCTTTGCATTCACAACTCAGCTGACTGTTTGGCACAAGAGGCCTAGCTTTTGGCCTATCTTGGCTTTGAACATGCTTTCCAAATGAAACATACTCGTTTATAGCTTTGATTAAAGTGAGAGATGTGCACCTCTTTCTGTCACTTGCATACACAATGGCCACTGTAGGGTTATTAATTGGCCTAATTTCAATATTGTTGTGTCTCAGGGAGCAGGGAGACCCAAGGAGAGGGAGAGAGACAGAGGAATGGCTGGTTGGTGGTACAGTCTGAACACACACATTTGTCAATTATGTTTACTGTCTTATATAGGCATGGTTCGTGGTGTTCCAAAACAATTACAATAGTAACATCAAAGGTCATTAATCATTGATCTCCATACCAAATATCATAGTAATAAAAGAGTTCAAAATATTGTGAGAATTACCAAAATGTGATATAGAGACAAAAAGTGAGCAAATGCTGTTGGAAAAATGGCATCAATACACTTGCTAGATGCAGGGTTGCCACAAACCTTCAATTTGTAAAGAAAAAATGCAGTATCTTCTAAGTGCAATAGAGCCAAGTTGCAATAAAATGAGGTATGTTTGTACAATCTTTCTTAGTTGACTCATATCAAAAGATTTTTTACATTGGCAAAGATTATCTAGCGTTCAGTTCTATAAGCTTTATTATTAAATATAATCTAGAGATAATAAAAAAACTTTGAGTAAAGCATATAATACCTTGTTTATGGGTTTAAAATAGTTTTCTACATTCAAAAACATGTTTGCCAGCTTATAAAATATTCATGGGCCCCTATGAAAATGATAATGCATTTGATGATCGTGATCATTAGAAGTATAAGACCAATATTAAAGGTCATTTTCATTTTGATTTAATATTTTTTCTAGACTATGGTTATTTCAGGTGTAAAACTGTGAATATAAGCTTCTTTGAAGTGAAAATATCAGTAAAATAGGAAACATCGTGAGCCTGTTTTGTATTTAAATGATGAGGCAAAGGAATGACCTCATTGGATTTTCATTTTCTCTTTTGCAGAGAGGGGATACAATAGCTCACACTGATTTTGTGCTCATAATATGAAAAAAATGTATCTTTATGATACATTATTCAATAATTGAACTTCTAAAAATTATGTGCAAATTAGTTTTTTTTTAGTTTGAATTAGAAAACAGTAGGATAAATATTTTTAGGAAATTTATACTGAATTCTTTTATAGATGATACTCTTACTTCTTTTTTTTTTCCCACAATTTTTTATTGTTGTTCAAGAACAGTTGTTGATACTTACTTCTTAATGTCTTATATCTTTAGGTTAAGATATAATACATTTATTTCTAATACAAAAATATATTTAACCATATAACAATCCTCTGAAAAAAATTGAGAGAAAGCTATAATAATTTTTAGGAGATTACCTTTTTTTAATTTGGGGAAGACCAACATTCTAACTAAGTCTCTTATAAATAATAATCTTAAATTATGTTAAAAAAATCTGATTGATTGGCCAACACAATATACTCCTTTTTATCTTCCTTGCTTTTTTTTCCCCATGTACTTAGGTAAACAAATATCAGGTTTAAAAAGGCTAACTTTGAAAGTTTTCAAGGATTTGGGATGCTGATAAAGATATAGTAAAAACAATAGGGGACAATTTAAAATAAATTTTAGTATTTTAAATTAGAATGCCAACTTGAAGGCAGTGTTAAAAAGTTCTCATCAAGAAACTTGGTAAAATAACATTACTTAATAATGCTTTACTATCTGTATGTTGTTTAACAAATAAAATAGTATCAAGTTTTATATTCAATGGAAGTTTGTTTTGAAGCTAAATGGCACACATCCTCATCAGTGAGTGAAGTTAACTATTGCTTATAAATATATTTTATTGCAAAATACTTGTTGAGGTAGGTCATTATTAGTCTCTTCATTTCATAATAACCAAGTCTGCCCACAAACCCTGGGAAGGAAAATATACATGTACAACACTGGATACACATTTATGCTTAAGTTACAGATAACTAATCCTTAGTTTTTTAAATTTTTTTCTAGCCATTATGTTCATATAGTTCACATTTGGTTCATTCAAGTTATATGATATTGTATTTTTATCTATAGCTTGATAAATATACCATCTTGGCTCTTAGAATTACAAGCAAATTGTAAAAGAACAATGCTTATTTATTATTCTAGCTAAGAGAAAAAGTAACTTAATTATAAATGCATAATCTGTCTTTTCCTGTATTCCCTGGTTATGAAGAGCACACTTTGTTCTCTTTTATATACAAGGTCTCTTCTCAAAAAGGAAAGAGATAACAAAACTACATTCAAAAAGTTTTTATATCTGTATTAAAAATTCGTTAATGTTTTTTGCTAGTCTGTAAAAATCTTTCTTATTTAAAAAATCCTTTTCAAAATTGTTAACCTAAGACCATTTTAACTGGGTCCTTAAATATTTTACATGACTTTATTTTTTTAATGATCTACAGTATATTCCCAGTGATAAAGATACTATTAGTGCAAGTGCCTTTCTCCTCTACTTGTTTGTTTATAGTAGCAAGACTGTTTCATTTTTCATAAGCGTACAAAATAACCTCGTTTAGTTTTCTAGGTCTCTGAAGTGCTAATTTTTGGAGAAAATCATTTTCCTACTATAGATAGCTGTTGTACAAAATGACAAAAGTGGAAACAACCTCTTCTGCCCCAAAGGTACAACTGTCCACACTCAAAGCGAATGTCATTCCAAGAATCAATTATGTGTTCAGAAAGAAACCACTCAAGACACTAGACTGTATTCTCAAAAAGGAAGACAAAAGAATCTCTAGTTTATAGGTTTCTTATTGGAGGAGAAAAGCTTAGACTCATTCTTTTCTCATTTTTTTAGATGGCCTTAATCTCACAAATACACTACCACATGGCTTTACATTTACCTTCCGATTTGTTTCAGTGGAAAACTGTGATTCAGCTTATACAATGCACCAGCCTTCCTCCGGCCAAAATTATATTTACCCATAAGTGACACACTCTAACTAAAATGTCCAAAGTGAAAACAACTAAGAGTTTTATTGGTTATGGGAAACAATATAAATTTAAAAAAAATTACCATGCATCAAAATAAATATTTTTACCTGTTTTTTTGGTGATATCATGTACCATAACAACCTTACACGATATTTAATTTTTCCTTTTTGTTCAGTTCAGGAAACTTTGGTACCCCCTGCTTCCCCAAATTTACTGATGAGGAACTGTTCACATCTGTGAAAAATGTTTGTTTTCAAAGAGGCGGACTATCAATCTAAGTCACATTGACCACAGGTGCTCAGCAAACATGGAAATAGTCGGGACTAGCAGTACTTGGATTCCAGGATATTATATAACTCATGTTAAAGTCAACCCAACAGCTGCCTGTGGGTACAGATGCAGAACTAAACCCTCTGCAAGACTGGGAAGAGTCATTCTTGTCAGGTCCAGGCCAGATGGGCGGTGCATTTCCACTAGATGGAAGCAAACAAAATATGAGACAGACATCAAGCCACATGGGGAGAGATCACCAGGTAAGTTTTCATATTTTCATTGGCATTTTGGGCCAAGAGCTTACTCTAGGCATCCCAAATCCTATAAGTGGAATGATCATATTCATTGCAAAGCTCACCAGTGTTCTTAGCCCACTGCAGGACTTTGAACGCATATAGTAGGTTGAAGGACCTAAGGATGAGGTGGCATTAACCTAGTAGACTGAAGTTACTTCAACTCAACTTATCATACAGGGCAGGGACTGACACTACTTAAAAGAATATAAATATTTCAGAATTATTCCTATCAATAAAAAAATAAAATACAATGGAGAAATCTTCCTGTTATCTGTTAACTTGAATAATAGGATCTTATCTTTTTCCTTAAGTAGATTCTGTCTTTCTCAAATCAGCAGACACTCTGAAGACCCCACAGGATGGCTGTGAACGAAGCCCAACACAAAATCATAAATTTACTTAAAACATTATGAGATCTATTTTTGTGATTATGTGTTACAATGTATTTACTGTGTGGCTCAAGACAACTCATCTTCTTCCAGTATGGCCCAGAGATGTCAAAAGGTTGGACATCCCTATAAATTTAGATTTTGGTTTATTTTGTAAAATATTTTCTTTATATTTTTTTGAATTTTCATTTAATTTTTAAGGTATACTTTATTGATTATGCTATTATAGTTGTCCTGATTTCCCCCCCTTGTTCCACTCCACTCAGCACCCCCCATATCCTCAGGCAGTCCCCACACCATTGTTCATGTCCATGGGTCATGTGTGTAAGTTTTTTTGCTACTCTATTTCCTATACTATACTTTACATCCCAATAGCTATTCTGTAACTACCTATTTGTACTTCTTAATCCCCTCACTTCTTCACCCGTTCCCCCATATCCCCTTTCCACCTGGTGACCATCAAAATGCTCTCCATATCCATGATTCTGTCTCTGTTCTTCTTGTTTGCTTAGTTTGTTTTTTAGATTCAGTTGTTGATAGATATGTATTTATTGCCATTTCATTGTTCATAGTTTTGACCTTCTTCTCTTTCTTAAATAAGTCCCTTTAACATTTCCTATAATAATGCTTTGGTGATGATGAACTCATTCAGTTTTTTCTTGTCTAGGAAGCTCTTTATCTGTCCTTCAATTCTAAATGATAGCTTGGTTGGGTAGAGCAATCTTGGCTGTAGACCTCTGCTTCTCATGACTGAATATTTCTTGCCAATCGCTTCTAGCTTGCAAAGTTTCTTTTGAAAAATCAGCTGACAGCCTTATGGGAACTCCTCTGTAAGTAACAGACTGCTTTTCTCTTGCTGCTTTTAAGATTCTCTCTATATCTTTGACCTTTAGGCATTTTAATTATGATGTGCCTTGGAGTGAGCCTCTTTGCATCCATCTTGTTTGGGATTCTCTGTACTTCCTGGACTCGCATGCCTATTTCCTTCACCAAACTAGGGAAGTTTTCTTTCATTATTTTTTCAAATAGATTTCCAATTTCTTGCTCTTTCTCTTCTCCTTCTGGCACCACTATGATGTGAATGTTGGACTGCTTGAAGTTGTCCCAGAGGCTGCTTATACTATCCACTTTTTTTTGTATTCTTTTTTCTTCTTGCCGTTCTGTGTGGTTGTTTTTTGCTTCCTTATGTTTCAAATTATTGATTTGTTTCTTGGCTTCATCCACTCTACTGTTGTTTCCCTGCAAATTGTTCTTTGTTTCAATTAGTGTATCCTTCATTTCTAACTGGATCTTTTTTATGCTGTTTAGGTTCTCACTAAGTTCCTTGAGCATCCTTATAACCAGGGTTTTGAACTCTGCATCTTATAGATTGCTTATCTCTGTTTCATTTAGCTCTTTTTCTGGGGTTTTTGTCTGTTTTTTTTTTTTTCCCTTTGGGCCATGTTTCTTTGTCTCCTCATTTTGGCAGCCTCCCTGTGTTTGTTTCTATGTATTATTAGGTCGACCTGCTTCGACTCTGTGTCTTGTTAGTGTGGTCTAACGTAGTAGGTGTCCTGTAGGGTCCAGTGGCACAGCTTCCCCTAAACTGGGTACTCAAGGTATTCCCTTTGTGTAGGCTGAGTACATGCTCGTCTTGTAGTTGAGCCTTGATTGCTGTTGGCAGGTCAATGGAGGGATTTATGCAGGCCAGTCAGCTGCAAGAACTGGCTGTGACCACTAACCACCAACCTCCACCCTCCTTGGACGATCAGCTGTGCAGGGGCAGCATGGTGGTGGTCTGACATGTTCTGTAGCTGCCTACTGGTTGTGCAGGCTCTGGGGTTTCCCAGGCAAAGCTGAGTTGTGAATCTAGGCTGTCCGCTGCTAGTGCCAGGCTTGGGGCTCACTGAGACCAGCTGTTGCTTGTTTGAGAGGATTTACAAAGTTGTGAAGGATGAGCCAAGACCAGCCATTCATATGGGAAAGCAGTTTGGGTGGGCCTGTAAGTTGGGTGGGGTGGAGTCTCAGGGGATCTCCAGGGTGGGCAAACTGTTAGCCAGGTTGATGGGGTCTCAGATATGTGGGGTTTGTCACTTTGTGTGGGGGGGAGGTGTTCAGAAAAAGGACAATGACTTCTGCTTACCTCAATGTCAGACAATTCAGTTTCTCCCTCCATTCCACTGGTGCTTTCAAGCTGCTACCTTGGTGCTGGATCTCAGAGGGAGTGAGTCTGAGTAAGTCTGTGTGTGGGTTCTTTAAGAAGAACTACTTGGGGCTCCAACAGTTTTTTTCCATTGACTCAATCACCCCTGCTTTTTGTAGCCATAAGTTGTGGGGACTTATCTTCCTGGCACTAAAATCCTAAGCTGGGGGGCTACTAGTGTGGGGCTGGGCCTGCTCACTCCTGAGATATCCCTCCCAAATTTTTACCCACCACACATGGATGTGGGACCAGCCCATTCTGTGTTTGCGTCCCTCCTACTAGTCTGGATGGATGTGATTTATTTAATTCCATAGTTGCCAGACTTCCATTCAACTCAGTTTCTGATGGTTCTGAGTGATGGCTTTCTATATTTTAGTTGTAATTTTGGTGTGATTGTGGGAGGAGGTGAGCCATGTCTGCCCAGGCTGCCATATTGACTGGACCACCCCCTCTTTATAATTTCTATAACTTAAATTGTTTTAAGTTTACTTAGAACTTCAGCATGTATCTGTCTAAAAAATATTTAATTTTCAAGTACAAATTTTTAAAATCAGGGCTTTTCAAAGTTATTAGCACTTACAGTATATCTTAGTCCAGTGGAACAGATGTTGCCTGTATCTACAAATATTTCAAAACCAGATTGAAGGCATGCAGTATGCAATTCCTTTTTGGCACAATTCATATACAATTTGCCAGGAAACATTTGAACACATTTTAAATCTTTGTCCTCATTATCTTTGAAAAATATACACACTTGCATACATTTTTGCAAGGTGTCAGTTATGAGTTACATGCTGTGAAGAGTACCTCTTCACCAATATATCTCTCAACATGAAAAAATTTGACTAGAAAGAACTTGGTAAGATGAGGAAAAGGTCATGTGTACAGTAATTACTAATAGCAACATCAGACAAGTTTATCCTAATAAAAATATTTAGCCTGGTAGGTGCAAAAAATTAAACTCCTTAAAAATTAATAGCACCTACATTTTAAAATATTTCAAAGAAGCAGTACTTTATTCAAGAATCATAACTATAAGCAATCCTTATTTTTCATGTCTTATCTAATGTTTTGGAGTCCAGTTAAATTTTATTGCTTAACATTTCTTAAAGCTTACATCTCCCTTCAAACTGCTTATTCCAGTTAGAATGTTCTTTCCCCTCATCCCCATTTAGAGTGTGTGGAGTTTGGGGAAGTTTCATGTAGCTCAGTGAGGAGGGGGGGACAGGGTGCATTTTAGGACCTTCTGGGAGATGAGACTGGGAAGATGGACAGGACCCAGGTAACTGTAGAGACTTGCATACAATGCTAAATTTAGGAATTTGTAATTAGTTCTGGAGATTTGATGAAAGCAGTGGAGTATTTGAATCAGGGATATGAACGACAGGATCATTTTAGATCATCTAATCCACATACATCATGGAAAATAAATTTAAAAGAGCAAAGCTGGAAGCAGAATGACCAGTCAGGAATTTACTAAAATAGTTTACCCGTGAATCCTTACAATCAGAATCAATGAATCCAACAATGCTTCACATTCCTGTCGTTTGTGGTCACTGCCCCTAATGTAAAGCCTCCCACTGTGTGTTGTTCCCCACATTCTTATCCTCATGTTGAAAAGGCTGCTTCTCCTTTGTGCCAGCAGGCCCCTTCCCCACCACCTCCCATACCTTTCCACACTGCCCTCTGTAATGCCTGTCTCATATAATCTGCCTCTCCCACACATTTACCCTTGACATACACAGTCGATGCCACACCCTGGCCTTCACCGAAAATTGGCTTCTCCAACATCTGTCTTAAGTGGCTGCCACTCATTTTCCCACACCAAGCTGGGGATGGGGTAGGTAGGCTCAAAATTCTCATGTCAGTGCCACAGCTAGACTCTTACAATTCCCCATCTCTCTCCTCCTTGGAGTTCATGACATTTTCATAGTATCACCTTCTACACCTTATTTTTCTTTCATAAACTTTCCATCCATTGCCTTTCATTCATTATATATTTTGGCACCTGATACATCTCTTTCTGCCCCTTTTCCTCTCATTATCTGGGGTAACTGCAGATAACTGGGTCTTTCAGAGAGCAGCCTAGCTTCTTGTTAGCTTGGTTTTCTCTACACCAATGGTCTTCACATCCATTCCATCCCGGATAGACACTTCCGTGCCTCCAGCTCAGTCCCCGTTTCATCAGATAGCGCTCTGTTTTTAAATATGCACGGCTTGCCCTCATATCACAAACTCATCCTTATAAGCCTTACCACCTCTAAGCCGCAACCTCTCCAGATCTACAACTCCTGGCTCTCTTTACTTGTACCCATAGTTCCCTCCTTTCTTCATTTCCTTCTCTGTCTCTACTCCAACATTTGAATCCCTTTCTTGCCATTCGTGGTATTTTCCCCTCCCTTGTACCCACCAGCAAAACCAAAGTTTAAGCCCATTTTATTGCCCACTTTCTCCATTCTCATTCCTGGCCTACTAAGTACTACTGGAGAAAATAGCGCACACACAAAAATAACAGAAACAAAACCAGTCTGATGATTTGACCAGTTAACTATTTCAACAATAATCAGGTCCTGAAAGCTGCCTGGGAAACCTTCTAGGTTTCTCTAACTGGTTTCCAGTATCAATTTCCATAGCAATTCTTTTCAATTTTTTTTTCTCTCTCTCAAACCTTTGATCTCTCTGTCTTACTTTTCACTCAGAGGAGACAATATACAGAGAAAAGATACAGCATCAGATGGATCTTTCCTCAAACTCCTCCCACCACATTTGCAAACCTCCTACCCCCTTCTCTTGCCTCCCTTCCTTTAGGTCATGGTGTTATAGATGTCCTTCTTTCTGATCAAGGGTCTTCATGCTCCTGTGTTCTAGACCCATCTCCTCCCACCTCGTCCTTAAGTATTTACTATTGCCTGTCCTTTCTTTTCAACATATAAAACCACCCTCATCACAAGATTGCCTCCTGTCAGCATTTACATGGTCGGGTCTCTGCTTTTATGAACAACCAGCCAACCTTCTTCCTCTATCTCTACCATCTTTCTCTTTTCACATTCACTGTCTTCATTTTCTCTCCTATTCAGTCATCAGCCTAATTGTAATCTGGTTTTTGTTTCTAAAACACCAATGAACCTATGCTCTTTAAGAAAGTTTGATGCTTAAGAAGTCCTTATTTTATTTGCCTCTATCACTGCACTTTAAAAGTGTTGATTACTTTTTCATTGTGAAATGCTCTTTTTTTCCTCCATCCCACCTTTTGCCTACGTGACATTATACTTTCCTGATTTTACTCCCAACTTTTTGGGAGTTGCTTCTCAGATGTTTTCATGAGCTGTTTTTCTCTGGTTTCCTTTAAAAGCTATCAGTTTATCTTCAAACTTGTAACAACTGCAATGGCAGGAATAGCCAACATTCATCAAATTCTTACTTGTATTAAATGCTTTTTATAGATGATGCTTTAATCTTCATAAATCGTATGAGATACATACTATTATTATTCTTACCTTACAAAGAGGTTAAAGGACTTGAGCATTGCAGGTAGCAAAAGCAAGATACATACCCTAATATGACTGACCATAGCCTGTCCCTTAACCCTTGGTCTATGTTCTTAACATCTGCAGTCTCATCCACTTGCATTTTTTCACCTACCAAACGCTTGTGGTTCTCAAATCTAAAACTCCTTCCCAAATATAGTTCCTGAAGACCAGGCCCAAACATTCTACTGCCTCTTGCTGTACTACCCAAACATCTGAAAACCCACATCTCTCAAAACAAGCTCATCACTGCATCACTCCCTACCTTTATGAAATAGGTCTTCCGGTTTGTCTCATTTTAGTCAATGCAGTCACAATTCACTCTGCTTGCCAGATAGGATCTTGCTTGCTTTCTTGACTCCCCCCAATCCTTACCCTCCAGTTTATTACAGTCTTCTTACTTTTACTTGTTTATTACTTCTGACATCTTAGTACTTCCTTTCATTTCCACTATCTAGATATTAAAGCCAGTAGGGGCTCCTTACTTTCAGTGGCCCCACTATTCAAATCCGTGATTCACACTGCAGCTTAATCCTGTTTTCTAATGTGAACACTTTGTCAGATCAATCCTAAACTCCTTAAAAGACATCATGGCCTGCCATCATGTTGCAGCCTAGCTTTCTGCAATTTCCTATGTCAAGTTCTACAATCCAGCCATATTGAATCATTAGCATCTTCCTTACACGCACTGAAATACATTTTTTCCCTTGATTCTGATCTTCTGCAGATTATTACATAATCTTGTCTGTGTCTAGAATGTTCATCATTCTCATCTTTCTCATAAAAGTGAGGTTTCAATTTATACAATTTATTCTGGAAAGTGGTTTCTAATAACACAAGCCTGGATAGGTGCACCTCTGATGTCTGTCCACAGAATCCTGTGCTTATCTGTACTTCCGCACCTACCATACTGCATTGTAAGTACCCAATTACTGTGTTCTCCATCAAGGTATAAGCAATTTGACAGGGGGGCTTGTGTTTACCTTTGAACCTACAGTGTGTATATATAGAACTGTGTCTGGCACACATCAAGCCATCAACAAATATTTATTGAATCAATGAATTAATAACTGTCTAAAAGTGTCATGCTAAAAAATAAAAGCCATCTGTTGTACTTGGCAGCTGATAATCTGCCAGAACAACTTCATTAGGGTTGAGCAAGTTGGAAATGAATGGGAAATAAGGAAATAGAGAGGTTAGATTTCTCTTTTGAGGAACTTAGCTATCAAACAATTTAATTCATAAGAGCAATGGTAAATAAATAACACAGAAATAACCTCTCAAGAGTCATGCAGAGCTTATAGGAAGGAAGTTAAGAATCTTAACTGGAGGTATAAAAGGAGAGATGAATACATGATGAGACATACCACAGTTCTGGCTAGGAGAAAATATTGTAAAGTAGACTTATTTTCCTAAATCAATGCATTATGACACATATATTCCACTAAAGTTTTATTATGAAAGTAGTTCATGATTATGGGGAAAAATAAAACCAAGTTTCTCATTCTCTTAATTTTTCTTGTGTGTGTAAGTTTCACTCAGACAGAAATATATATTTATACATACATATACACACATGTATATGATAGTCATTTTTAACACATATGGACTCTTTCTTTATGTACCCTCCAACAACCATTTTATTTAACTTAGCAGCACAACTTGGATATCTTTCTACATCAATACATATGGATCTACCTTATGTATTTTTAAACTTCTAAAACTGAAATTTATCATACATACAAAAGAGTGCAGAAATCATCCTTCCTCATGCCCCTTCCTGATCATAATTCTCCAAAGGTTAACATTATTATGACTTTTGAAAGCATTAATTAATGTTACCCATGTTTGAACTTTATATAAGTGGAATAATACATTATGTTAGTATTGTATCTGGTTTCTTATACTCAACATTACATTTATGAGTCCTTCAGTAGTTTGGTTTTTCATTGCCATATCATGTTATATGAATATAATATAACTTATACTTTCCTCTTTTAGTGGATATTTGAGTTGTGCTAGATTAAGAATATTATTAATAGAGCTGCTAGAGACATTCTTGTATGTCTTTTTGTGAACATATGTACATATTGGACAGACTTGTATACCTAGAAGTGGGCTAGCCAGGTGATAGGGTATTCATATCATTAGTTTGGGTACATACTGCCAGAGGGTTTTCCAAAATCATTATGGCAATATGTGTTCACATAGCAGTGTACATATTATATTCTTTTTAAAGACCTAAAGTATCACATTGTATAAATATATCATAAATACACTTAACACTGGCTGTTTTTGATTTACAAGTACAAATAATTCTTTAATAAACATTTTGTTTAGGTATATTTTTTGCTGATGTGAATGTATTGTTAAGCATGTCAGTGAGATAAAATTTATTACAAAGTGGCAATTTCATTTTAAAGTTCACTTGGAAAAATTAGTTTTTCTAAAACAAAATTTGGCAGTAAAATTTTGTAAAAGATGAGTTATATTCAAACATTTTAGAAAAGTTACAATCATTAAAATTGTAACCCTGGTACAGAAAAGAACACATACATCAATGAATAAGAACAAGAGCTACATCAGTTAGGTTTCAAACAGAAAAACTGATGTTAACCTGAATATTCAAAGTGGAGGGAATTTACTACAATTAATGGGTTACACAGGTGATAGAAGAGACCAAAGAGTCACAATACAGCTGCAGCTGCTATACTTCTATTCCAGAGGAACGAAGGGAGGGAGTGGAGTTCCCAGAGCTCACTAGCTGGGTCAACTAGTGAACTAAGTAGATCATGGGATGCCTGTCTAAGCAGGAAAAAAGTGCCAGAGGATAAGTGCAACCTCTGCCCAAGACACCACCTAAAGCAGAAAGACGGGAGAGATACCTTGGTTTCTTCCATCAGCACCTCCCACCAGAAGTGCTGGTAACCTGTTCACAGGGGAATGTGAAAAACGTCTGTGCAGACTGATCTTCTTGAGATACTGAGCAGCGCTGCAGAAAAATGTGAAAGGGCCAACAGGATGACATAATCATATATGTGATGAAGATGACATGTGATACGTCATCAGAGGGGATAGGAATGATAATTTAATAAATGCTACTGACATTGCTACCTATTATGAAAACTATCAAGTTAAATTGGGTCTTCACCTTATACTGTAGTCCAAAATAAATCACAGGGGTGTGAAAGAGTTAAATGTAAATAACTAAAGTGTCTATGGAAAAGAAAATTATGTAGATTTTCAGGAAGGGGATGATTTACAGTGCATAAAACCAACAGTATAAATCTAAAAGGAAATTTGACGATTTAAATTTAAAATAACACTATAAATAAAAATAAAAGGCATATAACATAGTGGGAAATTATTGGAACACATAATGAAAAAGCTTAATACTCTTAAACTGTCTCAAAAGTAAATTGGAAACTGGGCATAAAACACCAACAGATACTTCATAAAAGAAGATAAAATGGCCAGTAAACACAGATACAATTATGTCTAAATTTCCAATAATCAAAGTCATCCAAATTTAAATAAACATGCATTCATTTATCCATTAAGCCAACAAAGACTGTAAAATATTGTTAATGCAGGAGTGTGGGAAAAAGAAATGAACAGCAAAAAAATTAGCTAACAGGCTGCCATGAAAATTATTTTTCAAGAAATATTTGGTGACATACATAGTATTCTTGACATATAGGTAAAACATTAGCATTTAAGGTATATTAAACTTAAGATAAAATTTTGTTATAAAATAAAACAACTCACACATATAAATGCATAGAATAAAATACTAGAGGGAATACACCAATGTATTATAGAGTTAAGTAAAATGCTCATTTCTGGACCATGGGATTATAGCAACTTCTATTTAATTATACATTTCCAATTTTTTCAAATAACTATTTTATAGTAAACCTTTATGATCTAACACAAGCAATAATGGCACATGCCAAGGAAGTGAAGTGCAAAGATAGAGAGGTATAGTGCTGTGGGGGTGTTATTTGCAGAGAGGGAGATATTTACAGAAGTTTGCAGGCTGACAGGAAAGAGCCAGTGGAGAAGAATCATTTAAAGATGTCAAGGGCTAAAAATTGCTGCAGGAAGGTCTTAGAGGAGCCTTGTTGAACTCTAAAGCCCTGTTGGGGAAATCGATCTCAGATAGGAGACTATGGGGCGTGGGCAGAGGGAGAAGCCTTAAGGAGGCAAGTATGAGAACCAGACCTTGAGGGAGTTCATGCTCTATAACCTTGATTTCCTCGTTGTGCTTTCAGGCAACCTCAGCTGAGAGTGAGGTATAGGGATTGGATGGTGGATTTACACAGACTACTGAGGATATGAATCTTTGCTGAAGAGAAGACGAGAGAAGGTATTGCTTAGCGAAATCAAAGGATCCACAGGTTGTCCCAAAGCCCTCATTGAGGTCAGATGTCTAAACTCTGTAATGCTGGCCATTTTTTCTCTACAATTATGAAAGCTTTTTCATCAAAAATACCTAGATTTACGAATAGAGGCAATGGAAATTTGGAATGTTCTCTAGGTGGGAATTTGCTGGGTGGAAATAGTTAAAAGACAAAAAGGTTAGAAAATTGAAGGTTCAGAGGAACTGAAGTCTGTGACGGGCGGGCAAGGAAGGACTCCTGGAGAGGTGAGGATGGGGAGAAATGGCTCATTGGAAGCAGAGTACTGCAGTGGGTGAAGGAGATGTGAGAATATTTTCTCTGAGTTAGTGAACACCCAGAGCTTTTAAATCTAACTTTTGGTCTTCACCTCACTGTGCCTAGAGCACCTATCTGATTGCTAGGCACTTGGCAATTTTTCAAGCACTATTGTTGGCAGAGTGAAGGTAGCCAAAATGTTAATTTTGGCATTGTGGCAAGTGCTTCAATTAAATTTAGAACTCCTCTTTTTGAAGATTGTGCAGTCAGAACTATTAATTAAATTGGTGTCAGTGCCTGCCAGTGACATCAATATAGTGTTCCTTGGGGAGAAGCCAGTTGAAGGTGTTACTAGCATAACACTAAGCTCAGGGCATCAAATTTAATTGCATTTAAGGAAGGACCACATTTTTAAACTTCAAACTAATAGTGAAAATATCTGTTTCACAATCAGGTATGGTTCTTTTGAATTAACTGACCTGTGCTTGCAGGAATAATAACTGGATGTTATTTGCTCAAACAGTATCTGCTCAAGAGGCCCTCGGGAAACAGTTTGCTTCTCCCTAAAAGCTTGGTTTCAGAAGTCAATTTATCTACTACCACACTACCAGGTCATACCCTTCTTAAAGTGTATTTTTCAAGGCCTTTTCTGTCAATTTCCCTTAATTTGTGTAGAAACTCACAAGATTCTAGGTTTTTATTTCATGGGAGGATGCAGTCACGAGCTACATAATGACGGTTCTAGTCGGTGACGGACCACATATACGACCGGTCTCCCAAGATGATAACGGACCAAAAACAAAATTTCAATCATCTAGTGATGTCATAACGTGACAGTACAAATCATTCCACATTAGTGGTGATGATGGTGTAAACAAAACTACTGCCTTGCTAGTCACATAAAAGTATAGTACATACAATTATGTACACTACTTCACACTTGATAATAATAATAAATGACTATGTTATGTATTTACTATACTTTCATCACTATTTTAGAGTGTACTCTTTCCACTTATTAAGAAAATGCTGTAAAGGAATGGGCGTTACACCTGCAGCAGCATCTTACATCTCGTGTTTATGGTGACCCTTGACCTCATCACATTCTCTTGTGCTTGACTTAGTATCATGTTCTGTTCATCAAGCTCCTAAGTGATGAAGTCACCTAACAATGCATTTCTCGGAACCTGTTCCTGTTGTTAAGTGACACATGACTGTAAAATCACATTCTGGCAGTAGTAGGGCTGGTGTGTTGGGAAAGAGGAAGAATTACAATTCGTTTTGGACACGTTAACTGTGGTTCTGCAAACACACACACAAACACACTCATACACAGTCACTCAGTTACTTTTCATTCACTCACACACTTTCTTTCCTGTCCCATTCTTTTCAGTTGGATGTCAAAATCTCAACTCTGGTATTTAACTTTTAGTGTTTTTAAGGCGCTTTCTTACATATTCATGAAAGTAGTAGTCCTCATCCCAGTGAACATTCTTAATTATAGTCAATTGCCCCAAATTGGCTTTCTTGAATTTAAATGAATTTGCCATTTCATTTTTCAAGATGAATTTGATTGAATGTCTCACAGTGATTGATGCAAGCTCATTCAGAATATGTGAATAATAGATTTATTGCTCTCTAGAAATAAGTAATAGATCAAAAAATCTCTTTGGATTAATATTTTACTGTTAAAGATTAAACAGTTCTTCTAAATAACTTAGCAACCCTCTCAAACTCTGTTTAAGGAAACTATTGAAATTGTTTCAGTTCCCGTGGGTACAGTTGTACAATTTGGATTTAGCTGGTCTGCAGATTGTACTCATCTGTGTTAATGTTTCTGTAATGAGAATGATCCAACCGTGTCATAACCTTTTGGGTCTTAACCTCCTTCATTTACATAACCTTTTACTTCTCTTTTACACACGCCTTCCTATTTTAGGATGAATACATCAGATACCTTCCTCTTTCTCCCACGACTTGATTTTTGTTGCTAAAAAAAATCAATTGGTTTGTATTACATTTGAGAAAAACATCTTGTTCGTAATGGATTTCTCAGTGTTTGAAAGATTTAGGTGTGATAACAAAGAGAAGTGAGTTAAAAGGATCTTAACACTGCTACCACGATTTTAAGAGAAAATTCAGCAAATTACTTTTACTCTTCAAAAGGTTTAAATTTGGAAATATTTGAAAACATAAGTAGACTGTTATAAGCAACATATTCAGTCTCTTGCTTCAAGCTAAAAATAAAATTAAGAGATTGTGTTTCAAAAATCAATGACAGAATTTATTTAAATAGCAAATATGATACATATGGAATGGCTTGTTTTTAAAATCTTATCTACATGCAAGTTTTTTTTATATTATTGATACTACTCTATTTGTGGTACTCTGAAGGGAGAAGACCAGGTGCATAACAGGAAAACCAGGCGCACTATGGACTCCTCAGAGGGCTTCCCTGAGAAAATGTCTTTAGAGAGCTGAATTCCAGAGTGTAAGTAGAAACTAAAGGGAAAGGGGGCCCAGAGTCTGGGGAGGAGTAATCTTTTTAGAGTAAGTTTTAATGTAAACTTGACCTGTAAGTCCCTCACACTCCCCTAAGACCCTACAGTAGCTTTCTCAAATCCTCACCATGACTGGCAGACTGCCTGATCCGGCCTCCTTCTGCCTACTGCTTCCCCGGTAACCCTCAGCACATTTGTAATTTTCTGTTCAGTGGCTGCATCCCTGAAGGATAAACATGGACCTGGCATCCTCTGAATCTAGATCACCGTTACATTGTAGGAACCAGGCAGATATTTGTGAATAAGTGAGTGTACATGAACCCTACGTCTTTAACATTCAAGGAGACTGTGTCTTACTCATTACAAGAATTGCAACTACCATTTATTACACATAAGTGTTAAGCATAGTACAAGACACCAAATGTGGTGGTTATTGACCCTGTGTCAGTGATACAAAAACTAAGGCTTAGAAGTTCAATGAACTGTCCAAAGTCAGTGTAATGTGCTCTGTCACATTTAATAGATGGAATCACTAAATTGTCTTTATTATTGGGGAGAGGAAACATTACTTTTTGATGGCAGTCTTGATGAAGTTCATCCAAAATTTTAATACTTTTATTTAAATTTCACTTAAAATTCAAGTTGTTATATATGAATGAACTTACTCTCCTATTAAAGCATTTGATTTATCAGTATTATCAGACATGTACTATATATAATGAGCAAATTAGGTGACATAATACATATGGTTTTATGCATATATGGTTAAGGGTACGAATACAATGTGAGATGTGAGAGAGGCTTGGGGAAAAGTACGTAAGTTTTAGTGGAGGTAGCCACCAAATTCCAAGGATCAAAGGGTTATGCATTTTTAAAGTGCCTAATATGCCCCATGTGTTGTTTTAGGTACCGAACTACACATACAATGGTGAATAAAATAAATGGTCTTTTGGTTCATGAAAAATATAATCTAGTGCTGAGACATTAAATTTGATGAAGGAAGTATAATTACACAGGGTTTACTGGAAATAGTGATAGCTTAATTGAATCTTTAAAAGACTATTTATTCATAGTGTCATGCACTCCCCAAACTATTAGTTAGGGTTAGATTAATCTTTAGTGTAGAAAACCCAAAATAACGTTGGTCCAACAAGCTAGGAAATTGTCTCTCCCTCCTATAAAAAATACACGTATCATTAGTCTCGTGCTAGTATATTTAGTACTCAAGGGATAAGAATCCAGGGTGCTCCCTCTGTATTGTTTTTCTGCCCACCTTTGACCTGTAGCTTCTAGCTCAAGCTATAAGATACCTGTTTAATTTCTAGTCATCATATCTGTATTTCAGTGGGCAGCAGGGGAGGATGCAGTAGGGAATAAGAACATACCACTTTTATATCTGGACACTTAGAAAAAGTTGCATACACTGATTCTGTTTATTTCCAGAATCAACAAGAGAGGTGAAGATGTCAGAAAATTTTGAGTTGTGATGAGAATATCAAATGGAAGTTTGCACTTATCTTATTAAAAGTACTGTAAGAAGTATTTCCCATACCATTTAATTTTGCTATTTACCAGGGTGTTTTATATTTTTAAATAAAATTAATCTGTTAAAAATGATGTTTTTATTACTGAAGATATAGAAAATAAATATAAAATAAAATAAATATATGGTAGTTTCTGCCATTAAAAAAAAGGCAAAACGGGGAGGTATAACAGCAAAGGATTCAGAAAAATAACTTAAAAATTGCTGTGTGATGTGGCTGGAATTTTATGTGTATGGCAACATATAGAAGAAAATAAGAATATAAAGCTAGGTTATTGAAGCATTTATTTGCTATGCTCAGAAACATTATCATGTATCTTTTTTCTATATCATTCTTATATATTTTATAATTCACAAAAATAATTTTTCATAGATTATCTCATTTAATACTAAAAATAATCCTATGGAATACTTATTATTATACTTGTTTAGCAAGTTAAATAATCAAGTACAGATATCTTTTCCATCAGACCTGAAGTATCCAATATATTCATAGTGAATCAAGAAGATGTTATATTCTTAATCCACAAACAGAAAGACAATGTTAGGGGAACTATTTGAGAATAAAAAAAGAACTCTTATAAGTTTAAGATATGACCACTGAAGCAAAATATATATACATATAATCTCCCAGAAAGTTGACCAAATTAAGAAATAAAAGAAATGCTAGTAAAAAAGATGAGGCATAGGGCTCAAATATGGAATGTTTGCATTTTGATTAATTAGAGTCCTAGGAAGACAGGACAAAAAAGTTGCGTGTGTGTGAGTGTGTGTGGGAGTGCTCACAATGGTGACAGAGGGACTATTATCAAAGGCAAAAATAGAAGAGAGTAATTCAAAACTAAAAAAGACATGAGTCTTTATACTAAAGGAATCACGGAGTGTTCGGAACTACAAAAAGAATGACACAAAGTCATACTCTAATGAAATTTTACAGGGCACCAAGGACAGAAGACATCCAGAACTTTGTATCAGTCATATATACACATGCAATTGTAGAAGCTGTTTATGCCCTAAGGCATCTGACACCTGATGCTGGAGTCTGAAGAAGCCTGCAGGAAAACAATGAGGAAGTCAAGGTTAATAAAATAGTGGGGAGTGAACATGCTAGAACCAATGAACACTAGCTGAAACCAACACAAAGAGACTGAAATCTGTGCCAGTTTCTCACTATCTCCAACTCTGATGATGTGTTCCTTCTGCAGGATAAACTGATGGCTTTGGTCATGGAATTAAATACTCATCTGATGCCCCAATCAAGGAAATGGATAGACCTAGGGAAAGATGCAGCAGCTACAGGCTGGGCTTCTGTCCCTTGCTAACAAAGTGAACAAGAACAAGCAAAAATGTGCAAGAGGGTTGGACAGTTCCTGTTGCCCCTGCTTCAGTCTTCTGAGCATAAAAACAATATAACTACTTCTTCACTTTGGCCTTCAAAATCTCACACAATATTTCTCTCACAGCCCACTCTAATGCAAATCATATAAGGAAAAGGATTCTGGGAAATACAATTTTAGTATCATACTTGGTATAACTTTGAACAATATTTACATAATAGCGATAATGTAAGTGCTGCTTCTGAGTCACTACAATTAGAGATAATCTGTGGAAAAGCACAGGAAGCTGATCTGTGGTTGCAAGAAAGAAAATGAATGTTAACGACCTTGAAAATAAAAAAATAAAAGGTAGGTGACAGAATTTGAAATGTGGAAGGGATATTGGAGTGGAAGAAAGTGGAAGGAAAGGTAGGTAGAAAGTATTCTAAATGGAGAGTTAAGGTATCCTGCTGAAGATTAACAGATAAATTCTTTTGTAAGCAAAAGGAGAACTTAAGATAATGATCTAAATACTGTATAAAAATTGATAGAAGGAAGGAAAGATGGGGAAAAGAGAGTATTAATGTTCTACATCTTAAAATTGATAGTGTTGAAATAAGTGGAAGCATATACTGAGTTCATGGATAGGAAGAATTAACATCATTAAAATGCCCATACTGCCCAAAGTAATCTATAGATTCAATGCAATGCCTATTAAAATAGCAATGACATAGATCACTGAAGTAGAAAAAATATTCCAACAATTTATGTGGAACCACAAACGACCCCAAATACCCTCAGCAATCTTGAGAAGAACAAAGTTGGAAGTATGCTACCTGATAACCAAACTATATTATAAGTCCATAGTGATAAAAAAAAAAAGCATGGTACTGGCATAAAAACAGGCATATACACATAGATCAGTGGAACAGAATACAGAGCCCAGAATCAAACCCACAACTTTATGGTTAATATTTGACAAGGGAGGCAAGAACATACAATGGGATAAAGATATCCTATTCAATAAATGGTGTTGGGAAAATTGGACAGACACATGCAAAAAAATGAAACAAGAACACTTCCCTGTACCATACACAATAATAAACTTAAAATGGATTAAAGACTTAAATGTAAGTCATGAAACCATAAAAATTCTTGAAGGAAACAGGCAGTAAAATTTCAGACACTTGTAATAGCAATATTTCTTCTGCTATATCTCCTCGGGCAAGGGAAACAGAATTAAAAATAAACAAATGGGACTACATCAAACTAAAAAGCCTTTGCACAGCAAAGAAAACTGTCAACAAAATGAAAAGACAACCCAGTGATGGGAGAACATATTTGCCAATGATACATCTGACAAGGGGTAAATATCCAAAATTTATAAAGAACTTATATAACTCAACACTAAATAACAAACAGTCCAATTAAAAGGTAGGCAATGGGTCTGAATAGACACTTCTCCAAAAAGAACATACAGATGGTTAATAGACATATGAAAGGATGCTCAATGTCAGTAATCATCAGAGAAACGCAAATTAAAGCCACAGTGAGATATCATCTCACACCTGTCAGAATGGCTGTCATCAATAAATCAACAAACAAGTGTTGGTGAGGATGTGGAGAAAAGGAACTCTCATGCACTGTTGGTGGGAATGCAGACTGGTGCAGCCATTGTGAAAAGCAGAATGGAGAGATCTGAAAAAATTAAAAATGAAACTGCCTTATGACTCAGCAGTTCCACTTCTGGGAATATATCTGAAGAAACCCAAAACACTAATTCAAAAGAATATATTCACCCTTGTGTTCACTGTAGTGTTATTTATGATAGTTGAGATTTGGAAGCATCCCAAGTGACCATCAATAGAGGAGTATATAAAAAAGCTATGGTACATTTATACTACTTGGCCATGAAAAAGCAGGAAATCTTAACTTTTACAACAGCATGGATGGACCTGAAGACTATAATGCTAAGTGAAATAAGCCAGGCAGAAAAAAACAAATACCATATGATTTCATTTCCCAGTATAGAAACAGACTCATAGATACAGAGAACAGACTGACAGCTGTCAGAGGTTGGGGAGAATCGGGGTGGGGGTGCTTGGTGAAAGAGGTAAAGAGATTAAGCAAAAAACACAAACAGTACTGACATAGACAATAGTATGATGATTGCTAGACTAAAAGGGGGTTGGGAGGAGGTGGAAGAGGGCAACAGGGGGATAAAATGGTGGCAGGAAGAGACTTGACTTTGGGTGGTGAGCACACGATAGAGTGTGCAGGTGATGTGTTAAAGAGTTGTACACTTGAAACCTGTATGTTTTTGTTAACCAATGTAACCCCCATAAATTCAATAAAAATTGATAACGTTGAATCAATAAAAATAGTATGCAGAATTATTAAATCAATAAACTGAAGTATATTAAAGTATATTATTTAGTAATTAAAATAGAAATGATCAACAGACTTTTTTTCTGAGGAATAGAAGTCAAATTGGGAGGAAATTAGAGAGATAGTATTGCTTTTAATCATTGTTTGTAGTATTTATCATTTTTTGAGTAATTATAGTAAGCATGCATTACTTCGATACAATAATTTATTTTAAGGGAGAGAAAACAAAGGAGCCAGAGTATGAAACCTTGGCCAGTTCTTGCATTAAAGGGGTAAATATGAGACAAGAAGCAAGAGAAGAAGATGAAGAGCTTTAGACCTTTAGGATGAATGTTATGAAATAGCATTTTAATTTTTGACAGTTAAAAAGCAGAAAATTTATCTTCATTATAACTTCACAATGGATTTGGTCATTGGTCTACAATGATGGTAGAAATATTTGTCAAGTGACTCATTTTTTCACTTGGAAATAATAAGCCATTCTAATGAAAATTTATGTCAAAATCTACCAACACTAATTTTATAAAACCTGAAGCCATAGTATTATTTTATTATATTATGTTACTATTAGTACATATGTATACTATATTATATTATACTTTACTATTATGTTCTGTTATTTTATATTGTATCATACAAAAAACTTCAGCTATATCAATGTTTTGAATAGTTAGTGAATTTGAATACTTAGTGTTTTGTAGAATATGCTGTTTTTCAAAATATCTTATTTGTCAATACAATATAATAACATTTAAAAATATATATAATAGCATTTTAGCATATTTATAGTAGACATGAAATTATTCTTCTGAACAGAATCATAATCAATACTTAAAGCAAATTACATGGCTATCACATGGATATAATATTTAGAATTACAATTTTACCTGTCAGTTTATAATTTCTTATAATTATGTTCAAGAGCATTGATCATGCTATTACATGTTCTAAATGTTCTAATTATTTTTGTAATTATTAGTTACTATGTGTTTTTGAACTAGTTATACCATTAAAATATAGGGGAATCATGTTAATGTCATGCACACTGATATTAGTATACTTCTAAACTGCCTATTTCTCATCTTCACATGTTTTGCTTTGATTAAACATTTCTGTGAATTATTCTCAAGTGCATTACTATTAACTTCAACAAGTTATGTTAGTTTAAGTCATTTATTCTGTTGAAATACTATATTACATAACCAATTTCTGCAAATTTGTTAGTGATTTGAACTAATTTGTTTTTAGAAACTATGCTAGAATATTTATGCTTTGATCTTGTAAATTAGCCAAATGGAATATTGTTTAGAATGTAATTTAAATGAAAACTGCTGTCATATTAAATAGCGTTTCTTGGCTCACGCTTAATGGACCTCAGTTAATGTGCTGTTCCTGGGGAAACAGCAGACCCACTGGGGTTAACAGGATAAGAGATGCACAGTTGTCCTCACCAATACGTTCATGACACGGAAATAATAAAAACCAAATCGATCTATTTCAACACAATTTTCAAGGTGTTATTTAAAAATTCACAAGCAAGAGGGAAGTTGTGTTGTGTATGCTGCTTACATTAGTAAAAAGCAAAACGTTAAAATTGCCTCTTTTGGGGACCTGTCCCAGAATTTTCACAGCTGTGGGACTTTATCAGTGACAGTGAGCACCACAGGCATGCATGTTAGCTGCCTGTGAGATCCTGGGTCCCCGTCCTGGACAACTTCACTCCCTGGAATGGCTTCATCCCTGAGATTGTAAACTCTAATATAATATTCCATTCTCTGAGCAACTTCAGATTCTTTCAGTCTCAGTTGTTTATTCCTGCTAATCATGTTTGGATAACACCAAGGCCTTGATCTTCTTGATCTTTTCGTTTTCTCTCAGTTAATTCATTCAACAAAAATTATAATTTATTGTGTACTTAATATTGTCTTAAGTGCTTTATATACATTATCTTATTTAAAGCATATGACAAGCCTATGAGGTGGGAATTATTATCTCATCTCACACATGAGGAAGTTGAGGCTAGAGAGGTTAAATAAATTGCTTAAGAGAAGTGGGAAGGCAGTGATTGAAATTCAGTTCTAGTGTCCCATAGCCTATGCCATACAGTTCTCATGTATTTTCTTCCTTTCATATTCAACTTTGAGCACAAAATACCTCACTTCAATCTCTCTCCCTCCCTCCCTTCCTCCCTGCCTCCCTGCCTCCTTTCCTCCCTTCCTTCTCTCTCTTCCTTCAATTCCTTATCTTCTAGTCTTGTCTGCCACTGGTAGAAAGGCCCAATTCCATGCGTTGAGTCACCCACCTTCTCTGTTATTATATCTGGGTTGGTGAGCACTACTGGAGAAATCTCATATCCACAGGGACTGGTGCTACAACCCACTCCCTGCCTCTGGTCCCGGCTGAGTCTTCAACACCACCCAGCTCCATGCCTTTGTCAGCTCCCTTCTCTATTACAAACTTAATTTTCTTAAACCTCCTGCTTCACCATTTCCTGTTCATGAAGCTAATCCAAGGGGCTGGACTGTCAAATTGGCTCCTATAAATGACACATCTCCTCTAGTATCAAGCTTTACTATTACTTTCAAGAAATCAAACAATCAAAAGGCCCAGGGGAAGCACAGACCAGACTAAGACATCCTGCGGCGCTCTCCTAGTCCATCATTCCCGCCTTAGACATGCACAGTGTGGTCAGAGTAATAGATGAGGTCCCTAAGAAATACTCATATGTTATCACTTTCTATAGTGAGGACATTTGGATTATGAAATATCTCCATTTTGTACCCCAAATAGTCACTTAGCTTGCATGACATTTTCCAGAGAGCCATGCTCCATAAATCTATACAGCCTAGGTCTGTTTATCATAAGCAATCTTAAAATAGGAACATCCTGCCAAAGGAATGCCGTAAATGAGGGCTCTCCCTGTAGCAAATGTCATCAATCTCTTTACAAAGAGTATCAGCATGTCTACCTGAATCAACTGACATTTTTCCTTTCCCAGAAGGTTCCTTTATCCCCAAATACAAACGTAGAGAGGACCCACTGCGTTAACTCCTTCCTCCCTCTCATATATAGGGAAGAATCCTGCTCTCTATTTCACAAAAAATAAAGCATCTTTTAGATAAGAAAGTCCTTGGATTTCCTATTTCTAATTATACACACTATTACATATCCATGCCACCCTATGTCCTGTAGCCTCAGTGGAAAAAGTATTCTTAATTGTGTCCAAAGCCAAGCCTCTTCTAAATATTTTTTTCTCCTTGCTTTATCTTCAGAGACTCTGAATATTTTATTAACCAATTGCAAGCCTATCTAATTGCATTCTTGACTAACCAACATTTCTTCTAAGCAATAATTTACTTTTTATTCATTACTTCTATAGTGCTTGTTACATGCTACTTTACTAATATTAACTCATTTAATTGTCATAAAAAGAATGTGAGGTGTATGCACATGCTGTTAGTGTCCCCAGCTTACATATGAGGAATGTGAGGATCAGAGATGTTAAGTAACTTTTTACAAAATCACACAGCTAGCAAGTGGTAGCACTAGGATTTGAACACAGAAGCTTATACTGTGCTATAGCGTCTTTCCTAATGTCTGTTTTTAAAAAATTATGAACACATTTTAGACTTACAGAAAAGGTGTAAAAATAGTTCAAAGAAGGTGCTTATAACTCTATCCTCTTTTCCTCTAATGTTAACATCTTACCTCATCATAGTAAATTATCAAGAACAGGAAAGTAACTTGGGGACAATATTATTAACTAAACTAAACTTTATCTTAAAATTTTTCTTATTTGCCACTTTTTCACTAATGTTCTCTAACTGATCCAGGATCCACCTTGAACTGGAGATGTTTTCTCCCTAGTTGCCTCTGGCCTTTCATATTTCTCTGATTTTTTTGTTTGTTTCTCATGACCTCCATGAACATATCACTTTTGTCATGGAGTGACACTTTTTTGTCACTTTTACTATTCTTTCCTCATTCTTTATAGTGTAGATCTAATTTGTTCTTAACCTGTCCGCTCAGTTCTTGGCTTCAGTTATTTTACTTTTTTATCATTACAAAAAATGGGTAGCATAAAACTTATCATCTGAACCATTTTAAGCGCACAGTTCAGTAGTGTTAAATACATTTAACTTGTTGTGAAACATCTCTCCAGAGTCTCACATCTTACAAAACCGAAACTCTGTACCGATCAAACAACTCCCTGTGACTCCTCCCCTAGCCCCCGGTAACCGTCATTCTACCTTTCACTTCTATGACCTTGACTGCCTTAGATACCGCACATAAATGAAATTATGCAGTGTTTGTCTTCTTGCGACTGGCTTATTTCACTTGGCGTGATGTCCTCAAGGTTCATCCTCATTGTATCATTTGACAGGATTTCCTTCCTTTTTAATATAATTCCTTCTTGAATAATATTCTACTGCATTTAAAAACTACATTCTGTTTATTCATCCATCCATTGATAGGCTTTCGGGTTGTTTCTTCCTCTTGGCTATTGTGAATAATGCTGCTATGAACATGGGTATGCAAATATCTCCTCGAGATCCTGATATCTCTAATGTTTACTTGAAGTACGTTTTCTGTTTGTCTATGACATATTTAAACAAACAAGCAAAGGAAAGCCTGTTTGTTCCTTCTCAGAACATGTTTAGTACATCTAAAGTCCATATATGCAAATTAATTTTTTTTAGTTATTGTTTCACATGTCCATTCAAGGAAATCCTTTGAGAATAGAACTCATGACACTTTTTCCCACTTCGTATGGCAATGAGCACAATTCTAACCATGTAGTGCACACCCCAAAAGTAATTAATTTGGAGGACTATTATGGGTTGAATTGTGTCCCTCCAAAATTATACTTTGAACTCCTAACCCCCAGTACCTCAGAATATGATCTTATTTGGAGAGAGCGTCACTGCAGAAATAATTAGTTAAGATGAGGTCTTACTTAAGTAGAGTGGGTGTCTAATACAATATTACTGGTGTCATTATAAAGGAGATGTCTGGAAATAGCACATAAGGAGTATGCCATGTGAAAATGAAGAGAGTGGGGTGATGCTTCTACATCCAAGGAACGACAAATACTGTCAGCAAGCCACCCGCATCTAGGAGAGAAGCATGGCATCAACCCTGCTGACACTTTGATTTTGGACTTCTAGCCTCCAGAAGTGTGAGAAAATAAATTTCTTTTGTTCAAGCCACCCAGTCTGTAGTGCTTCGTTAAGGCAGCCCTAGCAAACAGGCCTATTGACTCTTAATAAAAGTCAACCATTGTTCCACATATAAAACTGTATGTGTTTATGTCTGTAGGTACACATTTTTTTTCTTTTTTCACAATTTCACAATCTCTTATAACCCACTTTTCCTGATTTTTGGTGGGAGCATAATCAAGAGAGAGAGGAGAATTGATAAAAAATGAGCCTCCAATATGATATTTACCCCTATTTCATTTTGGGGTTCCCATAGTGTGTTCAGCTCATGAGTGCTTAGCTGATGACATAAGAGCATGCATCTGCAATTTTCTAGATCATCTGAGCTTTAATCAGCATCTTGAATCCAAGGGTATCTCTTGGATCTTCCCCCATAGTAAGCATTAAAACTGAGATTTTAAAAAACCTACAAATATATCAGTCTGAAATGTAACACAGGGGAAGGGGAAGGTACAGTTATCGAGACAAAGGAAGACCAGGTTATCACTTGGCATTTGCTCTGTTGAAAAGATCTGGAATGCAGAATGATAGAAAGCTCAGTACCAGAGTCCTAGGGCTGCCATAACAATTTACTACAAATTGGGCAGCTTATGACAACAGGAATTTATTCTTTTACATTTCTGGGGTACAGAAGTCTGAAATAAAGTTGGGCTCCCTCTGAAGATTCTAGGGGGAGAATTCTTCCTTGCCTCTTCCAGCTTCTGGTGGCTTTAGGCTTCCCTCGGCTGTGGCTGCATAACTTTAGTTTCTATCCCTGCCTTCTCATGTACCTTCTCTCCCCTTTATGTATTTCTCCTCTATGTGTCTCTTACAAGGGCACTCGTCATGACGTTTAGGCCCACTCTCAATCCGGATGACCTCAACTCTAGAGCCTTAACTTAATCACATTGGCAGAAACACCTTTGCCACAGAAGGTCGCATCCACAGGTTTCAGGGTTAGGATGTGTACCTATTTTTTGGGGGGGGACACCATTTAACACAATACAGGTTCTAACTTTATTGGGTTCTGAAAAGAAAGGAGGAATAAAACTAGCCCAAAGAGATTTAATTTCTATAACTCCATTTCTAAAGTGAGAGGCCAAGAACAAACTCTTAATCATAAATAAACCATCCACTAACAAAAGGACCTGAAATATTTACACTGTGAAATGGTAGCTTACGGGTGTAGACTAAATCTGACTTCTTTTTGAAGATAATATCTTCAATATTTCAAACACTAAAACATTTTTGTAGGGGAGTGCATCATCACTCTCTTCTCACTTTTATGTACTGTTATGTAGAAAACATATTCTGTGAAGCTCTCTAGGGCATATCCAGAAGTTTCAAAAGAAGGCATATTTGAACCTCATGAAACCCAAACAATTCCAACAGCAGAGATAAGTAGAACTAGAGTCCATGATGTTGTGAGTTGTGAGTGCTTTGCATAGAAGTCACCAGCTTTGGGTGGGAAGTTGAGCTTGAATGTTTTCAAGGTCCCATTAAGTCTGCATTCTATGATGCTGCAATTTTCTTTTCTTATACACAAGTAAACATTACTTAACAGATATTTGTCAAGTCTAGGAGCAGCAAATAACTTTTGTTTAATGATATTGCTCATAAAGTTTCCTGGTAGAAACAATGGAAGCATCTGTAGGTTGAGAGAAAGATGCAGTTATTGTGGAACTTGGGCTGACAGGGATTACAAGGTCTGTTAATGTTCACACATTGTTCTATATGTGACTTTAATAACCAGGATCATCTGCTATGAGTTCAGATAATGAGCCATTTTATTTTCATAAAAAAGACCTCTCTAAAGATGTTTTTGTTCACTTTTATTGTTATTGTTGAAGTAGTATTCTTTCTTTCCTGAAAATTATTTGATAACAATGAGTATGCAATCATTAGACTAGGATTGTGTCCCACAAAATTTTGAAATTATGCCATGGCACATGGGGGTAAGAACTCAAGAAAGGAGAAAGCATATTACATCAAGTAATAGTTTCATATATAATTTCTCTGCTTGCCAGCACTTTTTACAGATGGAGGTTAGCACTGGATGAATTTCAAATAATTTGGAATAATAAATAATGCCAGGTGTGGATCAGGTCCAATTTCTTTTTAAAAATGTTGAATCCAACATTTCAAATAACCAAAATATATTAAAGTTGAAAACAGATCAGAAGAACTGCTAAAGCAGCCACTCCAAAGCAATGCCCAAAGCTCACTAACTTGCTGCGTGACCTAAACACACCACTTCATTCCTCTGTGCCTCAGTTTTCCCATGCATTAAAAATAAAACCAATTTGGAGGAAAGAGAGCTTTTTTGGCATGAGGTTGGGAAGATAGAATAACACAAGCTCTGAAATGATCTTTATCACTAGGGTGATTTGGCAAGCAACTAGGAAAGGTTGAGGTCCAATGACTATGAAAAATGTTAGAATTTTCAATGTACTAAAATCTACTGAACTTGGAGGTTTACCTTAGTTAATAATGATGACTGCTCATGATATAGCAGGTGTTATTTCAGATGTGTGGTTTTTTTTTTTTTTACGGTTTCTTATTTAATCCACACCTCAATCTAATGACGGTATTGTTTTTTCCTCATTTTTTTTCAGAAAAGAAAGCTGAGTGTAAGAGTAATTTGTCTAAATTCCCACACCTACTACACAGTTCTACCCAAAGGCCAACCCAATCAGCCTGTGTAGTTGGCTCCTCTCTTAGCCACTGGGCCATGTGTGAGAGTTCTATGTAAGTCACCGGACATCTCCTTAGTCTGAAACTACAGCCAATTAGTTTGCCTTGGTGAACTTGATGATTCATACTTTTATCTCATCTGTTTAGAAAGAATTCATATGAGGCATGAAACAAAATACTATTTCATATAAAATATACCCAACTTTTCTGAAAAGTAGAAAATGATAGAATAAAATATTTATTTAAAACACTAATGTGTACAACCAATATTACTTGAGTACGTGCTACATGGCAGACAATGTGAAATGTGGAGGGGGAGAAAGACCTGTCCACTAACCTCAAGATGCATATAGTCCTGGCGGGGGGAGGGAGGGGGACGGTGAAAGACAATAAATAAAAATTTTACAATGTTTTGCTAAATATTGGGGCGTGGTGGGGTTATACAAGTAAGCTGAGACATGATGGTTGAGAAGTAGGCAACCATGAGGAGGGAAGGTAGAAAGAAGCAAGAAAATTCTAAGAATTGAAGACCAGATGTGCAGAGGCCCTGAGGTTGGAAAAAACTGAAATGCCAGTGACCTGGGAAAGAAAACGAAGGGGACAATGGCTGCAGGTGAGGTTTCAGGGACAGAAGGCAGAGGGCACTGTGGGCCCTGGGGTGCTGTTTGAATGACATTCTAAGTGGCCTGAGACATTGGAGGGTTTCATTAAACCGTGATTTGTGTCTTAGAAAGTTCACTTTGGTGCCTGCGTGAAAAATGGTTTTGGACACCGATTTGAGTATTCTGGGCTGAGATTTTCAAACTCAGCCATCTGAGCCCTCCTTAGGAAAAGAAGTTTAAAAATTATTACTATAGGTGAATTTCCTTTTTGTTTAATTCCTAAGGACTCTAGCTACACTAGAGTTTGTTTTATTATATTTATTATAAAGAAATTTTGACTACTATGTTATTTATTGTATTTGGATTGTGCTATTAAACTCTTCCTGCTTTTTTTTTTTGGTCTACAGATCATCTATTTCAACAACAACATTTTTCCCTAAGATAAGGTATCATACTCAAAGTCAATCTGTACTTTTTCAAATATATGGACACCGTGTTAACAGACATCTGCTAACTTATTGTTTCTTTCACACTTCATCCAGCGCTTTAGTGTCATGTCATTTATAAAACATGTGTAAATAGATTTGAGGTTTCATTACAATTCCAGTTGAATGAAATAATATTTTGAAAAATGTCTTTCATTTTAGACATTGAAATGTATTGCAATCATTTAAATTAGCCTCCAGAATGTGTTAGAGGGCTCGAGAAGAGAATTGGATGAGACTAAGAGAGGCTTTATATTTTTTGTGCTTGTCTTCATATTTTTATATCATTTAGAAAAGAAGTGGGAAAAACAATGTCATGGATGTTTCTGGGTTTTGGGGTTTTTTTTTTTCCTCTTTCTTCTCTGTTCTGTTCGGCTTCTAATATCTGGCTTTTTTTTTTAAAGAAAGACCTCATTGGGTGCAGTGTCGGTGAGAGCCAGGGCCCTGCTTCTGCTATGGAAGGGGAAGGGGGAACGGCTCTCTCCCCCTCCTTACAGGAGGGCCTTGAGTGTATGTGTGCTGTGCCGCAGCCCTGTGTCCTGCTTTTGTGCACAGTGTGAGTGTCTTGGCCAAAAGTCCATGCTACCTAACTTCCAGAATCCCTTAGGTCTCACTCATTTCCAGGACAACCTCCCTCCAACTTGCAAACTATATTCTTCTAGTAATTTCCTTTTCACTCCTGACAGCCAGTGGGTTCTGTTGCTTGCAGCAGAACCCCACCATCATTACTACCCTGCTCCTGTGCAGACGCAGCTAATACAGCATTGTATTTGACTGCAGATTATATATCTGATTCTTGACAGAACAAAGAATAAAAAGCCATCTTCCTCTAATTCTTGAATATCATGATTGACCAAAATAAATATATAAATACCTGTATAAATAGAATTTTAAAACATTGAAACAGTTTTGAAGTCACTGCTGAAATAAACCTCTATTAGTAAAGTTCAGGAGGAAATATGGTCCCTGTCACTAAACATGTATATTTGATGCCATATTCCTGTCTTCTGAAGGAATTTTTTATGTGAGGGTAGAATTAGGACCATTTCCTGACAGGTAAGTTTGAATTCTCAGTGTCCTTTCCGCAAGACTCACTTGTGGTATCTTCTAAAAACCTCTCGTTTTAAACAACAGCAAAATAAAACTATTTGAACGGTTGTGATTCCTGGAAAATGCCATTTTTCCCCCTTTACTGTGTCTTCTGAGTACCTGAGATACAATCCCGACACAAGTGACAGCTCAGGAGTCAATATTCCAGCTCCAATGAGAAATGAGGAGCACACATTTCTAAGTTCAGGTTGAAGCATTTACTTTTTGACTTCAAAGGGAGTTGTGAATTCGTCGTAATATCTTCTTTTGTAATGAAAATAGGCATTGAATTTTACAAAGGCAGATGTTAGCATCTTATACCATTCCCGTATATTGTACTGTCTGCTTTGTGTTAGTTTCCTGTTCACAAGAATTCTTGCATGTTTTTCTCTTGTTTTGCTCTCCTCATGGGAGAAATTCAACATATTGCATGATACTGTTATTTACATTTAAGTTGACTGATAAAACTGGGAAAGGACTGATGAGGGCTAGAGAGCCAATGACTGCTGCTGTTCGGTAAAAACTGGAGCTTTTCTCATTTCTGCACTGAAGGCTCCATTAATGTTAGTTATTGTCTGTGCTTCTAGTCTACATGGAGAGGAAGACTAATCTTCTACACAGAAAATTGTCTGGACTATAGGAGCTGACTAGATATTTGAGTTCCTCAGACAAATGGTTGATTTATTTTAGTAAGTAGTTTACTGATTTCATTCTAACTTAATTTATTAAATTCATTTTAAATAATTAAATTGTTCATGTTGATATATTAAAATTTACTTATTTAAACAGGAAAACTAATGGCCAGTCAAGCACTGTGCTAAGCATTAACCAATAGGATGACTTTTTTATCTATTACTATTTTTATCATTTGCTCTGTTACCTTCAAACTCAATCTGAGTTAATACTATGGTCTTATTCATTTTACATTAAAATTGCATTAATTAAAATTATGCTGGGTTTACTGCAGCAATGACCTAAGAGTTGTTAAGTTTAAATAAAACTAATCATTTTTTAGAGGAGTGGATTTTCTTATTCTTAAAAGAGAAGTGAGTTACTTTTAGGCCAACTTAGGGAAAATTTGGTCAGACATCTTGGTAAAAGTTATATAGAGAAAGTCATTTTTGAAAGTTTTATTTTCGTCATTATGGTGCCAGGTGGGCACTGGAAATATCGGTGGGGCGGGGGGGAAGTTTGTAAAGTACATGGTTGTCTAATCACTGTGCTGTGCACCTGACACCAAGGCAACAGTGAATGTCAACTGTAATTGAGAACAAATTAAAAAGAAATTACACAAAATGTGGCTAGCTCACAATAATATTTAAAGAATTATTTTCATATTCGTATCAGCCAGAGAGCTCTCTAAAATGGGGAGCCTTTAGTAATAAATTCTAAGAATATATTATTTACTCAATGATATCCTCAATAATCTTTGTTCTTCGTTTTTGGACTGAGGGTCAAATGCCATCCTCTCAATCTTTTTCAGTCCTTCTGGTAAGAATTAATTACTCTCTCCATTGCCTTTCACAGTATTTTTATCACCTTATTACCGTGCTTAACACATTGAATCTTCATTATTTTTTAACCTGTCTTCCACACTAGACTGTTAGTTTTCAGGTAATGTTTTATTCACAGGTGTGTTCCCACAGAGCTAGAGTGGGCAATCAATAAATTGTTGCCGAATGAAATGAGTATAACATTTTCCTAAGCAAATATTTTACTAATTTTCCATTTCCCTATTTTATTTTTGTTGTTATTATTTTTAAATGATTATCTTTTCCTGCCTTCTCTTTGCATTTAGCAACTTTGCAAATGTTCACCTTACTGCTTTTGCCTGCTCACTGTCATTTTCAGAATTTCCCCTGCTTTCTGGAGTTCCCCTATTCCTTATTTTAAATGCCCCACATTAGCTCTTGTCTGATACTGGAAATCCCTTTATGAAGTTACACCACTTATTTTGCAGTAAAAACCTCCATAATATAAGCATAACCTTGCAATATGGATTGTTGAACACAACCTATTATCTTAAGAGTGCTGCAAACATTCTACACAAGCGATTTTCAACCTTTTTCATCTCGTGGCACTCATGGAACTAATTACTAAAATTCTGTGGCACACCAAAAATATATTTTTTGCCAATCTGACAAATAAAGTAGGTATAATGTTGATTCATCCACACCGGAGGGTTATTGTTTTATTGGCAATTGTCATTTTTTACTTTGACAGTCTAAGGGGAAAAGAGGTCAGTGATGCTGATGAAAGTCGGGTATTGCGTGTTTTAAAGATTCTTGCAGCACACCAGTGTGCCTGCTGCGACACACACATTGAAAACTGCTGTTCTACACGAATACAGAAAGATGGTCTCGTGAAGGAATTAAGAGTTAAGGTTTTAAACAAAACAATATTTTAGAAAACTGCTGCCTTACTTAAGTCATTAGAGGGAAGCATAGTAAGACAGTCAAAGTTCAGAGAATCTACCGCTTAAATTAGTCCAGGAGCTAATAGTTTTAGGAACTCTGTTAATAAGTTTTCTTCAAGGTTCCTGGACTTCACATACACGGCAACCCCTGAGTCTAGAGGCCTGTGAGGGTCATGCCTGCAGTTTGTTGTTGGGCCAAACAGGGAAGTCTATAGTGACTAATGTGGCAGCAATTTGTGTGTTTCAGGAGCTCCACAGGTGCAAGAGAGTAAGAAAATATACGTGCAAGTTATGTTATAAATCAAAAATTACCAGACTAACTTAATAAGAAAATGATAGGTGTTTTGAGTTCAGTATGTTTAAATTTTTACTTCTTTCTTTCTCCTTCTCCCCTTCTTTCCCTTTCTTTCTTTTCAGCTAAAGGGTGTGGAGTGAGTTGTTTTAGGGTCTAACTGTAGATCTTAGCTAGGTTCTGATGACTGTTCTTTGTGAGGATTTTTGATCGACTATAATTATGTAAGGAGTAAAAGAGTGAAAGAATTTGGGTCCTGTATCAGAGTTCAAAAGGGAAACAGGACCAATCAGGATCCTATCTATCTATCTATCTATCTATCTATCTATCTATCTATCTATCTATGTATCTATCTATCTACCTATCTATTGTCTTCTAGAAGGGATTGGCTCATGTGATTATGGAAGCTGAGAAGTCTCACAATCTGTTGTAAGCTGGAGACCCAGGAAGGGTCTGAAAGACAGAGTTGATGGTGTAGGTTCCAGTGCTGCCTGAAGGCCTGCGGACCAGGAGCATGGAGGGCAGAAGGAGATTGATGTCCCAGCTCACAGTCAGGCAAAGAGAGGATTCAACCTTATTTAGCCTTTTTGTTCTCTTCAGGTCCTGAGTGGACTGGATGAGGTCCACCCACACTGAAGGGCCATCTGCTTTACTCAGTCTACAAATTCAAGTGCTGATCTCTTCCAGAAACACCTTCACAGACACATCCAGGAATAACGTTTAACCAAATATTTAGGCATCCCTGGGCCCAGTCCAGCTGACACATAAAAATAACCATCATAGGCACTAAATCCTCAACAGTCCTTATTTCACTACTTAGCTGAGACCTGCACTAAACTTCAACACGGACCTGAAATGGTCTGTGTATTAGTGTTTGGAAATCCATAAGTGAACTCACTGCCTTTACAGGCTTTCATTATATCTATAAATTTGTCAACTCTCAAATCTGTATGCTTAGCCTAGCCCTCTTTCTTAAAATTCTTAAATTCTTACATCCATCGAGCTACCTACCAATAGGATGTTCTCCAAGTAACTCAATTTGACATCTTCCCCACCAGCGTTATCCCTTTCTTTATATTTTCCATAACAATAGACCATGGAACATGCCTATTGTCACATGTTACCTGTGAGAAGCAGCCTGTATTAGTGGTTAGAAATATGGATTCATGGTCCAGATTGCCTTGGTGAGAATTCCTCTTAATAGCTCTTTGAAAAAGTTACTTGGCCTCTCATTAAAAGTTCCTATTTATAGGGATAAGTAATAGGAGGGTTGTTATAGAGCAGGGGTGCAAACTCATTTTCACTGGGGGCTACATCAGCCTCATGGTTGCCTTCAAAGGACTGAATGTAATTTTAGGACTGTATAAATGTAACTACTCCTTAACAGTTAAGCAAGAGCTCGGCGCTGCTGCCAGGTAGAGGCAAGGTTCTGGGCCAGATAAAACAAGGTGGAGGGCTGGATTCAGCCCGTGGGCCTTGTGTTTGTCACCTGTGTTTTAGAGGATTTAATGAATTAATAAGTGCTTAGAACAGAGCCCTCCATCAGTATGTAGTAATTTTTATATCAGTATCTGCTAACTATAAATAAATAAATAACCAAAAAAATCCTCACTCATGTTAAAACCCGGAAAGCAATTGTTTGTGTGTTCAGCTTCAACCCCCACTCACTCACAGTATCCCCCGTCTATTGATAACTACTAATTTTGTCCCCTTTTTCTTAAACAACTCTCTAGACTATAGACTTCCATAAAGACAATGATCACATTTGTTTGCTTGTGATGTTGTTTCTAGTTCTTTGAATGCCACAGTACCAGGCATACATAGTGAGTATTCACTTGTAATTTTTGTTGACTAGTTTAATGAATTATATAACTCATGTTGTATTATAATTTTTCTGTTGATATATCTCCCAATTGGATTTGAATATCCTGAATACTAGGACCTTTCTATATCCCAGTGGCTGGGACATATTAGGCACAAATACATATCTTATATGAATGAATGAATGAAAGCATTTCAACAGGGGAAGATTCAAGCCTAATGTTAGATTTCTTCGTAGCAGGATTGCTCTGAAAAAAACACTGCTGAAGTTAATAAGGCAGAAGAACTTCACGTTATGTTGGCTTTACTTGGTGTTAATTTTTAAAAATAACAAGCATTTAAGTCATACCACCAAAAGTAACTAAGATATCACATCGAAGGCACACTAAAGTAAAGCCAATTATCTTGACAACTAGGGCTATTTTGTGTTTGTCAGGCATTTAACTCCCAGAGCTGAGGATGCATTTTTAGTCACAATTCAGATGGTAACACTCTGGCTCCTTCCATATTATCCAAATAATTCTACTCCAGAAATAGAATAATATTCCTGAGCAAGAGGACCTATCCTGTTTATAACATTTATGTTATTATGTTAACTTATAAAACTGAAGCAATAATTAGGAAAATAATAGGATTGTAAACTCTCTAGGTTATTAAAATATTTTATTACTGAATATAATAGATAAATATCTTATTTTCAATAATATATGTACTTGAATTGTATCTAAATATTATTGTAACATAATGAGTTACTGTAACTGGACTACCTATAAAATTACAAGAAATTCTTATTAATTTAAATCTTAATTAACCCTGTGCTATGTGATGAGCAACATACCAGTAGCACAATGCATTGTTCCAATAAAATGACAACTGACTGACCTACTTTATAGAGAAGCAAAATAAACCGAGCCAAGTAACTGATATGAAGGATGACAGTAGAAAGATAATGCAGATAATGTATGTGCTGATTTGCTTCCTTTTACACAACACATAATATCATTTTTTGTTAGCAGTTACTGCAAGTGATTTTATTTTCCTTCATATTATGCCAGCAAAATTACATTTCACATTGCTGAGGATAAGCATTCCAAATATGCTACCAAATATTTCTTAAATGTTTTTATTTTATGAAAATATTTCAGATGACACACAAAATGATAAAGCTGTGTATCTCCCTTTGCTGTGTTCATTAAAGCTGTATGGAACAGGCCACTGTTTTTACACGGTGGCATTCCCATACCACCGGTAACACAGTATTTTAAGTCCTTTTAAAAATTTCTAGAAATTCCTACTCTTCTGTTAGAGACTATGATCCTGAAAACAAAGTCATGCATTAAACAATTATTTTTAAAATTCTATTTAATTTTTTAAATGATTGTATTTTTATTTATTTTTAGACAGAGGGTAAGGGAGGGAAAAAGAGAGGGGGAGAAGCATTGATGTGTGCAAAACATCGATTGGTTGCTCCTTGCTTGCCCCCAACTGCAGGGGGACGTAGCCTGCTACCCAGACAAGTGCCCTGACCAGGAATCAAACCAGCGACCTTTCGGTTTGCAGGATGACACCCAATCCACTGAGCCACACCAGTCAGGGCAAAATGCTATTTAATTTAATAAATATTTGTTGCTCTCTCACTCTGTGGTAGGAAATCTGCTAGGAGATAAATGGACAAAAATCAGCCACACACATACACACACCACAGGGGAGTGTCTTACTTCTTGGCTCCATGAAAGAGGTCCATCAGGAATGGAAGGATGTTTAGAGAAAGGAGTGACAACTTCTGATATATAAGAAGAGAAATACTTCAGGGAGAAGGAACCAGATGAGCCAGGCACTGAAGAACAGACAAAACACTGCCAGGCAGAGATGATAGGGAGGGCACTAGGTACAAGAAGTTCCACTGGGAAAAGCACAGAGGCAGTGGCTGTGAGATCAGTAGCCTAGTCGGGGTGGATGCTCAGGGAGGGGTTTATTGGAAAGCAGTGGGAGGTAAGCCAGGCTCATATCACTAACTGTCTTAAAGAGCAGCCTAAGAAATTTGCACCTTGATGATAAATAAGGAAGAGCTGTTATAGGTTAGCATATATTAGAGTTCAAATATTTATTCCATGCTTGAGTGTTATTAAGTTTTAAAAGGCAACTTAAAAAATTTTATTGATTGATTTTAGAGAGAGGTTAGAAGGTGTGGCACATGGGGTGAGGTGGGGAGAGAGAGAGAGAGAGAGAGTGAGAAACATTGATTTTGTTGTTCCACTTAGTTATGCATTCATTGCTTGAATTTTGCATGTGCCCTGACCACTTATGGAACCCACACCCTTGGTGTATCAGGAGGACACTCTAACCAACTGAGCTACTCAGTCAGGGCCAAGGCAATTTTTTTTTTTTTAAAGAGCAGTTTGAGGCTCACAGCAAAATTGAGAGGAAGATAGATATTTCATATTCCCCATGCCCCGACACAAGGATAACCTAACCTCCCTCCTTATCAACCCCCCCCAACAGAGTGGTACATTTGTTACAACTGATTGACCTATACAGACACATCCTTATTACCCTAAGTCTGCACTTCACATTACAGTTTACTCTTGGTGTTGTATTTTCTATGGGTTTGAACAACTGTTTAGTGGCATGTATCCACCATTGTAGTATCTTACAGAGTATTTTCACTGCCCTGGTACCCTCCGTGCTCTGCCGATTTAGCCCTTCCTTCCCCTTGTCCTCTGGCAACCAGATCTTTCTACTGTCTCCATAGTTTGCTATTTCCAGAATGTTATATAGTTAGAATTTTACAGTAGGTAGCATTTTCAGGTTAGCCTCTTTCACTTAGTATTACACATTTCAAGGTTCCTCTATGTCTTTCAGGACTAGACAGCTCACTTGTTTTGTTTTTATAATTCCATTATAAATGGAATAAATAATTTATCCCTTTACCTACTGGAGGACATCTGGGTTGTTTCCAGTTTGGGCAATTATGAATAAAGCTGCTATAAACATCTGTGTGTTGGCTTTTGTATGCATACAAGTTTTTAACTCCTTAGGATAAATACCAGGGAGCATGATAACTGGATCATATGGTAAAAACCACGTTTAGTTTTGTAAGGAACTGATAAACTGTTTCTGGAGTGGCTGTGTCCCACTTTGCACACCCACCAACAATGGAAGCCAGCTCCTCTGGCTCCACACATCTGCCAGCCTTTCGTGGTGTCGGTGTCCCGTATTGTGGCCATTCTAGTAAGCATGTCATGGTGTCTCTTTGTCAATGAGATATCTGATGATACACGATGTGGAACATCTTTTTACATGCTTGGCTGTCCTTCTTCTTTGATGAGGTGTCTATGAAGGTTTCAGCCCATTTTTAATTGGGTCATTTCCTTTCTTATTGTTGAGTTTTAAGGGTTCTTTGTGTATTCAGGATAACAGTCCTTTATCAGATATATGCTTACCTTTTGTATTTTATCCCATTCTGTGGCTTATCTTGTCACTATCTAGACAGTGTCTTTCATAGAACAGAAATTTTTAATTTTAGTGAATTCTACCTCATTGATTATTTCTTTCATGAATTCTGCCTTTGGTATTGTATATAAAAAGACATTACCATAGCCAAGGTCATCTAGGTTTTCTCCTATTTTATCTTCTAGAAGTTTTATAGTTTCACATTTTACATTTTTTAGGTTTGTGATTTATTTTGAATTAAATTTTGTGAAAAATGTAAATTCTGTATATAGATTCATATTTTTTGCATCTGGATGTCCAGCTCTCTTGACATCATTTGTTGAAAAGATTATCTTTTCTCCATTTTTGGCCTTTTCTCCTTTGTCCAAGATCAGTAGACTATGTTTATGGGGATCTATTTTGGGGTTCTCTATTCTGTTCCATTTATCTCTTTGTCTATTCTTTTGCCAATGCCATTGTCTTGATTACTGAAGCTGTATAGCAAATAGCAAGTCTTTAGTTGGGTAGTGTCTGCCCTTCAACTTTGTCTTTTCCTTTAGCATTATGTAGGATACTTTGCTCTTTTGCCTCGCCATATAAACTTTAGAATCTATAAAATAACCTATTGAGATTTTGATTTGAATTGTATTCAATCTATAGAACAAGTTGGGAAGAACTGACGTCTTGACAATATTGAGTCTTCCTATTCATGGACGTGAAATATCTTCGCATATAGTTGGTCTTTTTATTTTGTTCACTGGAGTTTTGTAGTTTTTCTCATACATATTTTATTAGGTTTATACCTAATTATATCAATTTTTGATGCTTATGTAAATGGTACTGTGTTTTAATTTAAAATTCCATGTGTTCCTTGCTGCTATACAGAAAAGTGATTGACTTTGTATATTAAGCTCGTACCCTGCAATCTTGCTGTAATTGTTTACTAGTTTTAGGAGTCTTTTGGCCAGTTCTTTCAGGTTGTGTACATCGACAATCACGTCATCTGCAAACGAACACAGTCTTATTTCTTCCTTCTTGTCTGCATACCCTTTATTTCTTTTTCTTTTCTTTCTCCTTCCTTCCTTCCTTCCTTCCTTCCTTCCTTCCTTCCTTCCTTCCTTCCTTCCTTCCTTCCTTCCTTCCTTCCTTCTTTTCCTTCCTTCCTTTCCTTCCTTCCTTTCTATCTTTCTTTTTCTTGTATTATCTAGAATTTCCAGTATGATGCTGAGAAGTAGTGAGGAGAGACATCCTTACCTTGTACTTGATCTTAGTGGGAAAGCTTTGAGTTTCTCACTATTTAGTATGATGTTAGCTGTAGAGTTTTTTGTAGGTATTCTTTATCAAATTGAAACAGTTCTCCACTGATTTATTTTTATTATTGCAGAAGCCTGCTGATATTTCTCTGGACATTTATTCTAGAGAATGGAATAAATGTCACTTGGTTATGGTGTGTAATTTAAAGGAATTATATTTCTAATTCTATTTGCTAATATTTGTTAAGGACTTGTATTACATTTATGAGGGATATTGACCTCCAGTTTCTTTTTTCTTCTCTTTTTGTCTGGTTTTGGTATCAGGGGAAAACAAGTTTCATAAAGTGAATTAGGAAATGTTTCCTCCTCTTCTGTGGTTTGTTTGGAGGTTTTGAAGTGATAGTGTGTAGAAGTGCCGTTACTTCTCTGAACGTTTGGTAGAATTTCTCAGTGAAACTATCCGGGCATGGGGAATTTTTTTGGAAATTTTAAAACTATAAATTCAATTTCTTTAATAGTTATATGGCTATTTAGATGATCTACTTCATATTGGGTGAGCTATGGTGGTTGGGGTTTTTTAAGGAACTGGAACTGGTCAATTTTGTTTAAGTTGTCAAATGTATGAGTACAGAGTTGTTTGTAGTATTTCCTTATTATTTTGTTCAAAAATGGGGTGTCCACAGTGCTATTCCCCGTTACATTCAAGGTGTTGATAAACTGGTCTTCTCTATGTCTCTTTTGAGAGTCTTGCTAGAGATTTGTTCAATTTTATTGATCTTTTCTAAAATAAAAAACCTTGTTCTTTATTGCATTGATTTTTCTCTATTGTTCTCATAGACTGCTTTTAAAATTATTTTTGTCATTTCACAGTAATTCAAAAGTACAAACAAGAATAATGTCATGAATAACTGTAAATCCATCATCTAGATTTATCTAAAGTTAATGTTTTGCCAGATTTACTGATCTTTTACCTTTAATCAAGTGTTCAGGTCAAGTTTTCTTCCATTAATCAAATTCACTTCTTTCTTTAGAAATAAACAATTTCCTTAAGATATGCATCATTTCTATGTTTTCACAGTTTTACAATTTGTGTAATATTAATTTGTGCACGTTTATAAATAACATGTTGTTTTCGTTCATGTTTTAAATCTTTATATCAAAAGACTTTATAATTTTTTGCCCTGACCAGTGTGGCTCAGTGGGCTGGAGGGTCATCCCATAACTGAAAGGTTGCGGATTCGATGCCTGGTCAGGGGACACACCTTGGTTGTGGGTTTGATCCCTGGTCCCGACACATGCAATTCCCCGCACTCACCCCCGCCCTGTCCAGGTGCATACCAAAGCTAACCAATCAATGTTTCTCTCTCACATCGATGTTTTTCTCTTTCTCTCTCTCTCAAAGCAATGAAAGAAAAAAAAGTTCTATGGTAAGGATAAAAAAAGACCATATATTTTTTGATGGAGGCATTGATAAAATAAAACACTGTATATCCTATAAGAATAACTCTACCAAAATCATATAAAATGGCAACTGACATTTGGCCTTCCTTTTGGAGATATAGAAGGGTGGGCTGGAGACCAAGGGGAATGTGAGAGCAGGCTGCTGCCTACTGCATAGGGGGAATGCAGGCATTTCCTTTCATTTTTGTTAAAGTGTCTGAAAACTCTTCCCTGAAGAAGCTTGAAGTTTTGAAAAATTTTACTTAAAAATCATGTTTCTGAGATGTAGTCATGCACAGACATTTATTTCCAGTTCATTAACTTCATTGCCAAATAGTATTCTTTTATATAAAGATACAACACTTTGCTTGTTTATTTTCTTGTTGATGAATGTTGAAGTTATGTCTAATTTTAAAATATTACTAATGATACCTTATGATTATCCTTACATATTTGCCCTCATATGTATGAGTGAGAATTTCTACATACTGAGGGAGTTCTCTATCCCTAGAAGAATTATCGGATCATAGTGTATATATGACCCCTTCATATTTATTAGAGGTTTTAAAATCCCTTTCTGAAGTGGCTTAAGCTAATTTACACTTTCAATAGCAGCATATAAGAGCTCACTCTTTTCCTTAATCTTTGACAAAACATGCTATAAAACTTTTTGAATGTTGCTAATCTTGTGGTTATAAAATGGTATCTCACTGTACTAATGTACATTTTCCTGATTATTAGTGAAGCTGAGCATCTTTTTGGATATTTACAACCATTCAGCCATTCACTGTTTACTTGTTGATTTGGAAAAAAGTTTTTATGGATTTCAGGTGTTTATATTTTATGAAATGTTTGCCTTACACCTTTTCCCATACTGTGGTTTGTCTTTTAAAATACCCTCACAATGTGGCTTATTTTTTATTAAAATTTGAACACAGATAAATGTATTAATATTTTCTATTATGCTTAATACATTTTAAAGGTTTTAGTTTTCACGTTTAGGTTTTTAATGCACTGACAATTTTTGTTATGCTATGAGGTGGACATCTATTTTTCTCTGCTATATGATAGTCAAATATTAATTCAGTCATTTGTCAAGTTTCTGCATGTCTAGAGCCCTTTCTGGGTGTTCTATTTTGCTGATTAGATTATTTGGCTAGCCTCAGTCCAATAAATAATATATGCTGTTGTATTGTATTTTTACTATAGATCTTGATATCTGGCAAAACAAGTTATCTCTTCATTTTCTACAAACATGTCTGGCCAGTTCTTGGAACTTTATTCTTTCTCAGGAGTTTTAGACTCAGTTTATCTGGTTGTACGTAGAATCCAATGGGATTTTCACTTGAATTGCATTCACTTTCCATATGAGTTATTACAGAATTAACTTAATGACCATATTGAGTCACCTCATTAGTGAGCTCAGTGCATCCTGACAATTCCTCAGGTCTTCTGTTATGTCTCGATAATAGTTGCAATTTCATGAATAAAAGTCTTTCTCATCTTTCGCTAGGTCCCTTTTGATTGTTACTATTACATTTCAACACTGTTTTTACTATTATATTTTCTAATTAGTTTCCATTTGTGTACTAGGAAGCTATTAATTTTTGAATGTCAGTCTTGCATCCAAGAAAGTTGCAGTCCTCTCTTACTAATAAAAGTTTGTTTATGAACATCTTTTGATTTTTCTCTACATTCAATTATTTTGCCTGAACACAAACATTGTCTCTTTTGTTCTTTTTACACTATTTTCCCTTGTCTTGTCTCCAGGACCTCCAGCATAGTGTTTATTGTACTAGACACAACAGTTATAATTATTGTCCTCTTGATTTTAATGAAATAGCTCCTACAGTTTTACCATTTACTATGGAAATAGTAACCCCATTTACCATATGATTTTGCTAAATATACTGTATAAGGTTAGGACAGTCCTTCTACTTCCTGTTTAATAAAATCTTATTTTTAAAATCATGGTTGAATGTCTATTATATCAAATGCTTTTTTCTGCATCTTATGAAATAACATGATTTTTTTTCTCAATCTGTTAATATAATTAAATTACATTGATAAATCTTCTGATAGTTAACCATTCTTTCATGCCAGCACTTTGTTCTGTTTTAAATATGCGGTTGGAAATTAGAGTGCTTTTAACTCTAGATTATGTTCATTTGATGCGTTCTACCAGAGATATAACCATTTTCTCAGACTCAGAACTTCACTTCTTGATTGCTGCAATTAGGTAAGATTATGGAACTTTCACTGTTATATCAGTGATTTGAATAAAAGTGGTTTTATGTAAATCAATATAATTTAATGAAAAACATACTTTAATTTCAGTTTAGGTTCAATTTTTTCCTACTGCTAATATTTGGTTTTAAAATGACTCCATTAGGCTTCTTTACATGAGAGATTACGTTAAACACACACATGAGATATTTAAATGTAATTTTCCTTTTACCATGTATCTTGTCTCTTAAAATAACATTTAAATAAGCAGAATTTTTAGCTCAAGACTCAAGTTAACATTTTCTTTCCACATAATGTTGGATTGTCTTGATCCTGGAAGGGGTGGGTATTAGCAATACCCCCATTTCGTGTTTTTCCTTAATAAAATGTCGGAGATGTTGGCATGGCTGCTTGAAAACTGGAAACATAAACACATTGTTTCCAGAGCTTCTGGAAAGTTAAGTTATATTAATTTAGTATGAATCTCTGTTATTAAAATTATAAACAATGTCTATAAATTTTCATAAAAGGAGGTTTTCTTCAGGAGTTCTATAGGGTTTCTACATTCTTTCCATTAAGTTAAATAAAAACATAATGATCTACTAAAAGGTTAAAACAAGCTTAATATTAAGTGATAAATGTCATGTTAAATTCCAGGTGTAAGATAGAAGATATTCCACTTTATCTTTATTTTATGCCAGGAATTATTTAAATTAAATTATTTTAAAACAATCACTATCACCATCAGCAGGACTCACCTGACTATGATTAGAATGGACAGGAGAAAAGACACCTGGAACAATCGCAGATGTAAGCTTTCATTCTTGCTGAGTTACAGAGTAATGACTACTGAGTTTGGTCAAGGAAGGGAAATCATGGGTGTATTAAAGAAAATTGGTAAATAGTTTTGCAGTCTGGAAATCAAGTCATCATGAGATGAATGATCCCTATTCTCATTTTTATTGGACTTTGATCCAAGGGTAGTAAATTTGAATTGATTAAACACTATTTATATTCCATGAATGTTTCTTTCTTTGATTTTATTATTTATTAATTTTAATTAATATATAAATGATTCTTACTCAAAACCAAAACAACTTTAAGAAATCTTAAGAATGAATGAAGCATATACTATGCATTTTAATCTAAAGAATAAGTAGGGAATAGTTTATGTACTTAAAGCAGAGGTAGGGAAATATTTATTATAATATAAAGCACATTAAAATTCTCTCATTAAATTAAGGATGTTGAGTTTGCTGCCTGGTAAGATATCTGTCCATCTCATATTGCTTAAGTTTTAGATTAGAGCGAATCTATCTTTAACATTTGAAAAGAGAAAAGCATGACCAAGATGACAGCAGTCCAAAACAGCACTGCCCGGAAGCATTTCTGCGGTGATGGGCATGTCCTACATCCACACTGTCTGATACATGAGCCACCAACGGCATGAGGATATGGAACACTAGAAGTGTGCTCAGTAAAGGACTGGATTTTACATTTTGTTTAATTTTAATTAATTCAAGCTTATGCACAAATATCACATGTAGCAAGTGATGACTATCTTGGACAGTATAGGCCAATACTCTGATTTGTCAAAGTTGTCATTAAAACCATAGTCTGTTATTACAACTCCAACGTAACTCTTGGCTCTTTAAAATGAGTATACAAAACTTCAACTCTGAATATTATCTATTATTAAAACCTGTCAGGCAAATTTTTCACATATATGAATCAACTTAACCTTCTAAATAAAATGTGGTCCCAAACTAGAAAGATTCTGAGCAGAGCAAATGATGATTTTTATTCCATGTAGCAATAGCTGGTAAAGAGCTAGTGTGTTTGATGGATATGTTACTACCGGTTTCCATGCCAACAGAATTTTGATGATTGTGATATTTGATGGTAATTAATATAATGAAACAAATATAGAACCTCCATTCGAAAGCATCTTTATTTTCTGATATGGTGAAAAACCCCTAACTAGGATTGCTTGTTGGATACCTTCTTTAAGTAAAATTTTTCACCAGGCCTAGATATTATAGAACTCAGAGGAGAGGACCAGGAAAATAACTTAATATTTAAAACATATTAATTTCTTTTTAATTTGGACTCTTTACTGAGGTCTATATTTTCAAGGGAATTTAAACTATCCTGTAAAACTATACAGCTATGTATTACATTAATATATTAAAAGCTTGAAATAATAAGCCACATTTTTACACTGCAAATGACTACAATCTTTTATGTTAATCTCTTCATTGCTTAGTATTTAAATTATAAATTAAAACATGGTTGCATATAACCTGTATGGAGAGTAAAAGAGAACAAGAAATAATTTTCTGAGGCCCCAACTCAAAAGTTAGATTCGACATTTTGGTTTTTCAAATAATATTTCTATAGGAGTACTATTATAAACATAAGAAACAAAAATTATTATTAAACATAATAATTTTTCTTTAAAAATTTTTCTTAAAAAATTATTATGTTTAATAATTTTTTGGCAATGATTTTCAGACATTAAGGGTTGTCAAGACTTTCTCTAATATTTCTTAATATTTCTAATATATATGTGTATATACATATATAATTGAGACCAAAATAGAATAGAATCTTTTTATTAATATTGCTTAAATGACATCATTAGGTATCTTTCTCTCTCTCTCACACACACACTCCAACACACAGCTAAAATATCATGTAACGCCAAAATATAATATTCAAAAATTTAAAAACATGGTCTCTCATACAAATGAGCACAAGTCAGGATTTTTGAACCCATTAAAGAGTACGCCAGCTGAATGGTAAATTGATTAAAAGGAAAATGTTATGAACAGCAGTTTATATTATCAGCCAGGAAAGGAATGCTGAAATAAATTGGTTGTTAGAGACAAAACTGATTAACGTCCTACGGGGCAGTCAAACATTGTCTTTGTTGACTGCTCGTTGGGCGTGGGGGTTAAAAAATTATCCTTTCCAGAGTCTTTTCTACTGTAAGGAAATAGTTTGCATCTCGACTGGACAAAAAGGAGTTTTACATGTGGCCTTCAGAGTTGGGCCCTCTTCGACTGCAGCCACAAGTGCAGCACAGGCGTATCCCCTACACAGTGAAGCAGCCCTCGGCTGCGCCCGCCAGACAGCGCTCCAGGGAGAGACCGGAAGGACTTGCAGCCATTCTTTTTCTTATTCTCAGGTTTTGCATACTTTTAAGTAGAAAGGAAGTGCTACATTTTAGAAGTTTTTCATCAAGATAAAGCTTTAAAAGTGGAACTCATTGCAATAAAAAGTCATAGGTTATTTCTTGGGAAGCTCTTGGGAGATCATCTGATTTTGTAATTTATGAGAGTTTTTGGCAGTGCTGATAACCTTGGAAAATAGAATTTTGTACATTTCAACAATAGTAACAGAAAGAATTCAGGAATCCATTCAATCACAAGTGTTGATAGAAGTAGCAGTCCATTCTGTGCATGACAGTGTAGACCGTGATTCTCCCAGTTTTCTGCCACTGACAAGGCTACCGCTGTAGACGCCATTGTGCCGTTGTCAGACTAAGACTCTCCAATAACTAAAGACATTTTCTGGCAAATTTCTATTTCTTGGAGACAAAACTGAAAACTGGGATGCAACTACAACATTTGGAGAATCTCCCTCCTTCCCTCCTTCATCCTTCTCTTTCTTCCTTCCTTCATTTCTTCCTTCTTCCCTCCTTCCTCCCCTCCCTTCCTGAATTCTCTCACTACAGAACTTTTTGAAACAATGGCCAATGAGCACAGGTATCTAATTCCCTTGCATCTCCTTTTCTACCCAGCAAACATGGAAATATCCAACAGAATTTTTTTTAATGGAAAAAAACCTGTGTATTACTTTTCCATTGCTTCTGCAACAAATTATCACACACTTAAGTGGCTTAACACAACACAAGCTTATCTAAAGCTCTGTAAATCAGAAACTCACTATAGGTCTTACTGGACTAAAATCAAGGTGTCTGCCAGAGACTCTGAGAGAATTTGATCCCTTGCCTTTCCCAGCTTCTGACCTCTCCCACATTCCTTGGTATATGGCCTCTTCTGTCTTCCGAACATCACTTGGAGCCTTTTGCTTAGTCACATCTCCCTCTGACCACGGCTATGAATACTTCTTCACTTTTAAGGACCCAGTGTGATTAGATTGGACCCACCTAAGTAGTCCAGGATTATTTCCCCATCTCAAGGTTTTTAATCTAATCACAACTTCAAAGTGTCTTTTGCCATGCAAGGTAAAATATTCACAGGTCCCTGGTATGGTCATGTACCATTTAAGTACAGGTGTATGTTCTGAGAAGTGCCTTTTTAGGCAATTTCATCATTGTGTGACCAGCACAGAATGCACTTATACAGGCATGCCCTTCTACACACCTTAGGCTATATGGTTCATCCTATTGCTCCTAGGCTACAACCTGTACAGCATGTTGCTCTACAGAAGAGCAAGAGATTAAATCAAGCACAGGGGGGAAATGATGCTGATGTAACCGAGACAGGTGGTAAGCACAAGCTGTATTAGGTTACTGCTGGACTAAAATGGCATACTGTTTTACAGCAAACTTTTTTTTGTTATACGAGTGTGTAGAAAGAGTGCATTCTACAATAATAATAAATAGGATAGTAAATACATGAGCCAGTAACATGATTGTTTATTATTATTGTCAAGTACTATGTAGTGTACACAATTATATGTACTGTATTTTATATGACTGGAAGCACAATAGTTTTGTTGTAACAGTATCACCACAAACATGTGAGTAATGCATAGGGCTATGATGTTACAACATCACTAGGTGACGGGAATTTTTCAGCTCCTGTATAGTCCAGTGGGACCAACCTTGTGTATTCAGTCCAACATTGACCAAAACACCACTAGGCAGCACATCACAATACATGACACTTTTGAGGGGCTATTATTCTGCCTACCACGACCTTCATCTCTGCTGTAAAGTTTGAAAGTTATGATCTACAGACTCCAAGCTTGAGGAAATTTGTTCTAGAACTATGCAGTGGGACCCAGATTAAAGGAGGTTACGTTCTCTTTCCTGTGGAAGTGTGGGATGCCTGAAAAATAATTCCAGGAAACCCAAACAGCCCATACTTTGGTAAGGTTAGGACAGGGTCATGGGGCAGGATGCAGAGCCACAACAAGCGAGTCCGCCATCAGATGAAAAACACAGTGACAGGTGCTTCTCTAAGAAGAACCCTGCAGAGGCTTGGTTTCTTTGTGAAGTGGGTGCAAAGTCGAAGCAACAGAAAACCTCCAGGTAGATTTTTTTCCTGTATTAGATGACAGCACACAGTTCTCTCCCACATTATTCCAGAGAGACAGTGCAATTCCATGTAAAGTATTGAGGGGTGTATTTGCAACATTAGATATTACAACATACTGTAAACTTAAGATTGTGAAAACAGGACACTGAGGCAATAATAGAAGGCCTTCGTGCTGACAAAAATTCAGCATAAGAAAAACAGTGTTTAAAAAAATTGTGCTAATACTATTAAGATTTGGAGTTATTTTAATTTTCTTTCTTTATGGTTGTTTCTCTTTTCCATAGTAGTAAGAGTAAATATTATAACAGAACATATATAGGATATTTTATCAAAATGAAAAATCACATGGCACCCTTACACACACATATATACAAACATGCACACATGAAGATGCATGCTTTCATAACATTGAAGAACTTACGAAGGCCTTTCTTTGACTTTACTCATTAAAACTAAAGAATATCGAGGTATGTATAGCATAAAAGAAAGCAAAGAACAAAGCCTCCCATGACTAAGAACTCTGGATTGTAGAAAGTTTACCGTATACTGCCCAACATTTAGGTTTCTCTGTTCGTCAAAGCAGATCTGGCAGAGAAACACATGTTTTCAGTTTGCTCACTGAGAAGATAACTTTCATTTTAGAAAATCATTATGTACAATCTAGGCAAAATGTAATGAGCCAAGTGACTCATACTTTCTCATCATGAAAATAAAACCTAAACACAAGAAAGTGTAACATCTAGTAAAATGTGCATAAAACCACAAAGACTAAGATAAGAAAATGGATAGCTAAGAAATGCAGAGCAATCTTTGTACTTGATTGACAAAAATGAAAGTGAAAGCTTCTATAAAGATAGGTGAAAGTAGGTAGAGATGTGTCAAGATGAAACCAAGGGTCCTTGTGACTTTGATTAAATTTAGCTTTAAATTCTAACTCTAAAAAGCATCTCTCTCTCTCTTTATATGTGTGTGTGTATATGTATATATACACAAAGCATCTCTCTGCACACACACACACACATCATCTTGGATAATCAGCAAACCCTGAGGGAGCAGAAAACAATAGCTTGAACCAGACCAATGGTCACCGATTGAAGGGTCTGGATCTCTAGCAGGCTAGGGATAATATCTTGTTCTAAGTGATGTTTCAGCTCCTGAGCCCTAAGGTAGAACCAGAGAGAGCTGGGACTCTGGAACAGACCTGAGAACTGTTCTCAAGACCTGAAGAAATTATTTATTAGCCTTCCCTTACCTCCAAACAATCAGCTCCCAGTGCAACACTGAACCCTCCAACCCACTGTGTCTTGCAATTTTGCCCTGTGTAATATGTGACGTGCATGCCATCCTGGAGTCAGGTCTTTAGGGCATTAGCTCTCTGTTCTACAGATTGGCCGACGTATGAAATTATTTTTCTGTCTATACTGGAAACTCCTGCTTCAGACAAGAACAAACTAAAGGATTATCACCAAACAGGTAGTACAAAAAATGTTAAAGGACCTGTTTGAAGAAAGAGGAGAAGGAAGAGGAGGAGGAGGAGGGAGAGGAAGGAGAGAAGGAAGAGAAGAAGGAGGAGGAGAAGAAAAAGAAGAGAGGAAGACAGTTAAAATAATTAAATAGCAATAAATATGTACTTATCAATAATCATTTTTAATGTAAATGAATTAAATGCTGTAATCAAAAGACATAAAGTAGCTGATTGGATAAGAAGACAAGACTGATATATATTCTGTCTATAAGAGACCTACCTCAGAATGAAAGACACACACAGTCTAAAAATAAAGGGATGGAAACAGATTCTTCATGCAAATGGAAACAATAACAAAAAGCTAGGGTAGCAATACTTACATCAGACAAATTAAACTTTATTTTTTTAATCCTGACTCAAGGATATGCTAATTGATTTTAGAGAGAGAGGAAATGAGAGAGAGAAAGAGACAGAGGGAGAGAGAAACAGCAATGTATTAGAGAAACATCAACTGGTTGCCTCCTGTATGCACCCTGCTCATAGATCAAACTTACAATGTAGGTTTGTACTCTTACCAGGGGTCAAACCCACAACCTTTTTGTGTATAGAACAATGCTCCAACAAATAGAGTCACCTGGCCAGCACTAGAAAAAATAAACTTTAAAATGAAGCCTATAATAAACAACAAAGAAAACATTACAGAATGATAAAGAAATCAATCAAGCAAGAGACTAGAACCTTTGTAAACATTTATGCACCCAACATAAGGGGAAAGATCAACAGTAATACAGTCATTGTAGGGGATTTTAACACCCCACCGACATCAGTGTTGAGATCTTCCAGACAGCAAATCAACAAGGAAACAGCAGCTTTAAATGACACATTACACTGGGTGATTTTAACTGATATTATCTGAACATTTTGTCCCAAGTAACAGAATATACATTCTTTTTAGGTGCACATGGAACATTTCCCAGGATAGACCCCACATTAGGACACAAAACGAGTCTCAGTAAATTTAAGGAGATGGAAATCATATAAGCATCTTCTCTGACCACAATGTTATAAAACTGTAAATCAACTACAAGAAAAACATTGAAAAACACATCTAGACATGGAGGCTAAATAACACGTTATGATACAGTGAATGGGTTAACAAGGAGATCAAGAAAGAAATCAAAAGATACCTGAGACAAAAAGAAACGAAATCACAATAACACAAAATCTATACGACAGCAAAAATAGTCATAAGAGGGAAATTCATAGCATTGCAGGCCTACACCCAAGAAATAAACAAACAAAAATCTTAAATAAACAATCTAACCATACTTATACTTAAAGGAACTAGGAAAAAAAAAAACAACAAAGCCCAAGTGAGTAGAATGGAAGAAATAATAAAGATGAGAGCAAAAAGAAACTAAATAGAGTCTAAAAAAACATAAAAGATCAATAAAAACAAGAGCTGGTTCTTTGAAAAGATAAATAAGATTGATAATCCTTTAACCACACTCATCAAGAAAAAAAGGGGGAGTACCCAATTAAATACAATCAGAAATGAAAGAGGAGACACCACAGAAATACAAAGGATTGATAAGAAAATATTATGAACAACATATGCTAAAAAATTGGACACTCTAGAAGAAATGGATAAATTCCTAGAAACATACAGCCTTCCAAGATTTAGTCAACAAGAAACAGAAAATATGAGCAGGCCAATTACAAACAATGAAATCAAACTGCTAATCAAAAAAAATCCCAAACATATGCAAGTCCTGTACTGGATGGCTTCACAGGTGAATTTTACCAAACGTTAAAAGAAAACTAACACCTGTCCTTCTGAAACTATTCCAAAAAATCAAGAGGACAGAAGACTCCCAAGCTCATTTTATGAGGCTAGAATTATTCTGATTCCAAAACCAGATAAAGGCACTACAAATAAAAAAAAATTATAAGCCAATATCCCTGATGAACATAGATGGAAAAATCCTCAACACAATATAGGAAACCAAGTTCAGCAATACATTAAAAAGATCACATACCATAATCAAGTGGGATTCATTTTGGGGATGCAAGGTTGGTATAACTGCAATCAAATAATGTGATACACCACATAAACAAAATAAGGATAAAAAACACATGATCATATTAATAGATGCAGAAAGTGTTTGACAAAATCCAGCACCCAGGTATGATAAGAACTTTTATCAAAGTGGGATCAGAGGGAACATATCTCAACATAATAAAGGCCATATATGAAAAACCCACCATCAGCATCATATTCAATGGGCAAAAAGTACAAGCATTCCCCTTAAGATTATGAACAAGTCAGGGATGTCTTCTTTTACCTCTCTTATTCAACATAGTACTGGAAGTCCTAGCCACAGCAATCAGAAGACCTGTACTCAGAAAATTATAAGAAAATGAAGAAGACAAAAATTACTGGGAGCACATACTGTGTCCATGGATGTCCATAACAGCATTAAGATGTCCATACTACCCAAAGCAATCTATAGATTGAACACAATTCCAATCAAGATTCCAATGACGTATCTCATTGTAATGTTGTGTGCATGCTGCACATACATAAAATATTACTTACGAATTTTGATCATTTTTGTGGGTGGGGCAGATAGGCTTCTTTCAATTAATGGCAACATGTAGGTCTACAGAATAAGTTTGACAGGTTTATCTTGGTGATAAATTAGATTTGGCTATGAAACTCATATTGTTCAGATATTTAGTTTAGTAGTGCTAACAGACTATCAGGCAGTCAATTATACCAAGTAGTTAAATTGGTCTGGGTCATTGAGATATAACCAGAAACTAGTATGACAATAAAGACTACTATTCAGAAGGTCAGACTTGAATGTGGTAAAATAGTGGGATCATGGAAAATTCCAGGTGGGGCACTGTTTTTCTGAAATATAAGGAAGTCACTGGAAGGAAAAGGAGGAATATAATTTTTTCCAAAGTTAGTACTCTACAAAGTTCAAGTTTAACTGGTTCTTGAACTTTTTGGAATTGTTTCACCACTTACAGTGATTAGCATGTGCTCACAGTCACAGTACAACAGCAACATCTCCATCGACCTGTGGAAGCCGCCCTTGTCATCACAGGATTCAAGCAGCTGGCCTTTAGCACGGGCTCTCTGCTTGAGAATAACTGATTACTGCAGATAAATGCTTTCTTAAAAACCCAAGTGACAAAGATCTTGACTTTACTAAGAAACCCTCCATGTCACTTTGAAGCCAGCTTGAAAACTCACCAAACAGCTTTTACTTCTTCCTTTCAGCAAGTCATAACCTGCTCCAGAGCAAATCACAGGACTTCTTTCGCTCCACACTCCATTTGACAGACATCTCAATGACCATATGTATCTTTAGCTGCAACCAAAATACATTTTACACATTGCTCAAAATTTGGCAGCACACTCAGGAAACATTTGTGGTACATCCCCATATGCCCCAGCACACCAGTGGAGGGCCACTGACTCATTTGATCATTTCAGTCATATCAGAGGCAAACAAAAATGTTTGACAAACATGACCTGAAATGTGGTTTAGAAAAACAAAGAAAGAACAGTGAACACGTAAGCCCTCGCCGATCCTGATTAGGAGAAAAAGGCATTTTGTAGGGGCAATGATGGACTATGTGTTTGACTATGAAATGCTCATGTAGAGTTTTCTATTCTGCATTTTCTTTTAATTGACACTGGAGCATTTCCAAATGTTTGTTGTTGATGTGTATTTATATGGTAGAAGGGTGCAATGTGTGAGTTATGAGAGGATCATGACAGCTGGTAATTTATTTCCAGTTAATTAATATTTTCCAAGTATATTCTTTGAAATATTTTGTTCAAGAGAAACTGAGAAGTCAGATAAAATTCCCTATTGAGAGCTTTGTAGCCAGTATGAGTTTGAGTTCCAGTTCTACAAAGGGCTAGCTATGCAACCTTCAGCTTGATACTTAAAATCCAGGCCTTAGTTTTCATAAAATGTATCTTATAAAATGAAGTTAAATAATAAAGACCTATCTCATAGGGTTACTGAGAAGCCAAGCACTTAGCACAGAACCTACAAATAATAAGTCCTCAATAAAATTTAACCTGCCATTATCATCCAGCCTATTTTGACTACACGCAGGTAAACTCTTGAGGCTAAAGAAAATATAAATGTCTCCTGGCTGGTGTGGCTCAGTGGACTGAGTGCTGGCCTGTGAACCAAAAGGTCGCTGGTTGGACTCCCAGTCAGGGCACATGCCTGGGTTGTGGGCCAGGTCCAGGTAGGGGGTGCGTGAAAGGCAACCACACTTTGATGTTTCTCTCTCTCATGTCCTTCCTCCCTTCCCCTCTCTCTAAAAATAAGTAAATAAAATCTTTAAAAAAGAGAAAATATAAACGTAACTCAGAAATCACATGATGACCAAATTTAGAATGTCACAGGTCCTCAGAAGCTTAAATTAGCAGGATAAGGGTGAGTAATTTCCAAGAAATGATCTGAGAAAGAAACATGTTAACAAAAATTATTTTGTATAAAAGAATCTATCATTTAATCTAGGATTTAGGAGCGCCCAGGCATGTAAATTTGTTCCTTCAGTTCTTCCATGAAATGCTTCCCTACATCCCAAGCAATGAAGAAAGGCCACTGGGGAGTCCCATGATTATGTGAAACAAAGTGAAGAATGCCAGAGTAAGTATTACTTTACATTGTCGAGTAACTGCTTTCAGAATCTATTTGGCAGGCATCTGTTTCCTGTGTCCAGAAATAGCCAGAAAGTAGTTCTATAATGTACATTTTTTTAATGCATTAAAAAGTGTAGGAATGCAAATAGATGTTCTCTTATTTTGCTAAGAGATGCAGAAATACAGAATAAGAACTTGGAATGTTCGAGAAAACAAAGTAGGATGAACAAACAGTACTTGCAGAGAGAAGTGAAGTTAAGCGTGACATAACCAGGATCCAGAAAGCCATTCTGGAAAGCACAGAGTGGAGAGCAGACACTATCAAGGCCACTGGACATCCCGTCAGATGTCAGACTGGCCCAAGGCTGAGCTCCTTTGTTTGGAATCTAGTCTCTAAAGACATCTCTCTTAGGTAACTTGGATGCTAACTCGGTTTCTTCTTTTTCCTAAAAGTAACAGTAGAAGTACTTAGAGGCTGTAGAAAAACATCAACTTCCAAGTTGATCTTATATTTCTGGGAAGACTGAAACTTACCAAATAAAATGCCACCATCTCCCATGGTCGGAGACAACACCTTTCCCAGGACGAGTTCCATGTAGCTGAGTAGCTCCCTGCTGGACTTGTAGCTTCTTAAACATTATGAAGTTATTTTTTTCTTTTAAAGAAGCTAACTTAAGAAAATTGGAAAGCATCTTTATTCTCCATTTTATTTTTTAAGTTTAAAAAAAGATTTTATTTATTTATTTTTAGAGAGAGAGGAAGGGAGGGAGAAAGACAGAGAAACATCTACAGGTTTCCTCTCACAAGCCCCCAAACGGGGACCTGGCCTGCAACTCAGGCATGTGCCCTGACAGGGAATCGAACTGGTGAGCTTTCCAATTTACAACCTGGTGCTCAATCCACTGAGCCACACCAGCCAGGGCTCTTCTCCAGTTTTAAATAAGTGTATGTTTTAAAGGAGACTTGACTTGGGGTGGTGAACACAATACAATATACAGATGATATATTATAGAATTGTACACCTGAAACCTATATAATTTTATTAATCAGTGTTGCCCTAATAAGTTCAGTAAAAGTAAAATAAAGTCAGAAAATAAAATAAGTGTGTTTCTTTCTTTCTTTTTTTTGTTGTTCAGTTACAGTTGTCCCCATTTCCCCCCATTGCTCTCCCCCGCCCTACCCACCCCCACCTCCCACATTTAATCCTTTCTCTACCTCCTGTTGTCATTGTCCATGGGTCCTTCATACATGTTCCTTGATGACCCTTACCCTTCTCTCCCCCATTGTCCCTCTCCCCCCTCCCCTCTGGTTACTATCAGTTTGTTCTTTATTTCCATGTCTCTGGTTCTATTTTGTTCACTTCTTCATTTTGTTGATTAAGTTCCATTTTTAGGTGAGATCATACGGTGTTTGTCTTCACTGCCTGGCTTATTTCACTTAACATAATGCTCTCCAGTTCCATCCATGCTGTCATGAACAGTAGGATTTCCTTTCTTTCTGTTGTGTAGCATTCCATTGTGTAAATGTACCACAATTTTTTGGTCCACTCATTTACTAATGGGCACTTAGGCTGTTTCTAGCACGTGGCTAATGTAGATTGTGCTGCTATGAACACTGGGATGCATAGGTTCTTTGGAATTAGTGTTTCAAGAATCTTAGGGTATAGTCCCAGTAGTGGAATTGCCGGGTCAAAAGGTAGTTCCATTTTTAGTTTTTTGAGGAAATTCCATACTGTTTTCCACAGTGGCTATAGTGTTTTGTCCCCTAGAGCAAGGGACATAAAGGAAAGAATAAACGAATGGGACTTCCTCAAATTAAAAAGCTTCTTCACATCCAAAGAAAACATCAGCAAAATGAAAAGGGAACCAACCTTATGGGAAAATATATTTACCAATGATACCTTGGACAAGGGTTTGATCTCCAAAATATATCAAGAACTCACATGACTCTGCACCAGGAAGACAAACAATCCAATTTAAAAAATGGGCAAAGGACCTGAACAGACACTTCTCCAAGGAGGACATACAGAAGACCCAGAGATATATAAGAGGATGCTCAGCATCACTAGCCATCAGGGACATGCAAATTCAAACCACAATGAGATGCCACTTCACATCGGTCAGAATGACCATCATAAGTGCATGTTTTACAATTTTTTTAAATGGGTATTTCTGATTAATTTATATAGAGGAATTCAGGACCATATAAAGTTTAAAGATTTTATGGGTCTTCTGAAAATTCTGATAGTTTTTTATTGTAAAGGCCATTTTATCCTATAAATTAGTCCAACTTATCCTTAACTATCATGCCAAAAGGTAAAGATCAATCTTAACATATCAACCAACCATGTAATCCCCAGTGTGCAGATCCTTGCCTTCCAAAAAAGCAATAGTGGTTCAATCAAATTAGCAATTCTTTAAATCAAAACCCACGTTTACTGTGTTCCTTCTTATGTTAGGTAGGATTCATTGCAATACACTACCCAATTTAGATATTTAAGTTTAAAACATAAAATAAAAATAGCACTACACACATATTTTTGGTGCTCTGTCCTGACCTAAATGAGAAATTATTTTTGATACATTGTTAGCCTAAAATTAACCTAAAGCTAAATTTCAAATGCAAAAATGTGCAAATAATCTTACATATTCTAGCTTCTAGAATCTAAAACCAAATATTTCTCTGTGGTTTTAATAATTGTAATTTCTATCAATTTAACAGTAACTGTCAACAATTTTTGGCAGTTAGAATCACAGAAATTAAAATTGTAGAATTAGAAAGATTCCTTATAAATGCAAGATGCATCCTCCTCTGTTATAAATGAGGTAACAGTGCTGTGGGCAACCAGGACGGGGCTCATCCCAAGTCAGAACACACAGCTCAGTCAGCCGCGCTGTTTGGAATATTGTCACTTACCTTTCCTTTGCAACGCATGCAACGGGTTCCACACCTGGACCAAACCACAGGTACAGTGTTGACTCATTTGATATAAGCATGATTTTTCCAAGACGGGTAGAACAGGGTAGAATATCACTCTTACCTACATGTCATGGATTGATTAATAATATATATGCAAATTGAAATTCTACAGAATCATGCAAGTCTGGGCATAGGTTACTGAAATGAGTTAAAATAAACTGAGCTGTCAAGAAGAAAGTAAATATTTCTGGATCTAGAGCAGATTTCTAATTCAATTCTGTAGTTGCATATTGTCTTATGTTGGGTTCCCCTGGGACTCTGAGACTAGTATTTAAGGTATAAGTAGCTTATTTGAAAAATGATCATAGGAAGCAAAAATTGGGAAGCAGCTTATCACTTGGGCCATTGTGACTGAATCCCATTGGAGACCCTCGGAAGATGATGTAAAATCAACCTCAGAATTGTCACGTCTGGGGATAAGGACTCCGGAGTTTGCCGTTAGTTGTAGTCTGCTCCCAGAGGTGTTAGCCCTCTTGGCTTTGACTAGAGAAAATCCCAATGGGATGTGTGTGGCACACACTCAGTCATATTAGACTCGGGAACAGTTCTTCACTTTAAAATAAAAGCATGTTTAAAGATAATAAAATCTGGGTGTTTCTGCTTAATTTATATAAAGGAAGTGATTCAATTACACTTCTGGACAAGTGGGAGTGCAATGGGGGAAGTCTAAATTTACCAGGTTCTTGCTACTGTACCAAGTGAAATTATATGATAGTAAGCTATTCTCAGAATGTGGGATTAAGGTGACTATGAAAATATTATGGAAAATCATAGTGGACAATGATAGGTTCTTCCAACCTATTTATTCAGGCGAAGCTTTAGGTGAATTCTGCCTGTAACATCTGTCTAAACCTGCAATTAAAGGGAAAGAAGTTGTTAGTGCTCCCAGGAGCTCCGCCGTCATCGAAGCTAGAACTCATGCCATTAACGATGTAGGTCATATTGCTAGCTCCTCTTGCGCTGAACCATGGTCACTAAATAACCTTTGATTTTAATTTGGCTTCCTAGTTGGACTATAAAGAGAAGAAGTAGCAGGAAGAGCACACGGTGGCCTGGTTGCCTTGACCATTTTGTTTTCCATTATAAATAAAATTTTAAAAGTTAATCTGAGCCTATACCTTTGGGATTGGTGTTGTGATTTTGGTCATGACAAAGTCATATTTATTGGCCTGGGTAATGGCAACATCACCAACATATTGTGAGTCCACTGGTAATGCTTCTTTGTGATGATCTGGGCAGCATTTCCCTGGCGTAACCTCTATGACTCTCAGCAATGGAGACCCGAGTTTCAGGCACTGAATTGTAGAACAATAATGTCTCTGCTGGCATTTCTAAAAACCCTCTATTTCTTTGTAAAAATGGAGATTTTAGTGGTGGCCATTGTAGCAGCGGCTAGAATGGAATGTGCAGTGAAGTTTACATCATTTGGGAGTTTTCAGTTACTTCCACGTTCTTCAGAACTCACAGTCCCTTAAAGTGTTTGTGAAAAAGTTTATGGGTTTAAAGAGTTTGGAAACATCACACGCTCTGTTTCTATTTAGAGATTTAGAGTGTGTATTAGCCTTTAAAGATTTGAGAAGTCTTGAGGATTCGTCTTTAGCACAGCATTCTCCCTCTCTTCCCCTTCCCCTCTCCCCTTTGTTTAACCAAACATTTATTAATATCCCTTAGAATGCATTTGTGGATTATCATTACCATCAATCTCTTATCCTATTTTGTGTTTAAAAGTCATTTAATATTATTAAGGTTTGTAATTGGGAAAATTAATCTGGTTTTGCACATTTATAAAGGTTGAATGCATCATGATTATTTACTTTGCCCTGCAATAATATTCAAATCAATTTCTCCTTATCTCCCTTTTACATGAGGTTTGTCCTCTAAGTAACATTCAGTTTCCCAAATATGTCAAAAATGCATTTTCATTTCTCACGTAACTAGAAAATCTTTGCAGTATCTGTGCAAATAATTTTCTTCCTGCAGTTCCTAGTGTACATCTATTTGCATTGCTCTGTCAATATGCTTGAGTTGCCAATGTAAACATTGAAATGATCTGAAATTCCCTCTAACAGAGAGGTTTCCACCATGGAGAGTCATTTCTCATAGTGTGTTTTACTGTGCGAACAATTCCCGTCTTTGTTCACACATTGAGGCTTTGCCAGAGGCAGGTGTTTATGACATTAATATACAGAATGTTGTATGCATCTCTTTCATTATGAGAGCGGATGAAAACAACTCTGAAGTCTAAAAGCAGAAGCAAATACAAAAGATTTCAAAGGCGGTGCTCGCTGAGGTTTCCTCAAGTTTAACATACAGCGATGTCACCCTCGGAGCGGAGCGCTTGTGAGCACGTGTGCAGGCGTGTGCACACGACCCTGTGTGTCCATCAGAGACAGACAGAAAGAAAAGTTTTTCTCATGGCCTAGTTTTAAACGCCATCCTTCTTGCCTCTAAAAAGAGACTAGAAAGTCAACTCTATAATATACTGTTCACCTTAAACAAATAGCTAGATATCTCTCCAGAAAAATGGGTTTATTCAGGAGCAGCAAAGAATTATAATTTGGGACATGTGGTCCAGTCATGAACGAGGCACCAGTCCAGAGACACAAAGGAGAGGAAGACTTTGTTTATGGACTTGGGAGGGGCTATTGCAAACAAAGAGCCATTGGAGGAAACTCAGAGATTGCGGTAGAGTGATATTTCATTGGCTGAGCTATGGCAGTCTCCCATTGACTAAGCTGTTACTGGGCAAGAAGGACGCTTTACCTCCTTGTGCTGAGGTAGGTAAGTAGTATCACTTACTGTCAGAGAGGCAAGGTATCAATATGTCTCTTCCTGCTGGGGTCAGCAGAGTGTGTTGAATGACAATTGTGTCATTGTTCTCTTTTCTAGCTGCCCCTAAATTCACTTAATATGAAGTTTATCAATTTTCATAATACTTACTGATACAAACTATAATTTCAAAATATCACAGTGATTCCATCACTACTGACATAAAGCTGTTTAAATTAATCAGGAGTTTATAGTCAAGGAAAAAAATGATAGAAAGAAGAAAACATCGGGCTGCATACAATTACTTTTTTGAAAGTCCTAAATAAAATTGGGGAACATCCAGAGGAACCAAAAGAAACCAGAAGTGGCTCTCCGACTCTCCCAGAGGTTCTATGGTCGAGTGGATCAGTCACCTTTCCTAATGAGACTCAGGTGTGATCTCAGCTTTAAAAAGAGACTTGTGGAATTTGTTATAACTCTCCCTAATGTCTGCCACACTCTCTTTCTTCATAGCTTTTTTTTTCATTAGGCGTGTCTCCAATAAACACTTAGATGTCTCACATAATTTCTGATTAGCCACATCTCTGAGAACTCATAACTGTGTGAATATTTGCAGCTTCCATGATTAATCACATCTATTATATGAAGGGGGGAGTAGCCATGAAATAGCATTCCTATTTAATAGACAAGAGAATAGAAACCGATTTTCTCAAGCTTATAGAAAGGACCTGAAGTGAACACAGGTGCCTCCTGACACGAAGGCAGTCCTTCCCTCTCTGTCACGATAGTATGGGACAATAAAACTCAGGAGGAGGCAGGTGGATGCTTTGCTGCCTCTCCATACCACATGAAAGCTATCAAGGGAAAAGACAGAACTAGCTATTGCTTTATGAAGGGAATGAGGCGCCAAGTGAAACCCAAAATCTCACTCTTCTAGCCTCCAAGAAGTGCAGTTCAGGGACCCATGCTGGGAAGCAAGCTGAGAATCACGGGACCTTCATGGGGCATGTCATAGGTCAGTACCAGAGATGCTTGAAAGTCAGAAAAGTCCACACTTCATTTTTTTAAAAAGCAGCTTTATTGCAGTATAACTAATGTGCAATAAGTGGCAAATATTTAAAGTGTAGAATTTTGTTTCAGGAGAACTGTGTGGGAAATAAATTAACTTCCAAGCTCATCCAACTTGCTGGTTGGGTAAACTCCACTCACCGACTGTCAATCCTACTGGGCTCTACTTCATTTCCAGAATCTATAGCTCAAGGTATATACCTTGTTGCATGGCAGTGCTATGATGATATTGGAAGGAACTATCTCCTTCTGTTTCCTTTTTCTGCCTCTGGCCCCAAAGACAGACACATCACTGGCTTCTTTTCCAGCGTTCAGGCTATACATGTATAGTAGTGAGCTTTGGGCTATCAAGTCACAGAATTCACTTTATCCACCTGCATACACTTCAGGTCCTTTCTGTGAAAGCATCAGCACAGTTAAGAGAGTGGCATATTTATCTCCTTCAAAAATGTCCTCATTTCACAAGTTCCTGTGCATAGAACACTTTCTGATCTCTATAAGCATCTCTGCGAGCAGTGAAAAAGCCCGAGCGAAGTAGCTAGAGAGCCACTGGATGTGACGGAAAGGCTTAGGCCAATTGTCCTCAGTCTCTGGCATTCCTTTAAACTGCTGGGAGTCACTGGGACACTTGGCAGAGAACAGCCCCTCTGTCAGTCAGCTCTCATATTGGTTTCCTATTGCTGCTGCAACAAACTGCCACACCTTTGTGGCTTAAGCAACACAAATTTATTATCTAATAGTTCTGGAGGCCAAATCTGAAATTAGTTGCATGGGCTGAAATCAGGGTGTCCGCAGGGGCTGCAGTCCTTTCCAAGGGCTCTAGGGGAGAATCCACTCCCTGGTCTTTCTGCTTCTCAAGGCGGCTGGCAGTTGTCCAGTCAGCAGTGTCAGGCTGAGTCCTTCTCCATGGCATTACTCTGATCTCCTTTCCTGTCATCCTGTCTCCTTCTCTGACTCTGCCTAGGCTTCTTTCTCTCTTTTAAAGACCCATGTGATTACAGGGGCCTACCCAGCAATCTAGGATAATCTCCTTATCTGGAGGACAGATGATTAGCAACTCTAATTCCATCTGCCACTTCAGTTCCCCTCTGCCCTGTGTCCTGGCCTCTTCATAGGTTCTGCAGACTAGAATGGGGACATCTCTGGGACACCTTTATTCTGTCTAACACAGTTCTACCGATGCCCATCTCCCCACCCACTCTATGTTGTCTCTATGTAAAAGTTAATTCATACCTTGGTTTACTCTTGCTTTTTATGTTTATGAAGTATTTGCATACATATTATCTCTCAATTCTTAAATATACAAATCCCCATTCTATAGATGAAAAATGAGGCAAAGGGGGGTGACTTTACTAGATTGTGTATAGAATTGGGGGCAGTGCTGATATTAAAGTCCAGTTTGTCTCTAGATTTGACGTTACTTTTGCTCTGTAACTCTACCTCTCCTACACATGTAATAACAATGTAAATAAGTACACATGGACACACTTATTTACATACAAGTGCATGCACACAATCTTTGTCTCTCTGCTCATTGACGAAGTGGGGACAATGTTACTTCCCTCTCAGGGTTTCCATAGATTAAAGAGAAAAGATAGTTAGTGTCAGACACATAGATCAGCGAAAGAAACTGGTATCTTCATTACTGAATTTTGCATATCCCCCTTCACACTCCCTCTACAGTTTTGATTTGGCTGAAACAATGTTTAAAAATTAGGATTTTTTAGGGGGAATACCTAGAGGGTTTCTAGGGAGTCCCATAATTTTTAGGACCTGTCAACCCCTAGGGTTGTACACCAAGCTGCAATCATGGCTTTTTGTTACCTGCTTGGGCCCTATCGGTCCGTAGTTTGTATCCCTGAAATAAGTCAGCAAGAAGAAATGAAGAAAACCAAGAGTATTTTGAGACAGCAATTCTTTCTTAGCATACACAAGCATCCAAACTCATTGGTTAGAGAACAGTGCATTAGATTATGCTTCTTTTCTCAGGCAAATCAGAAACCAGTTAGCAGGGAAAAAATAATAATAGAGAAACCCAAACCACCATAAATTTGGTTTGGGGGGAAGAGAGGCATGTAATTGCTAAATTCTTTCCTTAAATGCTAAAGTATGTAATCCATTCTTCCACTGAGAGCAGATTCTCACACACAGTAATCTTTAGTATCAAACTACATCAAACTACTCTTGCTCTCTTAGCTTTTTCTCCTGCTAACTAAAATTCAATACCATGCTGCACTGCTACTAAATGATCTTCCAGAACTGCAGGCAAGACTTCTCTGGCAGAAGAAATTCCCTTCACTTTATCATCCCTGCTGATGGGGAGAAGGTCAGACATGGATAAAGTGCTGACAGAGTTAGGACAGAGGATTCTGGTGCTTAGAATAAAAGCAAATTAATTATTCCTTCCTGTACATATCTTTTATAATGTAAATGATTCCAGCACTGAGGGAGAAATGTATAATTTGAAAAAGAATAAATGACACCATATGCACTAATCTGCATATAATTATTCTGCAAATAATATATCCATTTTATTACCAAAATGAAGACAAGGCTGCCAAAAAAAAACTTAAAATGATGCATAAGACATATTTACTTATAATTGAAAGGTATCTGTAGAAGCAGAAATTATTTTGTGATTAGAAAAATTAGTATAAAACTTAGCCACAGGAAATCGGTGCGCCACTAAAGAGAATTAGCAGAAAATCAGAGACTGAGTGACTCTGTATAAAATTTTTTTTTCTGATTTTTTGTAACTAATCTCTTATGCAGATAATTTGTCTTAGTTTGGGCTATTTTCCTCTATGGAGTCATGGCTTTTTGTACTTTGAATTCAAAGCAAGGAATCTATTTTATAAATAATGACAGTAATAATCATGGAAGATTAGACTATTTTTTAAAAAGCAGTGCATTCCATGATCATGCAGAAAAGATAACTGGTTTGAACAATGAGGTGCTTCATTTCCAGGCATCCTAAAATAAAATCTAATAAAATACATTAGAAAACATTAGAAATTAGGAAAACTGTTTAGGAAAATAAATTGATTATATTAAACAGCCATTTCAAATTCTGTCTTAATAATGTCTGTCTTACAGGTTTTGACACATCTGCGCCTGACTTCCCACTAAAAAGAGACAGGAATTTTCAATAATATTGAGAACCAGTGCTGTCTGACATGGTGTTAATGGAGTTTGGGGATAAGATCCACTAAGCATGAGATTAATGGCCAGCCTATGTAACCAAGCAGAGTCACCTGCTTGGAAAAAAATGTGCCGGGGCGGGGGGGGGTGGAAGGAGGAGGTATTTATTTATTCCCTATGCTCTAACTTGTATTTTAGGAGCTAAGAATTTGAACCATGCACAAAGCCGAGTAGCAGTCCCCTCACTCGATTTTAAGTATCATAGGGCAGGAAATGGACTTGGTTTTTTGGACACTTTATAATCCAGGACCTACTACAATGCCCAGAATATACAGACTGAAGGTTTTTGAATGAATGAATAGAAGTAGCTAGTAAGAACTGAAATCCAATAATTAGAACATCAATAAAAATTAAAAACAAGCCAAAAAAGTGCTTGGGCTTAAGTAAGATGTATGGGTGTGGATTGAAAGCTAGCTGTTAGTTTGAGGCAAAATCAAGACACTCATACCTACATCTATTCCAGGAGTTTCTTCTGATTTTGAGAATAAAGAAAAATATTTATGAGAATTTAGGAAAGGCATCCTTTTGCAATTTTTTAGTATAGAGGGAACAGATATTGCTAAGGGGCAATGTAGGACTGAAGCTGGTACGGTAAGGCGGCTAAATTTAACTTGCCAGGAATGTGGAAGTGGGACATTTATCTGAGATCTGTCCTGTAACAGAGTCTGGTCACAGGGAGGCTCCTGGCCTATGACTCAGAGACCATGTCCTAGACTCAGGTAAGTACTGATTAACATGTCATTTCTTGGACCTCAGACTTTTTACTTGCACATTGAAGAGTTTAGATTCCTAAAGGTGTCATCTTGGTAGCCTGTTAAGCGAATCCAGTCTATGTAAGTGTTTTGTTTGGAGAGGATGAAGTAAAGCTGTCTTTATTCGTAGAAGGTGTGATTACCTACTGAGAACCTTCAGAGGAATCTATCAGCACACGGAGTGAATGTCACTGCTGAGTGAATTTGGTAAGGTCGTATGAGTCAAGGCCCATTTACTAAAATAAGGAGTATTTTTACATTCTAGCATCGACCAACTGGAAATAAAAGAAGAAACACAACAGCATTAAAAAGCATCCCCATCAAACTCTTAGGAATAAATTTGATGAAAGTTTATGAGACTTGTGCACTCAACATTACCTAGGGTTACTTAGAGAAATGAAAGGAGCTCCAAATAAATAAAGGTCTGTGTGTCGGGTCAAGAGTGGGTCTCCCTGGGATGTGCCATCCTGACATGCAGGTTATTTCAAGCTGAAAATAATTAAAGCCCAACAAACTGAGGAAGAGTTTTGTGTTTTGTTTTGTTTTCACCTTCCCCTTTCCTTCTTAAAGAGATTCAGAGAGTGAAACCTGCTTTGGGAAGGGAACCTTAGCATAATCACCTTAGCGTATTCATGTTAGCACATAGGAACTAAGTGTGGTAGATGGGGAGTGTCCATGTAAAAATCTGTTCGTTAGATTCCTCTCTGTCCCATTGTTTTGGAGTTGCCTCACAAGAGTTTATTTGCCACTTTCTGGGCTGCTTGGCTGCTTGTGAATTGCCTGTTTCCTCTTTGAAATCCTAGACCCTTTCCTCCCCTGTTTTTCCTTTATCCAAAATGACTTATATACCTCATTTTGCCTCACTGTCTTGGGAATTTCCTGCTTATGTGAATTCCCTGTGCACCCATATTAAAACTTAATTTTCTCGGGTTCATTTGTCTCTGTTAATTTGATTACTAGCCCAGCAAGAAGAACTTAGAAGGTGGGAGGAAAATTATTTTTTTACACACCCACATGTTTATAAATTGAAAAAGCTCAGTATTTTTAGATGTTAATTATTCCCAAATTTATCTATAGATTCAATCAAAATCCCAGCTGACTATTTTGTAAAACTAGAAAAGCTGATTCTAAATTTCATATGGAAATGCAAAAGAACTAGAATAGTCAAAAAATCTTGAAGAAAAATTATTGGGAGACAACTTGATTTTCAGATATACCAGTAAAGCCAAACATTAAATCTGTGTAGTAGCAACATAAGAATAGACAGACAAATCAGTAGGCAGAATGGAGAGCTCAGAAATAGCTTCATCCACATATGGTAAATTGAGTTTCAATAAAGGCACCAAAGAAATTAAACAGAAAAGGAAAATATTTTCAACAAATGTTGCTGGAAAAAATGGCATTCTATAGAAAAAACCAAACACAAAAAAACAAATTAAAAATACAAGCTTGATACCCTTCCTAACACCATACATAAAAAGTTAATTCAAAGCAGCCCACAGACCTAAACATAAAATCTAATGGACACAGCTTCTGGAAAAGAACATAAGAGGATATTTTTCTGACTATAGAACAGGCAAAAATGTCTTAAGGCACAGAAATCATTAACCATAAGAAAATAAATTGATAAATAGGACTTTATCAAAATTAAAAACCTCTCATCCAAAAATATTCTTCCCCTGGCCAGTGTGGCTCAGCTGGTCGGGTATCACCCCATAGTGCAAAAGGTCACTAGTTTGACCCCTGGTCAAGGGACATGCCTGGGTTGTGGGTGCAGTCCCCAGTCAAGACATGTGCAAGGGGCAACCGATCCACATTTCTCTCTCACATCAATGTTCTCTCCCTCTCTTCCCTTCTCTAAAAGCAAATAAATAAAATTGTAAAACTATTTATATATATTCTTAAAAAAATGAAAAGGCAAGTCACACTGGAGTTAAATATTCACAATACATATATCTGATAAGTGACTTTCATCCAAAATATAAAGTGAACTGCTAAAATTAAGATGAAAAAACAAACAATAGATACTTGATACAAACTCACAAGACATTTGACTGATAATAAGCAGATAAAAAGGAGACCAACATCATTAGTAATTAGAAAAATGTAATTAAAACCTTCCCAATACCCTCGATTTTGCTTCATTTTCATCCTTCTAATGTACTATTTGGTTTTTGTTGCTGGTAGCAGTGTTCTTTAAAAAAGCAAACCCTGACATGTTGTTAAACTCGAAAGAGGTTTCTTGTTTGCTAATTATCTTTTTAGCAAATCGTATTATGCGTTTTATTTTTTGTTTATTGTCTAACCTCCCCTGTATGTGCCACTCTCTGTTTTGTTCACTGCCACATCCCCGATGGTGACCCCCTTGTGGCAGAGTCTTGGTGACACTGCCACATCCCCGACAGTGACCGCCCTGTGGCAGAGTCTCGGTGAATACTGGCTGAATGAACACCGGAGTCTAGCTTGGATCTGTTTGGCTCTCTCTCTGCTCCTTGTGCAGCACTGGCTCTAGCCTATGGGGCAGCCATAGATTCACCAGCAACGGTGTGTCCCAGGGGCAAATCGTAGTCTTGGGAGTCAAGCGGGTCAAATTTTAAATTCTTGCTGTACCACTTAGTAGCTGTGTGATCCTAAGCAACTCACATACCCTCTCTGAACCACATTCCTTATTCCTGGCAACTATTGGTAATGATACCTACTTTGCAAGATTGAGGTGAAGATCAGGAATAATGCATGTAAGGTACCTGGAATCTGGCCATGCTCATTAAATGGTAGCTAATTAAACAATAAAAACAAAACCAGGAGCATACCACTTCTCACCCATAGAATGGATTAAATTTAAATGATTGGTGATACTAAGTGTTGACAATAGTTTGGACACACTAGAACTCTCATACACTGACAGTGGCACTGTATAATGATGCCACCACTTTTGGCAAATGAGATTTTTTGAGTAAAGTTAAACATATATCTTTCCTGTGACTCAGAAATTATACCCAAGAAAAATGAAAGCATATGCCTGCAAAGAGTTGTACTAGAATGTTCGTAATAACCCACATGTTCATCAGCAGAAAATGAACAACCAAACTGGAATAGTCACATAATGGAGTTTACTTATAGGTAAGAAGAACTACTGATACACACAATACGGATATATCTCTAAAGTATTAGGTTGACCAAAAGAAACCAGGCAGAGCATAAACTCATGATTCCACATACTTCTGCTCGAGAACAGTAATACTATTCTAAAACTGGTGTTGGCAAACGTTTTCTGTAAAGAGCCAGATAATAAATATTTCAGACTTTGCAGTAATAAGTTTTTAGTATCTATATTCATTTATTTTTGTCTTGAAAGCAAACCAGGAGTTTCTAGATCAAAGGCAGACAGCAATCAGTGCATAGGTTCCTTACATCCTGTTCTCTCCCTTCAGGCTAATGTAACAAACACAAAAGTTTAGGCCTGCAATGGAAAAGGAAGTTTTTGCCCTACAGGAGAACCCCACAATTAGGAATCTGGAAGTTTATATGGTGTCGCAAGCGTATGTTTCACAACATAGTCTTTCTTATAAGTCAGCCTGGGGTCCCTGCTCAGGTCTGACTGGGGCCTCAGGAACTGAAAGGGCCCGGCCCCCTATATGACTATCAGCCCAACAGGTGACACCAGCACTGAGGAATAACAGTGACTCAGCACAGGTGACTACGCCATTCACTCAGCTTTCATTAATGTAGATTCAATCCAAATCCGTACTAACCTAATAACAATAATAATCACTCAGAAACAAACAGTAATAATATCACATGAGAGAATTGGGGGATAATGAACTCAAGTCCCAAGAGTCCAGCTCAGGTCCAGGCCCGAGAGGCCACCGGGGTAGTCCAGGTCTTGCAAGGCAGAGTCCGAGGGACGGAAGCACAGCGGAGATCTTTCTCTCCCAAGGCAGAACGTGTGGGACATCCCAAAGTGACTTGCTCTCTGGATGTGGCATCGTGGTCTAAACTCCTCTGCTTTTACGCTTCTTTTTGTTGCAGTCATGTTAATTTTGTACAATTTCTTGTGTATATGTTTTCCTTAACTTGATAAGCACATGCTGTTTTCCTCAGTCCCAGCAGGCACAGGTTGTGCATGTCAGCTCTGATAGGCACACGTGGTTGATGCGTGTGCTCTGAGAGGGTAGCATTGCCCTTTAGATAAGCACATGTTTTCTGCCACGCTGTACTGTGCTTGTCGAGGGGATGCATCACCCCCCTGAGTCATTACTCTACTGCGCATGCTCTAAACATGGCTTCAGGTTCTGCTCTCCACATATGGGAACTGCTGCACAGCTCACCCTCCTGAGAGAAGGACATAAATCTTCCTCATGTAAATAAATCTTCATGGGGAAGGAAAATAGGAAGGTTTCTATTTTACAGTCCTTTGAAACAAAAACAAATGACTCCCAGTTTCATCCTTCTTTGAAATGTAAATTTGTACCCTTCAAATGTGAAGAGCAAATGTTTCTATGGGACAAAAGGAGGCATTCTCTGTCTTTATGGCATGCCAATTTCCATTGCTCCAGAAGCTGGGTCTCTGCAAGAACACTTAAAAATCCCCAAAAGACTGGCTTTCCCATAGCAGGGTCAGAACGTCTCAGTCTCAACCACTCAACTTGGCCCTTGTGGCATGAAAGTAGAAGTGCAGGTACATTAAAAACTGGATGCGATACCCAGGCCAGCAGAAGGTCACGGGTTCTATTCCTAGTCAGGGCACTTGTCTGAGTTGTGGGCCAGGTCCCCAGTTAGGGCACATGAGAGAGGCAATCAACCGATATTTCTCTCTCACATCGATGTTTCTCTCCCTCTCTTTCTCCCTGACCTTCCCCCATCTCTAAATAAATAAATAAATACAATCTTTCAAAAAATGGGTGTGACTTCATTCCAATAAAATCTTGTTTAAATAAACAAGCCAGTTTTAACTGGTTTGAGCTGTAGTTTGCCAACCACTATTCTAGGATGGTAGAAATCATAGCAACAGTTTCCTCAGAAGTGATGCTTATTGATTGACAAGGAGGGCAATGGAACTTTTCAGAGGGTTGGAAACAGTCTTCATTTTGATTTGAGCGATGGTTATATAGGTGTATATATTGTCAAAACTCATCAGACTATGCTGTCAGGTCTGTGCATTTTATTTTTGTACAATTAATCTGATTTTTAAAAAATCACTACAGACTCCTGCAGCCATTAAATACTATGAACGATTTTATGCTTCTTAATTTAATGGCCTAGAAAAAGGGACCAATTCTTTGAGAACCATAAACTGCCAAAATTTAACCAAGATGAAATAATCTGAATAGCTATATTACAACCATTTAAAAAATTAAGTTGATCATTTAAAAGCTCCTAGAAAAGATATTTTGAGGACAAAATGGTTTCACTGGAGAATTCTATTAAGAATTTAAAGAAAAATGAACATGAATTATATACAAACTTCTTTCCAAATACAGAAAAGTAAGTAATATTTCCAACTTATTTCATGAGGCCAGTATTAAACTCATAAGAAATCAGAATAACAGTACAAAACTGAACAAAGCAAAACTATAGACCAATGACCCTCATGAATATAGACATAAAAACTCTAACAAAATATAGACAAATAGAATTCTGAAATATTCAAAAAGTATTACACTTCATGAACAAGCTGGACTTTTTTCCAAAGACACAAGACTGGTTTAACATTTGAAAATCTATTGAGTTAGTTCACTCGTATCAACTAAATTCTAGATCTATAAAACTTGTAGATTGTCTACAAAGCAGTAAAAATCAATCTGCCCTCAAATTTTACTTTCCAACATTAGATGCTGATGAAGTCCTTCATTTAAGTGATAAATAAAAGATAGCATGTTCCTAATTTGAATTCTTACAGAAAACATACGTCCTCATTTAGGTGTGCACACCCCAACACACATATCCACTTATACACAGAGATTTAAAAAAAATTAAAAGGAGAAGAAGAAAGAATATATTTTTAAGTGGTGGCATTTCTAGGTAGTAGAATTATGTGTGGTTTAAATTTTCATTTTAAAATATACTTTCTATAATGGGTCTGAATATTTAGATCCAGGGAAAAAGTAAAAGTAATTTGAAAAGAAATATGCATTGGTATTTCTCCTAAGTAATTTTACTCAACTCTTTTTTTTCAAATCTTAAAAGTTATTCAAAACAAACAATTCTAAATTCTAAGAAACACTAAACTATTTTCACAGATAATTGCCCTCGAATTTATGTCTAAAGGATAATGTGTGAGACCTTTGACAATTACAGGCAGCTTTAACGACTGATCACCAAACCAGGCTTAAACAGATTGCAAAATGAATTGACATTGACATATTGAAAAAAATGATACAATCTCACAACATGAACTACTGTGGTCAAGTCATAAGAAATTACCCTTTTAAAATATATCTTAAAAACACCAACTCTCCATTATGACAAATTAGGTGCCTTCCATAGATAGAAGCTATTATGAAAATACAAATGAAAAGTATGTTGCTGGCCATTACTATACTAATAGTTCAGCGTTAATATAATGTCCAGGAATCAGATGTAATTACATTGAAAGCCCCATGGCTAAGATCTGCCACTGGTTTAAAAAAAAAAAAACCTATCTAAAAAGCAGAAATAGTAAGTTTTGGGGTATATTTACCAAACCAAAAATCACATTTTTGTTAACAATAACACATCAATCTATATTTTGAATGAGCATTCATGAATAAAGCATCTATTTAATGTCATAGCATAGAATCCCAGATATCTCTCATTTGTGGATAATGTGTAATATATTTTCAAACAATTCCAAGTCTCCCAGTTCAAAAATTGTGGAAGTGACTTACTCCTTAAATGAAGAAAGGTATAGAGACTAACAGAAAACTAACCCTTAAGGTCTTTCTTTTGTGGATCCTACAGGAAGTACCCCCCCCCCCCCGCCCCGCCCAGGGTGTGAGTGTTAGCATCTCTGCTCATCCACAACAGCAGGGAGATTGATAGGTAAAGGGAGTACAGGGAAAGGGCCACTTGAGAGTAAGAGTCTGAGGTCTGAATCGACACACTCTTCCTCTACCTTCTCTTTTTGCTTTGAACTCTTGGTTATTCTACTCCAGAAACTTTACCCATAATCTAATAAAAATAACATTAACATAGCTAAAGCTCTTCTAGCTTCCCCAATGGATCACAAAGTTGTAAAACCTATGAACTAAATTCCACAGATTCCCCACCAAGCAGGATTCTAGTTAGAATCTACCACCAAGAGGCACTTGCATGAGATTTGCAAAGAAGAGAAGAAAAGCCGTATCTTTAGACAGACCCAAGCTAGATGGTAGAAGTACAGTTTTACCTTGGGCATTTTGATATCCTCGGGAGTTTCAGCCATTTTGATGCTGCAGGTATCTGGGACCTTTGGTGGTCACTTACCTATAATTCTTGTACGTTGAGATTTCTGAAAAGAGGCCTTCCTGGCCCTCAGTCCAGTTGTGTGGGCCTTTAACACCATGTTTGATTCACAAAGCAGAGATTTCATATGATTCGACCTAAAAGCAATATAAAGTTATTTTTAGTAAAAATGTTATAATAACACTGTCAATCCCCCAAATGGGCCAAAATTCCATTTTAAACAAAAAATGGGCTGGCAATGTATGAGCCTTTTTCACATGGAAAGGTATGTCTCTGAAATATTTAATTCTAGCATCACACACATATCCTCTGTTATTACACAAGCATTTCTCCTCGTCTGGCCTCCCCAGCTCTTGATGAGCTTAGACCATTCATCTTCTACTGGCGCATTCAGTCTTGCCCTGAGTTCTGGGATAGCCCAGGCTTGATGAAAGACGGTTTTCGTCACACATACATACTCTTGGCACAGGCCCCACGTTGAACTTTAAATACTGAGCCAGGGACTAGTGTCCCACTTTTTTCTTAATTGTCCCCCTCTAATAAAACTGAAACCCTGTCACTCATTGAGGCTCAATAGCCATGAGCCCAGTCACATGGTTTCTGGGTCTGTCCACAAGTAGCAGGACCACAAAAAATGCCACTTTGCTCTGCTTGCCTATCAGGACACTGTTTTCTTCATTTTGGATCCCATGGTGTTGATGGACACATGGAATGGTGACTAAATATATGTTATACTGCTGTGCACAGTGCCTAGCATACTTCATTAATATTAGAAGAAAGAATAAATTAAATATGAAGGATTGCTCAGAGCGAGCCTAGATTATTGGGAACTCAGTATAGGAACCTAAAAATATCTAGTAAGAGCCTTTTATACGCATTTACCTCAGGGATTTAGGTCATGTAGGCACTTATTTGAGGTTAAGCCGAAGTTTGCCTGCATGGTCAAAACAGACTCAAGATAGAGGCTAATTTTTTTCTATTAAACAACACAGACTTGGGAAGATGATCTAAGTAGCTAAGTATGGTCTACATCCATATAGCCAAAGCTGGCTGGCTCTGTACCCTCTGGCCCCTGTGAAGTTTGCCAGAAAGAAGAGAGAAGTGGAAGTACACCAGCTTCTTTTTCTGGACAACTTGACCCAGCAGCTGCATACACATCACTTCTGCTCATCTCCCAGTGCCCGTCATCATATGACCACACTCCTCTGTCTGCGAGGGTGTAATTTCTAGTGGTAATGCGCGTGCTAAGCTAAAACTCAGTGGTTATATTACAAAAATGAAGAAAAGAGAAATGGTTATTGGAGGACAATTAGCAGAGTCCAATGTATACTGAATTCAAATTCAGCTCTAGGGGAAATCAAAGGTTGTCTTGTTTATTCCACTGTGCTATGTGACCATCCCACCTCACAGGTTATTAGAGATATATAAACCTCAAACAGAAATGCAGTATAATCAGATTTGCATTTTTGAATGAGCACTTTGGAGAAACTAGAAAGAGATAGAGATATGGTAGGAAGAAGTTGTAGAAGTTAAGGCAAGAGATGGTGGCTTGAAGCAGTAATTCTCAACCTTCCTGGTTTAGGATCCCTTTCTACTCTTAAAAATTACTGGGGATCTCAAAGAGCTTATGGTTACATGGGTTATACCTACCAATACATACCATATTAGAAATAAAAAAATAAGGAAATTTTTAAGCCCAGGAGCATGCAAACACATATGCTATTAGTCATCAGAATAATGATGTCACCACATACCACGTAGCTTCTAGAAAAGTCTGCTGAACATTTGGGAGAAGGTGAGAGTGAAGTAGGCAAATAATATCTTAATATTATTAAGAAATCATTTTGACCTCACAGACTCCTTGAAGGAATTTTAGAGACCCTTCAGGGACCCCTGAATTATACTTTGAGAACCACTGACTTAAATAAACTAATCACATGTTAGCAGAGATGTTCAGGAGAAATAAGATTAAAGACTTTAAAGGAGTAAAATGACTCAGGAATAGAAAAGGGTTTAGTAACCTTCTTCAACAAGATATAATTTACATACACAACCTCTCTTTAACATCAGCTATCATTTTGAAGGTAACTTTTAAGGAGCGCTGTGCTAAGTGTTTTAAATACTTACTTAATCCTTACCTAAACCCTATGATATGGTGCTATTAAGTTTTCCCACAGCCAATAAGTATAATAAATAATATATAAGCGCATGAAGTAAACAATGTATAGTTTCCTGTCTACCAAGAACCAAAATTCTTTTAAGGTAAGTGAAGCTTCTAGCTAAAACTTGAAAAATGACCCCATTCCTCCAGGGAAGTTTTTTTCTTCTTTTTTTTATAACAAGTCTGCAAGACTCTGATGTCCATTGCTTCTTCAGTGAATTGATTTCTGTATTTCTTTTTGGTTCTAGTTCTGACACTGCTTTTGTTCTGGTTATTCAACATTTCTTACTTCTCTACTCTCATTCCATCTGTTTCCCTTGTCTCAATCTTTAACCTGGAGTCCACGCTTATTACTCAGCTAAACTTAGTTTCTCAACACCTAACTTTCTTCCTGTTTATAACCATCCTATTTGAGTATGCACATTGATTTTCTTATATTCCAATTAGCAATTTGGTCTAGCCTCGGATATTAGGGACTTCCTCTGGTCATCATTTGCAAGGTTACACCACAACCATCCAATGCTCACAGTCATCCCAGAGTCAAACCTTTGGTTTTTGGTGTTGGCCTTTCTCAGTTGGAGAGGAGATGGGACACTGTAGGACGTGAAAATGAGGCAGACCCAGAAGGTGTGGACTCCATAGAAGAAAAAATTACTTCTTTTGATTTCTAGGAATTGCCTAGAATATCCGAGGTTTTTGCTTGTTTGTTTGTTTTGCAAAGGTCATGAATTATAGTTCTATGTTGTACTATAAAGTTTATTATGAAGATCTGATTGTGCTAAATGTTTAAAGTGATCGTGTTAGTTGGACAAAGCTTTCTAGAACTAGTGTTCCCATACAGCAATTAAGAAAAATAGCCATTTCATTAGCTAGCCACAGGAGGAAAGTTATTTAGAGTGCTTGTGCTTTGTGGCAATAGAAAATGTGCTGGGTTCTAGAACAACAGCAGCAACATAAAACAGTAACCAAAATATCATTATCACAAATCTAAAAAATGAACAAGATTCAATAATCAAATACCCAGTTAGTATTCACATTTCTCCGGCTGTCATCTTATGTGGCTATCTTTTTTGCTCTATACATTTTATTTGTTTGACTTAAGATAAGAAATAATTTCAGCCCTGGCTGGTGTGGCTTACTTGGTTGGGCATTGTCTTGCAATCCAGAAGGGCCCAGGTTTGACTCCCAGTCAGGACACATGCTTGGGTTGCTGGTTTGACCTTAGTAGGGGCACATATGAAAAGCAACCACTTGATGTTTCTCTCTCACGGAGATGTTTCTCTCTCTCTCTTTCTCCCTCCTATACCCTCTCCTGAAAATCAATAAGCATGTGTTTGGATGAGGATAAAGTGAAAAATAAATAATAATAATAATAATTTTATACATTGCATTATTTGTCAGGTCTCTTAAGTCTCTTTAAGTCTATATAGTCCACCCTTCCCTCTCTTATATTTTTTTACATTTGTCAACAAAACAGGTATTTTGTTATAGAATTTCCCACTATCTGAGTTGTACTGATTGCATTCCTGTGATGTCTGCCCTATTCCTGTGTGTTATTATTAGATCTAAATGCTTAATCAGATGACTTCAGAGTTGATGCTGTGTGTGTATATCCTTGGAAGTCATATAATATTTGATTGCAACTCCTTTTATAATCTTAGCTATTGATGATCATTTTCTAGATCCATTAGTTACTAAAAATTGCAAAATAGTAATGTTCTAATTCTAAAAACCTTCTTTATTTATTAGTAGGTGTACTTCCATAAAAAGAAGTTTCCCAGCGTGAAGTAATTGCTTACCCTGAGTTACAGCTAGTTAAAGAAAGGCAGGGTGGGTGCATGATTTCCCCCTGCTGGCCCCCTTTTCCAATGGGAGCCCATTCAGGTTGCCTTCTGAATCCCTTTACTAGATCCTACTAGTCATTAATAGCTTCTTTGATTTTTGGCATAACATGAAGTCCAGGTTTATTTTGGATTTTTCCTACCCTGGACCTGGAGGCGTCTATTTCTCCAAGGATCATTGGCTCCTATTAAGAAGAATTCATAGTAAACTACACAACGTGGACACTGCACAATGTGGAAAACTCTGCACTGTGGACACTAGGCATGCTCAGAGCCACAACACTGGTCATTGTTTCCAGGTCTTCAGTGAACAGAATTAGGAAATATATTTTTTGTTTGTTGGGTTTCAAGATAAAACATATCAGGAAACTAGAAAGATAAAGTTAAACTCAAAGTAAGCAGAAGAAAAGCAATAATAACTAGAGGAGAAAGCAATAAAATTAGAAATAGGAAATCAACAGAGAAAATCAATGAAATCAAAAGGTTGTTCTTTGAAAAAGTTAATAAAATTGATAAGGCTCTAGGCAGACTAAGAAAAAAAGAGAGAGAATACATAGCGCTAATATTGGAAATGAAAGAGTAGACATCACTACGAATCCCATGGACATTAAAAAGATAATAAAGGAGTACCGTGAACAATGCTATGCCAACAAGCTTGATAACCTAGATGACATGAACCAATTCCTTGAAAGACACGATATGTCAAGATTCACACAAGAGACCCAGACCATCTGAACAGGCTTATATCTATTGAACAAATTAAATAATTAATAATCTTCCAAAAAAGAAAGCACCAGACCCAGATTGGTTTACTGGTGAATTCTGCCAAACATTTAAGAAAGAAATGATGCCAGTGCTCTACGACTCTTTTAGAAGACAGAAGAAAAATAAATACTTTCTAATTTATTCCATGAGACCAGCAAAGGTCAAAACCAGACACAGATATTACTGAGGATGGACATACATAAAAATTCCATAACAAAATACCAGCAAATAAAATCCCAAAGGGTATAAAAAGAATTGTACACCATACCAAATGGAATTTATCCCAGGTGTGCAAAGCTGGTTCAACATTTGAAAATCAATTAATGTAACCCATCCCATCAACAGACAAAAAAAGAAAATCATGGAGTCATATAAATTGATACAGGAAAAGCATTTGATAAAATCTAATGCCCATTTATGATAAAGACTCTAAACTAGGAATAGTGGAAAATTTTCTGAACTTAATAGACTATCTACAAAAACCCCCACCACATTTAACATCATGCTTAATGGTGAAAGACAAGAAGCTCTCCCACTAAGATCATGTACAAAACAAGGATGTTCCCTCTCACCACTATTTTTCAATATTGTAGCTAATACCATTAGCAAGAACAGGAAGTAAAAGGTACATGAATTGGGAAGGATTACATAAAACTCTGTTCGCAGGTGACATGATTGTCTATGTAGAAAATCCAGAAGAAGAAACAAAAAACTCCTGGAATTATTGAGTGAATATAGCAAGACTGCAGAACACAAGGTTAATATACAAAAGCCAACCACTTTCTTATATGCAGGTACTAACAAGTCAAATTTGAAATAAAAAACCAAAACACTATTTCCATTTGCACACACACAAAAAGAAAATACCTAAATACAAATATGACAAAATATGTATAAGTTTATTTGAGGAAAACCATACAACTCTGATGACTGACATCAAAGAACTAAAAACAATGGAGAGAGATTCCATGTTCATGGATAGGAAGACTCAATATTGTCAAGATGTCAATTCTTCCCAACTTGATCTTTAACAGAACTCAAACCAAAATCTTGATATACTATTTTTTTAGTTATCAACAAACTAATTCTAAAGTTCATATGGAGAGATAAAAGACTCAGAATGCCAACACAATAAAAGAAGAACAAAGTTGAGGACTGACACTACTTGACTTCAAGACTCACTATAAAGCTACAGTAATCAAGGTAAGTGTCATATTGACAAAAGAATAAACAAATAGGTCAATGGAACAGAATACAGAGCCTGGTAATAGACCCACATAAGTGTAGTCCACTGATTTTGGTCAAGGGAGCAAAGGCAACACAATGGAGCAAAGGGATTCTTTTGACAAATGGGTCTGGAACAACTGAACGTCTAAGGCAAAAAAATGAATAAATAAAACACAGACCTAACCCCCTCCAAAAAATTATCCCAAAATGGACCAGAGCCCTGGCTGGTGTGGTTCAGTTTGTTGGAGCATTGTCCCATCCATGCACCAAAAGGTTGCAGGTTTGACTCCTGGTCAGGGTGCATACCTAGGTTGTGGGTTCTATCCCCATTCAGGGTGCATATTAGAGGCAGCCAATTGATGTTTCTCTCTCACATTGATGTTTCTCTCTCTTTCTCTCTCTCCCCACCCTCTCTCTCTCTTCCCCTTCCTCTCTCTCTAAAATCAATAAACATACATATTTAAAAAAATGGATCATGGGCCTAAATGCAAAACACAAAACTACAAAACACATAGAAGATAATGCAGGAGAAAACATAGATGACCTTGGCTGTGGCAATGACATTTTGAATATAGCAGACCCTTGAAAAATGTCATTTAATTCAATGTCATGTCATCATAATGTTGACGAGATGCATAGCAACTTAGTTCTTGCTTATATCAATTAGCCTATGGTAAAATTGGTTTCATTATGTGTTGTTTCATTTAAAGTTGCTGAACCTATCGATCACACTAAGGACTTACTGTACAACATCAAAGGCATGATCCATGAAAGAATTCAGAAGTTGGACTTCACTAAAATTAACAATTTTTGCTCTGTAAAAGGTGATGCCAAGAGAATGAGAACACAAGCCACATACTAGAGAAAATATTTGTAAAAGATACATCTGATAAAGGACTGTTAATAAAAATACACAAAAAAACTCTTAAAATTCAACAATAAGAAAACAAACAACTTGGTTTAAAAATGGGCCAAAATAGTTATGGGGATGTAAGTGCAGCATAGTGAATATAGTCAATAATATTGTAATAATTATGTATAGTGTCAGATGGGCACTAAATTTAATTGAGGTGATCACTTCCTAAGTTATATAGATGTCTACTCAGTATGTTATACATCTGAAACTAATATAATGTTGAATGTCAACTGTAATTAAAATATTAATTTTTTTTAAATGTGTCCATGAGATTTGTATTGATCTACAACACAGTTAGGCATAAACCCCTTTCTGGAACTTGGTCCAGTGATTTGTAATGGATTCTCCACTGCCTTCTCCTTCCAAACACTTCTTTAAGATTCCGAACATATGTTGCCACTTCTGTGAAGCCTTCCCTATCTCTCTTCTCTGCAGATACTTTTATTGAAAGCATTACCACACTGTTCTTATCCATTTACAAGTCAGCCTTCCCTCCTGGTATGGATTTCTTGAAATCAGAGGCCATATAATTTTACCAGATTTCCACTGCTAGTGCTAAGTCGAGTCTTTAGCACAAATAAAGATTTACTTCTGAAGGAGTAGAACAGACAGGGTGTTATTAGCTGATGGAAGACTCCGACAGCTAGAGTGAAAAGTTTTTTGATCTAGATTGGAACATTCTTCTTTTATATATTTATGCACATATGCTTTTGTCAGACTGAAAGAACAAATTCTCTTGAGATAGTAATTATTTTTATGGCTCCATAAAATATTCTTTTCATTTTTCTTATTTTTATTTTTCCTACCCATAGTTACACTATTGCTTTTACTATATTAATTTACACAGTACATTTTAAAACATCTTTCAAGGTTGCTCTTATGTGTATTGTACATATTGTTTATAAAAAAAGACTCTCTTCCAAATTGAATTACATTATAAGTAACTGCCATATATTTAAACTGAGCAGTACACACACAGATGCACCCTTAATAGAAAAACAAAGAATTCTAGAAACTTTAAGATCATTAGTTATACCATTTGGATGGGAAAGCAGGAGAGGCAGAGAGGAATGATCCCTGAGTTCTTCACTTACTGGGCCCTTCCAGGGCCATGCCATTAATTATAGTCAGAGAAATGTGAACCGATGCATGATGTGCTATGTTTGGATTGAGGAAAAATGTGCAGTTTCTAATTTCTCTCTTCTCCTTCCACGGAAACAAGGAGATACTCTGATACATTTTGCAACTATGAGATAGTGAGGCCTCTGGCTGGCTGTCTGTACCCCTGACTGACTATGTGGAGCAGACTGTTTTGCAGGGATATGAGGCGAAAGTGAATTCAAACTTTCATTGTATAATCCACTGAGCTTTTGTGGTCATTTGTCACTGAAGATAAATTAATATGCTTGGTATGTGAAGAAATTACCTAAATTACAGAAGAAAATTCTTAGCATATTAGTCAAATAATAGCAGTAAGATTAGTTTTGAATTATAAGTTGACAGTGGTAAGGTAGTATAACTTGAGATACCTCTGAAATGTTTCTTTTGAATAAAGAAAGTGGAGCAGATGATGGGACAGAGGTCAGTCAGGAGTAGCAGACAAGAGTATATAGTAAGGGATGATCCAGGGGAGCAGTAGCATTTCCTATGTGACTGACTCGGTGTTAGGCCCTGGAGCTGTAAAGGTGAAAAAGGTAGACAACATCCCTACCCTAACTGAACACTTATTCCAGAGAGAAAGCTAGGCAATTAGAAGTAAAGACATTAATTACATAATTACAGATTTTTGAGAACAGGGGCTGTGAAAGAAAATAATGATGATGAGGTAGGAGACTGGGATCATACTTAAATAAGGTGGTCAGGAAGAAAACCGTTACAGGCAGGTGTAATTTAAAATAAGACCTGGAGGGCACAAAGGGGAGCAGGAATTCAGACAGCAGGAGGACGCTCGTTCACAGCCGGGGAGCAGCACTGCACAGGGAGTAGGGAGGGTGGGTGCGGCTGGAGCGCGTCTGGACCAGGGGAGACGACAGGATGAGGTGTTGCCGAGGTGGGCGGGAAACAGGTTTTGTAAACCAGAACACAAAATTCAGATTTGATTTTGAAAGTAACATCAAGAGTTTTCCGTTTTAATCTAAGCTAAATTGGGATGTGATATGATCTCAATTGTATTTTAAAAGTATATTTTGGTTCCTATGTGGGGAATGGATACAAGAGCATTATAAATGGACGCTGAGGGCGCAGTTAGTCGTCTCGTGGGCAGGGGAGTGGGGGTGGATATGGGGTGGGGTGGGTGAATTTAGAATATACAGAGTGGGGCAAAGTAGGTTTACAATTACGAGTATGCAAAACAAAGACTTTATTCTTGTATTATTATTTATTATTGTATTACATATTTTCCATATGAGCAACTATAAACCTACTTTTGCTCACCCCTGTATTTCAGGGGACAGAACCATGAGCGCTTGTTGATGGATTGGAAGTGGGGAATGAGGAACAGGAGGTTCCCTTGCATTCTGGTGTCAGCGGCTGGGTGGATAGGGATGACGTTTACTGAGATGAGAAAGAGGAGCAGGCTTAAAGGGAAACCAAGAGCTTTAGTTTGGATGTGTGAAGTTTGAGATGCCTTTGAGATATCTAATGTTTGTCTGAACTGAGAGAAAAGATTTGAGCTGGAGATTATGAACTTGAAAACTATTCCCATGTAGGCAGTATACAAAGCCACAACAATTGACAAAGTGGCCTAGGGAGACAGTGATGGTAGTAATGGGGTTTTAACACAAGATCATAATGTACTCGTACTCTGTATGACAGAAGGTTCCTATTACATAAAATGTAATATTCAGAATGCATCTGACTCCACATATTAAGTAATAATTTACAATGAAATTTGATGGCATTAAAATAGTAGTACTGGCAAAGGAACAAGCAAAAATGTGAGAGGGAAAAGGCATCTTTTAAATGGCCATCAACGATGGGAAGACAGAAAGCTCTGGAAAGGCAAAAGCTTTTTTGTTTTGTTTTAATAAGACTAACTGAAATATGTTTTCTATTTTAAACAGAATAGTGTGAGGAAGGCTGGCTTCATTGCTTTTTGGTTGTTTAAGTTTGAAATCTATAATACTGCAGAATCCATTTCAACCCATGAATAAAAAGGACTAAAATAGAGGGAAAACCTCAGTATGTCTAGATACACCTTAAATATTAAGGTATGCTTAAGACAGGAGCCCAATAATGGAAAATGTATAACACAAGGGATGTACGTGCTATTTCTATGGTAGTTTCTGCCTGCCTGTATAGTCGGATTAAAGGCAACTTTAGAACAATAGACAGGCTTTCCAACTGCAGGCTCAAGGTGGTAGTTTTATAGACATATAGGCTCTCAAGTCTCTAGGGGGAAATGTAGAAAAATAAAAACTTACTCAAGTAAAGCAATGTGCATCCAGCATTATTATGGCAACAAATCTATAATGGTATTACAATAAAATCTGGGGTAATCACATTTTCCTTCTTTGGTATTGCAGCATTAATCTCTGTCTCCTGGGAGATCAGATGGATCACGGGATATATAACGGCATGCGGAATATTTTGCCTCTTATAGCCATGGCAGTGGGACTAGTCATTTTTATTACTTAACAGTTGCTTGTTGCTATTTTCAGCCTCTTTAACAGCTAAGTATTCACGTCTGAGAACCCCTAATCCCACAGCAGTGCTGTTGATAGTATGCATTTAAAAAATCTCCTGCGTCTCCCCCCTGTACTCTTATCCTACCTGGAAGGCTTGGAGCATCCAGGCGTGGCTTTGACACAAAAATAACTGAACAAACAGGAAACTGGTACTGCCTGAGTGCCAGGCTGAGGGGGCAAAAGCGAGCTGGAGGTTACCCTCTTGTCACCTCAGGAAAAGTGTGGCAGAAGGGGAGTGCATACAATGGTTTCCTTAGTCCTATTTCTTTATAATCAAAAAGTATCCAAAATCTACAGAGGAACTAATGGCAAATAGTTTTTTTTGAAAAAATCAAATCAAGCTAATGTTTCATTTTAATACCTTTCAAGTGCCTGTATAAAGCCAGTAGCTCTTGTTAAGAGGTTAAATTTATTATTGTCTAAACAGTCTATAGCCTGGATTTCTGATTTTCTCTTAAAAACTGTTGATTGTAATTTGCAGAAGTAATGGCTGTAAATATGCAAAGATGTTTATGAATGAACACCGACCAGAAACAAGCATCTCTAAAAGTATATAAAAGTATTGTCACTGCACGTATATTTATTATTATGAGTATATTACTAAAATGAGGTTACATAACCATAGAAGCAAACTCTCAGATAATGAGCACAAATATTCACTAAAGAGAAACGTGCAAAGTATTTTCCAAATGAATATTCTAGCTGAGAACTGGAGCTTGAGAACCAGAGACACATTGCTAAGCATTCAAGTAATGGCCAGTCCTACCAACTGTTTTGTGATTCTAGGAAAGAGTAGAGAATATCTGGAACATCTGGAGAGAATCCAAATACCCAGATGATTCTAAATAAACATGAAAAACAATATCTTATTTCTAAAAGCAGTCAATGGAAACCTATGTGAACAGTTTAAACACTTTCCGTAATCTTTCCTGAACCTGCTTCTACAGCATTCATTAGTATTCTTTTGCATCTAGATATTAAATATCTTAAGGGAAGCAGATCTCACTAATATGCAGTGAGCAGAGCGGTGGCTCACATAAGCCATAGCTCTGTCGAGAAGGCTGTAGGCAAAGCTTCAAAGAGTGATGGGTCACAGCTGCTCATCCAAGGAAGACTCTTGGTGAAGTAAGCCCCGGTGTCAGGCTTTCATACCCACTCAAACACATGGGCCACACGATCCTTAAGATGATAAGGTTGGTCTTGGTGGGGTAACTCAGTTGGCTAGAGCATTGTCCTGATGCGCCAAGGTTGCCCAGTTTGATCCCTGGTCAGGGCACATATGGGAATCAACCAATGAATACATAAATAAGTGTATCAACAAGTTGATGTCTCTCTGTCTCTGTCTCTAAAAAGGAAAGATGAAAGGGTTGGATTCTCAAACTGTTTCTCCTAACTACAAGTGGGAGTCTGGTGTCTGAAATTATCAATACCTGGCACATTTTAGATGCTTAGGCTACAGCACAATATTGAGGTAAGCTGTTTTAGTGTTCTGAGACTCAATTTCAACCCACCAGCAAGCGGTTCTCAAACACTGTCTACCCTCAGAGAGCACTGGATAGCACAGATTAAAGGTTCAGTCCTATAAGACTGCCTGCCTCTACTGCAGATGCCAGTCCTACGCACGACTTCTGGCCTGTGCTTCTGACCAATCAGCTATAGATTGGGGGTCCAAAGGGCCCCCTCCTTGATAAGTCATTATAGATGCCAGTTGCAAGTCCATGTGTTACCTGCAATTCTGACTAAGTGTCTATAATCACAGGTTCCCAGGATGCCTCTCCTTGGGTTTGATTAGCTTGCCATAGCAGCTCAGAGAAACATGTTACTTACTAGATTAACAGTTTATTATAAAAGGATATGACTCAGGATCAGCCAGATGAAAGAGATGCATAGGGCAAGTCATGGGGAGAGTGGGGAGAGGGTGAGGCACTCCCATATCTCCTCCAGGTGCACCACTCTCCTCCAGTCTCCAAGTGTTCAACAACTCAGAAGCTCTCCAAACCCTGTCCTTTAGTGTTTTATGGAGGCTTTGTTGCACAATCTCGATTGAGTCAGTGGCCATTGGCAACTGATTTAATCCCAGGCCTTCTCCCCTCTTTGGGGGAGTTTAGTATCAATCCTTTTATCACATGGTTAGATCTCCTAGCAACCAACTCCCATCCTTAGTCATTAACATATCAAGAGACAACTTTGTTGCTCTCAGCACTTAGGAAGTTACAAGGGTTTCAGGAGCTCTGCCAGAAAAGGGACTGAAACCAAATATATATTCATTATAATTCATAATATCTCTTTACCATATCGAGTAACTGCAGTGATACTTGTATGAAGAAACAGTATTCATCTCTCCACTCAATGCATTTATTTGCTATTGAGTTATTGAGCATCTATGGTGGGCCACTCTCATTCCCAAGTTACCATACACTCAATTCCTCTTCTGAATCTTCTGGTTTCTATACTTTGGGAATAAAACTATGACCTCAATGGAGTTCAAGTCCTTTTCATCAGATGCAAAGCTAGAAAAAAAACTGTTTTATAACTCTGAGAAAACCTTGGAAACTCTTAGCATATTGATAAGGAATCTTCACTTCTGGTTTATTGGGAAAAGTATTTAGTAGTTTATCTGAAGATGTAAAGACAAGGCCATGGCACATTAAAAAGCACTTATTGTAGGACGTTCTCAGTGAGTCGCACTGTTTTGTGTGTGTTCTTGCTCTCCAGAGACCCTACGATGAGCTATTACATGTAAAAAGTTAATATTCAGGAAAAATGTCAAAGCAATTATACTGCTTGAGATGTAACTTGACACCCTTGAAATATCAACTCTTTTTAAAAGTATTTTAATAAAGCAGTACATTTTATATATTAATAAAACATGTATTGATATCAATAATTTATATATTATACATAATAAATTATATATAGTATAAACCAATTGATAAGTTCTAACTCCCATACGAGGGTATTTCCTTTGTGAATGGGTTAGAATACCATTTTGTTAACATATACTAGAGTGTCTCAATCAGCTGTAAGGTATCACAGGTAATTAATTACCGACAGTAGACAAAGAACCAAAATATGTGGAAGGTTTGCCTTTATAATAAGTTAGAGTTGATTTAAGGTTATCTCTATATTAATAACTCATGAATTTTTCTTGGTGCTTCCTAGAGGGAGAAAAAGGGATTAAAGGAACTGGACAGAGAGTGTGACATGCAAGTAACTTATTCTCATTTGTATCATTAAGTTAAAGGTTTGAGAATGACTGGTTTAAACAAAGGAGAAATGGTCTAATTAGGTAACCATGTAATTTATCAAACTGGGACACTTCTAAGAATAAAAGGGAGAGGAATTTTTAATTATTCCTGGTCATAAATGGCTTAAGTACTTGAGCCGTGAAGTTAGAAAAAACAAGGTCTGAATCCCAATTGTTCCAGTTATTAGCTATATGATATTGGAAAAGTTATTCTCTCAATAGAATGGTCTTAGTAATTGCTGTCTAGAAGGTCCCCTGTCAGTTAGGTTCTAAGCAGGAGACAGACACTTCACAGTTATTTGAACAGAGCAACTAATAGCTTTACCAGGGGGTTGGAGGTAATAGAGGACTGGCTAATAAGACTTGCAGCAGTAACAGCTAGAAAGCTGCTGCAGGCTGAGATAGGGATCCCAGAGAAGAACCAGTGGAAGGTACTGGCTGCAAAGTGGTTCGAGAAGGTAGCAGGGCAAGCCATCATAAGGAAGTGCTCTCCTTGTGGTGTTGGGCTGGGACTTGCAGGGTGCACGGGGAAGTTTCTGGCCTTTGGAGCTGCTAGGTGCTGCCTGTAGCAGGAGCCAGGTCCTGGAGATGTGTTCCCTGCAGGAGCCTGGCAAGGGGAGCACACCAGACCCACGAAGAGAAATCCCTTTCTCCTTCAAGTCACCCCAACACCCTCTACAGACAAAGCTTAACCTTGCACAACTTTGCAAAGAAAAATATTTAAAGGGCTCCATTCAAAGGGAATGAAGGGTATAGATTTATAGTTGAGAGGCAATGAATTGATAAATTGCACAATTACATGGAGAATCACATGAGGCCCTGTAATGAACATGCAACATGTTAACATTGAACATGTTTAGCACAGACCCTGGAATATGGTAAGTGATTAATATATGCTATGCTATTATTAAATTTTCTATGTATCACATTCTAGTCTATTATTAAATGAGGTTAGGGCTCTAATTAATTACTCTAATTGATGTGAGGCAATGAATAACGTTCAGGAAGATGCAGTGGAATATGTTCTCTGTAGAGCTAAAAGAGGGGGGAAAAAGACAATTATTTATTTGACTCATATAGGTTAGGGAGAATCCTGACCTGTGGTTAATTTTTGAAATGGAAGTGTAAGCCCCTAAAATAAAAGCAAGACTATTTTGCTAGGGCTCTAGCATAGGAACACTTTTCTCATTCTTTTTAAAATTTTATTTACTTATTTCTAGACAGGGGAAGGGAGGAAGAAAGAGGGATAGGAACATCAGTGTGTGGTTACGTCTCACATATCCCCCACTGGGGACCTGGCCTGCAATCCAGGCATGTGCCCCGACTGGGAATTGAACCAGTGACCCTTAGATTTGCAGCTGGTGCTCAATCCACTGAGCCACACCAGCCAGTGCAAGACACTTTTCCACTGAAGTTTCATTGCTTTCCTTTTGTATCGAATGAAATTGTGATGTGATCTTATTAATCTTCCATACTATTAAGACGCAGAACTGTAGAATTATCCATCCCATTTTACATTGCCTCTACTTCTCATGATTGATTCAACATTATTTTATGAAAACCAAGTTTCCCATCTTTTTCTTATTGCTACCAATGGACTACTGATTTTTGATCCTGAATCAAAATATTTTGTTAATTTAGGGCATAGCTCTTTATGTTATTTATTTATACTTTTCATACCCATCATAGTGTGTCTCGGCCTCCCAGATTACCGATCTAAAGGTGAAACATTAGGGTTTCACATTCGTTGCAATTGTCATATCTATACCTGTATTCGTTACTGTTTCCTAAATCCAGTCTTCATTTCCTGGGACAGTTGACTCCCACACAATGTTTATTTAGTGTTTCTCCTCAGAAGTAGTTTTTAGTGCCGAGTTACATGCCTTGACCTCTAATGAAATTAGATTTACAGACTCCCACACTTTTTCCCTTTAATGATTTTCTTTACAATTTTACATTTCCTACTCCTTTCTAGCATATATAATGACTCCTTTAGATATAAACTGTCAGTACCTATGTTATTTTTCTGGAAAATTTATTTTCCTGGATATAGTACGTGTAATGCAAGGTTTAAGAGCCTCCCGTCGCGTGTTTCTTGAACCATGAAGAGGGTCTTCAAATCTTTTCCTGTCACAGTTCTCTTTTATGTCGTTATTTTTGTTTGTTTCTGTTTTAGGTGTTTCAGTCATGTCAATGAACATATTAAAAAATTGAAATTAAAAGTATGGAACTAGTAGTTCAGAGCAGAGGGGATATCAACTAAACTTACCCTTCCTATATTATACTGTTTCACTGCATTTCTGCCACGTGTGAAATGTCTACTAAAGACAGTTTTATAGGAAAATGGATTTGAGAAAAAATTTAATATTTCATATTTTACTTTGTCATGACTCTTGAGTATTGCTGTACTAAAAATGCTCTGAGAGAAGAGTAATAGTTAATTATAACGATCAGAACTGGTTCTAGGTCTGGACACTGGAACACTACAGTTTGTCGTTTTAAAGCTCTCTCTGTAGAGACAGAGGTGCCTCATCTTAACCACTCTCTCAGAATGTAAGAAATGCCCCTGCTTCAGAGAGCTGCAGACCCCGCCACATCTGCGTATTTGCTGTCCCTGGATCGGCTATCCTGCTTCCACTGCTTTTCGCTCTTGCTCATTGCTGAAAACAAAAAACAAAACCAAATTTAAAAAAACCTTTCTCACTCTCTGGCTAGTCCCAATTCTCAAATATATTTATGGTTTAGCTCAAATCTTCTCCTTAAAACCTTGTACATACACATATGTACAAATGACATCATACATCTATGCACATATACATGCACACACACATATACACATGCAGTATATGTGTATATATGTGTATATACACATATACACACATACACATATATTTATATTTATATTATGTTTATTTATTTTGCTTAGTGCCCCAAATGAAAATAATAAATCCATAATACTTATTATGGTCTATGGTAGGTGGTCAATAGCTGTATGTTGGTTCATTAAAACAAGTGTTTGTTGAGTTTATGTTGCTTTGGTGGGTGGGGAAGAAGACACCAGGCATTCCTCACAAGACTGTCTAGTGACTGCAGGAAAGGTGCACGTACATACGTGAAAGAGCAGAGCGCAGCCTAGACCCAGTGTTCTGGAGGACAGGCCGCTGTGCAGTGAGAGTCAGGGAAGATTGGGTAGGGACCTTACATTTGAGTGGGACCCTAACACGAGGGGATGGAAATAGATCCTGGACAGAGGGAGAAGCGGGTGGAGATATCTGCTGCCTCAAAGGCAGTGCGTCAACTGTAACGGAGAGCGAATCTCACCCGGAATCCTAAATCGAAGACTTTAGCCTGTATGACATTGAAACTTAAAAACCACTGCACTTTTAGCAGGCTCTCCTAGAACTGGGAAACACCATGTATCCTCATATGAAACCACTTTGGTCCTAACTATGTGTAATACTTTCCAGATTCTTATAGATACTAGGTATGATTATAGTAGAAATGAACTAATGCAGAATAAGCTAAAATATTTTTCTTCAGGCAAACGTAATGAATATTTCCTTTCCAAGATTTTGTAAGGCTTACCATTAAAAAGTAAAGTATATTTTAATGTCAAAATATTTTCAGAGTTCTGTTAAGGTTTGATTTTCAAAGCTGTTAATCTGGAGTATGGTTCTATTTTTTCTTAATAAACATGATAGCTCTACGTACTGTGATGTAAACTCTTAATAAATGCTAAGAATGCAAGTGGAAATTTGAGGCATAGTATCTCTAAACACCTTTCCACATAGGCACTCCTGCTGCCGTGTTTGTAAATGTATCTCTTCATGTAAATGTTAGATTAGACTGAATGATGAATTTAAAACAAGTGGGTACACTTGCTGTGGCCCAAATTAAGCCTGTTCTAAAGTTGCTATAGCAACATTATCTGTACCAAATGTCCCACTCTAAAAAATAATTGGAAACATTTCCTGTTATTTAGGGAGAAAAATAAAATCGCTATTAATTTTTTATATCCTGCTATACAAAATGTGTTATTCTCCTGCAAATTTTTTTAAAATCAGCAAAATTCATGAGTAGGTATATGAAATTATTATATAATTATAACAGCAAAATCAAGAAAATAAGAATATAATTAGTTTGCCGGCATAATATGACATACCTAGGAGCTAAATAAAATATTTGAATAAAGATACTCTTCTTTCTTGAATAACACAAGATCAGATAGTAGTTTGAATAGTTCCTTTGGGCTTTGCATATATGAATTATTTACCAATTGGATCATGGGCCAATATCTTCAATATTTGGAAAAAGTAAAGGAGCAGCTGAAATTTTCAGATTACTGGTAGGTTAGTAAATAAACTCAAATGACATAAAAGCACGTGACAATTCAAGACGCAGAGAGATCTTTAAATTTTTTAGGATGGTATCTCAAAAGAGTGTACATTTAGAATTTGACCACAACAGCTACTTGATGTAATACAAGTCTAGACCCAGATGGATTTCTTTCTGAAAATGATTTAAATCAAATCTTTCAATAAATTGTTCCCATAGGAAATTATTAGGAATTATTGTAACATTTTTAGGAAAAGCAAAGACTCACATGAAATGGGAAAAACCCCCTACAAACAACATAGTATTTATTGGTTAATAACATGTGAATGTATACTCTGATTTTACTCAACATGTCAATACTACTTTTTTCCTTGAGTTTATAAAGGCAATTTCTCTCAATGTAATTTTCATTCTAAAGTGCCACTTCATGCTTCATTATCTCTGAGTGAGAGGTACAGTTTGTAGTTGGCCTTCAGCTTCATTGGTGAGACATGGGTTGCAAAGCTCAGTTTATTTTTCTAAGCATTTGAGTGAGGTGACTAATACTTTTTCTTGTATAGTAATTAGGTTTTCTTTTTTTAACAACACTAGACTCAAAATGAAAGTGGTATACTGTTGGAAACAAGATGAAAACATATAAGCTAGAACATTTTGGAGAATGCTTAATTCAATTTATTTGCAAAATAAAAATATTTCTATTTGCTCAAACTTTGACTCCATTTTTGTCTTCAGTTTCCACTGCTGTTTCTACCAGGTATCAGCCATGCTGAGTATGATGGCATAACTCAGAGCAAACATGAATAAAGTGGAAGATTCCCAGCTACTGGTTTTAAACAACTTTTTGGCACTAATGGGTAGCAGCTGGCAGCTCCTATGTCACCTTGAGAAGTGGATTCTAACCTGAGTCTGCAGGTCTGCCTAGAGTAGCTTTGGCCATGACACACATACAAGCACATGCATGTGCTCACACACGACACACACATGTAAAGTGTCATGGGTCATGCCAACATTTGAAAGTAAGTTTAGGTAAAGGAACAGTTGTCATCAAAAGAGATTAATTAGAATCAGCAAGGAAGACAAAAATTAGTAAAGAAAAATTGGTGAAAGAAAGATTTGTTAAACTGTGAGATTGAGAATTGTGAAAACGGAGGCACTTTTGCTGCATTGGGCAACGTAAAGATCCTGGTAGACCTTGACAAGAAGCACACTGATGGAAAGCTGGGGCTAAGGAAGTTAGGGTGAGTGAAGGGATGTATGAGAAATGAAGAAGTGGAGGTGAGGGATGCAGTTACCTTGTGGGAGTGTGTGGGAGTGTGTGTGTGTGCGTGTGTGTGTGTGTGTGGAGTTGGCTATGAGGCAGCATGGAGAGATAGGGTGGTGGCCAGAAAAACACAAGGGATTCAAGGACTTTTAAAAAGTTGATTTTAGTGGATTAGTTGTACATACTTGTTAAAAGTTTTATGTCTGTTTTCTCATCTGTAAAAGAGGCAAAATTAACAATAATACTTCCAGTGGTTGCTGAGAGTTAGGAGGTATTGCAAGCAAAGCACTAGCACTGCACTTGGTGTATGGCCCAAGGCCCCAGGTAAAGAAAGCAGTGTAGTTAGTCACAATGTTCCAGGGGTTTAGAGGTTAGCTCCTGGGAGCCTAGGACAAAGGCAAAACCTGTCTTTGGCAAGGTTAATCCTTAACCGTGCAATTTATGATCTAAATGAATACAAGAATATACTGTGTTTTGTGAACTCACAACTGTAAACTTACTTTTGCCCACCCCTGTGTGTGTGGGTGTGTATAAAACATTTAAATAACAATGTGTGATTTAATTAGTAGTTCAAGTGAACAAGGAGTGTCAAACTGCTAAGTCATGTTTACATAATAAATGGTTTGTTCAAATACTGCTGATGCTAAATATTAAGAAAAATATCTGAATATCTTGAGTTTAAGCTGGGGAGATAAGAGAAAGTGTTATAGGAAAAGTTCCTATATTGGGACTTGGAGGATCGGTCCCTAAATTGGACCTTGAAGGATTATCTGGATTTGAACCAGCTGAAAGGTAAGGGAAGGGACTTCCAGGAGGGTGAATAGAGAGAGGCCAGATGAAGCCCCTCACCAAGGAGATGATAAGGATAAGAGAGTAAAATGAGTTAAGACTGAAAAGGCAGTGTATTAGGTTTCTAGGGCTACTGTAACAAATTACCACAAAGTAAGTGGCTTAAAATCAAACTACCACAGATTAAGTGGCTTAAAATTTTATTCTCTTGCAGTTCTAGAAGCCAGAAGTTCAAAGTCACAGTGTCAGCATGGTAGGTTCCTTACGGAGTCTCTGAGGGGAAATCCATGCCATGTCTCTCTTCTGGCTTCAAGGACTGACAGCAGTTGGTGGCTTTCTTTTATTGTAGATGCGTTACTAATAACTGCCTCTCTCATTGCACGACCTTCTCCCTTTGGGTCTGCATCTCATCTCTGTCTCTGTTTTGTCTTCTTATAAGGACATTAGTCATTGGATTAGTGCCCACTATAATATGTTAAAACCTATATCTTGATTTTAACCAATTAAATCTGCAAAGTTCTTATTTCCAAATAAAGACTCATTCTGAGGTTCCAGGCAGACAGGAATTTGGGGGGAAACTATTCCACCCAGTGTAGGTAGCTTAGGAAAAATGTGGTCTGAGACAGGCTGTAGCTTACAAAAATTGTTACGTGAAGGTATAAACAATGCTTGAACACCTTTTAAAAACAACTCACTAAACAAGGTCTTCCACACTTTCTCAATTGCTTTTCCCAAACACTAGAACAGCAGTTTTTTCACTGCCAAGCATAATAGCCCTCAAGAGTAGAATTTATGTGTGGTGGGAGTAATTTGATTTGATTTCAAAGAGGGGAAATCCATCCCATGTCTCTTTCCATTTGATCTCAGAGAGGCATGAAGAAGAACAGCCTGGGTAAAGCAGGGACAGCAGGCACTCAGGGGCAGAGTCCTTGGCTAGGAAGCATGGGTGCTGTAGCCTCTACAGGAGAAAGAGGGCCAGGGTGGGGGGAGAGGGCCAAGAAGGAGAGCTCATGGGAGAGGCACTTCTTCCTGTATTCTATCTGACTGTTTTATTTTATTTTCCTGCTATTTTCATTACTGAAAATAGTTGTTTTCAAAGTTTTGTTTGCAGAGAATCTGTGGTCTTTGTTGAAAAGGTGAATTCTAGGAGTTTTTTTTTTTTCTTTTAGAATATTGCTTATTACAGGAGGCACATTTTAATGTTTTTTTTTTCAATTTTATTTTAATTTTAGAGACAGGGGAAGGGAGGGAGAAAGAGAAGAAGAGAAACATTGATGTGTGAGAGAAAGATAGATTGGCTGCCTTCCATATGCACTCTGACTGGGGATCGAACCCGCAACCCAGGCATGGGCCTGGACCAGAAGTTGAAATGCCTACCATTTGGCGTGTGTGACAACACCCAACCAACTAAGCCACACCAGCCAGGGCCAAGGCTCTGTTTTGGACCTACTAAATCAGAGACTCGGTGGGGGAATCCTGGCACTATGCATTTTTCACAATCTCACCAAGTGATTCTTAAGCATAATAACATAAGAGAACCATTAAATTAGAGTTTGGTTTGGATTTCAGGTGCATATATTTTTAGGAAAGTTAAGGGGATACTCTTCTTCAGATTATTTTTTTTTAGAAGAATGAAGATTATGATTTTGAAATGGGTTAGTTCCTAAATCCAGAATTACTGGGGTCCAGGTCAAGTACAGGCAGGATCCCATGTGAGGAAGAATGTGGACACAGAGTCTCTAGCTACCTGAACAGAGGACAATTGGGATGTAGTTGAAGAGATGAGAGAAAACATGAATTGCCTTTTCCCTCCTTTCTAGCTTCCAGCATTCACACACTGGGGATTAAGGGTTAGGCTTCCTTAGTCTCACCTGGGAATATGAGTGAGTGAGTGTGTGTGTGTGTGTGTGTGTGTGTGTGTATAGCATAATACATATTTTAATATACTTGTCAACATATGAGATATGGCTGTGAAGAAAGAGCATGGTATTCATATTGTCTGTACCATCTTATAACATCTTTGCTAATTTCTAGTTGTTTTGAGAATGTGTAACTTCTAACTGTTAGCAGTTCACAATAATGGCAATATTTACGAATGTATATTTGAAGCTCATTATTTGAAAAGGATGTTGGTGCTTCTTTTAGGTGCATGGTGAGAGTGCCTTATATAGGCTGAAAATAGAATCATTGCCACTTTCAGAATATTGATGGCCAATGAGGAGAAGAGGTAGGATACTTGAATTCTAAGAAGTTTTAGAAAAACCCAAATAATTCCCTTCCCAAGCCTCAGAAAGAACAATAATAACTGACTTGGAAAGATAAAATGGACTGCATAAGAAAATATATTCAGTTTCCTAATATTGTTAGATAATTGATGGAGTCCTGGAACTGCAGTGATTTTTTTCCTGTTCAATTGAATTTTCCACCATTACTCTAAAGGATCTGAATGCAAAGCAAATGAGAAAGGCAACTTTGCAAAGCTCTATCTTCATCATAAATTTATTACATACCTCTAATAAGATCCTGCTCTAACTCAGCTGAGGATTTCAGAAGATTTTCTCTTCTCTGGGAAAAGAAAGAGGAAAATGGGGTATGTATTCAAAGCCACGTGATGCTTTCTTATTAGAGAATTTATTACATTAGCGTTTGATTAGTTTGAACTTCTAACTTCTCCTCTAGGCCAAAATAAAAGCCATCTAGGACTGTGTTTAAAAGATCTGTTCACCATTGTCATAATCAATACTTCTTCAGTACTGTAAGGCTCATCAGAAAACTTTCCAGCATTCCTTCTTCATGTTTGACAATTTCTTTCTATTCTGGTTTTGAGCATTAATATGTTAAGCATACTGAAGTTTTCACTGATAAACTCTAGTCAAGAGGAGTAGGTGAATAGTTGACATTCTTAATGAGGGCCTCCCTTTCACAAGGAAGTAGCACATGCAGAGAAGCCCACAGGTTGTGGAGTAACTGGGACGAAGCATAATCTCAAATTATGGATCGCCTACACACCTGGTAAAGTGACCTTGGGCAAATAAGTTTTCCAAGCTTTAGAGTCCTCATTTACATAATGTAGCATTGTTGTCAAACTTAGCAAAGTATTTTCTAAAATATGCCTGCTACATAATAGACGCTTAACAAAGATTTGTTCTTTCCTTTCTTTCTAATTGCTAGAAAGTCTCTCAATCTGAAATACCAGCTGCTGTGGGCATCACAGGTGTTCTGAAGACTACGGGTGGGCCAGAATTGTTGGAACCTATGCTGAGTGAGGGTAATGGGGGGCCCAAGGTGAAACTTCGCAACAGAGTGATAGGAAAATAAATCATTTTCTGATCATCTCTGACTCAGCACACAGATGGAAAAAATGCCCAGTATTTACTGAGGGCAGGTATGGTCTTGGCACTTTTATTTATTCATTTAATTCCTATGTCAACCTTAAGAAATGAAATCAATAACCCTTTATAGAAAGCTAACATAACTTGCCAAAAGACACATGCAGTGTACAGCAGTGTAGGAACAACACACTGATGTTTGATGTAACTGCTAATACAGTGGCTCACACTGGTGAATACATCAGTGAGTTGTCTGTTCTTCATGTCAAAGAATGGCAAGATCAAACTCCCTTATTCATGAATCACCCTTTAATCTATGGCAAGCACAGAAATCTGAAAAGATATAGAAATTATAACAGAGTAACAAAAACATTAACTTCACAGTCAGATAGTTGTGGGTTTGAATATGGCTCTGCCACTTATTATTTATGTGTCATTGGGAAAATTATTAAACTTCTGAAGCTTCACTTCCTCATCTAAAAATGAGAATAATGATGGTACCTACTTCATGGAGTCATTTAAGGATTATTTGAAATAATGCCTGTAAAATACTTAATACAGTTCCTGGCATATAATTATGACTTTATTTTTAGTTATATTAAGACACTGCAGTCTCAAAATGTTTCACAAAGTTGAATGAATAACTTTTTGCATCAGACTCTCTGGGGATCTTATTAAATAAGGTTTCTGGGCCTCACTCTGCACCTCATGAATTGGAATATCTGGGCCGTGGGAATTTGCTTTCCAAATAGCTGGCCATATAGAGTTGAGATCAGGTACTGATGCTATCCATCATTCATTCACTCCTCTCCTGGCAACAATATCCTGATTGCCATCTGGGGAATCACACCCATCCCCTGCTCCACTCTTACTTCTGGTGGACCACCTGACCTGTGTTGGTACCTGATTGACATTCCCCTGGACACAAAGACTAGAACAGAACTGTTCCAGTCAGGCTGATGTGATATATTGAGACTGCTCAATACGTTGCTGGAATGCTAGGGCAAAGATAAGCACTCTCTCCCATTTGATATGGACCTGAAGGGATGTAGCTCTGGGAGTGCTGGCAGCCATCTTGTGCCCATAAGGCAGGGTGGCTATCTGAGTAGAACCAGAAGAAGCAAAGCTAAAAGATGAAGAAACAAGTTTCATGCTAATGGTGTCATTTGAGCCTCTGGTCTAGCTACACCTAAAGCCAGACTGACTCTTACACTCTTTTTTTTCCTCACCCAAGGACATGCTTATTGATTTTTAGAGAGAGGGGAAAGGAGGGACAGAGAGTGGGAGAGAAACTTCAATGTGAGAGAGAAGAAACATGGACTGGTTGCCTCTTGTATGCACCCTTATTGGAGACTGAAACCACAACCCAGGCATGTGCCCCGACCAGGGATTGAACCCACGACCTTTTGGTTTATGGGATGATTCCAGAAAAACTAACCCACACTGGCCAGGGCTCCTATACTTTTCAGTTATAGAGCCAACAGAATCCCTTTTTACTTAGATCATCTTGGATTATGTTTATTTTTTTACAAGTCACCAAAGGCCATAATAAATCAGATAACACGTTTGTTATGACAAATATTTTGTTATGACAAATTTGACAAATATTTTGTCAAATGAATACTCGTTAGGTCTTAATTCCACACATCGGCACACCTTGACACACTGGGCTGGACCACGCGTGTAGACCTTCGCAATTCTTTTTGCCTAGGCTTGAGGCAAGGCAAGTAGCTTCCTAGATTTCTCTCCTCTAAACTGATAACTGGATCTTGGCATTCTAGGGCATACAAAATACATACAAGAACACCCTACTTAACTTTGATGCTTTGATTAAAACTTGGTTCTACTTGCCAGAGGCACAAAGTCAAATATCTAAAAAGGGGCCAGGCAGGAAAAATAATTAAGTAAAACAGGCTGGGAGTCCAAGGAAAACATCAAGGCAAATCTGACATTAAATGCACAGCCTCACTGTTAACAAGACAACAGGGAGTAAAAAAACTGGAGGATTTGGGAGCTCTTGTCTTCTTTAAAGGAGGCAGCTGCTACTGAGATCCAGCCAAAAGTTGCCATAGGGGAATAGAGTCCCAATATTACCAGAGTAGTCAAGCATCTTGAATTTTATATGAAATCTCCTGAATTTTAAACACTAACAACTCAAATTTTTGAAACATGATGTGCCAGCTGACACCATGAGAGCCAAACTACAGACACACATGGACTCCCTGTAATCTCCTTGGTAGACTCCCAAGAAATGGCAGAGGAGAGAGTTTGGGGAGGCTTTCACAAGCAGGAGATTACCCGGGTCCATCTACAGACACGTGGAAGAGAATAAGGAGAAAAGGTCCATAACCAAACATGACAAGAAGAAAAGTCTCTTCTCTCCATCCATAGACTAGCTCATTGGTTGGCACTTGGGCTTCTTAGGAATGCATTATGCTCCTTTCTCTTCCCATATAAGATTTTCCTCTCTTGGGGAAGGAAACCCTTTTTCCAGAAATTAGGTGGTGCTGCTAACAGTCTCTATCCAGCTGTTTTCTTTTCCCTTTTAAAACCTGGTAGCATTTTCTGGTTTCTTTCCAGAAGCCGTGATTAGCCAGAAATCTGGCTGTGGGCAGGTACTGAATTAACCTTACAATCCTAAAGAGAAACAATCACTTAAGAGTCCATTTAATTAACCAAATGTTTTTATGTGCTTTCAACATGGACTCTTCTAAACTATGGTAATCTCCCCTTACAGACACATTCCACTTTTAGATTTGCAGGGCAGGGCACAGAGGATCATTGGTACAGATAAAAATGTTGTCTTTCTTATTCAGGCCTTCAAGATTGGGAGGCGAGTGATTGACAACACATGGCCTTCTCCTTCTCAACATTTGTAGGTGGGAGCATACTAAGATAAACATCCAAGGCAGACAAACAGAAAAAAGAAAGAGAAAGGAAGGAAGGAAGGAAGGGAGGGAGGGAAAGGAAGGAAAGGAGGAAAGAAAGAAGGAAAGAAGGAAAGAAGGAAAGGAAAAAAGGAAGGAAGGAAGGAAAAAGGAAAGGAAAGAAGGAAGGAAGGAGAGAAAGGGACAGAGGGAGGGGAAGACAGGCTCCAAGAAGGTTAACATAAACCTGTGGAATGTGAAATGCTGGTCCCTTATTTATGTTTATACTAGTGAAGGACTATAGAGATATATCTTATGGTTGCTCAGCTGCCCATAGCCCATTCCCACCCTATCTCCTCTTAGTCCTCATCAAATACCCAAAAGCATTCAAGGTCCTGAACTATTGCTCCAATTTGTAACTTATGGTTTGTTGTTCTATTTCTAGGGGAATCAGGAGAAATGGGGAATTATTACAGAACTATTGCTTAGATAATCAGAAAAGGTACATATTATAGGAGTAAATATCTGCTATTTTCTTGACTAGCTAATGGGATGCTTAGCAAAAAAAAAAAAAAAAAAAAAAAGTCAACATGAGCTAAAGGTATAGAATGATGGGACTGGAACCAAAACAAGAGTTTACTGGGTTATTGACCAAGTGTGTATGAAATCAATAATCCCTGAGTAGGACATCTCCCAAACGAAACAAACAGAATTTCTAATTCTGTACTTGAACTGGAGAGTTTTTGTCTCACTCAGCACAACTAGTTTATCCTCACCACAGACAGGTCTAGCTAGTGGAGCTGCTGTTAGTTTGGGATCCTGAGTGACCATACGGAAGAGAGTCCATGCTGACCAAAAACAAACATGCAACATGAGGAAAGAGTAACATTTAGCTATGTTAAGGCCCCAAGATTTCAGAGGAATTTTTTTTTTGCAGTATCGCAAAGTTTATCCTGACTAATAAAAAGAAATGCTAAAAAAAACAAGGAATTTGCCTTGTCTCTGGAGCAAGGGGAAAGAAATTAGAAATAGGGTAGCAGCTAGTGGTAAACTTTCTTCCTTCTGTCCTCCTGCTTTCCTTTCTTACTCTATGCACAAAAAAAATGAACCAATTCTGTCAATTTTCAGTTCTAAATTCACACATATGCCAACTTTATAAAATGAAAATAACTGGGAAAACGTATGAAGTACACAGCTTAGTCTTGTGCATAATTTAAACATTTTTAAAATTTTTATGTATTCAAATGCATTCATGAAAGGAGACATTAGCATGAAAAGCAGATGAGAAGTCAGTTTTCAGTTCTCCTAGTCTTGCTGTTCCTTGCCAAACATTCTCTTGGTAGTACATACCTATCCTTTTTCTTCCGAAGATATTCAGGGTCCTAGACACTTTTTCTACTCTATTAAAATGTGCATTCAGAAAACACTGACTTAAACTCATTCACTCACTTAGTCTTTGACACTCGTCTTCTGTGTGTGACAGGCACTGTGCTGTATCTGTCCTAAAGGGAGCTCACAGAGTAGTGGGAAAGCTAACCTACAAATAAATCCTTGATGAGAAGTGTGTTAAATAGATATCCACACTAGAGCAGGGACTAGAAGAAAGGGCATTTGGTGGTCTTGGGATGTTAAGAGAAAAGTTACTGACAAGAATATGGTGACTTTTGCTCTGTGAAAGATTATTCTGATGACGTTATTGTGGATGGTATGAAAAGGGTGAGATCGGACAGAGAGAACCAAGTTAAGCAAGAGGTAAGGTCATCATAAACTAGGACAGTTAGCAAGGGGGTTAGAGGGAATGGAGAGGAGAGGACTTGTGGCAGAGATATTAGGAGGCAGACACTAATTTGGATTTGAGGAGTGAAAAACAGAGAGGAGCTTAGGAATATTCTAGAGTAAGGGGTCAGTGAATTTTTTCTATAATAATGGGCTGGCTAGTAGCTACTTTAGACTGTGATTCATATACAGTTTCTGTTGTATAGCCTTTATTCTTTACAATATTTTAAACATGTAAAAGCTGTTCTTAGTTTGAGGCACGGATTTGGCTCACAACCTATGTTCTAGATTAAAATATCGCAAGGGGGATATCTCGAGTTAGACAAGAGAAGGACAGAAGGTTCAGCCTGCAAAGGAAACTGAAAAGTACCGGCCAATGTAACTAACTAGGTCACTGTTCTGTCACAAACGGGAAGACACTTTCAATAAGACCGAAATTTTGGCATACCAACCAAAGTGCCCTTGGTTATAAAATCTGTTTTTACAACATGTTCTTTGTTTTAGAAACCTTTGATTCATTACTCCTTTGATGTCTTTATTCTCAGTCCTATATGCTCAGTATGTGCTCTTCTGCTGCACTTGTCATTTCTGGTTATACTTGCGGACAGAAAAAGGGGCACCGTAATAAATCTAACTGAAAGTAACCTCACAGGGTGATCTGATCATAAATTCCTAACTGGTCAGGTTATGGTTGATAGTTACATCCAAAGCATATAACTTCTTTAATCAAAGGTTTATCTTTGCCTAAAGCAAGCCCTGTTCATTGTTCTTGTGCATCTAGGTTAACACACCTTTGAAGTATCAGAGTAATCCTCTTTTTCAGACCCCTTGAAGGCATAACCACCCTCAAGGGAGCAAATAATCTTGTTCAATATCCTGTAATCCAATCCCTGCCTTGCTTTCTCCTACCTCCATTGAATTTTCCTTATGTTCCCTCTTTAACTCCCAATGTATAAAAGAAACTCATTCTCTGGAGCATTTGAGACCTTGCTTCCTGGCATTTTCATCAATTTGGCTCAAATAGAATCTTATATAAATTTTCTATAGTTTTGGATTTTTTTTTATGTCAACAACTGCCTTAAATACTTGGAATTAAGAATATAGGTTTCTCATTACAAAGCCATAACCCATTATATGCTTTAATAGTATATGTTTTTTGGATTGATGTATAATAGTTGCTCAATACATGTTATTTGAGTCAATTAATAATAATGATAAAATTTCCATTGAAAAGTAAATTTCTGTTCACTTAGAAAATAGTTACCAATCTCAGAAAGATTAAAAGTTTTCAACTCTGGGAGTATAGAAAGCAGTTAGGAGGGATGCTTTTCAATGTCATTTGTATTTTTACATTTGGATTAAAATGAGGATAAAGAAATGTTTCTATTTTATCCTAAATAGAATGTCTAGGCCATCAAGTATGAAAAACTGCTCCTCTCCCCCCTAATTATTAAGTATTAAAATACACACACATAAATGTACATACAATTAATTCTTGGTTATCTGAAGGTGGATTAACTGGTTTATGGAGTAATCAGTTTATGGATTAGTCTGTTTTCAGAGGGAGCTGGTGAAGGTGCAGTAGATTTAGGGTTAGGTCACTTCCTCCATGGGGGCAGTAAGTAAGCCCTGGGGCATGTGCCCTGCTTGTCAGGAGTTATACAGTCTGACATACTCGATCTAATCTATCATCCAAAGTTTGTCCAAAGTTTGGCTCTTTAGCTCCTGCTCCTTGAAGAGCTGTCCCGAACTCCAGTCTTACAACTACCTAATTGTTCAGCCTCACTAGGAAATGAGAGCTTCTCAGATCCCAGCTGTGGTTTGTCCAAAGTTTGATCTGCGGATTGGCTTATCTACTTTGAGGTGATGACAAGCTGACTGTGGTTTTAGTTGAACTGTGTGGTTCTTGGGTTATCTGTAAACTAGTTCATTTCTGCTCACCCCTCAAAATTATCTTTGATAATTATTGACAGTAATTATACATTCTCCTCTAAATTGTCCTAAAAATGTAATTTCAAGTATGCTGGTCAATTATGTTTATCCTCTAAAAGATACATTTCATTTCAGGAATCCTATGACATAGTTCTACTTGTTTCCAGTATGATGTTCCTGTGACAATGTAAAATTGTCCAATTTACAAAGTTGTTTTTTAACATTCACCTGCAACAAAACAAAACACACACACACACACACACACACACACACAAACAAAAGCCCCTCCAAAAAACCTGGGCTGAAATTGATGTCTTAACTTAGGCACTGGTTTCCAAATGCTTAGAGCTAGCTGACTATTAGTATACTGATCAGTGTAGCAGGTCTTTACTCCAAAATGTCTTTACTTCCTAACATCATCCATATCTTTTGATTTTTTATTGCACTCTTTAATTCTAAGATATAAGAAGGCAATGCATGTTTAAAAAAGCTTATGAGAATAAAAAAAAAACCAACAAAGAAATATGGTACTACAAGCTGAAATCCACAGAGTGCTCTATCATCTCAATACCAGAAGAATAAACAGAATGAGTTAGTGAGGAGATGTCAGAAAGACATAGGAAGAAGCCATGTGGGAATCTGAGTGTGGGACAAAAGTAAGTAAAATGAGAAAAAAATAAAGTGGAAGAAAACCTACAGCTCTTGCTGGCCTCACTCCAAGCTGAATGCCTCTCTTCTCAACACCTTCTATAAAGAATAATGACATTTATTTATAATTTTTAAATATATCTGCCTGAGGGAATGGGGGTGCTGTGTGGAGGGGGGCAAAGGAGGAAAATTGGGACAACTACAATAGCATAATCAAGAATATTGACATTTAAAGGAAGCCTGGTGGTAAGTCACACACAGTCATAAGAAGTACTAATATGCTTCTGAATTAAAGCTGTGGGTGTGAAGGCCGAGTAAGCTTTGTTATTTTAGGTATTTCCATGAGTTACATTTTTATAGTTTCTTCTTAGATCTCTGGTAGAATATTCAGGTAAACTTTGGAGAATGCATTCGATTAGTTAACAGTCACAGCGGGGCACTATGTTGCTAAATGAGATTGCTTTAAACCCACTTTACCTCTTAATATTACCTCTAGCTCCTTGTTCGCTGCTAGACATTTTGTTTTTCTCCTCAATCCCTTAACGTTCAATGTTTAAACAATACAGTGAATTTAAAGTAACTGAGAGAGGGTAGATAATAACTGTAATTCCCTCTTCCTCTGATCCTTCACCCCTCTTCCTGGTGCTTTGTACTTCAGGTTTCATCTTGGATGCCCAAAGTTCCAAGAGTCTCATTCTGCAGACATAGGGAGCTGTCCACACTGAAGGCCTCTGAAGTTCAGCCCCAGAATTTGTATGTCTCTGGAAGTCATTAAAACTTCAGATATTCCAATTCTGTCTCAGGCATGCCCACCTCCTTGAGGTTGGGTAAGTTCATATCATTAGTTCTGGTCATTGAGTTGAGAGTAGAAGTAAAAAAGCATCTCTTCTAGGCCAAGGGATTGAATTACTAGTGTAAGAACCTCTAGAGTGATTTTTTACCCTGGGCTGTCTGTAGTGACAAGTAGTATTTGAGATAGTGGTTACTCTCTTATCCAGGATCCAGAGTGAAAGATGTGGAGCAGAGCCCTAGCTCACCTTCAAAGGGCATGAAGTAAAAGTGAGAGATAAAGCATTGTTTTCAGAAGCCAGTAAGTTTGAGGGATATCTATTTTCTGTAGCATAACCTAGCCTATACTCTGACTAATATACCAACTAATACTTCTCCCCCCTCATTAGTATACAGGAAAACATAGACTTATTGAGGGTGGAAACTTTATCTATATTGTAATGATCTCTTACATATCTTTAGTACCTGTACAATGCTTAGAGTATGAGCAATAACCATTCAATAAGAATTTATTTATTTAAAAAATAAGTGACTCTACTTCTTGCTATGGTGATATAGGTTGTAACGGCAGTGAATAAAGGTGGTTTCTCATGCAAACAAATCAGAGTTTTATTAGCTAAGCAAGTCATAGGTTTTTGTTCCAAACACTACCTAATGGTGACTGTAGATACATTGGAAGCCTGGTGTATGAGATGATTTCAGTTAGATCTGGGCTCCTTCAGAAAATGTAATTTGGGCAGCCGCTTGAGCAGCCTCATGAGTAGAAAGCCCTAAATCTTCTTAACATGAGTTATTTAGGGGCCTAATTGGCACAACTAGGAGAGAGAAACAGACATACTCAACCAGGACAATTGTAATAAATAAGGCCTTGCTGATTAACCAACATTCTATTTGTAGTTATCAGTATTGTAACAACTTAATTATAACTTAGCTGAATTTTAAAAGAGATTCTAGTTGTGAATTATTAAGGTCATTTCATACTTTTTTACTGGAAAGAAGAAAATTTTGTTTTACAAACTTTAAGCAAATGAAAAAGATTCATTGATTTTGCCAACAAGAATTCACTTCTTCAAAATGCTTTCTGAAATGCCTATAAAGAGAAAGATTTCCTATAATAGACACACTACTGTGTGATTATAGTCCCTGTACACTAAGAGCAATTACAATAAAATTGCAATAAAAGTATGAACATCTTTTGCCAAGAGCCAACTCCATAGCAGGCTGATGCTGAAAGAGGGAAGCTAGAAATATGTGAGGGTATTTCCCAGAGGCCTAATTAGGCCATAAGAGTCATCCAGTTATAACATCCCAAGATGACGTTAAATGGGCTTCAGCGAGGTCATCTAAAGAGGGTGATGGTAGCATTAGTGTAGGCGGGTGATGATGTTCAGACAGGTGGCTGACAGGGTCCAGGTCCTATGTGGTGTCTCACTTTGTATATAATAGCAACTATACAACATTATCTAAACTGATTCCTGGAACAGAAATTAGAAATGGAGGCCAAGAAGGAGAGTGAAGACCTGGGGCCCTAGAATGCACTGAGTTTCAGAACCCAAGTTCAAGTGAGGCACTAAGCAAAAAGCCCTGATAGTGACAGTCAGAAATGAAAATAAATAGACAATAGCCAAGAATCCTATGGGAAAGTTACACTAAATGATTTGTTTTCATAATCATTGATCTCCTTGCTGCTGCAGACAAGAGTGGTGGGAGGTCGGACGGGGGGGTTGCTGGCAGGCAGCGGGCAGAAGCGACGTCTCTCCTGACAGTGATTACCAAACGCGATAAAATTGATCAAGTCTTAACCAGTCGTGTTTTATTTTTTTGTCGAATACTATTAGTTTCTTTTGTTCTTAAGATTAGGATTCTTCATAAACTGGAAAAAACAAGGAGATTCTAGAGATTGTAAATATTCAGCAATTGAACAATTTGTTACAAAAGAATATAAAATATTTGAGTTATCACAATGACTAGAAACTAGAAATTACTTTATAAATTATAAAGTTATTTTATAATTTTATTTATGAAGGATATGTGTACTCAATTGATAAAGTTATAATTTATGAACAATCTATTCTTTCAAGATCTCAAACCAAACATGGCAAATTTGTAAACAAATAAATTATTCTTTATATATTTAAATGTTCGTGAAAAGCAATGCACTTTTAGATTTCTTGTAAGTGATAAAGTGTTTAGTCCTTAAACCACTAATCTCTTTTCATTCTTATCTTGGGCAATATCACATCCGCTCACGAATTTCACTCTATGGTACTATAATTAGATGACACAGCATAAAAATTTTTAGTATAATTGGAGGCTATAGACTTAGACTACCTGGAGTTTGAATCTTTGCTCCTTACTGCGTGACCCAATTAACTTACTAACTTTGACACGCCTGATCTTCTACAGCTGTAAAATTGGCCACAATAATTTATACAAATTATTTATCAAAAGGTCATTCTGACCATTAAGTGGAGTTACAAATATAAAGTCCTTGACCGAATTAAATGATCTGTAGGTAGTAGGTATCATTTACTATCTACGTACGTAAGCATCAGATCTGTGTGTAACTGCCCGCTGGCAAAGTTCACAGGGATGTTGTCCACCCACAATGCATTCGAGCTCTTCCAAAATAGAACTCATTCTCTTTATTTCTACATCGACTTTCTCTCTCAAATCTCTGATTGCTTTGCATCTCATCTCCTGGATCTAACCAATCATCTAGACCTACTGATTTTACTTCATATATATCTACTGTTGCCTTAAGTTAGCCCCTCCCCCTTGGTCAGTTTCTTGGTCACCCAAACTTCTTTTATGAGCCCCCTGCTTGTCTCCTTTGTTCTATTCTAGTGCTCTGCCCCATACCCCCTTCCTTACCCTTGTATTCAGCTTCCACAGAACAGTCAGAATAATGCATCTAAACAAACCTAATTGGGTGAATTCCTTAGAAACTCCCAATGGCTTCCCATCACTTGTGGAAAAAAGTCTGAACTCACAGCATGACTTAGAAACTTTAGGTCTCAGGTGGTGCTCTATTTCCAGTGATTCTCATTTGCGGCACCCAGCTTTTATTTTTGTTGTTTCTTTTTCCTCTAGGAATGTGTCTTTGTATCACAGGTTAGGTTAATATTGCACAGTTTGCTAAGACAGAGTCTGTGCTTACCTTTTATTGATTACTTCTATATCCTATCAAATCATTCTTGGCCAGTCTCCTCCGCAAAACTACCTTCTCAATTACGGCTTGCTAAATTTGCACCACAAAGGCCTGGCTTATAGTGGATTAAAAAGTTTTATGTAACTGTTGAACTTCATTTTAGTTAACTTTCCCAATATTTCTAACCTCCCCTCTAGGAAAAAAATAAAAAAGAATATTCCCTACTTCTTATAGTTTCCACATTTCTGGAAATGCTGTCACTCTATTTCCATCATTTTCAAGCCTGACTTTTATTTCAGGAATTGAAACTCTGGGGTATAAAAAATATACAAGGGTCCCATAATGCAAATGTCTGTGAAAAATTGGTAAAGTCTGTAGAACATTCTGAAGATGCAGGACCAAAATGACAAAGAATTGAGCAAGCTCAGAGTATTTGAATTTTCCTGCGCCTTCCTCCAAAAAAAAGCAAGCAATCAAACAAATCGACAGTAAGGAGGAGAGGAAGATGTGGTCCTCGCCAATGCTAGACCAATTCAGACCAGCTCTAGACCTATGCTGTCCAGTACAGTAGCCTCCAGCCAGGTGTGGTTACCAACCAGTTAAAATGTGGCTGGCACCAAAATGAGATGTGCTATACATGCCATATTTCAGTGCCTGTAGAAACACAAAGAATGTAAAATGTCTCATTAATAATATTTTAACATCTATTACATGTTGAAATGATAATATTTTGGATATATTGAGTTAAATAAAATACATGGTTAAAGTTAATTTTACCTATTGTTTTTACAACATGGACCCTAGAAAATTTAAAATTACATATGTGGTTCACTTCTTCCTATTGAACAGTCTGAGAGGATGGAATAATGCCCTATAATTACTTGTTTTCCCCTTCATTTGGAACATTTGAGGTGCTCCTTTAGGGAATATGATGCCCTGTTTGGGCAGGGCCATTGCTTATATACTAGCAATGTACACTCAGGATTCCTGGAGCCAGCTGTGAACAACAAAAACAGATTCCACCTCCAGAAGTCAGGTTTAAATCTAAACAGGTTTTCTTAGGCAGAACTACTTCTAACCTTTACTCCTTGGATTGACCTGGGATTCAGTTGAGCAAGTCACATGTTCCCCATGGTTGAGTCACTTCAATGGGGCATGAACAATGGTTAGGCACCTACCTACTGAATGTCTGCTGAGCCAGAGTGTGGCTAATTGGCCATATGCCCAGAGTGTTACAGCCCCCTTTGGGTCAGTAACAGTCCTGGTTCTTGGGTGAATAACTGCTTACCTCTCTGAAGTGAATTAACTCTTTCAGGCACTAGGGCACCATTTAGCACACTGAAATAAGTAATTTATTCAATGGCTCCCTAAGGACATGCTGGAGAGCAGAGAAGAAGCAGAGCAATTTGAAGCTCACATAGCAATTCTGCAAAGCCTATTAGGGGAGTAAGACAAATTAGATGGAAGTGTGCTCTGTCCAATTGGGATATAAAGACAGTTTATATGAGCAGGATATAATTGCCTAACTGGGAAACTTGCTAAGAAAATAGGACTTTTCTGAGAAGGACTTTGGAAACAAAGAATAAAGTATGGCCAATATCTCACTTGTAAACAAAAGCAGAATGCATGCTTGTGCACTTTAAAAATTATATTTCAAATTGTTGGGAGTTTTCTGTAATTTGTCCTTTATATTATATCTATCATACCATATTTGTGAATACTACGACTCCACTCCAGGAAGACAAACAACCCAATTAAAAAATAGGCAAAGGACTTAAATAGACACTTCTCCAAGGAGGACATACAGAGGGTCCAGAGACATATGAAAAGATGCTCAGTATTGCTAGACATTAGAGAGATGCAAATTAAAACCACAGTGAGATACCACTTCATACTGGTGAGAATGGCCATCATAAAAAAGCAACAAACAACAAGTGTTGGAGAGGTTGTGGAGAAAAGGGGACCCTAGTGCACTGTTGGTGGGATTGCAGACTGGTATAACCACTATGGAAAACAGTATGGAATTTCCTCAGAAAACTAAAACTGGAACTGCCTTTTGACCCAGTAATTCCACAGCTAGGATTATATCCTAAGAACCCTGAAATACCAATCCAAAAGAACCTATGCACCCCAATGTTCATATCAGTACAATTTACAATAGCCAAGTGCTGGAGGCAACCGAAGTGCCCATCAGTAAATGAATGGATCAAAAAACTGTGGTACATTTACACAATGGAATACTACACAGCAGAAAGAAAGAAGGAGCTCCCACCCTTTGTGACAGCATGGATGGAACTGGAGAGCATTATGCTAAGTGAAATAAACCAGGCGGTGAGGGACAAATACCGTATGATCTCACCTTTAACAGGAACCTAATCAACAAAACAAACAAGCAAGCAAAATACAACCAAAGACATTGAAATTGAGAATAGGCTGACAGTGACCAGAGGGAGAGGGGAGGGGATAATGGAGGAAAAGGGTGAAGGGTTTACAGGAATAATTATAAAAGACACATGGACAACAACATGGGGGGGTGGAAATGGTGGGGGGTGGAAACAGGAGAGGGAGGTGGGGAGGGCTGGGGGGAAAAGTCAGAAAACTGTACTTGAACAACAATTAAAAAAATGTTAAAAAAACCCAACAAATTTATGAATACTAACCTAAAAACCAGAAAACTTTGCTTCAAGCCACAGCGCCATCACTACTACCATGTGACTTAGGCAAGTTATTTTTTCTCCATGGGCCTTAGTTTCCTCATTAGATGATGTTAGATGTGCTGGGATTGGGATATTTTTACACAGGATTGGTGAGAAGATTTAGGAATGTCCAAATCCTACCCCAGACCATGGCCAACTGGGAATAAGAAATACAGGCAAGGAATGGTAGCCCAAGGAAGCTGGTTATCATTTTATTGTTAGCTGGGTTATTGTCCAATTTCTAAGGAATGCTCCGTCAACTGAGCTGGAGCACATAGTCCGAGTTTTTCCTCCCTGTGCTTGAAAGCTTGAAGCAAGATTTCACCGCACTGTGACAGGCTGCAGGAAGCGCTAAAGAAGAGACTGACTGTAAGCGATGGTTCTGCTTCAAGAAAGCAGGCTCTGGGTTAGCCCCTTCCTTGGCTACAAGAGGAACCCAATGCCATGTGGCCGCATTTCCTCAGGCCCCACTGATAAAGATGGCCTCATTAGATTCCTCAGCTCCACCCTGGGAGATTCCTTGTTGGAGGGGGAGTGAGAAAGGGTGCGGGACTTCTTTGGGGAAGAGAGGAATGTAGAGTTTTCCTACTTTGGCAGACTCCTCCTGCTTCTTGTGCTCCTACTGTCATTTCACTGTGTCATCTGCTTGAAGTCTGAGGCCTTTAGCATTGACCTGACATCGTTGATTCAGCAGGTTTCTACTTAGCATCTCTAAGAGCAAAAACACCCTTTTCTCTGTTCATTACTTGCTTTGCCTACCTAGAGATTTTTTGAGATCTATTGAAAAAGCTTATTAAAGACACCAATCTTGATAAATTAGCTTAACAGCTCCTTTGACAATCAAGCAATAACGATGTTAATCACCATCGTTCATGCCGTGCTTATTATGTGTCAGGTGCCATTGTACATGCTGCAATATATCAATGCACTTAATATTTACAACAGGCTTAGGAAGTGTCTTAATTATAATTGGCATTCCTGTTTTACTAATATGAAAACTGAGGCACAGAGAAGTGAAACAACTTCCTCCAGGTGTCACGGTTACTGGATTTGAACCCAGGTCCTGGAATTTATGGCCACTAGCTCATTCCGCTATTCAGTGTCAGTTTTATCCCATTGACTATATATTTCAACCATATAATAATTCCCATTTAAAGGGAGAGCAGATTCAAAAGTTTAAAATTAAATATTAATTTAATTCATATAAATTTAATTTAATTCATATAAAGTGCTTGTAGTTGTATGTAAACTGCTGATACACAAGTGAACAGTGATTATTAAAGTGCTCTAATTGAAAACACACAAACATATTTGTATTTGTTATAGCTAATGTTTTAATTGCATAATAAAATTTTACTAATACACTGTAATAATTATAAAACATCAAAAAGTTTCATTCCAGTTTATGCAAAAATGTAATATAATCTAATGATGTTTGGTGCCTGTACTCTCATCACCTTTTTAATCAGACAGGCAAAGCTATAACATGCAAATGAACCAATCAAAATTAAGCATAATATGCATCACTGACCTATGCCATCACCTTGTCATTTGTTAATTTGCAAAATTCAGCAAGTTACTATGAGCATTACTGTTATTGTCCTAGGGAGTTCATGTAATTTGCAAAAAATCATCCCTTACATGTCCAGTTGGGGGGACACACCTCGGGGACAGTCTTGGTAAAGGATTTCCATTGGTTATACCTCCAAAGGGAGACATTCTGAGGCCCTCACATGGGTTGGTGGCAGCTTGGCACACAAAAGGGTGGCAGTTTGAGTCCCAAGAGGTCTAAATACTGCAGCAGGTGACTACCTCATCAGGGGTTTAAAATCCTCTAATACTTATTGGAATTTTTCTTTACAAACACCTACCTAATAAAAACCTTCCATTTTTGTCACAATTAAATACAAAGAGCTTGTGATTTGGGCTCTGAACTCAGAACCTAATTCTCTCCACACACATGGTTTTAGAAACACTAAACACTGCTCCCACCTTTCCGACTTACCAGATTATCTGGAACAGGAGTAGAAATGGCGGGTCTCTGCTGGTCACATTTTCCGTAACGGCTTTGGGAAAATATATGTAACTTCCTTTATTCCATGTGACTTACATTACATGCTATTTTGTCTTCTAGGTGAAATATGTATTTTAGATGTAGAAATAAGTATCCTGACATAAGCAAAAGGCTCATTTTCAAACTCTATCTATCTATCTATCATCTATCTATCATCTATCTATCTATCTATATAATTTGTCACTCCTAGGTCTCCATTTTTAGTTTACTTTCTCCTTTCTTGTGTTACTTTTTTTCTCTCTTTAAAATCTTACTTCAGGCTTTCTCCTTCTATCTTCTTTTATCTCTGCAATTCACCACCCCAGAGGAACATAACCTGTGGTAGGGGTTTCAGGGGACTGGGAGTTGCGGGGTGGCTGTCACAGCTGGGCAGAGGGTGGTAGCAGCATTGTCTAATTATCAGCGCCTCATGGAAGCAGTGAGGCTTTACCTCCTTTTTCCAGATGATGAAATGCTGCCCAACTAAAAGCAACTCTGGTTGCAAAACTGCAGTTAAAGCTGCCACTGTGTTTCCTACCAAGACATTTTATAGATACGACAATGTAAATGAAGATCCCAGCACTTAGTAGGCATAAAACAAATGCTTGCTGAGTCATCATTTCATGGCAGCTCTCTGCCGAAGCAAATGGAACTTATTTCATGGGTCTGGACTTATAGTCTAGAGGTAAGAAATCAACTCTACCCTATACCCCCACTTTTGTGTCCAAAGTTCTCTAATGGAGTACTTAAGGAATCCCTGCACACACTTGATTTTGTAATAGGAACTTGGTCCATTTTTACTTGCAATTACAGACCATTACTCTCAAGGGACAAGATGTTACATAAACCTAGATATGATTACTATGCATAATAGAAACAACAGAAGAGAGGTTAATGAACAACCTCCGTTTTAATTTCCTTATGTTTTCACTGTTAGACCTGGTTTAATCTGAAGACACCATGGATCCTGAGAAGAAGATACTAAGAAGGGCTCCCAGTAGCTAGCTAGGCTCAAACTTTAAAAAAAGAGTCTAGCAGCCTTTTCTACATAGGGGCCTCTCATACAAATTGCACTTTCAGGGAGAAGCCTGCATGCAACTGCCTCCTGGCACTGTGGTTCTGCTCTCTGAGCCAGCTTTTATGAAGGAGTTACTGGAACCCTATTTCAACCAAGAGGACTGAGGCATTCTCCATCCAATTGGAGCTGCACAGCTTTATCCCTGTCAGCTTCTTCACCAACCTACAGATCAGCTTCATTCTGACCAATTAGGACAGTACCTTTTGGACCAATCAAACACCGAAATGATTTGGAGTTCTCATTTGCATGAGGGTGGACCAATCAGGGTCCAGGGGTAGGGACTTCTGTCTATGTAAGTCAGCTCCCTTCTGGCTCTGGGGGTACATTTTCCCTTTCCATTGAAGACTGCATTTCCCTGGCTAGAACTGAAACACTGAAGATGTCTCCCCACAGCAGAGTGGAGCAGAAAAGCACAGAGGAGAGCAGAGCAGACCAGTGAGGAGCAGAGTAGAGCTGTGTAGTCTGAGAGGGGTGTGGCCCCAAGGCTGCCTGGCCCCAGAGCATCCTAACAGCCATGCTATTTTCACAGCTATGCTGCATTACATTGGACTTTTTTGCACTGAATAGTTTCCTATCTCACCACATCCAAAATTGGGAATTCCTGTTGGTGTTGAATTGATGTCAATGACCTTTGGTTGACAACACCCATCTGCCAATGTATGTTGCTATGTCTGACCCATAAGCTCCACCTCTGAATTCCAGCTCTTTCTGTGAAATGCTAGCTCCATTAGTTTTGCAATCTCAGCCCGGGATAATGTGAAGCAACTTTATATGGTACCATGGGGTCAGCTCATCCTGCTGTGCCTCACATTTCAGTCATCCTTGGTCACCCACCCCAAATGAAAGCCTCTGCTTATCTGTGTCTTCCCTTGCTCACATGTACATTCTTGGCTCTTAGCCTAACTGACCTCATGAACTTGCCCACAGCATCCTAAGGAAGCCTTGTATCATGTAAAACTGCCCTGCACTCTTCATCCACTCTAAGAATGCTGCCTCCACCCCTTTGCCTGGCTCCTCCTGGAGGCCACGCTTCTCTTGACTCATCCCAGAGTAGAGGCTGTCAGTTATCCTAAACTCTATGCAGCACAGATCCTAGAAACTAAATGGCTTTTTCCAGCTCCAAAAAATAATATGGATATTTATGGAGCACATTCTATGTGCCAGACCCTAAACTAAGTACTATATTTAGATAATATCACTTATTCCTTTTATTATCCCTTATGACTTACATATAAAAAGTTATTGACTTCTTACTATATGTCAGACATTACATCTTATTTGTTTTAGTTTGAGTTTCCCCATTAGCCAATCCTGAAAAAGGGATTTGAGTAAAAATTGTTTAATTGGGGAGTGATGCCACAAAACATTAGTGGGTAGTGAGGAAGAGACACAGGACAGGGAGTGCACCTAGTAAAGTGTGTACTGTCACACAATTTACCACTGTAGGTAAATCCTGGATAAAGTGGGAAAATCTGGGTAAAATGGAAAAGAGCCAAGGCAGAACACTACCCCTCAGAGTTATCCCACTCTGGGGTGAAGGCACCTGGCTTGATAGATGTAAATGGATTTTCACACAGGGCTGAGATCTGGCTGGGGCTAGAGATCTTTCATTTGTACTAACACCAATCTCTTCACTTTTGTGTACATGCCCCACCCCACCCCTGTTGGGAACCTCCCTGCCTGGCTTCAGAGACTGTAACCCTCCATGGCTAAGGCTGAGTGAGAGGCCTTGAGACCCTAAGCCACTAAGGAGACAAAGCTTATCTCCTTGGCAGGGGTGCAGCCTCTGCTCACTATATCCTGCCTGGCCGCCAGTGCATGACTGGTTAGCCAATGACGGGTAAGGGTAAGATTCCTAAAGGGAGGGATGACCCAAGACAGGCACAGTCACGAGGGGACCCTCAGGGAAGGACTTGGGGGGCTATAGAAAAAGGGGATGATGGACCCTCGCCCCTTGGCTTTGACATGGCCTGAGTCCTAATTCTGTCTGCAAGAAGTGTCCTATTATCTTGGCTGCCTTACTTTCCCTGCTCGACCTAAGCCTGAAACAATGCTGGAGGTGGGTGGGGCCCTGTGCTGGAAAGGGCGGGTTCCCTGGGGCAATCAGGCCTAAGAAAGAATGCATAAAATCCTGTGAAACCTGCCTTGCTAATACCCTCAATTTAAATGATAGGGTCCAAGCTGGAAATGACTTTGTTTCCCCAAGGTTTTATGGTCCTTTAGCTATCTGACCCTGACTCAAAATAAGCCCTCAGAGTTCTTTGAATGTTATCTATTTGATTATTACTGCCTGACAATGATTGATGAGCTTTCCATATATTCCCTGTATTCCTATGCAAATTAAGCCAATGAAAGCCTGTCAAGGCAAGGGTGGGGTGCTCTCCCCTTGAGAGAGTGGCTGTGCTGTCCCTTTTCCTCCACAGGACTCAGTAGTCCCTGTGAATTTGTCTTGTCTCAGCCACAACGCAGTGGACACTGCTTGCCGGTGACCTTGTCACTCCCCCACTCGGTGTCTTGATCCTCTTAACTTTTAAACTTGTCTGCACCCAAATCTCTTCTTCCCCCCTCCCCTCCTCTCCATGTTATCTCTGCCTCCTCCTTCCCTGGGTAGCTGTGCCACCTCAAAGACAGAGCCATCACCATCTTCTCTTTCGGTTCCATCTGGAACTTCTCTGCCATGTTTTCATTTTATGTCATTATATTTCATTTTCATTCTCAAAAGAGAAACTCATTCAAACCTCTCTTTTCTTAAAAATAAAAACATCCTTCAGTGACTTCAAAATCTATATTCTAGCCCAAATCTCTGATCATCTCCAGGCCTGCATTAAGCACAATATGATTATCATCTTCCCCTCCCTCCACCCCCGGCAAACTTGCCCTTCCTTTTTTTCCCTCATATTTTGTTTATAGTCAATGTCATTCTTCTAGTTATCTTTAAAAAACAAACAGACCCCAAACTGGATTTTGCATGTGAGTCTTCCCTGTCATTCATCTCCCATGTAGAATTTGCCTTGTGTTGAATTCAATTCTACCTCTTTCATATCTGTCAAATCTCTCTTACTGTGAATGTTTTGGTGTAGGTCTTCACCTTTACTACAACAGCCTTCTAATGCCTTTTTATCCATCTAAATTCTTCCTCCTTTCTCTTCCTAAAAGACAAATATAATCATGTCACTGTTTCCTCAGGAACCTCAGAATTAGTCCTGGGTTTTTAGCAAAGCCTATGAATTCTTCATGATGTGACATCTGTTCAACCACCTCCACACGTCCCTGTCTCTTGTTTCTCTCCACCTGCTCTGTACTCTCCCACTACCCAAGGCCCTGTCTCATCTCGAGGACATGCTCACATACCCATGCTTTTGTCTAAGCCACATTTTCTGCTTGCAATACCGCCCCCCACCGCCCCTCCATTGCTCCTTGACACCAAGCTGACACACACAACTTGCTATTAACCTGAAAAACAACTAAATAACTGTTCTTCCATTTCAGCTCTCCAAACCTGTCAGATCCGGTCTGGATGTCCTTTTAGGTGATTCTGTAACATCAAGTTATTTTCCACAATGCATTTAAGTTCGATAAATAAAAAGACCAAGTCGTGGACGCTGGTGCCTAGCATAGAGCAGGTGCTCAGGACCTGTGCGTAGAATGTGAACCTTACAAGTGTTCTGTCCTCACACAAACACCCAATTCATTTTTTAAGAAAACCATTTAAAGTCATCATTTCTTATATACTATTTTCTTTTTTCAAACTCCTGTTTGTCTAGACTTACTCATTCTACCATCCACATCTCACATATTTTAAAAATATTTTTGATATAAAGTGAAATAACATTAGAAGAATGAGCTTTTTATTTCTTAAAGGAAACTTACAAGATGGATGAATACAAAGATGTATCTTTAGAGACAACGAAACTTCATCAATTTAATGTAAGTGTGAAACGTCCACTAGTTTCCATCATGATGACAAGATATTTCGAGTAGCTATTTTCTTAAGTAATTTTTTAAAATGTGTACTTCATTTATGTGTCAGGAAAATGTACCATTTCATTTGATTAGTGTAAATCAAATGGCTACAAACTGCTCTCTGAACCAACAGCACACTGTTTCAGATGTGCATTAAGTAGTAAATCAACTTTATTGGAAATGCTGCGTCTCATCTTTTCAGAGCAAATGCTGTGTACTTTTTTCAGAGGTCCAATAATTCTTTTACATTTCTGGAGTCCCTTTAGTAAATTGTTCCTATTTAGTAAATTATCACTGCAATAAGTAGCTCAGAGTAATGGAAGTATAAAAAAGTGTCCAAAAGTTACATCCCAGTGGTATTCCTGGACATTTAGCTGAATGCATTTAGCTTCTTCTGCTTGTCCTCTCAGGGATTTCTCAGTACCTTTGGCAAACTCTTGACAGAAATTTGCCAGCATCTTTTGGATGGGCACAGTATTTTGTGACCTGCTTCTAGGGAGCTTTGGGACTAAAAGACATTTAATAATTAGAGCACAGTGAGGTGATTAGCAAAGGAATGCAATGCTGCCCGGGAGGAATAAAAGCTATTGTTTGTGGCCAACATCACACTTATGTGATTCTGTCTAATTAATTCATCTTATACAGCTTTTTCTCATTTTGATAGAAAATTTATCAGCAGCTTAAAAGAGTAAGACTGATTCAGTCTCACGTTGAACCATGTTACACTCAAGCGCTGTGAAGTGTGATTTTAAGCACCACTCAGAAAACAATGTCTATAATGTTAAAAAAAAAAAGCTTTGTCAGGTAAATGAAGGTGCATTTTGGATATGAAGAGGTTCCTTGCTGGGCAGCATAAACTATGTGATAGAGAAGCTTTCTTCTTAAATTAAGGCAATTTAGCCGGTTCTTTCAACGTAACCTAATCACTCCTATTTTACTGAAAGCGCGCGCGCACTGAATCTGCTCAAATATGACCACCGGTGTTCTCTAATCTCTGGTCATCACATATTAAGTTAACGCTCTGTCGTGCCTTGTAGGGAGACATTTTAGCCCACATGGTTTTCGAAACGGCCCTTGCTACATGCTGCATCAGTGGCATCTGCGGATTGAATGCTCCTTTGAAAGCACTACCATAAATATTTCTGCAAATGAGTGATCTGTCCCCATTACATCGGCTAATGCTATCTTATGGCAGAGCAAACAAATAGTTCAGACATCACATCACTGCACCCAGGAGCAGCGTGGGGCACTGCGGCGGGGGTGCACGTCGCTGAGGACTGCATCACTGATTGTCTCTGAGGAGCTAACGTGTCTTTTCAGAGACCCATTTCTTGACAGGCTGTCACAAGGAGAGCTGTGGATGTTCAGTGAACAAAGAATAATGCTAACATTGTATATATTAAAAAGCCACAAACTTTAATCTTGACAGCTTCTGAATGTAAACATCTTTTAAGGCCTATACAATTTTGAAAGGAAGACCCAAGAGATGAGCATCCTGAACACTGAAAAAACAACACAAAACAAAACAAAACAAATATTGCATCTAATCCAAAATAGTTTCTACAATAAGTTTAGAAAAAGAAGTTTCAAAGTACTGTTTGATAAATTTAACTTATTTCTGCAGTCCAAGCAGGTATTATCAATATTGCCCTAAACATTTTATACTGCACACTTTTTTCTGTAAAAAATCTACCAGAAATTGTTTATATCTTTTCTCAGTCCAATGATTATTTTTATTTGTAAACCAAAGGAGAGTTAAATTATTTTCACCTTGAAAGCAATTTGAGATTTTCTTCCATGTGAATGGTTAAGATTAGACTTCAGATAAAAAGATCGTTTGTTGTAGTTCTCAAAGGAAAGAAACTTAAACAAATGGGGAAAACATCTATCTCTTTTAATGCAACTCCACAAAAGTGTGGGGGACGGACCAGATGCTATTTCATATGACCAATCATATCATGTCACATCATCTCCAGAAGGAGGCGATTTCAGCAACAGGTACAATATCCATGGAGTCAGGCTTCTCACCTCTACACCGCAGCCAGTAATCTTTCTATGAAAAGGGGGTTTAGTCCTCTTTTATTTGTGTAGGATGCAAATGCTTCTGCCTGGCAGCTTGAAATACAATGTTTCATTTGTAAAATCAAATAAAGAGCCTTAGTGCTCATATGAATTTGACAAATTCTACAAGTCTTATAATGGGCCAGCCTTGGCTTGCCCCATTTGCCGTGAGTTAGACTCAACACCTGTTTATTTCTCAGCTATATTTTCCTGCCTTCCGCCTTTGTGGTTTCTGACATGTATCAACCTATAGATCGGTGATTTTTAGCCAGGTGCTGTAAGAGTTTTTAAAACATGCAATACCTGACTATTTAGTCAGGGGCACTGACCTCTTTTCCCTTAGATTGTCACATTAAAAAAATGACAACAGCCAACACAACAATAGCTGTCTGGTTTGAAAGCCCTGTCTTGAACCACAAATATCTAGGTTATGTAATAGAGTTGCCTCTTATGGGTCACGTCACATAATAAGTTTGAGTCTGATTGGTTAATTCTTGGTGCCAGAAATCCTTATATACAAGTATAGGCACCTGATGTTTTAAAACTCACTTTGGAGCAAAAAAATGTAGGAAATTAATATCATTATTTTTTTGTAAATCAATGAAAACTATACCTATTTTTTGACTGGCAAAAATATATATTTCAGATGTGCTGCAGAATTTTAGTAATTGGTTTGTAAGTGTCATGAGATGAAAAAAGTTGACAGTTGCTGCTATAGATGAATATAAGTATAGAGACCACTCTGTTACCAGAATTACTTGCTCTGAGACTTGCACAGAGGATAGCTTAGCCACTTTAGTGCTTTTTGAACAGAAAAAAATGTACTCAGAAAAATGATTGTGCTAGAACTAAGCAAGTTTTAAAAATATTTTAAAAGGAGAACATGGAAGCATGGAGAAGTTCTGTATTTTCTCCAAATTACAATGCTTACCGAGACCGGAACAGAGATCTTCTGAGTCCCAAAACTCATGCTTTCCGCTACGCCTGTATCTTCCTCGGCAGTTACACAGGCTGTGGCAGACTAGCTCCTAGTGCGATGAACGGATCATCTTGGGTGGCCTCTGCTGAAATTTCAGCCACCCCCTTCCTTTGTTTTTCTGACTCCCCAAATTCTTTTCTCTTCACCCTAATACATATATATTACAGAATATTTGACAGTCTCAGAGAACAGGGTACTGCTGTTATTAAACCATTATTCTGCTTTGAGGATATTCTGCAGTATAATATAAAATTAGTTTGATAACATTTATTCACATAAATCCCCAGTATGCAAGAGAAATACTACCAACATTGACAAGTGGACTTCAGATAAAATTCTACATGTCACATATCAAATAAAAACAACAAAATAGCAATGAGGTGGGGCCCTCCTAAGCCTGACACTCATTGAGAGAGATTCTCACCAGCAGCTACGCAGACTGCTCTTTATTGAGCTTCTCTTTAGACTTTTACTAGGTAATGATTTCATAAGTGAATATTGCTTGGGGAGAAAAAATACAAAAAGGCACAAGGCACAAAGCCCTGGTAACTGTCTTTTGAAAAGCTAACACAGTTATCCGTACAGATACATGTGATAGGCTCTTAATGAATGCAGAACACTGTCCTAGGAGTTAAGGAACAATAGTGTTTGAGAAAGAGATACCCTCTTCCTCTAGGACAGAGGTGTCCCACCTGCGCTCCACAGGCTGCATGCAGCCCAGGATGGCTATGAATGTGGCCCAACACAAAACTGTAAATTTACTTAAAACATTATGAGGGTTTTTTTGGTGTGTGTGATTACATATCACAATGTATTTAATGCATGGCCCAAGACAGCTTCTTCATCCAGTGTGGCCTAGAGACACCAAAGGTTTGGATACACCTGCTTTAGGAGCTTTTAGTTCACCTACTCAGGAGCTTGTTCCACAGAACTAGCTAGCAGGGGGTTCCCACAGAAGAAGGTAGTCCAGCAGGCAGTGATACTGGGCACTCCTGTAACTGGTGTATGTTCTCCCACAGAAGAGGGGAAACCCCCTTGAGGACTGTAAATGACCCACTGAAAAGCCATGTCTAGCCTCCCTTAAAGTCAGAACCAGGGGCTGAAATCCAATAGCTCAGGTGTGCTGACTTAGTCCTAATACTGCTCAGGGGTTCAGATAGACTGTTAGTGGTTTACCATTGAGCACAAATATCATAACAAGAAGTATGTTCCTCGGTTATTGGTTTACATTTTGAAATATTATACAAAATACTGACAAGCATTACATTTGATGATTTGAAACACAGAAGCAATTTATCCTTTTCATAAATAATACACACACACATATACACAAATCAATGGAGGAGGAAAGAATGTATGTTGTATAATTTCCCAAGGGCCTAATGATTTAAGCTAAAAATGTCAAGCTTTGTAGACACCTGTAAACAATCAATGATCCAGGAACAAGATACTTGCACAAACAACTCATGGCCAGAATGACCTTCTATATACACTTAGAAAGAAAAGAAAGAAGAAAGAGATGGAAGGAGAGAAGGAAAAATACGAGACATTTTCTTACCAAGTTAAATTTCATTGAAGAAGGCAAAAGAAAACCTAGAGGTTATATTTTGGTTAGTTTTATACATCATAATAACAATGCTCAGTTACATTCTGTCTCCAAATAAAAAGTGTTGAAGGAACCTTTAAGGTTGATTGAGTCCCCATATCTCCTTTGCCAACTCTGAGGAGTTAGACTTACCCCATAGGAGTCAATGGTCTATCTATTTGTTCAGGAGTTAGTTATGCACAACCACATAGATATTTGTATCACACAACTCATGTTTTGTCATTAAGTAAGATGTCTACTCACACCTGTGTGCTCTGAGTCTTTCCACGTGACTCTAAGGCAACTGAAAGAAGGGACCATTTGCAGGCCCCACCATTGGGTGTCAGACTGGATCTTTTATCTCCATGAACTAGGTGCTATAGATAGTTGTTCAGAATAGAGTTTATCCAGAAAGACCTTTGAATACAGCACAATATTTAACCAAAAAATACATTAGAGCTTAATCATGACACTATCAACGGAGGGGATTTCAGGACAATTTTAGGTTTTCTTGGGCTATTGATTATTCCTGCTTTGAAAAGTTTCTAGGCAATAATTATCATGTCTACGGACAACTTTAGACTGCTTTTCAGAAGCTGAAGGTGAGATAGTGATGTTTTTCTGAGAAACTTATTGATTTTCAGTCATTCTTTTTTAAATTTTTTATTGTTATTTTATTATGGTTGTTTCAATTTTTCCCCCTTTGCCCTCCTCCACCCAGCCCACCCCCTTCTCCCACAATTCATCCCCACACCTTTGTCCATGTCCATGGGCCATTCATACATGTTCTTTGACTAGTTAGTCCCTTTCCCTTCCTTCCATCATTATACTCCTCCCTTCTGGTCAGTCAGTCTGTTCCATGTTTCCATGCCTTTGGTTCTATTTTGCCCATTAGTTTATTTTTGTTCATTAGGTTCCTCTTACATGTGAGATCCTATGGTATTTATCCCTCACTGACTGGCTTATTTCACTTAGCATAATATTCTCCAGTTCCATCCATGCTGTCGCGAAAGGTAGGTGGTCCTGATTTCTTTATGCTGCGTAGTATTCCACTGTGTAAATGTACTGCAGGTTTTTGATCCACTCATCTACTGATGGGCACTTATGCTGTTTCTGGCAGTCGGCAACTGTAAATAGCACTGCTATGAGCATAGGGGTGCATAAATTCTTTTGAACTTGTGTTTTGGGATTCTTAAGGTATATTCTCAGCTGTAGAATTGCTGGGTCAAAAGGCTGTTCCAGTTTTAGGTTTTTTGAGGAAATTCCATACTGTCTTCAACAGAGGCTGCACCAGTCTGCATTCTCACAAACAGTGCACTAGTATTCCCTTTTCTCCACAACCTCGCCAGCACTTGTTCTTTGTTGATTTATTAATGATGGTCATTCTGATAGGTGTGAGGTGATGTCTCATTGTGGTTTCAACTTGCATCTCTCTGATGGCTAGTGATGTTGAGCATATTTTCACATGTCTATGAGCCATCTTTATGTCCTCCTTGGAGAAGTGTCTATTCAGATCCTTTTGTCCACTTTTTAAATTGGATTGTTTGTCTTCCTGGTGCTGAGTTGTATGAGTTCTTTATATATTTTGGAGATCAAGCCCTTGTCTAATGTATCATTGGCAAATATGTTCTCCCATATGGTCAGTTCCCTTTTCATTTTGGTGATGGTCTCTTCAGACATGCTGAAGCTTTCTAATTTGATGTAGTCCCATTTGTTTATTCTTTCCTTCATTTCCCTTGCCCTAGGAAATATATCAGCATAAATATTGTTGTGTGGGATATCTGAAATTTTACTGCCTATGTTTTTCTGTAGGACTTTTATGCTTCATGAGTTATATTTGGGTGTTTTATCCATTTTGAGTTTATTCTGGTATATGGTGTAAATTAGTAGTCTAGTTTCATTTTTTGCATGTACCAGTCCAGTTTCCCCAACAACATTTGTTGAGGAGGCTATTTTTAATCCATTTTATGCTCTTGCCCCTTTTGTCAAATATTAATTGACCATAGAGACATGGGTTTATTTCTGGGCTCTCTGTACTGTTCCAATGATCTATGTATCTGTTCTTATGCCAGTACCAGACTATTTTGATTGCAGTGGCTTGGTAGTATAGTTTGATATCAGGTATTGCAATCCCTCTTGCTTTGTTCTTCATTCTTAAGATTGCTGAGGTTATTCAGGATCCTTTCTGGTTCCACATATGTTTTTGAAATATTTGTTCTATATCTGTGAAATATGACATTGGTATTTTAATAGGAATTGCATTGAATCTATAGATTCCTTTCGGTAGTATGGACATTTGATGATGTTAATTCTTCTAATCCATGGACGTGGCATATGCTTACATTGATATGTTTCTTCCTTAATTTCTTTCTTCAGTGTTCTGTAGTTTTCTCAGGACAGGTCTTTTACCTCCCTGGTTAAGTTTATTCCTAGGTACTTTACTTTTCTTGTTGCTATAGCAAATGGGATTTTTTCCTAGTTTCTGTTTCTGACATGTTTCTGATCTTTCTGATGAGTCCAGTGATGTTTTATGCTGCCTTCCCAACCACTGCTAATATAGTCATTTCAATGGTCTCAGGGTCCTAAGCCCAACTCTTCCTCATGCCACCATTACACATTTTTAATGCTACTCTAGACAGAAAGAAAATATATAGGAGGCACAGAGGATTCATATTGACAGCACTGTCTCCAGAGTTAAGGAAGGGCAAGACTGTGACTGGTTTGAAGACCTGAGAAGGAAGTTTTACTTTGCATGGGGGAACTACTGAAAGAATCTGTAAAGAAGGACTAGATAGTAAGGGCAGTGGTTTATGTAGATGAGCTAAACAGTGATGTGAAAGACCAGCTCCAGTTCAGGAGTGAAAGGTAGTTTCCTGGGGAAACAGACACAATAACAATAAAACAGGAAAGGGGTCTCCTTTGTTGCAAAGAAAGAATAGGCAGGACTTAGGAAATTAAAGATGGGAAAGATTCAAAGATAACCCTACATTTTAATCATAGCTGAGTAAGACAATAACGGAAAAGTTAAAGCATAAGAATATAAGAAAAAATAATTCTGGGTGGTAAGCTATTAAAATTTACTAAACTTACTAAAATTGAGGTAACAATAAAACATCCATATTAAATTAAAAATCAAGTAATAAGGAGTCCTTACATAAATGCATGATCTAAAGACACAGCAGAACTTGGATTCTAACGTGGATGTCCTGATTCTTAAATCTAGAATAATTATGTTTATACTTGCTATTTGGAGACAGAGGATTAGAGTTTGTTTTTGAGATTTTGGAAGTTGTTGGGTAAGACCAAATAATGAAAACTAAGACCTGGAAGTCCAGGAGAAATCCTAGGACAGCAGCCTCTCCTCCACAACTCCAACTCCAACCCCAACCCCGTCACAGCTTGCTTTCAGAGAGACAGTACTGAGTCTTTTTCCCTCTGCTGTGTGACTGTTGCCCTTGAGGGGTTTAGGTTAGATTAGATTTTATGTCATCTTATCCTATATACATTCAGAGTTTGTGACTTCAAAGGTCAAGTGCACAGGAAGAGGGTGGATTGGGAAGTAAATGGGCACTGATGTTACAACCTGGAAAGTGCTATGATTCTCAAAGTAGTCTGAGTGGAATTCTTTTCCATTCCTGGAAATCTCTGGCTCCACCCCTTTAAAACTGGGCTGGAGGGTTACTGTAGACACTTTATGGTCTGTGTTCTGCTACTCATCTGTTCAGAGAGACTGTGACCAGAGAACTGTATCTTCACATCTGGTTCCTTCCAGTTCATTAAAGCTGGAACCAGCTCAGCCAGAGCAAAGGACTGTCCTTCAACTTGAGCTGGGTGCATTTCTGATTTTCAGCTGTTTGCCTGACTTTAGAAAACATTGATGAGTTGGTAAGAATTTGGGTTACAGAGATGCCTCATGATTCTTATTTTGGGGTTTATTATTCCTGAACAGACAATTGTTTGGTTGGTTTTGGTCCTTAACAAAAACAATGGCTCCCAGGAGATTATTATTTTTCTGTCCTGCTGGCTCTAAATCAGAAAAAAATGAAAATTCAAACAAACACTGTGTAACAGCAATCCTGCGGTCTTTAGCATCCATTCTTGTCCCAGTCCCACTCTCCGACTTGAGGGTATTAGCAAGAGGTTTTTTGTTTTTTTTTTTATGAATTCCTTTCACTTTGCCTCATTTTCTTTTACTTTCTTGCATTGCTCTCTCAAGAATTGGTATCATCCTGTTATTTGATCCAAAAAGTATTATGCAATGAGATGCATACTTTTATATTACCAGAATCACACTCAGTATTGTAACTAAATCACAAGTGATTACTATACTACACATACATTTTGCGTTGCAGGTGAACAAAGACACAAAAAGTGTGAGAAGATGAGTATCACATGAGTAAAGAAGGCATGTTGTATGCTGCGCCTCACTAGTGACTCAATTCAGACTATGCTTCTGGGCTGTGCGAGAAAGCAATGATGGCATTTCTTACAGGCTTTATTTCCTGAGCAGCAGCATTTCAATAAATACTGAAAAAGAAAATTGTATGTTTTATGAGTGTAATGCAAATCAAGGTGAACCCCTAACATGTTTATCTATTTCAGGCATTTTCAAGGTTTGACGTCACTAACAAGACAACACCATTAGTGTAATCTCATTATTAAGAAAAAGTTCAAGAGGGTGCAGCATGTCCTGACAGCATCACAATGGGGCACCGCTAGTAGGACTAAGTGTCCTGGGGTGCCCAGGACTTTCCTGGTTTTAGCTGTGAAAGTTCTATGTCTGGGAAGCCCCTCAGTTCTCAGAAAACCAGGACAGGTGGTCACTTGTACGCTCAAAGATTATTTAAGTATGTAGGGGCTGTGGCTTTGTTTGACTTTGTTATTCACTATTATTTAAGGGTTCAGACATTGTGAAGTTACATGTTAACTGTAGACCTTGTCTGGCAGAGATGCAAATAAACTGGTAGAAAAGATAACTTCATTAGACTGACAAGGCTTTAATGTTGCAGTAACCTACACGAGCAAACCAAATGCTGAGCCTGAGATTCCTCAAGGTGAAAAAATAAAAACCAGAGGACAACCAATCATAAACAGCAGACTAGGCTCTCCCAGAAAAGGCAAAGTTAAGCTGTGGCCAATCAAATAATTTCCTTGTTTGTTTCTGCCTCTTCTCTGTAAGAGTCTTTCTCCGAGCTCTTGTAGGTAAAGGCCTTCAATCGTGTCTGTGGTGATGCCCGATTCAAATTGATTTTTGTTCAAATAAACTTTTAAAATGTTCTATGTGTCTCAGGTTATCTTTTAATATAGTCCTATTTTAACTTTTATAAATTTATACTGGCATCATGAAAGGCTAGACCACCATAATTTCAATGAAGGTCTTTTAGCTAATCATATTTTAGCCAAACTATCCATGCATTTCTCTAAGCTTTCGTTTACCTTTCTCCAAGTACGAGGATAACGTAGGCTTTTATGATGCTGAAATGAGACAATGTATATTAGTGATGAAGCAAAATGCCTTATATACTGTAAGGGTATATTCATGCCTTACAATCATGGATATCAGCTCATTACCAAACTTCCTGTGGAGTGGTTAACACATAGTAATACAAAACTACTTCTGCAAAGTTTTACCAATGTATTTTCATTGGAAGGGCACATAGTCAGATTTAATACATTGTCATTCCGTACATGGTTTGATGTCACACTTCGGCTTTCTTCCTGTGCTGTTGTTCAGAATACGTCCTCATTCTGTTTCTGAGGAGAACTCATGAGTTCTAAGTGCACTACCTTATGTTTGTTCTTACTGAATTTCATCATACTTGATTCAGACTATTCTCATTTTTAAATATCAATCTGAATTCTTCCCCAAAACGTAGTCTCTGAGATTTTCATCTTTTTTGAAGCTAGTGTGTAACAAGGTAGAATTACTGCATGAAAACATACAGTTTTTTTCAGAGTTAAAAGGATCTGGGAAATATTTTTAACGATATAATAAAGGACATTTTAATTCAACAGTAATTCACTTCTATATTATACACTTTAAATATCTCTCTAATTTCTTAAATATAATTAACCAATTAATCTTCAGAGATTCCCAGTAATGTAGTGGAAGGAAGATAATTCATGAATTTATGTTTTCAAAACTATCAAAATATTATTTTAAAATTCCAGACTTTTTTGCCTAATTCTTAACATCTCCTTTATCATGTGATTTTAAAGTCATTGTGCAATGTAATAAAACTCCTTCAGGAAAGGCCTCAGAGTGACAAAGGGCACTATTATACGTCATTACAGGTGCGGTCAGTGCGGTAGAAAATATATTGCCTTTGGGCTCATACAGACTTGGGCCCAAATCCAAGCATTGCCACTTGCTGGATTTTGAGTTAGTTGCTTTGTCTCTCTAAACCTCACTCATAAGTTAAGTGGGGATAACAGTGATTATTTAATGAGAGACCTCTATTGAGTCAATGATAAACATAAGAGAGGAAGGTAGCTGGCAAATAGCATTCGATGAACTTTAGCTCTTTATAAGATTACTGTAGGATGAATTTACCAATTCAAAATATAAATTTACCACAATAAACCCTTGTTTTACTATATTAGAATCATAAATAAGAGTAGAATGACTAGATATCGGGAGGGAAGTAAGACTTTTCTTTCCCTTGGCTTTCCTAATTATTACATAACTGAACTTTGATCCACAAAAGGTGATTATTTGATAGGATGTATGCCACCAGGAGGTTTAAGGAGCAGGGCATAAACAGACATCAGGGCAGACCCTTAACTGTGCTTGACACCTGCAAAGGGATTAAAGGGGGATGTGAGTCAGAAGCCATGCTGGCCTTGATTAGTCCTAAAAGATGCAGAATCACAGCTCACTTCAAGGGTCCTGCATTCTTCAAACCCAATGCTGAAGCAATATAGTCTCAAAGATGAAACAGAGTGTAATAATAACCTTTGAATGGATAGACATTATAGGGTACTGATAGTCTCAATTGTTATATCTAATTTCTTCAAGTCAGTATAAGACACAAATTAATCCAATGAAGAGGAAAGCCATTTTATAGTTTCATGGGACCAGTAAAATGAAAGCAGCATTTGGTTTGTGATGCAAATTAGCTCTCACAAATAGCTTAGTCAGTTGTCTTAGCTGTAATCGGAAACTACAAGTGCTGGTGGAATTCAGCTTCTCTCTGACCAAGGGCTCTTGCCTATTTCTTGCCTACACTTCATATGAAGCATGAAATAAGGGCAGAAGATAGAGAGCTGCTTCTTTTAGATGGAGAATCAGCAAATTATGACTTAACAGGACAAATATGGCCTGAAGCCGACGAACTAAGAATAGTTTTATATTTTTACATGATTGAAAACAAAAAAAAAATATGCAGCAGACACAATTTGTGGCCCTAAAGTCTAAAATGTTTACTATTTGGTCCTTTACAGAAAATGTTTAGCTGACTCCTGCTTTAGATCTATGATCACGAGCCCAATCATAAGAGCCTTCTAGGACAGAAGTCAACAAACTTTTTCTGTAAAAAGTCAGAGTAAATATTTTAGGCTTTCTGGAACATAAGGCCTTTGTTGCAACTAGTCAAGTCTAGTGTTTGTAATATGGAAGCAGCCATAGACAAACAGTAAGTGAGTAAGTGTGGCTGTGTTCCAATAAAATTTTATTTGCAAAAGCATCAGACCAGATTTGGCTTATGGTTGCAATTTGCCCAGCCCTGTTCTAGAAGATGGCTCTCTGATCTGAACTTGACCTATGTATTTTATTTCTCATTATATTCTTGCTTCGGTCTTTCTGAACTCAGTTTGTTTATTATGGTATTTTTTAGCCATATATTGCCCATTCCGAGTACCATGATTTAGCTCTCTATATGAACTTCCGTTTTTCTAGATTTCTAGACTTCTCAGCAATGGCCTCTTGCTCTCCTGCACTCATGTCACCCAGCAGAGCATGGCTGACCTTCCTTTACCTATCTGTTCTGGACCCTAAGCCCCAGAGTGACCCCCACCCCTCAGCTGTTGTTGTTTTTTGTTTGTTTGTGTTCTGACTGGACAAAGTTATTGAAAATAATGCTGGTCTCCAGGGAATTCCAGTTTTCACACACGAGGCAGTTTGACACCCATGAAAGACTACAGTCTTGGCGTCAGACAGAACCAGGTTCAAATCATCACTTTCCAGCTTTCTACCAGAAATAACTTGGACAAAGTTTCTCCCTGAGCTTCTCTTCCCTCAGTCTTTGTATCTATTCCTCAGGCTTTACCTGAAGATAAAACATGTGAATGTATAGAAAATGTTTGACATATTGTAGGTATTAGCCAGTGTCTATCTGTTTGATGATATTCCTAAATCATAATCACTCTAATTGTCTCCTAGAATAATTCGGCTTTTACTATTCTTCCTTTTTATCTTCTATGCACCCAAATGTTGAACTAATCTTCCTATGATATATTTTCTCCTGAACTAAAATACCTGAAATGATTTCCAGTTGTGCACATGGAATATAATATTCTAATAACCTGAATTTATAGAGAGTGTTAGGAATAAATTTTCTCCAGTGGGGTCATCCAGACTAGAAGTCCTTTAAGAAATAGGGGTAAAGGTTACCTTACCCCTTAGTAAATTTAAATTTCACACAAACATACTACTAATTTTGACACAGCATTCACTCTTGCAGTTATACACACGCAACTCAGGTAAGAAAATGGCTCATGTGGCATCTTTATCAGAATATGTACCTACATCTATGCTTCCTTTTTGACCTAAATTATACTGAAAATTTACCTGATTGTTGAATGCTTATCATTTAATCCTTGTATGATAGATATTTGAGATGCAATGGTAAAGGCATGACCTGTCTCTAAAGTATCTTGGGTACTAATAGGGGAGTGTCATGTCAGTTGGGTCCTCTTGGAAACAGATGCTGAGACAGGGGTGCAAAAGGTTTACTAGAAGTAATGTCTGTGGGTAATGGAAGGAGGAGGAAGCAGAACTGAGCAGGGAGAGCTTTCAAGTCATGAGGCAGATCTGACAAAATCTTGGTTAACACCCTGGGGAGCTCCAGAGCAAACGCTGCCTGTTAAAGGGGCCCTGCATCGGTAGAAATGGCCAGGCCCAGCAACCCTGCGGAGTTAGATCATTAGGTGCTACCCAGGAAAAGCATGGCCTTGGCTTGAAAGCTCAGGCTGATCCTGCAGGTGCAACAGCTGGTAGCTGTCAGCTCCCGACAGTCCTTACAGCTGAACAAGCTTTTCTTGAAGGGACAACTTAGTGGCACACTTCCACGGCTTCCATTGGAAGATAAAGGCAAAAGAAGTGCAGTTTCTGTGATATGCGAAATAACAGAAGTATACATAAGCTACAGGAGTTGAATTAATGTACTATATCAATGCTAAGAAATGGAGCATTGAACACAAGTCAATTTGAATCTCATTAGAACTTAGAAGAGTGAAAAATCAAGTATTTCTTTTTTTTTTTTTTAATATATTTATTGATTATGCTATTACAGTTGTCCCATTTCCCCCCCCACTCCACTCCATCCTGCCCACCCCCCTCCCTCCCACATTCCCCCCCTATAGTTCATGTCCATAGGTCATACTTATAAGTTCTTTGGCTTCTACATTTCCTACACTATTTTTACCCTCCCCCTGTCTATTTTCCACCTATCATCTATGCTACTTATTCTCTGTACCTTCCCCCCCTCACCCCCTCCCACTCCCTTAATGACAACCCTCATGTTCTAGTTGTTTGCCTAGTTTGCTCTCGTTTTTGTTTTATGTGTGGCCGTTAATAACTGTGAGTTTGCTGTCATTTTTACTGTTCCTATTTTTGATCTTCTTTTTCTTAGGTAACTCCCTTTAACATTTCATATAATAAGGGCTTGGTGATGATGAGCTTCTTTAACTTGACCTTATCTGAAAAGCACTTTATCTTCCCTTCCATTCTAAGTGATAGCTTTGCTGGATACAGTAATCTTGGATGTAGATCCTTGCGTTTAATCTTGGGTAATGTAATTATGATGTGCCTTGGCGTGTTCCTCCTTGGGTCCAGCTTCTTTGGGACTCTCTGAGCTTCCTGGACTTCCTGGAAGTCTATTTCCTTTGCCAGATTAGGGAAGTTCTCCTTCATTATTTGTTCAAATAAGTTTTCAAGTTTTTGTTCTTCCTCTTCTCCTTCTGGCACCCCTATAATTCGGATGTTGGAACGTTTCAAGGCGTCCGGGAGGTTCCTAAGCCTCTCCTCATTTTTCCAAGTTCTTGTTTCTTCATTCTTTTCTGGTTGGATGTTTGTTTCTTCCTTCTGGTCCACACCATTGATTTGAGTCCCAGTTTCCTTCGCATCACTATTGGTTCCCTGTACATTTTCCTTTGTTTCTCTTAGCATAGGCTTCATTTTTTCATCTGTTTTTCGAATAGATTCAACCAAGTCTGTGAGCATATTGATAACCAGTGCTTTGAACTGTGCATCGGATAGGTTGGCTATCTCTTCGTCGCTTAGTTGTATTTTTTCTGGAGCTTTGAAGTGTTCTGTCATTTGGGCCATTTTTTTTTTTTTTTTTTGTCTTGGCGTGTCTGTTACTTTAAGGGGCGGAGCCTTAGGTGTTCCCAGGGGTGGGGTAATGCTGGTTGCTGCGCTGTGACGCTGTACGTGGGGGAGGGGCCGAGTGGGAGCAATGGCGCCCGCCTCACTCTCCTCCGGATTTCAATCTTTCACTCCCCTACCCACAATCAAACTGGGCCACTCTGGTGCTGGTTCCCGAGTAAGTGGGCCTGTGCACACTCTAGGCCCCTGTGGGTCTCTCCAACAACCTCTCCTGTGAGGCTAGGAGTCTCTCCTGCTGCCACCCCAACGCCCACGGGCGTTTTCAATCAGAGGTTTGAGGCTTTATTTCTCCCGTGCTGGAGCCCTGGGTTACGCGATCTGCTTCGCTCCCCGACATTCGTCCCGGTTTATCTGTGCACGAATGTGGGGCCGCGGGGTGCTACCCGCTGCTCTGCCTGTCCCGATCTCTGCCACTCTGAGTCCGGCCCTCTGGGTTTATCTGTGCAAATGTGGGGCCGCAGGGTCTGCTAGTGCTCGGACTGCCTGCGCCATTTGTCCCACACTCCGCCAGTCTCAGTCCCGCCACAGCCACTCGAGTCCTCTCCACCCCGGTGCCCGTCTCCGCCCCTCCTACCAGTCTGGATGAATGTTTATTTTCTATTTCCTTGGTGTTGGTCCCCCTTGCTGTTCGATTCTCTGTCAGTTCTGGTTGTGCGAGGAGGCGCAGCGCGTCTACCTACGCCGCCATCTTGGTTCTCCTCAAAAATCAAGTATTTCAAGACCTTACATTTCAATGATCAAAACTTTTTAGAGATAATAATTTTTATTTTTAAATTGTTTTAAAACTTAATTAAAACTTCTGACTCCATAATTGTAATGTTATGGCTGAGTGGCTAGATGTTTGATGTTAATACGTTGCTGTTTGTTAAAATACAGACCCTGAGATGATAAATTCATTCAGAATGTCTCAGAATGGAAGTCCATAGGTGCTGTAACACAGAATATTAACCTGCACATTTTAGAAATATTTCCATGTTTAAATGAGTTAGGGAAAGACAGAGGATGAACAAGATAGACAGACCTTTCCTGCAAAATCTCTCAGGGCTTCTAATGCGCAAACTTACATTATCACATCAAGTGGGGAAAGGGGCATGGTAAATAGAGAACAGTAGCCCCACTAATTTGTAGTTTAGCTTTCCATGGTGTCAGTTACCCATGGTCAACTGTGATGTGAAAATATTAAATGGAAAATTCCAGAAATAAACAATTTATAAGTTTTGAATTGCGCACTGTTCTGAGTAGCACGGTAACTTCTCATGCTATTGCGCTCCATCCCGCTGGGGATGTGGACCATCCCTGGTCCTGCGTATCCACGTTGTGCATCCAACCTGTCTCTTAGGCACTTAGGGGCTATCTTGGTTATCAGAAAGAGTGTTGTGCTGTTGAAGTGCTGTGTTCACGTAAACTTTAGTAATGGCCCCAAAGCCATTCATATAACTTTTATTACAGCATGCTTTTATAGCTGTTTATTTTATTAGTTACCACTGATAACCTCTTACTTTGTCTAATTTATAAGTTAAACTATATCATAGGCATGAATGAATAGCAAAAAGCATTGTATCCACCTATCGGGTACCACCCATGGTTTCAGGCATTCACTGGAGCTCTTGGAATATAACCCCCTCAGACAACTAGAAACTCCTGTCTACAAAATTTCTTATACTTAATGGGACATAGAACCAAAACTAGTTTGGGAATTGCCAAACTAATGAACTTTAAATTTATCCATGTGAAGTAATTTAGTCAATTGCTCTAATTTTTTTAAATATCCAAAGAATAGACTATTTTTCAGTTTTTATCTGCATATTTGACATTAGGTGGACCAAGTCCAATTTTCTGTTTCTTTGTTAAAGGAAAATGTTCTTTCTAAAATAAATCTCTTATTTTGAAACCATTAGTTAATAACACTAACTAGAGGCCAAAGGCAGCTACAATTATTTGCATCCTCATCTAGAATTGGATTTCCTTTTAATAGAGCCCATTTGGACGATAATAAAAAGCATCATAGGAACTGATTAAAGCTGGCTGGAGCAGTTTTCATTTAAGAATTTCTCTTCCTGTGTCAGCCGACGTTTCTGTCTTAATGTTATTTTAATGTAGTCATTTTATGTTTGAAAATGAAGGCAATCATGTCAGTCCATGAGCTGGCAAAAGACAGTTATTGATTTTTACAAATCAGTCACCTTTAAAAATCCATATGAGATGCATATTTATTATTTTACCAGTACAAATCAGTTTCTGTTGAAACAAGAATAAATGCATGATAAAGCATTTATTTCATTCTTTTGAAAGAATAGAAATGTGAGGAATAGCTTGCCTTAATGTGTTTCTTTACATTGTCATTGTAATAAACATTCCTCATTGATTATTTCTCCCACAGCATGGGCAATTTTCATTAGCTTGAAATGTGCCAAATGCAAAAACTGACAATCTTTAAAAATGACATATTCCGGAACCACCTTTTCCTCACTGACCTTTTGCCACTCACATGTAACAACACAAATTCATCTAACTTCACCAAGAGAAGTGTTTCTGTAACCCTATACAAAAATGATTTGAGTAAATTGAATCATATCACAGATGTATCAGGGCAATGGTTTTTGAGCTGTATTCCACAGAGCCTTTGGGGGAGGGTCAGAGAAGAACGACCTTGGAGGTTGCCCTGGGGTGAAAAGGCAAGGAAGAGTTCACTGGATGGTGCCAAATCTCTCCCACAACCCCTTCTACCAGGGAAGTTATATATTAGAGTCCTGTGTAATAATTCATTTGAGGCTAAAACAAATGAAACGAAATGGAACCCCAAAGGAATAAACTCTACTAGGCCAATTTTCTTTTTATCCTCACCTGAGGACATTTCTTCATTGCCTTTAGAGAGTGAAGGAGTGGGAGAAGGTGGGGAGAGAGAGAGAGAGAAAGAGAGATCAACTGGCTGCCACCCGTAGGCACCTTGACCAGGGATCGAACCCTCAACATTCACTGCACGGGACAACGCTCCAGCCAACTGAGCCACACTGGCCAGGATGGTCAATTTTCATTTTTAAATGCCTATTATAAAGAACCACTTAAAATCAATATTAGCAACAAATTATATACAAATGTGTTTTTTACATAAAAAATGTGCACACAGAATTCTTTGAATGAAGTAAACCTGTGTAGAGCATAACATGATAAAATATCCTTAGATAACAAAAGGCCCTTAATAAGATTTGAAAGCTTTTCCTTCCTCTCATTTTCCTTCATAGCCTTAATGTCAGAAGGGAACTAGGAGTAGAAAATGGTTCCAGAAAGTCTATGCTAAAGGCTAAAGTATGACGAAAAGGATTACTTTCAAACAGCTTCAGAATAGCCAACCTAAGGCAGCAGGGCAAACTATTATTCAATCAATAGTGTTGACTACCGTGTTAGAAAAACATACAAAGTTTCCTCCAGATTCAATCCCTTCACTACATCCCTAGAGGAAAGCAATTCTTTTACTACTCTGTGTCTCCAGGTCATGTTTTACTAGAACTGGTGCCAATCTTGGCATTTAACTCTCTAGAAGTAATGAATTTGACAGAACAAATAAAGGTTAAAAGATCTTCAAAATGTGACCAGACATCCAAACAGGTAGCATGCACTTTGACAGCAGGTTATGGGCATGTTAAAGCAAATCACATCCAATTTCACAAGGACCTGAATTCCAATGAGAGGAAACAGATTTCTGTTAATCATGAGCTGAGGAACTGGGCACAGGTCACCCTTAGATGACTAAGAAAAGGTATGGCCTATTCACGCTTTCTTAGCCGAAATGTTTGTTAGAGCCACGACAACAACCAACAGGTCTGTAATATTGAACATAAGGAAACGTATGTTCAGAATGCAGATCTCTTTCAGAAGTATTACAAAGACTCATTCATCCAACACATTGAATGTTAGCTTAATTATTTCAACCCACCACATTTTACAGGTTGCTTTCCAGTCATGCAGAATTAAAACAATGTAGCCAAAGAACTGTGTGTGGGTGTCTCCTTGACATATGTGTAAAGACCTCATTGTGGTTGCATTGCACAGCTTGTCTTAAGTCCCCCAACCATCCAACCATCGCAGCCATCACCTAGTAAGGAATGCCCAGCCATTCTCTAGGAGCAGGGAGGTCTGCTCCTGCCAGGAAGTGGAGCTCAAAAATAAATTAGTAAAATAAGAAGAATTGTGGACCATCCTAGGGAAAGTGGGGTTGGACCATGGCTCCTTTAGATCAATGGGCAAAGGCAATGCCACTTCTACCAGGTGGAAAGTGAGTGAGTGCATCTGGGTAGGGTAGGGTTTTTTGGGTTCAAGTTCAGGGATAACTTTATGGAAGTTTGTAATCAACATATGGCCTCAGTCCTGAAGTCAATTAAATGATTTGAATAGCTTCAGAATGATTTGAATGATTTGAATAGCTTCAGTTTCTTTTGAAGAGATGGAAAACTCCAGGTTCAATTTTTGCCTTGTGTAAATAGATATTTTTCAGGTTAGAAAGAGAAATCAAAATCAATTATTTTTTTTTAAATGGAGTGGAGTTAGTAGGTGATAAAGTTGGGCTCTAATAGTCCTTAGGTTCTGAAAATCTACACAATAAAGAGCCTTCAAATCAGAAAAAACTTATAAAAGCCATCAGTTGAAGCTGTTAAAAAATCCTTTTAAACTTGTAATGTTTGTTAATTGTTAGGGGGAGAATTAAAAGATATGATAAAAGAGTGTTCAAGAGGACTTGATTTTAGGGTATTTTAAATCTTGAAGTGTGTGGATATATCAATTATCAAAAGAAACAAATAAAAATAAAATTAAAACAAAAATAAAAGTAAATTTTGTAGGAGAGGAACCAGTTTTAGCTATAAAGAAATAGTAAACATACAGTGTTTTCTTCTTGAATTGTGTTACATTAATTCATTTAATCTTTAAAACAACTCTGTGATGTACACTCTATTACAATAGCCCAATTTTACAGAATTGGTTAGAGAGGTCGTGTAACTTGCCCTAGGATGCAGATCTACTAAAGAGCAGAGCTAAAATTTTGATCCTGCTCCAACTGTCTGTCTCTCAAAATCTGAGTTCTAAGCCCTTCAGCTTTGACTTCATTTGGGCGCATTTTAGAAATGCAGATTATCGGGCCCCACCCCAGACCCACTGAGTCAGAATCTGCAGGGCAGTAAGATTCTCAGAAGATTCTCATCTACATTACAGGCTGGAAATCCTGATGCCACACAGAACACTGCCTCGTGGCACCATGGAGAGAGCAGCTATCTGTTCTCTCTCCTAAACGAACTCCTACTTCACTGCCCCCCATCACTGATCAAAATTCACTTCTTAGGAAAAAAACATGTAGGGGAAAAAACATATGGAAAAATTGCAGTTCACTCAAAGAAGGGCATTTGGGTTTTGTCAAAACTTCCAAGGTCATTCAAGATGAGTCAAGGTTTTATAAATATAACTCTAGACACCAGGTGCTCTACATTTTGTTTTTGATTAGAGCCCTGTGAACTATTTCTCTTCCTGACAATTTGTTTCCTGAAAAGAACCTTATTTTAGGAATAAACATTTCAATCCATACTAATAATCAAAACTTCAAACTTCATTCAGCTGAAAGCTTCTTCCCTTTGCCCCTCTCTCCCACTCTTAGAAATGCAAGCTTTAAGGTCAGGAACGTTGTTGATCATTAATGCTGGCAGTCTCTTATCACTCCCTGTATGAATGGTCCAGTATCTTGGCCTATGGACCTTAGAGAAAACTGACTTAGAAAAAGTTGCATTTTAACACCTTGACACATACCAGACCACCTAAATATCCATCTCCCACTACCCCACACAAGATCCCATATCATCTGAACATCTATCACCAAGTTAACATCCTGTCTGTAGCCGTCATTTTACCTCAAGTGCTAAATATGTGTTTAATGTGTAAGACCTGATCCTTTTCTTCACCTTCTCTAACCTGTAAAATTCTGATTTATCCTCCAAATTTCAACTCAAACATCACTTCCTTTGCAAATTTTACCTAATGCTGTTCACAGAATCAAGTATTTTTTCTTATCTCCTATAGAACTTTGCTTGTACCACTATTATAGTGCTCATCCCCAATCACACTTTTATAGATTACCAACCTGTCTCCGGTCTGTCTCCTTTAATGCTAGAAGCAGGCAGGGAAGAGTACTTTGTCCCTGATGCCCACTCATGTCCCTGAGTCTAGCATAGTGCCTTGTGAGTACTAGATGATCAAAATGAGCTCCCCTCCTCCCTCACTTCTTCCTCCCTCCCTCCCTCCCTCCTTTTCTCTCTCTCTCTCTTTCTCTCTCTTTCTCTCTCTCTCTCTCTCTCTTTCTCTCTTTCTCTCTTTCTTTATTTCTTTCTCTCTCTCTCTCTCTCTCTCTCTTCTTTCTTTCTTTCTTTCTTTCTTTCTTTCTTTCTTTCTTTCTTTCTTTCTTTCTTTCTTTCTTTCTTTCTTTCTTTTCTTCTTTCTTTCTTTCTTTCTTTTTTAATTTCACTTTGCCAGCAAGGTTTCATCAACAGGTATCACATTGAGCATTAATGAGGGGAGTTTTCTGTCATGGGAGGGAATCCAGACTTATCCTCCAAAGTGGGATTTAAGGGTCTAACTCTCCCATTAAAGGAAAAAACTTCCCATTCCATCCAAACAGGCTGAGCACCGAAGGCTATGTATTATTGCAGATCTTAAAGGAATTGCTGCTATATCGTGCAACAAACAGGTAGCTGAGACCACAAGAATCAGAATGGCCTGGCTCAGACTTGCCTGGGTCAGACTTATCTGGCTGACAGTTAATTCCTCTGAAACTCAGTCTATTTATCTATAAATAGGGATGATGTAAAGTGTGTATCAGGAGCTTTATAGAAAACATAATTGTGTACGTCACTTGCTTACAGCAGGAGTTTAATTAGTAGCTATTATTAAAATTAACATTGCCAATCATTTAGTGCCTTCGATATGCCAGACCTGCTCATGGGGACCTACGTGCCCTTGCATTTGATTAGGATCCACTTCCCTTCCATGGAATCTATCAGAAATAGAAATACAGACTTTAGTTTAGATAGTGAGCTCCATGGAACTAGCAGTTTATATTTATTTCTCAGGACAATAAATATTAAACTTGAGTCAAAGACCATTTTTAGCACTTAGCAAATAATAGAACCCCAACCTCCATATGACATTTTTTAAAAAGAAAAACGTAAACCAATACCTTGTGAAATCCATGTATGTGAGAAAAGTTATTCATTCTGTAAACAAAAATTGCTGCCCTTATCAAGACATCTATCCCTTATTAGCCCAGCTGCTCTGTGGACCCAAGAACCCTTCCTGGGTGATTTGTATCTTCTCTCAAAGTAATGGAGTCTTGTATTCTAACACCTGGTGCCACCTGCTCCTGGTAGGCTAAATGGCTTTGCGGCCTCCTTGACTTTCAATGAGAAGATAAAATGATCATGTGCAGCTAAGAGAGCATATTACAGGGACGCAGTAGCAGGAAGTGAGAGAAATTAAATCAGTCCCTCTCTATGCCCTTAGGTAAAAACAGACTTAAAATTAAAATATTGAACTTTGGGTCAGCTGAGCAATCAAATAAGCAGCTGAAAGGATCTAGAGGGAATTTGAAGACGGGAATTTGATGACGGGAATTTGAGGCTCAACTGTCAAGAGGGTTTAGGAACTTTACCATGAGGCCAGGGTCAGACAGTTTCCAGGGAATGTTCCTGATAACCCAAAGATTTTGCTAGCTTATTCGTAGAAAGTAAGCATAATTTAAGAATTAGGCCTATTTCTGTCTTCACTTGGTTTTTATTTAAATACATATCTTAAAAGATGAAAAACAAGTGTTAACATTGAAATGTCCTCTTAGAGATTACTTCTTACCTCTTTGGCTAAAATACTAACTTCACAGTGAACACGACATAGAGGTCAAGGGAAAATATCTAGCATACAGCAGAAAAATCAGACACATGAACTTCATGAGTGTGGTAAACTTGGTGGCATTCTTTTAAAATAGAAGACACTTAAAATAGTGTAAACAATAAAGTTTAAAAAAATAGTGACATCTAAACCTTAAGGTCTCTTTGTGGTGTCACTAAATAATTTTATGCCTTCAAAGAGCTAGAGACACTTGAGAGACAGCAGCTGGCAGTCCTGAAATGTGAAGGCCTGAGTGGCTACCTGAGATCACATATTGGTTCTGTTGCTTTTCAGCTGTGTGAATTCTGTGCCTCTGGTTTCCCATCTGTAAAATGGAAATAATAAGGTTCTTGAGAGAATTGAAATAGCTAATTCATGTGAAGCAATTAGGACAATGCATGGCACATACTAGGCACTCAGCATATACAGGGTGGGGCAAAAGTAGGTTTACAGTTGAGTACACAAAACACGGAGTTTAGTCTTATATTATTATTTATTAATTATTGTATTATTGTCATATGAACAACTATAAACCTACTTTTGCCCCACCCTGTATTTATTGGTTGATTGAACTTTTAAAAATGTACACATATATTACTGTTCTGATTATTGTTTGTTGGAATTTTTATATCAATCGTATTATTCCCCTTAGTTACTTCCTCTAAAAGCCTCTCAATTTTCCCAGGTGCTTAGTGTTAACCATAATAACTATATTAGTCATAGTAATATCTCTATGTATTGGGCTCTTACATCGCACGCCCTTTGCATTCATCACCACATTTATTGTTTGACTACGATGGAGTCCAGAAAGCTTAGAACCACTGTAGCACCTTTAGATTCCCTCTCCCTTCTCATCTCTCGTTTATGTCAGACTTCTGCTGTCGGGACAGCTCGAGATTTTCAATTGCATGCAGTTTGCTCTGACGGAAGTGCAGAAACTGCCATCGCCCACTGACAAACACATATCCGTATTTAAGATTCTGGTTGATCATCTGCTCTTTCAAAACCCTGCACTCCGTCCGCTAGCGGGTTGTCTTCTGGAGCCATCGTTGTAGTGCTGGGTGAAAATCAAGCACCCATGTAATCATCTAGAGTCTTACGGTGTTCTCAAACTCCCCCTCCTCTCTTATGACCCCCCAGTTCTTCTTCTGTAAACCTACCATAATTATGGTACCAACTAACGTATATTTGCTGTACTGCTGTTGGCATTAAATAAACTCTCTCCTGAGGCACTGTCTCACAGAGAGGAAGACCCTCCTCTGTGGAGTCAGGGCGTCTGGTTATCCCTGCTGGAGTGCTGTGCAACCTTGGGTGACTGGCTTTATCTCTCTAAGCCTTGGTTTTTTCATCCTAAAAAGGAGATAATAACACAAATTATTTTAAAGCACTTTCTGGACACTTAGAGGAGACAATGGTTTTAAAATGCTTACTATGCCTCACTTCCTACGTATGTTCAATATGCTCTGTAAATGTTGTCTACAGTTAACTATAAAATAAAATAAAACAGGCCAAACCCGTCTTCTCACTCTCCCTACCTGTGTGCCCCCACACACATAGAAGACATGACTGACAGCAGGACTGGCCACACACATTATCTAAACATATTTAAGATTCCATTAGAGGCATTAATAAATATTTGTTGGAGGAATAACGTCTGTCATGCACAGTGTGTTTTAAAAACACAAAAGCATGTCTCTCAAACATGATGTGCCTAAATAAAGGGATTATTCCCACAAATCCCCCATTAATGAAACAGACAAACATGAGAATATAAAGAAAACAGCAGTTCCTTGGAAATCCCTAACATCTTTTTACTGTGTTCCTTCAGTCAGTAAACAATTATGAAATGCCTATTGCACAACTAGCAACAAACCCTTCACTGGATAAGGTAAACATTAGCCTTCAGCTAAAAGCAATAGAATTCTAATCAATTGATCCAATTGTCTATTTGTTCTTGAATTTTACCTTTTTTCCTTTGGCAATCCTTTCCTTTAGTGTGGGTGCCACGGTTAGTATACTAAAGTCAGTTATACGGAAGAAGCAAATGTGTTGGCAGATTATTTTTAAAAATACGCATAATCAGATTCAAGACTAGAGAATGGGGAGGTCCCAGTATTTTTTTCTGCCATTCCTTACTAATTCATTGTTTCACATAGGCAAGTCTATGCGTGCTTGGCAGGAAATCTATGGCTTAAATCGACATCTCTTTTTCCCCCCCACCTGCTTAAAAAGGAATGGACACTAAATTTTTTCAATATTAAGTTAAGCAAAATACTAGTTTATCCTATTTACAAGTGTCTTAATAACTAAATTGTTAATATCTTTAGCAAACCATTCTGGTTAGTTTTCCTTTCCTGTCATTAACTTGTTTTCACAGTAGACCACTTTTTCTGAAGGATAAATCTGTGTACTATTATAGCCAGAGGGGCATTTAAGGCACTGCTTTGCACCTGGGAAACCCATTTAATTATTTGAGCTGTCAAAATGTTTTATTGTAAACAGCTTTTCTGATAGATCCTGTTTCTCTCCTATGAACTATCTTCCCCAGAAGACAGTCCTCTTTTCAGAGGAGCTTAAAGTACAGGTATCATAATTTAGAGGAATGAAGGTTTTATGTCTGAAAATGCCCCATCCTTCTTCTCATGTCTAATTAAGAAATATTGTATGTTCATTTTTTCCAGTTGTGTGCATCATAAAACACTATCATGTTAAGAAGACTTTAAAAATTAAATAGAGCAAACTGTCTAAAATCCAGGTAAAAGGTTTATCTGAGATAAAATATTTGAAATGGTGTATATATCCAATATGTCTACTTATAAATGCAATCGAACAACACAAACAAAAAAGCCCTAGATATTACAAAATTTTATAATTCACTTAAAAAAGGAACCAAAACAAGTTTCTGTGATACACAAATGACTATTCATACAACAAAGTTAAGATTAATGAGCTTTTGTCTTGCCTGGTCTTAATTGGGCCTAACATTCCCAATCTGTCAAATCTCTTCTTTCTCAGAAAATTACTACAATCCAGCTCCTACCCTGGCTTGTTGTAACGAGAGCATTAACAATTAAGGGAAGTTTTTCTTTTTTATGAAGAGGGACTGGGTTCCAACTAAGGTACGATTAATTCTCAGTTCTAGAGTTTTCTCATGTAAGTGCAAAGGCTGTTGGTTAGGTGAAGAAATAAAATGAGGACTGTAGTATGAATATTTAAAGATAATAGGCAGTTAATGGCCATAATTAGAAAAGAATTATTAGCATATCCATTTAAATTAGGTTTCTACCTACCATCCTATAGAAAAGGATAATCTTATACCCTTATGCATTAATAACTGTCTTGTGAAAATATGGGCTGAACCTAAAAATTCCTGTGAGACGTGTAAAATTCAAACTGATGATCTCTTATTAGAGAGGATAATTAATAAACTAAAGAGACCCCAACTACAGTTAGTATGTTATTATAGTCCCAAATAGAACCCAGTCTTAAAAAATGGAGTTAATAGTCTTCTCTACTAAACATTCAAATATTCATACGTATGTTCTCCCATGAGTGCGGGCATTGACCTGTCTTTGCTGTTAGCACAGTTAAAAGTATGCTAGCCTGTTGTTCAAAGATGCTGCATTGTAACTCTCAAACAGCACTTGGGCTCGACCCTGTTCTGGGTTCCACTCAGCCTCTCCTCCCACCCACACACTTTCTTGCTGTTGTAAGAATCAGAATTATGGACCTTATCTCAACCAACAATTCAGGTTCGGAGTGTTTAAGGAGTCACATGTATTACCAAAGATGTAGGACGACAGGAAGACATGTAAACCTACAGACAACCAGAACAGCTACTTGGAAGCAATAAGAGAGAACAATGGATAAAAGTGGATAGACGGGTAGTTCTCAATTCTGGCTATACAACAGAATTACCTGAGCTTCGAAACAAATGCTCTTGCCTGCACCCCACCTCAGAAGTTTCTGACTTAATTTGCCTGGGGTGGGCCCTGAGCATAAGTTTTATTTAAAGGTGTCTCAGGTAAATCTAATGTGCAGTCAAGTTAAGAACCACAGATGTAGACTGTAGAGACCTAATGCTAAGAGTGGCCAGGTAACCTGATGTCTGATTAAATTTGAATTTCTTATGAACAATGAGTGATCTTTTAGTATAAGTATATCCCAAATATTGTATGGGACATACTTGTACTAAGAAATGACTGGTTGTTTTTCTGAAATTCAAATTTAACTGGGAGTCTTTATTTGTATGTGCTAAGGTATAGGGAGAGATATATCTTTGAGTTCAGTTAGGTGGAATAAAATGGCCCAGCATTTTTTCTAAGTAAAAAATGCTATTATTTCCTCAATAGCACTGGGCTCTAGCAAATAAGTGATGGAATCAGGTGCGTAATAGAATCATATTAATAATAAAACTTTCTGTGTGGAACAAAATTATACTTTTTATTTTAATTCTTCCTATTCCAGAGTTTCCCAACCCCACAGCATCCAAGCAAAGAGAATTTATGACTATTAAAATGTGATGTCAATAGATATCCTAACACACAATTTTCTTATTGTTGTTCAAGCACAGTTGTCTCCATTTTTCTCCCACCACTCCCTCCCACCCCACCCATCCCTCCCTCCCAGCCTTGATCCTACCCCCTTTGGCTTTGTCTATGTGTCCTTTATATATGTTCCTTGATGACCCTTCCCCTGTTTTCCCCCATTATCCCTCTCCCTGCTCCCCTCTGGTTACTGTCAGTTTGTTCTTTATTTCAATGTCTCTGGTTATATTTTGCATGCCTGTTTTGTTGATTAGGTTCCACTTATAGGTGAGATCATATGGTATTTGTCCCTCACCACCTGGCTTATTTCACTTAGCATAATGCTCTCCAGTTCCATCCATGCTGTCACAAAGGATAGGAGCTCCTTCTTTCTTTCTGCTGCATAGAATTCCATCGTGTAAATGTACCACAGTTTTTGATCCACTCATTTACTAATGGGCACTTAGGTTGCTTCCAGCACTTGATTATTGTACATTGTGCTGCTATAAACATTGGGGTGCACAGGTTCTTTTGAATTGGTGTTTCAGGATTCCTAGGGTATAATCCCAGCAGTGGAATTGCGACAGCCAAATTTTGTGTTTGATTAACCACCATTCCCTGCAAGGCCTCTGAATAAAACATTTAATTAGAAAATTAGGCAAAGCAAAGGAACTGGTATTAGTTGAAAAATGGCCCCAAACTCTGAACTGCGATGTGGAATGCAGTGTGCTGGGCTGAGCCACATGGGTGTGTGTGAGTGTGTGTACATGCAGTGAACAGATGAGGGCTTTGCTCAAGCGTGGTCAAAGCTCATGGCCCAGAATGCTAACAAGATTGCTTTACACACTCCCATTCCAAAGTCCTATTTAAGGTCCGACCATGTTGATGCAAAAAAAAAAAGAAAAACAAGGTCAAGGATTGTGGATCCTAGATAAGAGGAAGAGGAAGATTACTACAGCTTTATCCCTATGCCTGGGAAAAGGAAAAAAAAAAATACCCTCAACCATCTCTGAGCCGGGGCACATCACCTGGGGATGATGTGAAGAGTTCCCCTGGAGAAGGGATTGATGTCTGATGGTCTCTTACCGTTTTCTCCAGCACTGTCTCCGTTTCTCTCATCTGGCTCATTGTTTAAACTTGGCCTCTTCTGAGGTTAGTTTCTTTTCTACCATACATAGTGTTAAAACTGTTACTCTTTTTGATCCTGTTTTTTGACTTTCCCCCCAGAGTTCTACTCTAACTAAAAGATCAAAAACTGGATTTTAAACTAATTTCCTTCTTCACTGAGTTTCTGGATTTTTTTTCAAAGCCTCAACAATATATCAGTTCATATGTCAAAATCAGAAGGCTTTTCACCCTTCACTGGGATACTTTCTCTGTTTCTGAGCAAACCTGGTTCTTGAAGCCAAAGTGTTCCAGACACGGATCTTTTTATTCCTACTAAACCTTTGAGAATGGGGTAATTTCAGAGTTCTATTTCTACCCAGGTTTATGACTCATACTCAGTATAATAAGGGCCCTATCCCTCTTTGCTTGTTCAGTATTATCTCTGCCACACTGTAGCTTTCTGAAATCCACAAATATAGAAAAGAATTTAGCTTATGATCTCTGAGGGCCTTGACCAGGAAGGAAGGTACAGAAGACACTAGCTGTCATGTGTGTGTGCTTCATCTTTTGGGTTCGCTTGAACTCTCCTACACACAACTTTCTGAAGACCACGCTTTACATAATGAACAAATTGAGAGCACATGGTTGGAGTCGTTCAGGCTGGCTGAAGGAAATACAAGGGCATCCCCTGAGGGGCATCTGGCATGGTTGCTTCTAACCAAAATTAGTAAAACATCCCAGAGCAGGTACAGAACCTAGGGCCACCAGCCAGCTAGTAACTTGTGGTGCTTGACACTAGAATTCCAAAAACAAAATAGAACAAAACTAAGAATAAACTTGCATAGTACAGCTGTGCTTGCTTTGTGGCAAGCTTCACACAGTTAGTGGGGAACTATCCTCCCTTTTTTAGACTGAATAATATTCCGCTGTATGTGCACTTATGCACCACCTAAAGATGGAGGTATGCTGAGAAATGCACTTTCAGGTGATTCTGTCTTTGTACTATCATAGAGTGTATTACACAGAGCTAGATGGGGGAGCATACTACTGTTGACAAGAAAATGCTTTCTTGCATTTTGACTGGAATATCGGCCTTAACTGTGCTTGCAGTTGGAGGCTTACTCTAAACCAGGGGTTTTGATTGTATCATCTGCATACCAGCAGCATCAACTGGAAGCTGGTTAGAAACACGGATTCGTAGGCCCATCCCAGACTTACTGAATCAGAAGCTTTATCAATAGAGCCTCACAATTTGTGTTTTAACAAGCCCTGCAGGTAATTCTGATATCTAAGAATAACTGCCTACACACTAATGATCCCTTCTAAGGCAGGAGTCCTTTGAGCCTAGATCACCATGGCATTAGCCTCCAATTCTGCCATTTACTTCCGTCGTATCTCTTCCGATTCCAGACAGAGAAATGTTGGCACCAAGGACAGTGCAGGGAAAAGAGACACAAACAGCGTTGCTAGCTGGAGCTTTGGCTGCAAACCCCAAGGTCTCTTCCCATTGTCCTCTCTGAGAGGAGTCACAAGAAAGTTGGAGGGATATCTAAAATCTCCTGGAGGCAGCAAGCAGCCTGACCTTTCTTGCTACTCTCATTGGAGGAAAAAAAAATAAAAATATTTACCTCCACTAGCTTATAACACTGCAGAGAACTCCATCATCCTGCCCAATAAAATGTCCTAGGGTGTGACTAATACAAGAGCAGCATTTCCAGCCTTCGGGTGACTGGGAAGGGAACCAAGAACATGACTCCTCTCTGAGTGAGTTCTCAGTGATTCTCTGGCTTTGGTTTGCACAGGGAACCACGGGTCATGTAAAACACAGGTATGCAGCCTGAGGTTCTGATGCAGATGGTGTAAGGTATAAAGCCCAGGAGTCAACACTTTAATAAGCATCCCTCCCATGTGATTTTGCAGTTGCTTCTGTAAGAAATTAAAAAAACCACCGCCTGGCACAAGAGATACAACACGTTTAGCCTACACATGATATCTGTTTCCCAAACTTCTTTGGTGGAGATTTCAGAACCTTCTCTCAGTTAAAAACACAAACAGATAGCTTTGTAATGATAATGTTCCCATATGTTCACATGGCACTTTAAAAAGTTCTTTCACAGAGGCGCCATCTCAAAACAGGGAGGGCAGGAAATGACACCGCTTTGAGAACGTTGCTTCCTTGATCCAAGCAGTTACTTAGAAGTTAAAGAATGTGTGTGTGTGGCTGAATACAAAGTGCAGAGATTAAGGCCATGGATAAAACCTGGTACTAGGTTGTACAAGCTTCCAAGGGAAATCTGAAAAAAGGATATCTGCTTTTCTTAGTAAGAATTAAACTGAGGTGATTTTTTTGTGTGACTTCACTGGAGTCCCAACTGCTTTCAAGGCTGCGGTCTAAAATATTGGATTATGTGCTTTTTTTGTACCTGAAAAACTTGCTTGCAGTGCAACTCCCACAATATACTGCCAAATAAATACTACGTTTATTCAATTGGAACAGAGACACAAAAGTCAATCGAGAATGCTCTTCATTTAGGAGTGGAGGGAGATCCCCAAAGGACACATCACCATTTCGTAACAATGGAGGATCAGGACCCTCTCAGGAACTTCCTACTGGACTCCAGCTCGCCCAGCTAGCACCAGCAGAGAAGAGCGCTGAGGCCGCCAAGGTGGCAGGTCTGATCTCCACAAACAGAAAAACCATTCTCTGGTCTCAGAGCACAATGTGGCCTCCAGCCTGCTGCCCTACAAACACGTGCCCTTGATCAGGAAGGCTTTGAAGAAAAATCGAGGAGCTATGACTGTTCCCACACAGAAAGCCAAAGCTCATTTCATCCTAGTACATGCAGCTGAGGCTTCATCGCTGTTTTATTAGTGATTTAATTGGATTTTAAAGCATCTACTACTTTGAGAACATCATATTCTTTTGTGTTCACATTTTCACCATGCTACACATTAAGAAAATCCAAGACGGAATCTCTCAAACATTAAGGTGATAACACTACGCAGAAAAATACTCATGATTAATCCTGACATTTTTATCTGATTCATTCTGTTTCACAGGCACATTACTCATTTACAGTTTTCTTACAAACCTTTTAACAATGGTTACATTGGCATATGATTTGACATTGCCATAACTTCATTTGGTTCTCCTTCAGTTATGTTCTCATGTGATTTACTTATAGGTAAGAATGCACTGATTCTAACTTGGAAAGTTTATTCTAACTCAGATGACCGCTGGGGCTGCACACAGTTTCACACTATGTGGGATGCAGAGTGAGTGTGCATCACGCACAGTGACACACAGCATCATATCTATGGCGAATTTCTCCAAAGAGAACAAGACAAAACCAAAAACCTAAGGAAATTTGGTTGACTATCCTTTTCTTAGTTTGCACTTACTTTCTGTTGTGACTTTTCTTCTTCAAACAACATTAAGGAAGGAAAAAAGGTAAAAATCCTTGTTTCAAGGAGAATTTTGTTAAAGTAAGCTTTAAGGACTGGAGCCAAAGGCTTCTTCCCATGGGTTTCTAGAGCAAAACAAAAATTGAAACACAAGTCCTCAGGTAACAAGCTGGGACAGTCCCTGGGGCCCAGCTTTTCAGACCGAGCGGAGTTATATTCCACCACTCCTGGGGCCTGTTAATACTTCTGGCCCAAGTTCAAGGCTCAGTTAGAGGGAGAGTACGTAGAAGCCAAAGAACTTATAAGTTTGACCTATGGACATGAACTATAGGGGGGAAATGTGGGAGGGAGGGGGGTGGGCAGGATGGAGTGGAGTGGGGGGGGAAATGGGACAACTGTAATAGCATAATCAATAAATATATTAAAAATAAAAAAAAAATAAAAAAAAATAAAAAAAAAAAAAAGAGGGAGAGTACGGCTGTGCTCCAAACGTACCTGCTCTGTAAGCATCACTAAGTGAGTTTACAGCACAAGCACCGCTGAATGACTTGGTGCTTGAAGAGAAATGCTCAATTAATGTTAGCTATAACTATGTTATTCTACAGTTGGACCTTAGAAATTATCTGGTGAGATCCAAACCCCTCGGTTTTCAGATAAGAAAATGACCAATTAACGTAAAAAAAACTTGTGCAAGGACACACAGCTGGTTAAGACATGGCATCATTAGCTATTTAAAAAATGACCACATTTTTGACAGCAGGGACATTTTAACTGCCTTCTTAAAAAGATGAAGCAAGCTAATGCCTGCAATAGTGTGCCTCACTCTCACCCAGGACCCTATTCCTCTTTCTCCATGAGCTTCCTCTCCTCCTTTGGTTTTTCCTCATCTTTCTAAACCATCCCTGACCCTCCTCCTTATATATACCCCTTGGCCTCACCCCAATCCTGAGTCATGTGACAGTACAGAGCAAGGAATAAACAAGGGGATCAAAAATATCTACTGCTTATTATTGAACAGCACAGGTTTATATCTTGACAGGGTATTTCAAGTGTCCTTACTAACAGTGTCTGTATCAAAGGTCCAGCTTTGCAATGAAGACGAGCCATAAAAAATCCATAACTACTAGATAGGACATTTTACATTTTAACTTCTGACTGGATCACTGTCTATCAATGTGTCAGACATCTAATCTGACTCCTTTCTGATTCCCTCAGACACCCCTGCAGGACCCAGCTCTGAGTGAGCGCCAGCCAACCTCACACAGGTGCAATATGCTGACAGCATTTTGTGAGGTCTATCCTAAGGTCCTTTCTCCCTCTTTACTGCCTCCACGGCTTCCCTATTGCCATGGATGCGGGAGGCCTCAAAGAACCATGCTTGGTACCCAAGCCTGCACAACTCAGCAGTAGGAAAAGGGTGTTACTGGAAAATTATTCACCTGCCTCCCTCTGCAACCTACAAGGAAGGTACCACCCAACTCACAGGAAAGGCGCTTTGGGGTCCAAGTCTCCTGGACCAGGTGATCTGGCCAGCGTGTTTGGACATCCTCCTATTGGTTCTATCTCCTTTCTGTTTTTCCACCCTCTATCCACCTTGTATTCCACATGCTATCCTCTGGATTTGCGCTTTCTAATTAAGTAACAGCACCTAAGCCTGCTTTCCAGGTAATACAGGCTGTGAGTATGCTTTGACATATAAACTTTACATTCCAGTCCAATCTCAAAAAGGCATTGTCCAATATTTTACAACATAAGATTCAGCATTTAGCAATTATGTAACTAAATCTAATGCACACAAAAATTTTTAATGCCAAATTAACCAAGAATTTGGGTGTTAATGATTTTCCCAGACTCAGTCTTAAAAGGTGTTCTATTTTGTATTTAAGCTTCACTTGTTTTTGTATAAGAAAAGTATGTGTGAATTAGAGTAGGGGAAGAGGAAACAATGCATTAAAGTGCCTTATAAATATATTCTCTGTGTTTTTCCATATAACTCAAAGTGTTTAGTTCATTTGTGATAAAATCAAGATATTGATAAGTGTTAAATTTAAAAAGTAAGTGGCTGTTTGGCCAGATAGCTTTGGGGGCATTTTGAGTTAAACAATGTTTTCTTTGATACAACTTCTCACAGCCTTTGATATGTACTAACAACCACAAGATTATTTACTAGCATGTGTCAATATATCAATGTACTACACACTGGGAATCCAATGCTGGGCAAAACTAGAAGGAATCCTTGCAGTGAAGTAGCATTCAGCCCAATAAACGGAGAACAAGCTCTAGCTGATAATGATGTAAATGAATGTAAACCTGCAAATGTGAGAAATGCAAGAGAGTTTGGAATTAAATTCCAAGGAGAGTTGTGGAACACTAAGGAGGCTAAGGTACATATTATTTACAAACATAATTTGATCACTAATCATTTCTCAGAGGAACATGTTTTGAGAGGGATGTGTAAAATGGTAGATTAAAAATGAGTTAAGTTTATAGCTGAGAATCAAACAATGTTCAAAGGGTTGTCTTTGAGGAAGACTCTTAACCTTTCTGTCTCCTCATCTGAAAATGAGAAGTTTAAACTCACTGTCATTCAGTGAGTTTTCCAGCTATACATTTTATGATGGAATAAGTCTAACTAAAATATTTAAAATTTTGAGTATATTGCTTATTATTTTTCCAGGACCCACTACTGTCCCCTCTCTCTTTGCTGCTAATATAATTGCTAATTACCCCTTCCATTTGAGTGCTGCTATGGGAAATGAAAGCCATAAAATCTACATTAGGCAATTTTGCTACTTATTGCCAGGAGGAAGATTAAAGCTATTGTACTCCTTAGGCTATGACATAATCCAACACAAGGCATCTTCTTAGCTCAAAAAATAATGTTCAACCAGACACACACAAATCATTTGGAATGGAGAATGAATCCATTAGGCTACACTTTCTTTAGTGAGCACTACATGGAAAATGATTGTGTTGAATTTCATATAGAAAATTTTATATAATGTACTTGGAGTTCAAATGACCTCAAAATATTAAAGTGTGATTTTTTAAAATATAAATTAAAATTAACACAAATTTTTATTTTAAATGTCATTTCCCAGCTAATCTCTATGAAAAAGCCACACTTCTGTTTCCCGGTTGTTTCCTCCTTGAAAAAAGTTTCCGTGGAGCCGCATATGTCTAATCTGTCTTGAGTAACATGGATTTAATAAGACACTTCCTTATGTGTAGCACTTGGAAAGCTCTTGCCACAATTTGCTGTTTTAGTTCACACACATCTGGTGCTCTTTTGACCTGACAATTACATGAAGTTCCTTCCTTAATTTCTTGGGGAAAAATAATAATGGGACAGATTGAGACTATGTTCAAATTAGCTTTTAAGTTTCCCTGGTCAGGTTGAACTGTGCAAGAACTTCTATAAGCATTTCCTTTTTAAAGCTCCATAAAACTATCTCACTCATTTTTCATTGTCAAGAAATGTCCTTTTAAATGTGCTAAAGTCAAGCTTAATAGTAGCGGTCTAACATAGTTCAATAAGCCACTCTGCAAATTGGGGCTAGATATATATCTTCCTGAATATCACGGGTCAGAAGACCTATCATTTCGCTCAGGCTCTGCCACAGACCGACATCTGGAACTTCGGTCAACTCCCCTGACCACTCTTAGCTTCTGTAGTATTTGTACCTGGGAATACAACCGTCTGGCCTGCATATAGCACAAAATTGCTTTAAGAATCAAATGAAACAATACATGTCGACATGTTTCAAAATATAAAAGAAATTATAAATATGAGATATTATTTTTTTGATTTCTAAAAATTTATTTTATGAAACTTGTGGTAGAAGAGGGGCCACACACTAAACCTGACAAGCTCACGGGAGGCCTTACAAACGCAGAGACCTAAAGTAAACACATAGCATGGCCTGAAATGAAAACTTATTAACTAAATGCAGTTCATAGTAGGTAGTCATGCCCTAGGCAGGTATTTTTCCCTAAAAAGGGTCACTCTTTACCTTAACTGAGCCTGTTTTGTCTTTTTGCATCTGTGATAACATACCTTTGGACTGTCAAACTTCCTCTTTCTGGACCTCTCAAACACGGGCACCTCACCAGGGGAGGAGCACAAATCCCTTCATTGTTATTGTTATCATGCTAATTGTTAACCATCCTGTACCCACCTGTGTATAATTACATGGCTACCATTTTTACCTTTTATCTAATCCCACAGGGTTCCCACCTTGCTTTCTCCCCCTTATGGTTCCTCCTTTGATTGTAATGTAAAAAATAAGGTGTTAAACTGCCATTCTCCAGAGCATTTCTTAATTCCTTGAGACTTTGCTCCCTGGCACTTGTCAGTTTGGCTCAAATACACTCATCATAAATTCTCTACATGTTTGGATGTTTCTTACGTTGACAAACTCAATGTGTAGAAATTAACAGGACTTTATTAAATACTACGGAAGATATAAAACTTGTATAATGCAGCGTTTCTCAATTATAAAAGATGACCTTAAAAACACTTACACTAATTAAGAATATACAATAATATCATGAACAATAAGCATTAAGTATAATAGTTACTTAAAGAAGAAAATAATTAGCATCAACTGGAATAATCAGAGAGAGCTTCATCGACTTATGCTAGACAATGAGAAATCAACAGTATTTGAGTAATTGGAGAGAATTTGAATAAGTGTAAAGCAAAGGAGCAAGACAAAGAAAATATCCATCCAGTTGGGGCAAGAACAGGCACAGGAAGCAGAAATGTCACAATGAATGAACCACATCAGATGGCATAGCCAGAGACTTTAAAAAACTCCAAACTCTCTCATTCTTGTATGTTGTACAAATTTGAATCCCTGCATTCTTCTACCTAAAAGTAATATGTGGAAGAATTCAAGACCAACAAATCATTAAGAACACTTTTCTCAAACACCTAACACCTCTTGTCTCTCATTGCTCTTCCACCGAAAGGAGCATGGGCCCTTTTTGGTGGCCTATTAACATGCACACTGTTACCACGCTTATTGTGGCTAGGAAAGCAATGACAAAAATGACAATCTGATATTTCACATTTAATCTCTGACAGTCACTTTCCCAAATCCAGCCTCTGGAATGTATAAGTCAAGAGGAAAATCTGTTCATGTTTTCAAATGAAGAACAATATAGTATCTTTTTGTTTTAACTGATTCATATAACACTCATATGATCAACCAGAGTAACTCTGGCATGAGAGTAAGTGAAGCAAGGGCCTAGGGAGAAGAGAACATCCCTGCCATGTTTGGGATTATTATATAACCGGGCAAATTACGGACTCATATCTTGTCCATAAAATGTGTCATGGTATGTCAAAAACCAGAAAAGATATGCCTATGGCATGCTGAAGTCCTTTCATAATGTACTCTTGAACACACTCTTCCCCATCATAGGGAAGCTCGCACATGCTTCTTACCCTTACCCAAGGGAGCTCACTGAGTCCTATGAGGTATCCTCATCACTGCAAAATGAATCACAGAGTAGATTTGTGATGATATTGAATCCCTTTGGTACTACCTCTCTATTTTTCTTCTGGTTTCAAGCTACAACTGAGTTACTTCTTATTAAGCAAAAACATCATTTTAAACTAATTTCACCTTTGAATTCCCTCCATTCCAAAGCCCACTGATACATTCATTTAACAAAATATTATGTACTGGCCATGATGTTATAGGTGCCTTCTGGGAAATGATGATCCAAAGACATATCATAGCTTGTCTTGAAAATTATTTATCAGGGTCACTGTGCAATTCCAATATTATTTCATTTCTCTCTATATCAAGGCACATTGTTTTATTGTTTGATACCTCTTCAATGTCTAAAAGCACTAAAGTTTGTTGAAAGGGTCTATTTCACTGATAGTACAATCAGGAATATCACCAAGTCCTTAATGGGCCTCAAGTCATTTCAAGTTTTAGCATATAATGGGTAGGAATGGGAAGGTGCAGAAATTAGTAGCTGCTACCTACCATGTTGCTTTTCTGATTCACACTTGTTGGCACAACTGAACGGGGATAGGTGAGGACTGGTACCAGGACTTCCAGTGACCAGTGACAACTATCCTGACTCTTAGGCATCAGCGCTAGCTTCCTCATTGGAGGCGAACAGGAGACTTTAATGAGTAAGTTCAATAGTTCCTCACTGCAAAGAGATTTTGCCTTGGAATGAAATGGAGACAGATTTCCAAGCCACAATACTAAAATATTAAATCTTCACTAACTCCAATTTACTCTTATGATAAATAATAGCCCCATGGAAGAGCACTGTTGTAAGAAGGAAATTATTATTCTAAATTTCTAAGGTATTTGCCTGAGTTGAAAAAAAATGGTTGAATCTTAGTCAGCCATGAGCACTACAGCAATTTCAATCCTTCATGTCTTTACATATTCTGTTTTATTTGCCTGGAAATACTACCTCTTTCTGCTTGAAGAACTCAGGTTAAATGTTACCTTCTTGGTGAAGTTTCTGTTGACCCTCTCTGAGGTAGCGAAAAATACTACCCCTTCTGTTCTTTCACTATATATCCTTAATGAACACACTTCCATTGAAATAGTGATTATTTATTTTGATGTTCAACTCAAATCAGTTCTAAACTCCTTGAGAACAAAGACACCTTTATATTTGTTTCCTTAGTTCCAGATTAACAGCGGAAACACAGTACTTGTTTGTGAAATAACCATTGTCATGGTCAATGGTAAGTGGCTAGCATTAAATGGACAAGGGATAAGAACCTAAATGATTTGTCATCTCCCAAAGATATTCCAGCTGTGAAAAGGTAGGAGTAACCATAACTATTTATACCATTCATGTCAATAGTATCCGTTCTGGATAAAACAGATGTCAAGGGCAGCTTTAAAGTGAAAAGGTATCCATTCATTCATAGAGGCATTCAATAAACATTTACTGATTAATCACTATGTGCTATGAAAGGCAAGATAAATGACACATTGCCTACTCTGAAGGAGACAAGAAAACAAATCTTTACAATGCAGGGTATTAAGTGTTGAGCATTGGGATAAGAAAGGCACCTAATCCACAACAGGTGAATCAGGGTAGGATTCTCCAAGGGGGTTATGCCCAATGCCCTTGAAAGAACAATAGGACTTAAATGTAAAGAACTATAGAAAGGTTTCTAAGTAAATGGAAAAGCCTCGTGAGTGTTCAGTGGTGGGACAGAGGCTACCATATCTGTGGACTGGATGTCATTTGATGATCTAGGTTTGTGGCCTGAGGGAATGAAACAAAATAGGGAAAAGGAGGGTTCTATAAGCTAGTAAGGAGAACATATTAATGAATGTGAATGAGTAACAGGACTTTAAACATACAATTTAATTGATTCCAATTGCACACTCCAGCGAAGTTCCTATAGGGCAATATTTCCCAGATCAGAGTCTTAGATATTCAGTCAAACTTAATGTACCTGGGAAAAAAATTTAAACATTTAGGACAAATATATTAATTCTATTTATTAGTATTTTTTAAAAGTTTATTATGCTAAAATTCACAAGGCAGATGTGCCATTACTATTTTTACACAGATATTAAAAAATAATATTTAAAAAATTTCTTTTACATCTAGAAAAAAGATAAATAATCAACTGATTTTAATATATCAGTATGGCTTTTGGAGAAAAACATAATTTGGTAAATGGACTATATATTGTTATTTTTGAGTACTTTATGTTGACTATATATGACTATAATTCAATGGAATTTGGTCCTCATGGATGATAGATTGATGTAGAATGAAATTAAAGTGTCCATAAGAATCCTCAATACTAATTTCCTGTGCTGAATTTAATCCAAATTCAATTTTGTTTAAAAAAAGTCAATACCCAGAAATCAAAGGCATTTTTGTATACCAACAATGAAACATCAGAAGCAGAAATCAGGAAGAAAATCTCATTTGATATAGCAACAAGAAAAATAAAGTACCTAGCAATAAACCTAACCAAGGAGGTAAAAGACCTGTACTCAGAAAACTACACAACACTGAAGAAAGGAGTCAAGAAAGACACAAACAAATGGAAACATATACCGTGTTCATGCTTCGGAAGAATTAACATCATCAAAATGTCCATACTACCCAAAGCAATTTATAGATTCAATGCAATACCTATTAAAGTACCCATAACATATTTCACAGATATAGAACAAACACTTCAAAAGTTTATATGGAACCATAAAGGACCCCGAATAGCTGCTGCAACTTTGAGAAAGAAGAACAAAGCAGGAGGGATCACAATACCTGATATCAAACTGTATTACAAGGCCACTGTACTCAAAACAGCCTGGTACTGGCATAAAAACAGACAGATAGACCAATGGAACAGGACAGAGAGCCCAGAAATAAACCCAAGTCTCTATGGTCAATTAATTTTCAACAAAGGGGTCAGCAGTATAAAATGGAATAAAAATAGCCTCTTCAACAAATGGTGTTGGGAGACCTGAACAGCTTCATGAAAAAAATGGAACTTGAGCACCAACTTACACCATACACAAAAATAAATTCAAAGTGGATAAAAGACTTAAATATAAGTCGCAACACCATTAAAGTCATAGAGGAGAACATGGGCAGGAAAATCTCAGATATTTCACACAGCAGTATCTGCACTGATATGTCCCCTAAAGCAAGGGACATAAAGGAAAGAATAAACAAATAGGACCTCATCAAAATAAAAAGCTTCTGCTGGATAAAGAAAACAGTATTAAAATAAAAAGAGAACCAACTGTATGGGAAAACATATTTGCCAATGATACCTCAGACAAGGGTTTAATCTCCGAAATATATAAAGAACTCACATGACTCCATTCTAAGGAAACAAGCAACCCAATTAACAAATGGGCAAAGGACTTGAACAGATACTTCTCCAAGGAGGACATACAGAGGTTCCAGAGACATATGAAAGATGCTCAGTATCGCTAGCCATCAGGGAGATGCAAATTAAAACCACAATGAGATACCACCTCACTCCAGTCAGAATGGCCATCATAACCAAAGCAACAAACAACAAGTGTTGGAGAGGATGTGGAGAAAAGGGAACCCTAGTGCACCGTTGGTGGGATTGCAGACTGGTGCAGCCACTATGGAAAATAGTATAGAATTTCTTCAGAAAACTAAAAATGGAACTGCCTTTTGACCCAGCAATTCCACTGCTAGGATTATATCCTAAGAACCCTGAAACACCAATCCAAAAGAACCTATGCACCTCAGTGTTCATAGCAGCACAATTTACAATAGCCAAGTGCTGGAAGCAACCTAAGTGGCCATCAGTAAATGAATGGATCAAAAGCTATGGTACATTTATACAATGGAATTCTATGCAGCAGAGAGAAAGAAGGAGCTTATACCCTTTGCAACAGCATGGATGGAACTGGAAAGCATTATGCCAAGCGAAATAAGCCAGGAGGTGAGGGACAAATACCATTTGATCTCACCTTTAACAGGAACCTAGTCAACAAAACAAAGAAACAAGCAAAATATGACCAAAGACACTGAAATTGAGAACAGGCCAACAGTGACCAGAGGGGAGAGGGGAGGGAATTTCAGGGAAAAAGGGTGAAGGGTTTGCAGGAACAATTATAAAGGACACATGGACGATATTGGGGGTGGGGGGGTTGGAAACAGAAGGGAGGTGGAGAGGGCTGGGGGTTAGGCTGGGGTTGTGGGGGAAAGGCAGAGAACTGTACTTGAACAACAATAAAATTAGAAAAAGAAAGAAAAAGAAATAGAACAGTCCAGAATAAGACCTGGCTTAGATAGAAAAAGAAAATGCAACATTTATGCTAACTCTAATTCCAATCTTTGTCTTTGAATTCCTAAGTCAGCGTCACCTCCTTCTTGTGTAAATCTGTCATTTTACTGAGCTGATGTTAAAGGAGACTTAGTTGTTTCTCTGAGAAATTCACAGGACACAGGAATAGTCTTATTTCCAAAACAACATCCGAAGAGCAGAATGCAAAATTTCCAACTCATATTATGATTGTTTAAGAGGCAGAAAAGAGGCATAAATCAATTCCAGTGGTAGAATCAACACTGTATATCCACAAACAGACTCATTCATAGTCTGTGCTAAGATTTTCCACTTTCAAAATCATATTTAAAAATTTTTAATGGCTCATTAAGAAGAACAAAGTAAATTGTGTGCACTTATTCACATCAAGTGAATTCAAACATTTTAAGCACCTCCTAGGGCAAACCTCTACGCTAGGTCTCAAGTAGTATACAGAGATGACCCAGCACAGCGCCCATCCCCACGGGCCCTTCAGTGTGTGAGAGCTGATGGAGAGCTCCCTCTGCAAGAAACTCTTCGTGGTAAATGTAAAATGCTTATCCACTGAATAAACACTCCCCCACCCCAGGTCAAGCTATAATTAATTATTTTAAAGCCTTTTGGAAATACAAAAAGTAAATGTAGTGAGCTAGGATTAAGATATGCTGGCCACTTGCTTCTGAAGTTCATTACACCGTCCTTTAGGAATTTTCTTGACAGCCCACCCTTCCAAAAAAAAAAAAAAAAGAGTTAACCAGTGTATTAGTACAGAAGGTTGTTGGAAATAAAAGGGAAATTAGTTTCTTTGTCAGCAATATGAGGAAGTAATAAAGGAGAGGTAGAGGAAAGTACAAAAAATGAAGAATTTTTAAAATTTAGAAAAAGATTCTGAGTGAAAGCCTTAGATTGAGAAATATATATGAAAAAATATTTTCCAGGAAAAATATTGTAAGTGTCTAGGTCTCAAGGTATTTTCAAAATATTAATTCTCACCACACATCTGAGATCCATGGGCGTCATTTCTGCTGTTGCCGAAGAAAGGGACCACGTTGCCTAGGGCAATGCAGCTTGTCATGGTATGAATCAGAACTAAAATAGGTTTCTTGGCTCTCTGGATTTCTGATGCCCAATTCAGCAGACTTCAACTTTCCAGTGGATACTTTGCAAGTTAAGCAGTTCTCAAATAAGCTTGTGTCAACTGTTTAAATACCCTGTCAAATCTTCAAGTATTATACGTGTCAAGTGCCCACGGCCCTAGTATGTCCTCAAGGACTAGCACCTACCTGGCTGTATTGTTTGAATTGAAATGATAGTAACAATCCAAGAGGCCATCGTTTCTATAGTTACTCCATATTAAAGTACTAATGTTAATATTTTATTGAAGGAAGACTTAACTGGATAAAGGTTGAGGAGCCCCAATTATTCCTTCAATAGGAAACCAAATTCTCAATGTTGATAAAATGAATTAATGTTTATATAATAGCAACACAAATTTGCTTTAAAAAGTAAAGGAAAAAATCAAATAATTGAAAGGGAATAGGCATGTTTTCATATGTGTACTTATGTTGGAACGGAATTCTTCTACACATACCACCTAACCAGTTTGATATCTGTGAGATGTACTGCTTGTTTGACATTGAATACATTTTGTATACATTAAGTGCCTTATATTTAGCCCTTCTTTTGGTGTTAAGAAACTCATGCTTAAAAGCATGTTTCTGACTGGTATGACTAAAAAATTTGGAAGTTAATAGAAAATTGAACACAGGAAAGTAATGTAAGAAATGCAGAGGTATGGGAGAAAGAAAGTGAAATAATGAAAAATTTGAGGTAAATGAGTGTTACAAAAAAAGTACCATTCACTCAACAACTATTTATTGAGGAATTACTACATGTAGTCACTGGATAAAATAGCATAGAGCTGAAATTCTAGTGAGCAGCAGAAGGGAATAAATAGACATCAAATGCATAGTGTATTAGGCAGGCATAAAATTTACAGCTATATTGACATTTTAAATAGAATTGTGACATTTTAAATAAATCTGGCTTAAAATTTTAAATAGTATTATACTAATATTAAAAATAGTTTGGGAGGCTGTTTAACATGGGAATGTTCACCCATGCTCACATATATAGACAGTGATATATAGTTCACAAGAGAAAAAAAATCCATGAGATGTTCTTTCAAGCGTCGTGCCCTTTCCTCTCAAGAAACAATCTAAGTGGGCTAAGTATTAAACAGGTTAAAAAAAAGAAACAAGTTAAAACAATGTTTTATTTATAATGAGACCGATACCAGTATAACCCACAGACTTGACCGGGCGACCTCTCTCTGCGCAACCTGTGAAGTAGTAACTGTGGCCTTCTCCTGTCATCTTCAACCGCTGTTCTCTTTGAGTCCTAACAGCAGTGTTAAGAAGGGTCTACTTGGATAGGATCAGATTCCTGGATTAGTTTGATAGCTTTATATTCACTCCGTGGAGCCCCAGAGCTCTGTGACAACTGATTATAGAGAAAACAGGTAAAGAGAATGAAACAGCACCACAAGGGGACCTCACCAGAGGAAGATGACATACAGCTCAGTGGACTATTAAATCGCCTTTCTTTATTTGTTTCAGTGACATAAATACAGTCGTAGCCCACATGTTTTATATGACCAAAATTTATCTGAGGCTCATTCATGGTTATTTTATTTATTTATTTTTTTAAATCTCCAACTTTGCTTAAAATTCTGTTGAAGCAAATGAAGTGCATAGTGGAGTCTTTTGCACGATCACATCCTTTCATACCTTAAACCAAAACCTGTTCCAAATTTGCATAGCATTTTGAAGGTCCAATATTTGAACTGGCAGATAGCATTGTCACACATTCATTTATTCATTTGTTCATCCAATCATTCATTTAGTCATGTAACAATAGTCAGACTCGATAATGACAATATCAAGGCACTGTGCTAATATATGGAGATAAAAGACCCATTATCTCTAAATCTTAAAGGGAAACAGGCAAGTTTTAAGAAAATTATAATATAGTTAAGTGAAATTATACAACTATGCATAGAGTGAGAACAGGTTGGCACCTTGGTACAGGATATTGGGCAAAAATATCTAGAGGAGATTACACTTCTCTTGAGTCTTGAAGATTAAGTCGCATGAAAAGAGCAAGGAGGAGTTTCCTGTCAAGGTGGCAGAGTAAGTAAACTCTGAGATCACCTCCGCCAAAGATCACACCAAAACAACAAGTAAATTACAGAACAACAATTACTGAGAAATATCTGAAGACTAGCTAAACAGAATTCCTGTAACTAAGGCTATAAAGAAACCATGTTAAGACTGGCAGGAGAGGCGGAGATACAGACTGGGCTGGTCTCACCCCCAGGGTGTGGTGATTAAAGAATGGGATGGCTATCTCAGCTGTGGAGGTCCCCCCCCGACCCAGGAGCAAGGGGTCCCAGCCTCACACTGCACTCCCCACAGCACCAGTGCTGAGAAAAGGAGTCCCCATAACATATGGCTATAAAAATCAGCAGGGAATGCATCCAGGAAAGACAAAAGACTGCTAGACACACAGATGCTTCTTTTAAAGGGCTCACACACAGACCCGCTTGCTCAAAAACTCACTTGTTCTAATCCCCAGTGCAGAGGCAGCAGCTCAAAAAGTTCCAAGGACAGAAAGGAAACAAATTGACTCACTTCAGGGTGGGGGTTAGAGGGTAGAGAAGGTGACTCACTCTGGGGTTGGAAGTGCTGTCAGATGCCACAGTTCTTTTGTTGAGCTCTCCCTCCACCTAGCCAGCCCAGCAAAGGTAGGCACCAAATTTGTGCTCTCTGGTAACTGCTAACACAGTTCACCTACCCTAGTGATTCCATCATTCCGTCCCACCAAACAGACTTGCCGCATCTAAAAGCCTCTTTCAGAGGCTGGTACATAGAAGCAGCCTGCCTCAGCTCATGCAGCAGACATACTCAAAGGAAAAAAAACAAAACAAAACAAAACCTGTAACAGGGATGGCTGCCCTTAGCTTGTGCTACAGAAACTCATAAATGTCCGTAAACCCTACACAAGCAGCACTGACCTTAGTGTGAACTGTAGCTCCTACCAAGTGGCTCTAAGCCCAGAACAAGCAGCAACCAGTCTCAACTTGCATTGTAACTCCCACCAGTAGGTTCCAAGTTTGGCATAAGCAGCAGTTAGTCTTGGCCTGTAATGCAGCTGCAACTAAGCTGCAACTTGAGCTGAGGAAGCTCAGCTTGCATCATAGTGCCCACCAAAGGTTCCCAAGCCTGGCACAAGTAGCAATCAGCCTCAGTTCACAGTGTAGCCTCTCCCAAGTGCCTCCAAGCCCAGCACAAGCTGCAATCAACTGCGGATCACTTTGTAGTTCCTACCAACACAGCCCCAAGTCTGGCGAAAGTGGCAACTGATCTTTGCCTGCACCAGTGCCCCTCCCAAGAGGCTCCAGTCTCAAAACAACTGATAGCCAGCCTCAGAGGAACCAGCAGCCCACCTAACCAGCACCACAATTGACACACCTGAGCCCTGCTAAAGTGACTACTGTCTCACGCTCCATCTGCTTCCACACAATAGCTCATCTGCTGTATTTATGGCCAGCCCTCACAGCCAGTTGACCTGATAGACAAACCCACCCACTGACATGCCAGCAAAAATTGAGGCCCAGCCACAACAGGAAGGTAAACACAACCTACACAGGGGACATTCCTGTAGTACCTGGTTCAAATGATCAAGGAGACAGTGCCACTTAGCGCCACAGGACATTTTCTATTATAAGGCCACTCTGTCAAGACTGAGAGACAAAGAAGATCTAACTAATATGTAGAAATAAACACAGGGAGTCAGCCAAAATGAGAATTCAAAGAGTGTGTCCCAAATGAAAGAAAAAACTACGGAAAAACAACTAAACAAAATGGAGACAATCAATCTACCAGATGAAAAGTTAAAAACTCTGGTTATAAGGATGCTGAATGAACTTGGGAGCAGAAAACACAAATTCAGTGAGAACTTACACAAAGAGATAGAAAACATGAAAATAATAGAAAACACAAAAGAACTAAATCAGAACTGAAAAATACAATAACTTAAATGAAGAATACACTAGAGGGAATCAATATCAGATTAGATGAAGCAGATGATCAAACCAGTGACTTCTAATAAAAGGTACAGGAAAACACCTCATTGGAACAGCAAAAAGAAAAAAGAATTTAAGAAAAATGATGATAGTTTAAGGGACCTCTGTGGTGACATCAAGCATATCAACATTTACATCATAGAGGTCCCAGTAGGAGAAGAGGAAAAACAGGTTTTGAAAACCTATTTAAAAAAACAATGACTGAAAACTTCCCTAAGCTGGTGAAGGAAACAGATATACAAGTCCAGGAAGTTCAGAGTCCAAAACCAGAGAAACTAAAGAGGACCACACCAACATACCATAATTAAAATGCCAAAAATTAAAGACAAAGAAAGAATCATAAAAGTAGCAAAAGAAAGCATTTAGTTACATACAAAAGACTGCCCAGACTGTTGACCGATTTTTCAACAAAAACTTTCAGGCCAGAGACAGTGGCACAAAATATTTAAAGCAAAGAAAGGTAAAAACCTACAATCAAGACAACTCTTTCCAGCAAGTCTTCATTTAGAGTCAAAGTACAGATAAAAACCTTCCCAAACAAGAAAAAGCTAATGGAGTTCCTCACCACCAAACCAATATTAAGAAAAATGTTAAAGAGATTTCTTTAAGCAGAAAAGAAAAATTCAAAAATATAAATAAGAAAATGTAGAAAAGAAAATTCTTACTGATAAAGGCAAACAGAAAACCAGTGGAGCAACCAACTAAAAAGCTAGTACAAAGGTTAAAGGACAAAAGGAAAAATATCATGTGTAACTACGACAATAAATTAAGGGATAGAAAACATACACAAAAGAGGTAAAAAATAATAACAAAACATAAATATGGAGGTGAGTAAAACTTATATATTTTAGAGTGTTAGAAGTTAAGCAACCATCAACTTAAAATAGAGTGATATATATATATATAAAGTTTAGAAATATATATATATATATATATAGAGAGAGAGAGAGAGAGAGAGAGAGAGAGAGCACTTGGTATATAGTAAGCACATGGTAACTACAAACCAAACATCTATAAGATATATACAAGAAATAAAGAAAAAGGGACCCAAACGTAACAGTACAGAAAGTCATCAGCACACAACACAACAGAGCAAGAGAACAAAAAAGGTACAGAAAAAAACTATAAGGACAATCAGAAAAGAGTTGATAAAATGACAATAATTACATACCTATCAATAATTAATTTAAATGTAAATGAACTAAATGCTCCAACCAAAGGTTATAGGGTATCTGAATGAATTAAAAAAAAAATAAAACCCATACATATGCTGCCTAAAAGAGACCCATTTCAGATTGAAAGAGAGACACGGACTTAAAGTAAAAAAAGAAAAGATATTTCATGAAAATAGAAAGTTTAGAAAGCTGGGGTAGAAATACAGGGGTGGGCAAAATATAGGTTTACAGTTGTAACACAAGTAATAATAAATAATTAATAAATAACAATATAAGATTAAACTGTGTTTTGCCTACTCATAACTATAAACCTACTTTTGCCCAATCTGTATTTCAGATAAAATAGACTTCAAAACAAAGGCTGTAACAAGAAATTTAAAAAGGAATTTCATAATGATAAAGTGATCAATCCAACAAGAGGATATAACTCTTGTAAATATCTGTGACCTAACACAGGAGTACCTAATTACATAAAGCAAATGTTGACAGACATAAAGGGAAAGATAAAAAGTAATACAATAATAAAAATGGACTTTAACACTTCATTGACTTCAATGGATAGACCAACCAGACATAAAATCAACAAGGAAACAATAGCCTTACATGACACATTAGAATTGATAGACTTAATAGATATTATTAGTACATTTTACCTAAGAGCAGCAGAATATATATATTTCAAAGTACAGATGGGACATAATATATATCTTTCAAAATGTAGATTAGACATTTCTATTATACACCACATGTTCAGCTACAGTTCTCAGTAAATTTAAGAAAACTAAAATCATATCAAGTATCTCATGTGATTACAATTGTATAAAATAAGAAAGTAATTACAAAAAGAAAACTGAAAAAACACACAAACACATTGAGGCTAAATAACATACTAGTAAACACTGAAAGGGTAAGTAATGAGATTAAGGAGGAAATGAAAAGATACCATGAGACAAATGAAAGTGTAAACAAAACAACCTAAATCTATGCAATACATATAAAGCAGTTCTAAGAGGAAAATTCATAGTGATATAGGTCTACCTCAAAAAACAAGAAAAAACCTCAAATAATCAATAGAACCTTCCATTTAAAGGCACTAGAAAAATAACATACAGAGTTCAAAGTGAGTAGAAAGAAGGAAATAGTAAAAATGACAGCAGAAGTTGCCCTGATGAGTATGGCACAGATGATTAGAGTGTCATCCCATCACTGACAGGTTGTGGGTTTGATTCCTGGTCAGGGCACATATTTAGGTTGCAGGTTCAATCCCTGGCCTAGGTGTGTATGAACCCCAGTCTGGGTGTATACTAGAGTCAACCAATCAATGTTTCCCTCTCTCCCTTCTTCTCCTCATTCCTCTCTCTCTAATAGCAATGGAAAAAGTGTCCTCACATGAAGATAAAAAAAAAAATTGAGAGCAGAAATAAGTGACATAGAGACTGAAAAAACAAAAGATCAATAAAACCAAGACCTGGTTCTTTGAGAAGATAAACAAAATTGGTAAACCTTTAGCCAGTCTCAGTTAAGGGAAAAATAAGGAGAAGGCCAATATAAAATTAGAAACGAAAGAGAAGTGACAACCAACGAAACAGAAATACAAGGAATTAAAGGAAAATTATATAAACAGTCATATGCCAAAAAGTTAGAGAATGTAGAAAATAGGAGAAATTCCTAGAAACCTACAATCTTCCTAAACTGAATCAGGAAGAAACAAAATCTGAACAGATCAATAATTACTAATAAAATCAAATCAGTAATCAAAAAACTCCCAACAAACAGAAGTCCTGGACCAGGTGGCTTCATAAGTAAATTTAACCCTATATTCAAAGAAGAATTAATACCTAACTCTTTTCAAACTGTTCCAAAAAATTGAAGAGTAGGGAAGATTCCTCAACTCATTTTATAAGGCCAGCATTACTCTGATACCAAAAATAGACATTAAACAAAAAGAAAATTATAAGCCAATTTTTATCATAAATATAGATGAAAAAATCCTCATAACATTATCAAACAGAACTCAGCAATGCATTAAAGAGCTCTTATACTACCATCAAGTGGGATTTATTCTTAGAATATGAAGTTGATTCAATTACCTGGAAATCAATTAACATGATACACTACGTAAAATTAAGTATAAAAATTATATAAGCATATCAATAGATACAGCAAAAGCAGTGACAAAATCTAACATACATTTATTACAAGAACTCTCAGTAAAGTGGAGGTAGAGGGAACATACCTCAACACAATAAAGGTCATATATGACAAACCCACAGCTAACACCATACTTAAGATCAGGAACAAAACAAGAATGTTCACTTTCACCACTTTTATTCAACATAGTTTTAGAAGTCCTAGCCACAACAATCAGACAAAAGAAATAAAAAGCATCCAAATGGGAAAGGATGAGTAAAACTGTTATTATTTGCAGATTACATGTTACTATATATAGAGAACCTTAAAGAGTTCACCAAAAATCCACTGATAGATAGAACTGATAAATGAATTCAGTAAGGTATCAGGATACAAAATTAATATTCAGAAATTGGTTGCATTTTCATACACCTATAATGAGCTTTCAGAAAGAGAAATTAAGAATACAATCCCATTTATAATTGCATCAAAAAAGACTTAGGAATAAATTTAACCAAGTATTTAAAAGACCTGAACTCAGAAACCTGTAAGACATTGAAGAAAGAAATTGAAGAAGATAAAAATAAATGGAAATATATACTGTGCTATGAATAGGAAGAAATAACATCATTAAAATATCCATACTACCCAAAGCAATATACAGATTTAATGAAATCCATTTCAAAAGACCAATGGCCATTGCACAGAACTAAAACAAATAATCCTGAAGTTTATATGGAACCATAAAATACCCTGAATAGTCAAAGTAATCTTGAGAGAGAGGAACAAAGGTGGAGGTATCACACTATCTGATATCAAGATATACTACAAAGGCCATAGTAATTCAAACAGCATGGTACTGGCATAAAAACAGACACAGAGATCAATGGAACAGTACAGAGAACCTAGAAATAAACCCACACCTGGATGGTCAATTAATCTATGGCATATAAAGCAAGAATATAAAATGGAGTAAAGACAGTATCTTCAATAAATGATGTTGGGAAAATGGGACAGATGTGTGCAAAAAAAGTTAATTCGGACCACTTTCTTGTACCATACATAAAAATTCAAAATAAATAAGAGACTTAAATGTAAGATATGAAACCTTAAAACTCATTGAAGAAAATACAGGCAATAAACTGTTTGATACAGGTGAGAATTTTTTTTGAATATGTATCTTAGAGCAAAGAAAACAAAAGCAAAAATAAGCAAATTTTTTCTATCTTAGACTAACAAACTTTGTACTGCAAAGAAAATCATCAACAAAACAAAAAGGCAACCTACTGAATGGGAGAAGATATTTGCAATGATATATTCAATAAGGAATTAATATCTAAAATATATAAAGAACTCATACAGTTCACTATAATACTAAACTTAGATTAAAAACAAACAAGCAAAATGGAAACAAACTCATAAATATAGAGGACAAATTGTTGGCCACCAAGTGAGAGGAAGGTTGGAAGGATGGATGAAAAAGGTGATGGGATTAAGAATTTCAAATTGCCAGTTATAAAAATAATCCTGAGGTTGTAAAGTACGGCGTAGGAAATATAGTCAGTAATGTTGTAATAATTATGTGTGGTGTGAGATGCATATATACTTTCTGGGGTGACCACTTCTTAAGTTATATAAGTGTCTAATTACTATGTTGTACACCTGGAACTAATATAATATTGCATGTCAACTCTAATTGAAAAATAAGTTTTTAAAAAAGCTTTAAACCAAGAAAAGCTTGAATACATTTGAAGCTTTGAACCAAACAATGACTTCCTGCATTCAAATATAATTTGATTTTTAATTTCATAAGGCTTTTTCCAAAGTTAAATCATCATAAAATTATGGCTATTAAATTTCAAATTAAGCATGACAAAAAGAATTTGTATTTTGACCTTAGAGGAAGAGGCAAAATTAAAATGAAGTACTAATACTTTTTTACGGCACATGTGACATTTATTTTAGCATGCTTTACTTTAAAGTTCAGAAAAGAAATACATATTAATTACAGAAAATGTAAAATATAAACAATAAATGAAAATTAAAGGTGAATTTTTCCTTGCTTCCACCACCTAAAACAACTACTGTTAACATTTTAATGTACTGCCTAAGTAAAGCAGGCTGAGGGGTAATTATTCATTGATGTTAAAAAATAAGTAACAGTTGTAATACTTAAAGAAAAAACAAATGAAAACCCCCAGCAAGACGGCAAGGAGATGAAGAACATCCTAAGCAGCCTTTCTGGTTCTCAAGGAATTAATGATGTTTTCAGGAACTCAGGCCCTGGGCCCAGGTGAATCATACAGTTATTTCTGAGTCGTATATTCTGCCTTTCTGCCCCCATGTTTACAGTCACATGTTAATGGGTTTACCTATGTAGGGTCAGAAGCACAGAAAATGGCTATTGGGGTATAGTGAGTGTAGAGATCAAAAATGAGTTTTCCAGAAAAGGTTGGGTTATTGGCTTCCAGCCAGGGAGCCGAGCCAGCAACTGTCATTGATAATACCAACTTTTAGACATGTTCCCACTGTGCAGCTTGACCACGGAGGTCTCATGGGTCCCCTTCTAACCAGCACTCCTCTGTGAGCTAAAGTGAGATAAAAATGCTGGATTTGTCAGACCAGCTCCTGGTTCTTCAAAGCCACCTGAGACTTCAGAGTGTACTATTACATTCGTGTAGGATGAAAAGCCCGTGAACTTCCTCTCTATTTGAATGAAGGCCATCCTCCCACTCTTAGTCCATCCACGTGTGAAGTCTAGGGTATTGGTGTGCATGCGAGGTGGGATGGCTCCAACCACTCTGTTGAGGATTCAAGTGATTCTTTGAGGTTCCAAGTTCTGGTGCCTGTGGACAAAGTAGATTATCACGGTCTCAGCCCAACTCTCAGGGGTGGGAGTAGATAGAGTGGTCTCGGGCAGTATTCTCCAGCACACAAAGTCCCTGTACAATCCACTGGGACTTTGGATTCTCAGCACTTTGCAGCCCATTACTAGAGTACTTCTAAACGCCTTGTATGCCACACGCACCTGCAGAGCAAAACGGCTGCCTTGGGATTGCTGACTCCTGCGGCCACTCCTGCTCTATTTCTATGTACCTTATTGTAAAGGGGCACTTCTAGGGTTTCTCTGGTAACACAGAAGTATGACACTAGCCAAGTCCTCTTCCTCCAGGGTAGTGTGGGGAGGGGGAAGGAGAGAGAAATTTCGTTTTTACTTTTTAGCTTTCCATACAGTATGTACAGACAGTTCCAATCACAGAGAACGGGAAAGCACAGGTACTTGCTGCTGCTATCTTTAGCCATGCCGCCTCCCTTCTCATTCCCATTAGAGGAAGGGGGACCTTCTCCACTTCTTCTTCTTCCATGGCTGCACTTTTGCTTGGATAAAACTCAATGACCGAGTCCTATAGGTCCAGCATCCATTACATAGAAGAAAGACCTTGGAAACTTAGAAATCTCTTTTCTAATTCCACAAAGTTTGGCTTTTTTCAAGAGTATTGTCCTGTTATATCTGACAGTAACTTTGTTCTGTGGATACTTGTTGGTACTCTTCCTGAGGAAATGCACATCACAACTCAGTGTTGGAGGTAGCTGGCAAAAAGGGAACATGGCCTAGGAAAAATAAAAGTATATTAGTTTAATGTGTGCAATATATTGTCCCCGTACCACTGGGAAAGAACGAGGCACAAAGAATTCCGATGTATAGTAACTCAACAGGTAAAGGAAAAGAAGCCTAGATACTTGGATTTTTAGATACAGAGCAGTTATATCCCCAGGTTTAATGGGTCAGATAATCTTTTATGAGTCTTGAGCGAGGATATTCTAGCAATGTACAGAAGACTAAGATGACAAAGCTTTAGGAATTGATCATCTACAAGTAAGTGAAGGGCTCTCTGCAAGCTGGACGTAATTAATTACATTGTTGCAGAAGTAGAAGTTAAGCATTGTACTGGCAGGAGAGGACGTGTACAAAGGTGAAAAGTTCAGCTAGTTGCAGAGAAAGCACTATTCTGTACTCAAACAGAAGCGGCTCGACACAGCAGGTGTTTTCTGACAGAAAAAGGTAAGTCATCCTGGGTATAAATGAAGCCGCTATCTAAAATAAATGAAGGAAACAATTGTGTGTATTAGACCGCCCTAAAACATCTGAATAATTTTCACTACTCCATCGTTTGGAGTTTCTTTCAAATGTTTAATGGTTTTTTCCTATATCTCAAACAATCTGGGAATATTTGAGTTTGATGAGAACTCAAAAAGTCAAATGCACACTGTTTTTAGTCGGATGCATGTTGGAAGGTTTGGAGGTCATGGGAAAATTGAGTATAATGAAGAAATAGGAATGTTGTCGTTCTAAAAACTAATGATTTGCTGCCTTAAGAGTGGGGGCTTTTGAAATCAAAGGTACTGAAGTAATTATAATGTTACATGGCTCCAAGAGCTCAGAACATACATCGATCATATTCATGATGGTCTTACTTCATGCTATGACCATTACAAATACTTTGAAGTACGAAAGCTATGATTGGTCAGAGTTTTGCTCATATCCTCCGTATACCGTAGATGTAAGCAAAGTAAAAGACATACAGAGAATTTCTCACAAACACTACTACTGCTACTACTAGTATTACTGTTTGTTCTATAGAACTTTTACATATATTTCCCTGTAGTAAAACCTAAAAGGGTATGGTTTCTACCTTCAAATTTCTTCAAACTGGGAGGAAGTTTGCACCTTGGGCCTCCCTCCTCCCTTAAACATTGACTTTTTTTTTTAATGGGGAGAAAACTTCCCTTGCTCCTTTGCTCTTACTTCTAACCAGGACATTTTTTTGTTATTCTTAAATTCTTTCCTTCTTCTGGGCTTAGCCTGGGGAACTCCCTGGGTGGATTCTGACTCCTGCTGACCAAAGCCCTCCCCATAGACAACTGACCCAGGGCCAAACAGCTACTTAAGTGGCGGAGAAAAATGGGAGGATGGAGGGGCCCCCTCTGGACTAAATGTCTGTGTCCCTCCCTGCAATTCATGTTTTGAAATCCTAATGCCCTATGTGATGATATTTGAAAGTGGGGTTATAGGAGGTGATTAGGCCCTGAGGGCAGAGCTCCTGTGGATGGGACTAGTGTCCTCAGAAGAGAGACCTCAGAGAACTCTGTTCCTATAGCCATGTGAGGACACAGTAAGAAGATGGCTGTGTAGGAACCAGGAAGCAGACCCTTACCAGATACTGAATCTGCTGGTGCCTTGACCTTGGACAACCCAGCCTCCGGAACTGTGAGAGGGATCAAACATAGGTAATAGTATTTCAACATATTATCCTGCCACACTACAGTATATACAGTATTTATAGAGATGACAGTGAGGAGAAAAGCCTTCAAAAAATATACCACCTAAGAGACTGAAGAGGGAGACAGTAGAAGACACCATAGGCAATGATAATTATGATTGTCAAGTGTTTCTGTCCTCTCTCCCTTTTTGCGCTGTCCTGCCTGGAGTATCTCCTATGGGCTGTGTAATCAGGGCTGACATCATTGTCCTTTGTAACATTGTACACTCCAGTGCACATGCATTAAGGAGAATGCCAATTAGGTCTACATACCTTGCCAAGAAAAATGAGAAAAGAAACACTTTAGAAAACACAGTGATACATGTCATTTCTTGTGTGTGTTTTCTCTCTGCACTTCAGTCAATAGAGTTAATTGGGTCTGCTCACACTTTGGCATGAAAGCGAACTTTTGTGCCACATGAGTCAGTTGAGAGGAGCACACTAATTTGTTTGAGCAGACAAGGGAATGTGTGCTTTGGAAGCGAGGCAATCCCTATGTACTAAAGCACAGCCATGAAATAATATGAAGATGTGGACAACAAAAAGAATTTCTATGTTTGGATTGATGAATTGAGATGGAAGCTCTTTCAGGTGTTGAGGTACAGAGAGAGAGAGAAAGAGAAAGAGGACCTGATAGTACTTTCGTGCAGCATGTGATGAGAATGAAGGGCAGAGGTCAACATCAGCATCAGCACCAGTAGTTGGGGCATGAATATAAGCTCCAGCTTGAGTCATTCAGCAGCTGAGTCCCTGCCAGCTGCCAGAGTCAACAGAGTAATGTCGGAGAAAAGATCCAGAAAGGCTGCAGGCCAGGCAGAAGGACACAGAGGCCTGAGATCTTTAAGACACAAAGAGACTGGCAGTCTCACACTTACTGAGGAAGATTGTAAATCTGAATAGAAAAATCTCATGGAAAGATTCACGTTAAAGAGGCAACCTACCTCTTCATAAAGCTTAAGGGGAGGTGATGGAGTAGAGGTTTCTCTAATTTAGATGGAAAAGCAATTGTTTAAAAAGAAAAAGCTTTACCTCAGGAAGGCAGAGAACCAGGTTTTATTTTTTAAACTATATCCCTGGGCATAATTTTCCCTGTCAGCATCTGGCTTCACATAAAACAGCTGCTAACATGAGACTCATGGGTTATAAATCTTTTTACTGAGGACCCTGCAGCTTGCTGCTCAGAACTAGATAACAGGGGCACTAATCTGGTGCCAGAAAGGACCACTACCATAAACATACAAACAAAATGACACCCTGACTAGTGTCACATGGTGGCCCTACCTACCACAGGCCTTCTGAGAGGTTTTCTGAATATTCACAAGTATCTTTCCCCAGTTTGGTTTAATGCCCAGAGGTAGGTGAAAAGACTGGTTGGTTATCTTTGGAAGTTGGCATATCTTGATCTTCAGATTTTCAGACATTCAGAGTGTCCCTGTTTTATTCTCTAAGAAAGGGTCACAGCCGTAACTTACCAGGATGGATGAGGCAAGCATCCACACCCTGCACCTGATAACCCTGCAGCGGACTAGCCCTGAATGCCTCTCAAAATCCTCTTCTGCTGTCTCCACAGCGCCTGCTTCCAGCTCTTGCTTGCTGCCCCTTCTCTTCCCTCCAATTTTTTTTCCTGGAATCTCAGTTTGGGACACATGATCATATTACTACATTCTCTTTTTTACATTCTTTTTTACTGTATTTTTTCTATTACCATTTATCCCCCCTATACCCTCTCCCCATATTACTATATTCTTAGGCTTCTTACTCAGATCCTGGTACTACACACTCTTGATTTGGGAGTTACAGCAATTTTGGATTAAAGCCATCACTGGACAAGCCAGGCTGAAGCTCCAGCTTTGCCAGGGTTGGACTTAGAAAAATTTAAATCAAAGTTAGTACCAATTTCCATAGACACATGGGTTGGGTTGGCCAAAAAGTTTGTTTGTTTGTTTTCTGTATGATGGCTCTAGTAGTACTTAGTTGTCTTTAACTTAACTTGAAACAATTTTGTTAGATTGTATTGTGACAGCTGCCATATCACCATGCATTTAAAAAAACTTATCAAAATTGGGGAATTTTGTGCAGCTATTTTAACATTGAAGATGGAAGAAAATATGCAACATTTCAGCTAATTATGATTTATTATTTCAAGAAAGGTAAAAATGCAACTGAAACACACAAAAAAAGATTCGTGCAGTGTTGTGGAGAAGGTGCTGTGACTGATGGAATGTGTCAAAAGTGGTTTGTGAAGTTTCTTGGCACTATTGACATTTTGGCCAAATAATTCTTTGCTGTGGGGCTCTCTTATGCATTAGAAGATGTTTAGCAGCACCTCTGGCCTCTACCCACTAGAAGCCAATAGTAGGAGATAGCTGACATACTCAAAATATCAAAATCAATAAAGTTATTGGTGAAAATGAAAGATGTGTTTTTTATTCTATGGAAAAAATTAAGTGGACTTTTTGGCCAATCCAATATTTTTGATCAACCCAATATTTTTGATAAGAGCACCTGTGAGGCTAATGAAAAACATAAGTTAAATGAAATGAATTTTACCAAAAAATATGGAACTTTATTTTCATGATTGCTATAATACTTTTTATAATGTCCTGCTGGTAATTAAATATGTATCTTTTTTCTGCTCTATCAACAGAGCCACTTTAGAATAAATGCAAGTAAGTAGCTGTCATAGTTTTCCCTAGAAGGGAAGATCTAGGTGTCTTGAAATTTAGTGGGGACTTTTACTAAAAGGGCAAAATACCTTAGGTGCATTGCAAATACTCTTTCAGAGGGTTTATTGGGGGTCTTCTAGAATGAATGAATTACCAAAGTCACTTATTTTAGGGAGAATTGAGAGGGTGGGGGGGCACCATTAGAGCCTAAGTATCTTGAGGGATTAAAATGATATTTATCTTAAGTAAATTCCAAGGGAAAATAGGAAGATGATGGTTTTAGGTCCAAGACATGGGGGATACTAGAACTCCCTACTTGTGCTCCTGAAGTCAGGTGGTGCCCACGAGAGGGACTGTGTATGAGAACCAAAAGAAGTATAAGGGAAAGATTCCAAATTCAGAGGCCAGAGACCTGGCACAAGGAGGGGGTTGGTTCCTGGTGAAAAGGCTTGTGAAGGCCCTGGCACCATCGAGTCATCCCTAACTCAGTGCACCAGCAGACCCAAGTCTTTCCGGGTATATCAACATCACAAACAACACTGTGTTGAATACCCACACATGGCAATTGTGTGGCTTTGTTAGAACCATCGTTAAAATAAGTTTCTAGACTCGTCATGACCCATTTCATTAGCTCAGGACACAGTTATTGCCATGTATCTTCGAAATTCCAAATTGATAACTCTAAGCCCTACCACCTCACTAGAAGGAGATCTGGTGTCTCTATTTGAGACCTTGTCCTCCTCATGTCTAAGAACCTGGAGATTTACTCAGCTCTGCTTTATAAATGCTAGGCTGAGGAAGAGAACAACGATCTGATGTGGCCATTAGCACCGTCGTTACCATTGGCTGCCTCTGGACAGTTGAGACTGGCGCTGCTCCCCTTTCTCTGTGCACCCGCCACTGGTCTTCTTTCAGTTCGGAACAATGAGCTCTCCTGCCACGGAGAGTTTGATGTCCCCTCCGTTTAGATTGTTGTTCTCCACCTCACCCACCTCTTGGCATGACTGATTTCTAGTCAACCTTCACATATCCGTCTTAAGTATATGCTTCTAAGGGAAGATTTCATTCTGCTGTACTGACCTTAGACACAAACGAGAGAGCCCTTGCCCGGGCCTCATTCCTGAGAATGCCCTTTACGCCAGACACACACACACACACACACACACACATACACGCGCGCGCACTTATTAAACTACTAGGCCCCTCTCTTCACTCAAGAATTTGGCCTGCATCAGCCTTTGTGTAGCACTAGGACTACCTATAACTATAAATATCGGGTCTGATGAACAGACACCAACTGAGCTGCAGGAAATGCTCCCGCACGAATTGTGCCTTAAATTCCCGAAACAAAAGGTTTCGTTCATACCTTAAAGATTTGTAGGCTGTGCTGCTCCTTACATCAGAAATGAAAATGGCTGGGAAACGTGGGGAGAATTTGAGCCATGGAAGCACTTAGGTAAAAGAAAAGTAAAATTAATTAACTTGTCAAATCCTTTCTCTCAAACAGCATGAATGCAGTACATTCTTGCATAATGAAGTATCATTTCCCAGTAGTGCACAACACCCATTTGTTTGTTTCTCTTTGTGTTCCAATTTATGGTTTATGAATTAGCATTATATTTGCAAAAGTAGCAAATGGTGGCTAAACAACATTTTTCAATGTTAAAAATTCATATTATTTTCATTTTGCATAGAAGTAAATCTAGATATACAGGAATTACAATATATATTTTTTATGTTGGTAATTAAATAGACATTGGCTACTAGAATTGTACATTATAAATTTTTATAAATTATTTAATTAACTGAAAATAAAAATATTTCAGCTTTATTTAAATATTTGGTATTTAATCATGTATGGATACAATTTAACAACTGACAGGACTTGATATTGAACTGGAAAGGAATATAACAAGATTATATAAGTAGACAGAGAGTGGTGCCATTATCTGAGCTAGGAAGCACTAAGTTGGGTGAAATCGCATCAGTTCAATGTGCGATTTGCTGAATATGGGATAACCATGACAATCCAAGAGGAGAGGCCAAGTAGGCAGTTGGATATATGGTTCCAGATTCCAGAAAAGAGACTATTGTGAGTGAGAAGAGAGCCTATGATTGAAATTTGACAAACTTCATAACTTAATTATCTGTTAAAACAAGACAAACCAGGGGGGAAATGCCCCATAGAGTAGAAGGAAAACCAGCTGATTTTTGTTATACAGAAAGAAAGGGGAGAAAGTGATTCAAATAGAGATGACTGGTTAAGGGCCTTCATGCTGCTTAGACCTGTCCAAGAATACAAACTCTACAAGGGTAGGGGAGGGGTCTTTGTTTTACTCTATGATATGCCCTAAGTGATTAGAATACTCCTAGACCATAGTAGGTGCTCAACAAATTATCAAGTGTTGAATAAAGAAAGATGCAGAATAAAAATGGCCCTTTGGATTAAACTATATAAAAGTGATCAATTAAATTAGATATCACTTTATTGATGGAGTAACAAGGGAGTCAAATTAGAGTGGCTGAGGAGGGTTTGGGGTTAGAGGTTTGAGGAAATGGGGAAAGAGACATGGGTGTAGACAACTCTTCCAGAAAAATTGGCTGTGATGGGAATAAAGGGAATGTGAGGTCCAGAGATGGTTTTGGTTGTGCTTGGTTTTGTTTTTGAACAGGAGAATACCTAAAAGTTTGAAGGAAGGAATCAAGTTGGGTGAGGGGTTGAACATTGCATAGAGAGAAGAGAGAACCAATACTGTGGATTATTGAAACTGCAGGAGTGGAAGAGATTTAAGCACTGAGAGGGGCACTACCCTAAGGCAACTGGAGGGAAATGTTCTAAGTACAAAAAGAGGAGAGAAAATAGAATAGGTGCTGATATAGGTGACTGCATATTTGATAATGAAGGAATGCCCATCAAGTGACTCAGTATTTTCTTAGTAAAATAAGTGGTGAGAGTATTTGCTATGATAATAAAGAAAGGTAAGGCAGAGAGGGGGATTGGATGTTTGAGGAAAGGGTGATTAGTTTAAACAATTCTTATAAAAAGGGAAAAAGTTGACTAGAGACATTAGAATAACTGAATAGTACTTAGGGCCCATTGGATATTAGTCATTATTAATTTATAGAAAAATATATCTGCTCAGTTTTGTGAGGGTGAGGATAGGACCATCTTAAAAATGTTTGCTCCACAGTTGCAGAAACAAAATGAATTAGAAACTACCAGCTCACCATTTATGCTAGACACAAGCAGAATAGACTTGTTTGCCTATATTTCCCTGGAGACCAAGTACATTTCCCTAGACCATAAACAATAGCCTATTCAATTTGAAAATGAAATTTGAATGTTCAAAATCCTCTTAAAGAATTTACTTATAGTACATTGACATAAATATGTTTATTATCTTGGTAATATTCGCTAAATTGTATTTTTATTTCACCATATGTTTATATAAGTTTAAATTCACTGATGCTAACAACATATATAAATTTGAAGCAACAGAATGTTTTTGTTTTTGTCAACATGACAACTCTTTAAATGTAGGTACTCCAATACGTTGGGGTTAATGTGATTTGGAAAACTGACATGTTAAAGATTAAATTACTAGTAAATCCAAATGTAGATATTTAACAAAACTTATAGCTCTAGTGGACATAAAATCACAGGGTAGAGCGAACAAAGAGAAATTAACATGATATCATGAGTTAGGGTGCTTTAAAATAAGTATTCATTACTCATTTTATAATCAGTGATAATCAGCTAAATTGGCATTCCACCTTTTACTTTTAAACCTGGTTATTTGCCAATATTCAGCTCCATTTACAAAATAAAGATAGGATAATGTAACATCTAGTCAGTTTGTATTTTATTATGTTATTTGTGTACTATATTTTTTGCAGAAGACACATGCTTGAGCATATGCAATATTTTGATTATATATCAAATGAAATATTGAAAAATATAATCATATTATAACTAATTATCTTTTACACAGTTGACTTTTACATTTTTAAATTAGCTAATTTGAATTCTTTACAGATATAAGATATTGATTTTTTTAGAAAAGAGAAATTACATATAACTATAGTATATTTGAAAGATATTTCTAGGAGATTTATTTTCCAATGATGATTGAATTAAAGATCATTAACAAGTATTTTTGACTAAATTAATTCCAGGGCTTTATATTTTCACTAATACTTTAGGTCAGGGCTGTCAAACTCATTTTCATCGGGGGCCACACCAGCCTCACAGTTGCCTTCAAAGGGCCAAAATAATTTTAGGACCGTATAAATGTAACCACTCCTTAACTGTTAAGGAGTTGAAATTACATTCAGCCCTGAGGTCCACTTATCAGATGAATAATTTTGAAACAAAATGAATAAAAACTGTAACTGCCATTGCTCTTGTTTTTCTAATGCAGCTTGTTGTGTTTATGAACAAATTTCAAGTAAACACTCTAGAACGTGCTGTGATTGTTTGAAAGAATTACCTACTCTGCCTGTCATGTGGCTTCCACATATGTATGGCATAGTACATACTTGAGACCTCATTTATAAAAGTAGGTGTAGAGCTGAATGCTTAAAGAGAGAAGAAATGGGCCAGTACTTGGGGGGAAAATAAATGTACAGTACTATTAGAAGTGATTACTTAATGGACCTGGAGTTAGATCAGAAATTAATCCTCATCAATTTACAAGTTATTCTCTATGTCAGGAATATCTTTCCTTAGTTCATACCTACATCATTGCCTTGTCCCAGAGTCCTTCCAACTGATCTGCTAGTTTCTTCTTCCTCTACCTTTGGGAAGTTGCTGATATGTTTTCTGTGTAACCCCATTTCTCACCTTTTGCTTTCTTCTCTCCATCACATTTAACTGACCCCAATTCATATTAGGCCCCCCCTTTTCTATGTACCCATAAAATCTGTTCACAACTTCATTATAATAACTCACTTTAACCATTTGCTTATTCAAACATTCCACCATTGGATTATGGGCCTCTGAATAACGATAATTCTGCCTTATGCCCAGGGCTTAACATATTACTTCTCTGAATATTAGCATCTTGTCTACATGATCTGATTTGAGAGAGAGGATTGAGACTCCTTATCCATTCACTGAAACACTGTGTATGTACTGCAAATATTTTCTCCCAATATTTTAGTTGTCCTTTCAGTTTAAGATGATTTTTATTAAACAGAAAATGTTAATATTCATGATGGAAAGTCTGACAATATTTCCATAATGGTTTGTGTTTCATATTTCATTTAGGAAGATGGTCACAATATGAAAATTGTGAACATGTTTTTATGTATTTCCTTTCAATACTCTTATCATTTTTGTCTTTAATCTTCACTGTACACTTAGTCAATGGCCATTTCGATTAAGGTAACATTGGAGAGTTTTATGATAATTACTGTCTGGGAAAAAAGAAGCTGGAAACTCTGGACTTTATAGGGACAACTTCTGTTTTCTATGACTCAGAAGACATAAAAGCCCCCCAAAAGCAGAATTCAAGGGAGTATTTTTTGGCTACTGGGATATAATTTACACATAGGAAAGAATGGTTTCATTATTTTTATTCCTATGTTTTAATGACTTTTGGTGTTATTGAAATGGTACTGTTTTAAATTTTACAATTTTTATTCATTGCTGGCATATAGAATGTATTAGTTCCCTAGGGCTGCCTTAGCAAAGTTGTACAGGATTTTAAAAAAATACATTTTTCACAATTCTGGAGACTAGAAGCATGCAATCAAGGGATCTCAGGGCTGGTTTCTTCTGAGGCCTCTCGGGTTGGCTTGTAGATGGTTGTTTTCTCACTGTCTCACATGGGCTTTCTCCTGTGTTCTCTGTCCCAATCCATTTTTCTTACAAGGACACTAGTCATATTGGATTCAGACTCACCCCAATGACTTCATTTAACTTAATAATCTCTTTAAAGACTCCATATCCCAATACAGTCACATGGTGAGCTACTGGGGGTTAGGACTTCAACATATGAATTTGAGGTGGGGGACACTCCTCAGCCCATAATTCCTTCAACATAGGAATTCATGGATAAAACTTGAAGTGATTTTGCTAATTTTATTAACTATTTCTAACTCCATTCTGCTTTTCAGTGGTTTTCTGATTAGCTTTCTTTGTGGCTTTCTCTGAGAAGCTTAAGAGTAGGGCAGATGTTGAGAGGGGAACACGATTGAGCACTGGACTGGCTGCAATGTGCCTCCCATCTCACCTGGATCTCTAGCCCTCTAATCACAAGGCCCAAATCTTCCTGCACGTGTCTCTCTAGTCTGTGAGACCGTGCTCTGTTGGAGTCTCTGCCTCTTCACCAGGGCTCTCTGCCTGAATTCAGAGTTTCTGAATCAGAGCCAAGATATACAGATGCTTATGGGAAAGAGGTGACTTCATAGAATATTGGTTGACATTTCTGTGGTTGTCGTTCCTCTGGGATCTTAGTTTTTCAAGTCTTGTTGCCTCAGCAGCCCTGTGCTGTCTCAAATATTTATAGACAGACAAGTCTGGATATTCCGGTGACTTTTAGTAGATGTATTGTCTGCTGTAAGCTAGTCCTTTCCAAGTTGAAGGAGAAGTCTTCTATGAGTGAATCCATTCAACTCTGAAATTTGCCACCTTTAAAATATGAACTCTCAGTTAACCTACAAACACCAACTTCCCAATGTAAACTGGAATGAAACTAAGATAATTTACTTAATGCCAAGTTAAATGTCAGGTCAGGTATATTATTCTTAAGAGATTTAGTTGATAGAACCATTACAGGACATAAAAATATTTTATCCTATTTAAAAGGAAATCAAGAGTTCTTGACTTTTTTTAACCAGTTAACTAATTTAGGTTTTAATATATACACTAAGGAAAAAAAGAAGGTAAAGAATGAGATTTTTTTCCCGCAAATAGAAAAATATATAAAATTCGATCAAACAATTTCTCATGATAGTGTCCATTGCTATCAGTGCCATAAAGATTTACAGCAGAATATTTACTACATCTAGCAATTTAGTTATAAACATTGGCCCTATTATCATTATATATCAGGGCTAATAAGATAAAAACCTATGTATGTTATGACTAAAAATAGTTTTTGTGATTTAATGTTTAATATAATCCTTGTTCAGAAATAGAAAATACCAATTTTGTTTGGTATTTTGTTTGGTAAAATTCGTAACAGAAGTCACGAATTTTACTTGGTCTTTGTTGGCATTGATTAATGACAATTTTTAACACAATCAAGTTTATTTATATGTGAAACTAATTTTTCATAGATCATTTAGGACCCTGACCAGACATCTTGCATAATTCTGAGATTAACCAGTTAAATTTATATAAGTAAATTATACACAAGAATATTATTTTTCTCTTAGGGATGGCCTATGCAGCTTTAAGAATACAAATTCTTTTTGTTTTCTTTTTAAAAATGATTTCATTCTATTCATTCTACATTCATTCTACTTAAGTTGCTTCAGTTTGCTTTTGTTTTAAAGATGTTAGAAGTCAGAAAACAGATGGATATTCTAAGGATTTAACAAAAATAATTCATAATGTATCAAAACTTACTGCTCATATTCGGGTTGAGTAAGCATGCAAATTCTGGAATTAGAATGCCTGTGTTTGAATCTTGTTTCTACAATTTATTAGACGTCTGATTTGAATGAGTTACTTAACTTTTCTGTCTCAGTTGCCTAATCTATGAAATGGAGATACAAATGCTGCCCAACATTAGTCAGGGGGTGGCTTGAGTTAACACATTCTTGGCACTTGGTACTGTGTTTGCTATACAGTAAGTACTACACAAATATTGGCTGCTATATTTTTGTGCAGGTGAAATTAAATTAAAACAGGCCTAGACAGTCTAGAAAGGTAGACCAATTCTCCAGTGGGAAGAGTAGAATTCAGGAGCTAGATATAGAATATGATTTGGAGACAATTTGATTGAATATTTGCATTCCATAATCAGTTCACTGGGCTACTATATTTTCAGCAACATTTTCTGTCCTGTTTTCTTCTCATTTTTGTAGTGTGCCATTAAACTTTTTTGCTTTTTGTCACCTTCCAACCCTATTCTGCCAGTTACTTTTTCTTAGTCACTAACAATCCTAATTTTTTTCATCTTAAAATTAAACCAAACAAAAAAAGACATTTGTAGTATCATCTTAGACACTCTTCTCAATCTTTTTTTAACTACCAAACTTTTAGAAAATGTTGACTACATTGGCTGATTCTTCTCTTGCTTTCTCTGTCTCCTTCCCTCTCTCTCCCCCCTCATTCACTCACTCACAGATGTATGTGTGCTAAGTGGTTGAAAATTGTAATCTAGAAAGACACAGAGTATGCCAAACTACAGGAGAGATAAGGGGAATATTTCTGGGGCATCAATTTTCCTCAGTGGCATCAATTAAAACATTGATAGTACTCTATCAAAACAGGTGCATGTATTATGAAGTAGGATGTACTAGCTAATGTGAAAATTTTTGGATAAACCAAAAAGAGTTTAAAAATTGAATTTATTAAATGAACAGACAAAATAGAAATAGACTCATGGACACAGAGCACAGACTGATGGTTGCCAGAGGAGAGGAGGGTCGGGGGACTGGGTGAAAAAGGTGAAGGGATTAAGAAGTACAAATTGGCAGTTACAGAACAGTCACAGGGATGTAAAGCACAGCATGGGAAATGTAGTCAACGATATTGTAATTATGGCGCCAGGTGGGTACATGAAATACAGGGGGATCACTTCATAAAGCGTATGTTTTACCCCTGAAACAAATACAAAATAATATTGAATGTAAATTGTAATTGTAAAGTAAAATTAAAAAATTGAATTTAAGGTGGTGGCTGAAGTTTTCTCTTTAGACCTCTGGAGGCATATAATGTGTGCGGGAGGCCTGGTCTCCCCAGACTGACAGATACTGCGCTTGAAACTTGGATGCTGGGAATGACTCTTAATCTCACTACTATAAAGTTCAGTTTTAAACCTTCTAATGGTTTCATGCAATGGTGATTTACCATGCATTGTTTATTTCTTGAGGAATTAAAAAATGATGATTTGGTTATGTTTTTTAAGAATAACATCTCTACATTGATTTTTGTTATTTAAGAAATGTCTAGGAGATCTTCCTCATTCCATTTCTGTAGCTACATATTATTTCATTGTGAGAATGTATCAGAGATTATTGAATGAGTTCTTTATTTAAAAACAATCCAATCATATCTGTTTTTGGATATGATTAACAATATAAATGATGTCAAGAATAAACGACCTTGAGCATAAGTGATTTAAATTTTTGCAATAGTTTCTTTGAGACAGATTCCTAGAAATGATATTGCAGGGTCAAAGGAGAAATGCTTATTCTAGAAGACGAGAATTGGCCTCCTTACACTTTACATTCTCTTGCATATCATCCCAATGTTCATAATATTATGACAATACCAGTAATATTGACTGCTGAGGAAAATAACATGGTTACATTTTCTTCGTTGTACTTTTCTTACTTTTTCTGAAATTAATAATGCCTCTTCAATATTCCTAGTTATATTGTTTTCCATAAGGCCAAATTAGGTAATCAATCAGTCTGGTTCATTGCTGGTTCCTTCTGTTCTCATACATGAATCTGTGTATAGTTTCTGTCCTGAGGTTTTGTTCCTTGCCATTTCCTGAAAAATCCCTTTGGATCTTTGATGTGTAGGAGGATCCCTGTTACTTATATCCTAAATCTTGGTCTTTCTTGCTGAAGTAAAAGCTTCCTAAAAATGGGTTTCTGCAAAATTTTTGAGGACTTAGATGTCTGAAAATGTCTTTATTCTACCCTCACACTTTATTTCTTGTCACATCGGCTACAAAGTCTAGGTCAGAAATCAATTTCCCTGAGAATTTTTAAGGTTTTGCTTCGATTGCTTTTTCTTATTTTTGAGATGTCTGGTGCTATTTTAGTTCCTATGCCTTCATTTTTGGGGAGGCCACGGCCAAGCAGACGTTGGTTTAGTGAGAAATAAGAAACAGAAAATGGGAAGTGTGGGACTGTGGTACAGCAATACCTTCATCAGGTGGTTATTAATTATGGACTCTTGAGTGCCAGTGTGGCCCTGTGCTGGCCCAGTGTTGCCACATGAGTAAGCCTGTGCTTCTGAGCTCCTTCCTCCTGGTTACTCCTTACCGGTCATGGGCTGCCTTGACCATAACACTGCCAGTAAACCTCTGAGAAGAGCTAAGAAATTCATATTTGCTTACTTGTATCCTTGCTGTGTACATATTTTTTGCACACTTATTTATCAGTTAGTTCAAAAAATAAAGTGAGGGTAACCTTAAATCATGAATCATCATCCTCGCCAATCTCTGAAGATGGATGAATTCTTTGTGATCTGTCTGTTATAAACTTCTCTTATTCCCAGTATTATGAAATTACAAAATATTTTATCTTTTTAATAAAGATTTTATTTATTTATTTTTAGAGAGAGGGGAAGGAAGGGAGAAAGAGGAAAGAAACATCAATGTGTAGTTGCCTCTCGTGCACCCGCTACTGGGGCCCTGACCAGCAACCCAGGCCCTAGACTAGGAATAGAACCAGCGACCTTGTGGTTCACAGGCTGGCACTCAATCCACTGAGCAACACCAGCCAGCCGACCAAGTACTTTATCTTAAAGCTTCCCCTACCAAACCATCCCCCTGCCCCAAGAATTTGTTGGACTATGTCAAGCTTGAAGCTCATGTTCTTTAATTCTGAAAGGTAGTTTTACAGTCTTGTATTATTTCTTTGATAATTTCTGTCCTTCCTATTTCTATGTTTTCTCTTAAACTCCCCTTAGCCAGATGTTAGTCTTTCTAGATTAATTATCTGACTTAATCTTTTCTCATGTCCACAGGGTTGTTGGGTTTTGTTTTGTTTTTTTAATCTAGAGTTTGGGAGATTCTTTGACTTCATCTTCCAAACCTTCTATTGATTATTTTAGTTTGGATACCGTGTGTTTCGTTACCCAGTGCATTGCTGTTCCCAGATTGTTCCTTGAATTCTTGCTCCCATATGCAGCATCATACTCTACTTTTGAAGTAATTAATCAGAGAGTTTTCTAAAACATTTTCTTCTGTGGCCTGCTCTGTTTCTATAAATGCCTCTGTTTTTCCTATAAATGCCTCTGTTTATTTGTTCTTTTTCTATTGTTGGTCAAGTACAGTTGTCTCCATTTTACTCCCACCACTCCCCTTGTCCCACCCTCTATACTACCCCACTTTGGCTTTGTCCATGTGTCCTTTATACATGTTGTTTATTTGTTCTTAGTCTTTCATGTGACACACATTCCTTAGTTATTTGATAATTCTTGATTATTAACAAATTTAAGAGTAAGGCATCAAAAAGCTTATTCAAAACTATGTATACACGGATGTGACTTGCTAGCTGGTGAGCTTTCAGCAACATGATTGTGTAGAGACAAAGTCCTTTCACAATATTTAGGAATCCACAAATGTCATTATCTGTAGGCTGTTTATCTACGCTGATCCATTCTCTAGAATTGAGAAACTCCCATCTTTGGCCTGGTGAGTATTCTATTCTATCCACTTTGGCCTGCACTCTGGGAACTGAGAGGATTCCTACAATTCCATGTGTAGATTCTTACTTCTTCTTATTATTATCAGTGCAGAGTTTCATCCCCAATCTCTGCTGTGTCTGGTGTTTCTCAGTCTAGAGACAATACCTTTCTGGTTTCATCTGAAGGTAGACAGAGGTTTCATCATCTGGTTGTTTAATGCGCATGGGGTAGGAAGTGGTATCTGGGTTGTCCAACAATGTTTTTTTATACAGCTTTTCACACAATTCTGTTTTCAGCCCCTCATCTCACCCTGTTTCCATGATACTTGGTGGCTTCAGTTTCTGAGACGTTCTGTATTTCTGCAGGTGCCCATTAGCCTATATTTCTTTGCCATTTCTAACAAAGACCTTTAAGGTGATAGTAATTCCTCCTCTGCTAAAACAGATTCTACATATTCAGTTCACTTTCAACACCCTATCCATTGATTTAGCTCTCTGGTCTACTATTGATTCATGTCCTATTCTCTTTGTTTCTCTGTGTTTATGCATTTTGAACGAGAGGTTAGGAGCTGGAGAAAAGATAAATGTGTATACTTTATACCACATTAAACCAAAAATTCATCTTCATATTACTTATTTGTTACCACTGAATTGTATGTAAGTAAAAAAAATCACAAAGGAAAAATACTAGTGGTGGTGAACAGTTTTTTTTTTTTAATGGAGTGATATTTGAGCTGAGATCTGATGAATGAGTAGAAGCTAAATCGATTGAAAGTAAGGCAGTGGGCAGCTAGGAAGAGCTCAGGCCAGGGAGAAGCATATGCAGAGAATCCACAAAGCAGAAGAGAGAATGGCTCATTTGAAAACCTGAATGAAGACTTCTCCCAAGACAGCGAGGAGAGTCCTCTTAGGGATCAAGTTGGAGAACTGCATGGGGGTCAGATCATGAAAGACCTTGGACACTTATTTAGACATATAGTCTTAATACTGATGGCCTTTGGAAAGCGTAAGCAACGAAGTTACATGATAAGATTCAGTTTACAAAAATACATGATGCGGTATGTGGAATGAATTGGAATGAGACAAAAATCAATGTGAGGAAATAATGTATTACAATGGCCTATATGACAGAAAATGGTAATGAGGGCTCGTGTATTCTGAGGCAACATGAGGAAAATTGGGTAAATTTAAGAGTTTTTCAAGAGTACAGATGGGTTATTGAAATTGATTGGGAAATTCCTTATGGCGTGAAATGAGAGGTAAGCAATCAAGATGATTCTTAAGTTTCAGATTTGCATAACTAGATGGATATTGGTGCTACCTATTGAGATAGGAAATACAGGGGAAGGCCAGGTTTGGGGGAAAGATTACAAATTCTGCTTTAGATAGTTTTAGTTTGGTGTGTGAGATATTAAGTACGCAGCTAAAATATGGTCTGGAACCCTGAAAAGAGTTCTAGGTTGGAGAAGCAAATTTACGAGCTATGTGGATGTTAACAAAAGTCACAGCACAGTCTAAGCAAGAACTTCTGAGAAATCTTGCATTCTTTTGGATTTCTGTAGTTACATTATATATAGCCTGTCACATTTCTTACCTAGAAGAAATGTGCACTTGTATTTCAAAATGGATTTATCCCTAAATAAATACGTAGTAAGCCAAAACTAGATTTTTAAAATTCAAGCAACACCAGAGGGAAAGAGACATTTAGAGTTATTATTCGTGTTTGGGTCTCTTGATATTCCAGGTTGAATATTAAATATATATGTGTACTTGTCAAAGGTCCCCCTCCCTCCTCCTGTCCCTCTCACACACATACACACATTATTTTTAAAAATACCCAGAGATAAAAGTGTCATAGCTTTCTGCAGATTATATAACACTGTCTTTGTGATCAGTAAGTTTCTTACGTTAAACTAATATTTTCAATGTAATCTTGCTCAAATCCATGGTGAATATTCAAAACTGCTTGTCAGCGCTTTCCTTCGTTCCTTATTCTCATGTTTCAATTATTTGAAGACAGTTATTAATTTGTCCCTAGATAACTTACATGAAGATTACATAGCTTCAAATTGTCTCATTATGCACACAACTTATTTTCCATCTTATTATTTAGTAAGTCCACTGTTGACCATTCCAGTTTTACATATCCTTCTTAATTTGTTTTAGGAATATTTTTCTGACAGTGCATTAAGTAATTATCCAGCACCAGTATTATCTTATAGTTTCCTTTCAAGTTTTCTAGGAATATTTAGTAATTAATATAATTAATTTATAAATTTTAAAGGTAAAATTTCTTTGCTAAAATGATATGGCATTTTTCAAATTTCCCTATTCCTAAACCAAAATGTTAGAAGAGGGCTATAGTATTTATCTAGTAAAAAATACTTTGAATAAAAAACATACCTTTAAATAGCAATCTATAATTGAAGTTAATTAAAACTGTATTATTTTTCCCTTAGCTATCAACAACTAGTTTTGGCACAGATTACTGGATTTATAATTAAATGTAATTTGACTTAATTAGTTGGCTACAGCTCTTAATTATGATATACCTTTTCCCATTATGGCTAGTGTAACAGTAGCTTTGGATAAACACTGAGGATCCCCCTTGCCGGTGGGACTAGCGCTCTCCCTCGGGCTATTTGTGTGATAATGAGAATGAGATTTCAGGAGCATGACAGACGGTCTGGGCATAAAATACTGTTTTGGCAGAGCTCCCTTTACGCCTTTCAAATATGGCAGCTTATCCCACAGAAAAAAATGTTTCATGTGAATTATTCTTGTTCGAGTGTTGTTTTCTATTGGGAGAAATCAACCAGAGACTGAGGTAAACATTTAAAAACTTAAGAAAGCCAAGTCTTTATTTGAAGCTTCTTGAAATCTAAAATGTTAATATGAGTTACTTTGCTGAATACAAAAGTCACATGCGCACTTTGTTAGTTTGGGAATTTCACGATGTTGGTGCAACCTCATCCCCAAAGTTTATTCTTAAAAAGGTTATGCTGTGAAAGTATATAATACATAATGGAGCTAAAAGAAAACAATTTTGTACAATGTTTCCTGTGAATTCAATGAAAGTGATATCAGTTTTCAAAGACAACACTTTCAAAGGAGTTAGAGGAGAATGAGGCTTATCTGTTGATACTCATATCAGCTGTGGGGGCATCGATCCTATTGTGCATGCCATAAGAATGGTTTGGTGTTGAAATTTTAAAATATTCATACAGATTATATGGTAATTTGGTATTACTTCTCTTATTTGCAGACCAAATAATTCTTAGCCCATTTCATAATAGCCAATTACAGGTTACTCAGGGGACATGGATCATGCAAATCAGCTCATATTTCACCGAGTGACTGTTTCTCGTGTGTTTTGAGCTATTATCTTCATTCCAGTGTGGCACATGAATTCAACTCATCTGTACTGTAATTGCTATAAATCAAGCATTTGTTTGCCATTATTTATTGCCTACTATAAAGAGTTTTAATAATATTTAGAGGGCACTGCAATAAAAGCAATCATTTATTGTGTCTGCTTACAGGGTCACTCAAGGTTTTCGACAAAAGCCAATGTCATTTCCTAATCTTTTAATATTCATAAGGTAACATCACTTGTAAATGGTACATTATGATTTATAAACATTTCCTGGCCTGGAACATAAAATCATCATTATAGTTCCTTTCCAAGAAAAGCAGTCAGATGCTGTGGGGCGAACAGAAACCCAGGGCACCAGAGTCCTGTGCTCTTGACTGGATCTTGTTTTTTATTGTCCATTGCTCTTCATCAAACAACTTAAACTCATTCGCAACTATAAATTATGAAGGGCTTGTCAGAACCTTCTGCAAAAGAGGGTTTGCATTAGTATTTTAGAAGTACTGTGTTTTCCTTTCTTACCTCACTAATAACAGAATTGGCATGGTGTGGTAGACAGCTCTGGAGAAGACGGCACAAGACCTGGGTTCAAATTCTATTTGCATCAATTACTACGTATGTGACTTTTGACAAACAAGTTAATCTCTATAAGCATCTGTCTTCATTCATGTAAAATAGGAATAACAGTACTTGATGTACCTATTCAAAGGATCTCTGCAATTATCTGAAAACCACTTATAAGGTGTAATGCAATCTAACTATTAGTTGAAAACACAAGCCCTTTTTGAGAAAAGTAGACATAATTTCCTTCCAGAAAACCCTTTGCAAAATTATAAGGGGCAATATAATACTTTGTAATTGTCTAGAAATATCATAGAATCTCAGCTCTCAGGAACTTATATTCACCACACACCCCATTGGTAAATTTTGTCTATCCTGCCTCCAGACTTTGCTTGGACACCTCCGGTGATGGGCAACTCATTGCTCCTGACAGAAATATAATAAATTTGATAGCTGTCTCTCACATATTCTAAAATTGCTCTTACTTCAGGATAGATAAAATGAACGCAGTGTCTCTCTCCATTACCAGTCCCTACGATATTTGAAAACAAATGCATGTCTTCTAACTCTTGTCTTTTTCATATGAAGTATTTCCAATTCTTTTGACAATTCTTTATTAAACATAATTTTAAGTTGCTGGTGTATCTAGGTCAATATATTCTAAACATTCGACTCTCTAAAAAGTATTGCATATCTACTATGTGTCAGAGAGGTGCCTGGTGCCAGAGACACAAAGCTGAACAAGATGTAGTGAGTACTCTCAAGGGACTCCTACTCTAGCCAAGCCAAGCTCCACATTTATAACTATCTGCAGAACAACACAGTCAGCTGAACTGTATTGGGCACATCCTCTATGCCAAGCATTTTGCATGACTGGGAATTCAGCAGTAAATTGGGAAGGAATGGTTTCTGCCTTCATCAAGCTTTCATTTTTGTTGGGAATAAAGATCAATTAGATGATGTGGAGAAAAGGGAACCCTAGTGCACTGTTGTTGGGAATGCAGACTGGTGAGGCCACTGTGGAAAACAGTATGGAATTTCCTCAGAAAACTAAAAATGGAAGTGCCCTTTGACCCAGCAATTCCGCTGAAGGATTCCGAAGCAAATCCTTCCGCTTAGGATTATACCCTAAGAACCCTGAAACACCAATCCTAAAGAACCTGTGCACCCCAATGTTCAGAGCAGCACAATTTACAATAGCCAAGTACTGGAAGCAGCCTAAGTGCCCATCAGCAAACGAGTGGATCCAAAAATTATGGTATATTTACACAATGGAATTCTACGCAGCAGAGAGAAAGAAGGAGCTTATACCCTTTGCAACAGCATGGATGAAACTGGAGAGCATTATGCTAAGTGAAATAAGCCAGGCGGTGAGGGACAAATACCATATGATCTCACCTTTAACTGGAACATAATCAACAAAAGAAAGAAGCAGACAAAATACAACCAGAGACATTGAGGTTGGGAACAGTCTAGCAGTGGCCAGGGGGGAGTGGGGTGGGGACAGTGGGAAGAGGGGATTGCAGGAACTATTATGAAGGACACATGGACAAAATCGTGGGGGATGGTGGGGTGGGGGGGGAGGTGGGTTCAGCTGGGGTGGGGGGGAGGGAAGGGGAGAAAAGGCATACAACTGTAATTGAATAACAATAAAAATTGAAAAAAAAAGAAGTATATGCCCACATGTGAGGAAGTATTCATTAAAATATCCATACGAAAATGAAATAGCAGAAAAACAAAAATACATATGTGAAGACAATAATAAAGAGAAATTTTAAAGGGCCTGTGAAGAATTGGAAAAAGGATCAATCTTTCTCATAATAAAGAAATTTAAATTAAAAAAAAAAGATCAATTAGAGTCCTTTCTAAATAGATTATTAGGTGAAGGAGTAAGGAGTTTTTCAGAATGAAGGAAGAGCATTATGTCTCTGAAGGCAGAGACCATTTCTATCTTGTCCCCTTGTGAGTCCCCAGTACCTAGCAAAGTATTTGACACATAGTATATATTCTATAAATACCCTAAGTAATACAAGGACCAGCAAGCAGGTAAGATTTCCTAGAGCCTGTGGCATAAGAAGAAAGTGAGACTAGGGAAGTAAGAAGGGACCTGCAGTAGATGAGAACTGCCCATATCCCTTTATTAGCTCCTTTAGATTTTTCTCAGGCAATTAGTATGGAGACCACATCGCAGACCAGAAGTGCTGGGAAATTAGTGCTCCCTGTCTGCTTAGAACCACCCTCAACCAAAGACTTAAGAGTCAGTGTATAAATACCCCAGCTCCCTTGCCCTACCAGTGGGACAATTTTGTGGCACATGGTCTACAATGATTCCCAGATTTTTCCTCAGTGGACTAAGTTTTAGTTGCCTTCAGTGGTAACTGCTTTAATGACATATCCCTTCTTGGCTGACTTCCGTTGTGCATCTCATTGCCCCACTTCTCCACCAGTGCTTCCTTCATTGACCAAATGACTGCTCAAATCCTTGTTTCAGTGTGTACCTTTGGGGAGCTCACTCTAACACAGGGCCACATAATGAAGTCCTTGTAAACCTCACTTAAGTGTCCAAAGTCTGTCAAAATATACTTTGTAAGAGCTTATTCACAGTATAATTAAAGCATCGGGATAACTTTCTGTAGCATTTTCAGGACTCTTGGTCTTCGTTGGGCTTTGGGTGGAGCCTCACTCCCTGCCCCCACACTAGTGACATGAAATAGGATAAGAGCCTACTTGTAGTATCTTCTCCTGAATAACAGTTGCATTCCCAACTGAAGACATCAGTTCTTATATAAACCTATGAGGAAGTTTGGAATAAAACAAAGATATGGGTAATATCCGGACTTCCTGGAGAATTCTTTGAACTTGATGGCCATAACATACTTAGCACTCTAGAGATACTTAAAGCTTGTTCTGGGACTCCTGAGCACACCTGTGCACATGAACTGAGGTGGATGCACTGGACATAAGGGCATGCAGGCTACTCTGGACACTGATTGCTCAGAAGGAGGACAGGTCTGGATACTCATGCAGTAACCACTTTAGACACACTGACACACACCTGACCCATCTGCCCTGGAGCTCCCTAACAGGTCACAATCCCAACATTCCAACTGTCTCAGGGAGACACACCACTCTAGACCTGCCTCTCTCTATGGCAAACAGGCCATAGTGGACTGTGGATCACCCTCCCACCGACCAGCACTCCAAGCATCCTAGAGAGACCACATGTGTTACCCAAAGTGCTACCTTCTATGTAGCCATATGACATGCTTCTATCTTATAAAATATTGGTTCTCCAAATATCAATAGAATGTTATTTCCAAGTTATAACTGCAGGTAATGAATGTACCAGCATCTCATAATTACACTGTCATCACTCACTCTTAATTTATAACTGATGTCAGTGACCTAGGCCTTTTCATTGTGACTGCTCTTGAGAATCTTATGTGTTTCTTAATAATTCTTTTTTATTCTTTCTAAATTTAATATCAACATGAAAAGAAAGTATGACATGAAAAAATTGTTCTATTTTTAACTTAATGTCACAGTTAAATATATGAGAATTCTAATATAATAATTCTAATATTATAATTCTAATATAAACTTGCTTCTGAGATAGTCACAAAGACAAACCTTTTCACAAAAATCAGTTTTTACTTTTTGAGATCTGTGTTTAGTTACAGTCAACTGTAAGTTGTTTTCCCAAGAGTATCATCATTGTTTTTAAGTGTTATACATAAAAAACCATATTTCATCAACTTGAAATATTTAAATATGTATGAATAAGTACTCAAATGTGTTAAGTGCTACAAAGAAGTTATACAGCACTGGAGACAGCCACAAGATAAAATTTTCACCAAAAAATTTGACAAATATTTACAATCTGATACCATAATGCCCTTCCTAGGGTTTGATTAAACACAATTTTTATAGCTATATACTAATCAACTAATCCCTCATTTGTAAATTTACACTAAAAAATTATAAAGAGGTATATAATGATATGGCTACAAGAAATCTTATAGAATTCTTGTTTATACTGTCAAAAATTGGGAAAAGCCTACATATTTAGTTACATAGATTGATCAAATTAATATTGGGGTCTCTATCAACATTCACTTCATCTATTAAGAATGATATATTGATACATGTTTATTGATTAGAAAATTATTTTATACTTCTTACAAATAGGTTACAATGAAGTATATAAAATGAGTGTAAATTTTATAAAATGAAATACATGTAGCTATATACACAAAATATAATTGTAAGGATAGATATTGAAAGAGTAACATGGCTTATCTTTGTGTGGTATATATTATTAATTTTTTTAAAGTTTTTCTTCACCTATAATTATTTTTTACTTATTTTAAATAATGAAGGTCACACTAGAAAAAGTAGCTCAGGTACAGATTTAAAAGTGTCTTCAATACCACATGAAGGAGTCAATATTTTATTCTGGAGGTAACAGGAAAACAGCAAAGGTTTTTAAAGCATGAAAGAAAAATTATTAAATGAATAGGTGGGAAGATATCTCAATAGTTGGTACCAAAGTTTCTCCTACATAAGCAACCTTCAATAAAAAACTTTTAGTAAGAAACTTTTTAATAAAAAATGATTTGGATGAGCTATTTCAAACTGGCAGATGAGGTCCTGAAGGTACAAACCGAAAGAGGAGCAAAACCACTCTACATAAGAGTATTAGGAATGTAAAGGTGGGAGACTGTAGATGGGAGGGGGGTTGTGGGGGGAGTAAAACAGACAGAGGGAGAGACAGATACCAGAGGATATGGCAGAAAGCCAGATTTATGTGGAATCATGCCCAGAGGTGGGGAGGATGAAGTAACTTTAAGTATATATCTAATATTTAGGAAATATCTAATATTGCTTTCTTAGTTGATTGCAATGCTATGATATAAACTTGCTCCATTACCTGATACCTTCAGCAGAGTCCAGCAGTCCATACAGCTCAGTGTGAACGGGTTTAAAGGATAAAGTGTTGAAATCATAAATGGAAATGGGTCTAATTCAGATAGACCTGAGTCATTGCTCCATTTTCAATTTCTACGGGACCTTGGGCAAATTTCTTAATGAGCTGTAGTTTTGTGACATAACATTTGATAATTGGTTTTAAAAATCTGCTAACTGTGTCATGTGTTGGGTGATATTCTAAGGGGTTTTTCAGGTATTTATTCATTTAATCATCAGGATAACCTTATGAAGGTATAAACTACTTTATTTATAAACTTGTGTGCCTCAGGTAAGAAAACTAAAGGACATTGAAGTTAAATAATTTATTTGAAGTCACACAGCTTGAAGGAAGGAGAACTTAAACCAGGGTTTCCAGTCCCAGAGCATGTATTTGTGCCCACCTGTGTTATACTGCTCCTCAGAGGCTGGTTACAAGGCTGGAAGAAGTGAAAAAGATAATGTATGTTGACATTAAACATTGTGACTGACACATAGATGCTCAGCAAGTTTTAGTTATATTTCTTCTTTTTTCTTTAATTTCCTCTGTATTTATAAAACTTGTTCATAAGAGGTCAAAAAAGAATCTGTCAAATGTCTTTAAGCTTAAATATAAAATTACTTTTTATATTTTCCTGGCCAAGAAATAAAATACTTCTATCAAACAAGGAAAAAAAGATTAGATACATCTTATTCTCTCCAAGTAAACTCTACATTCAATTCCATTCTAGGATTTTATTTAAGAAGAAGGACAAGAGGATTTGACTGTAGCCGCTTGAGTTTCAGTTCATACATTTACCAGAGTAGACTAACGTACCTTAATTATTTCACTTGCTCCTCATAGCAAGATCAACTAGAAAGACATTCTTTTGCCATCATCAAAAGGACAAGAGATAACAAATACTGGTGTGGATGTGGAAGAAGGGTAACCCTGTGTACTGTTGGTAGAAGTGTAAATTGGTACAGCATCTATGAAAAACAGCATGGAAGATCTTCAAAAAAATAAAAATAGAACTACCACATCAGTCAACGATTCAAGTTCTGAGAATATATCCAAAGGCAATGAAAATTATAATTTAAAAATATGCCTGTACCCTATGTCCATAGTAGCATTATTTATGATAGCCAACACATGGAAACAAAGTGAGTGTCAATTGATGGATGAATGGATGAAGAAGTAAATATATATACACACACACAATGAAATATCACTCAGTCATAAGACGCAAGGAAACCCTAACACTTGTGAGAACATAGGTGGAACTTAAAGGCATTGTGCTAAGTGAACTAAGTCATACAGAGAAAGAGAAATGCTGTATGATCTCATTTATATGTGGATCTAAAAAAAAGTCATAGAAAAAGAGATCCCTTTTGTGGTTACCGGAAGTGGAACATGGGGGAAGAACTGAATTAGAGGAAGACTGTCAAAAAATAGACACTTCCAGCTGTAAGAAAATGAGCACTAGGGGTGTGACGTGCAACGCGACGACCACAGCTCGCACTGTTGTGTGACACAACAGAAGGTCAAAGAGCACATGCAGAGAGTTCATCACAAGGAGAAAGATTTTTCCCTTTGTTTTATCTTTCTGTCTATCATATCTATATGAGAAGACAGATGTTAGCTGAACTTATTGTGGTAATACTCCACAATATACGTAAATTAAACCACCAATGCCCCATACCTTAAACTTACAAAGTAATGTATATCTATTATTTCTTAACAAAACTGCAAAAATAGAAAGACATTCTTTCTTCACTGTATTTCTATGCATGAGAAAACTGAGGCTCAGAGAAGTAAATACCTTGATCAAGACCACGTGCACAGCAAGGAAAGGGGATCCATTAAAAGCTGGGTACCCAGTTCTTGCCCAGGCCTTAACTGTAAGGATCAGCATGGTTTTTAAATAATTTTTGTAATCAGCTAATTATATATATAATATATTGTATCCTATACCATATACCATTATTATACATTATAATGTGGATAGAGAAAATGTTCAATCAAATACTTTTTGCTATAGATACGCAATGTATATGAACAAAAATTCAGGCACACTTTCTAACTATAATACATACTGTATATCAAAATCAAATATTTTTAAATCATTTTTATTTAGTTACATAGATGTCACAGCTTCCATTAATTATGGCAGATAATTAGGAAATATTAAATTTAGATCTTTCCACATATAATAATTTCTATATATAATAACAGGACTGAATCTTAAAGTGGAAGAAAAACCAAAACTCTGAGAATAAAAAAAAAAATCAAAGGCCTAGATAATTTATTAATTTAATGACAGTAATTTTTTCTCCTAACTAATACTTCTGTTGAACTGAAATCTGAAAATATTTAAAAATTTTACTTAGAAACAGTTAAAACCATGAACAAATCTCCACAGCAAACAGACTTTGCATGTCTGCAGGGTCACTTCACAGCTGACCAATAGTTTCTACTAGGACCTATCTTAATTGGTCCTTGAACTTTCTGCCTTAAGCTGATTTGGCCTCTATAATCCTTCCTGTCTTATCAACTGAAATGGCCAGCTAGCTTCCTTAAAGCTTACTGGATACTGTGCACCTGCTCCACATGTTTATTACGGTTCAGCTTTTTGGACAGTTCCCTGTTGTTCCTGACAGAGGCATGGACCGTGTGATTTGTCACAAACGAATAAGCTTTGAAATTTCTGCGTACCAAAATGTTCAGTTTCTTCAATCTTCAAGTCCTCTTAATTTTGGAAAACCGAGGCCACATACTCCACAACCTGACAACCAACCAAACTAAAGTATGGTACTTACATATAAAATCATTTTACTATAGCAGATGCTATGGTAAAGCATCTGGAAGCATGTTATGGAAGTTAGAAAATTGTCGTCTCTGAGCTCTCAAAATTAAACATTCATTTTACCCAAGTTGCAATAAAAGTATGGTGACTTTTATTCATCTGCTTTCCCAAGCATCTCCAGCTGGTAAATTGCTTAGATTTATGCACTAGGATTCCATGGAACAGCCAGCCATTAACTACCTCCGGGATCGTTACCACACCCTCCTTGCTTCAGCTAGACCACCTCTATCTTCCCTGCTCAGCTCAGTCAGTCTGCTTGTCATGCCTTTCTTTCAGGGGGCTGAATGACGGTCTCTGATTTTCCCTGCTGCCAGGCATCCACCAATGCATCCATAATCTCTTTGATATATTTACACACTGTGTGTGCTCAATTGATGGAGACTTGGCCAGCAGTTCACAAGGCACTAGGCCCCAAAAATACAGTTGGATATTGTGGTAAAATATCAGGCCAGCTAAGTGAGAAGCACATGCTAGAACTGTTAAAAAGACTGAATTCAACTGTCTTTTTAAATACACATAACATTAATCTGGATGCCAGGGAAACTTTATAGACTCCTTGGTTATAATTTTATGAACCATCCAGAATTTTTCAGAATGACCAGAATTAACCAGAATTTTTCAATTCACTGAATTCACCTCCACTTGGTAGATAAGCAATGGGCTATTGATTATTTCTCTTTTATTCCATATGGAAGGGAAATGTTCAGCTGGTTTAAAACACAATTGCCAATGATACACTTGATAAGGGGTTAATATCCAAAATTTATAAAGAACTTATAAAACTCAACACCAACCCCCTTCCTCAAAACATCCAATTAAAAAATGGGCAAAGGGCATAAGTAGACATACAGATGGCCAATAGACATATTAAAAGATGCTCACTGTCACTAATCAGAGAAACGCAAATTAAAACCACAATGAGATATCACCTCACACTTGTCAGGATGACTATCATCAATAAATCAACAAACAATAAGTGTTGGCAAGAGTGTAGAGGAAAGGGAAGCCCAATGCAGATGGGTGTAGACATTGTGGAAAGCAGTATAAAGTTACCTCAAAAAATTAAAAATGGAATTGCTTATGACCCAGTGATTCCATTTCTGGAAATATATCCAAAGAAACTTGAAGCACTAATTCAAAAGAATATATGCACCTCTATGTTCATTGCAATGTTATTTTCAATAGCCAGGATTTGGAAGCAAGGCACATGTCCATTAGTAGAAGAGTGGATAAAAAAAAAAGCTGTGGTACATTTATACAATGGAATACTATTTGGCCATAAAAAAGAAAATCTTACCCTTTGCAACAGCCTGAATGGACCTGGAGAGCATTATGCTAAGTGAAATAAGCCAATCAGAGAAAAACAAGTACCATGTGATTTCACTTATATGTGAAATAATGAACAAAATAAACTAACAAGCAAAATAGAGACAGACTCATAGATAGACAGCAGAGTGACAGCTGTCGGTGGGTGGGGGGCTGGGCGAGGGGTGTGGAGGGTTTGAGCAAGAATGAAAAAATAAAGAAAAAAACTGATGGGTATGAAAAACAGTGTGGAGATTGCTAGGGAGATTGCTAGGTTGGGGAGATGGAGAAAGGTATAGGGGAGTTAAATGGAGATGGATAGATAGATTACAACTAGTGAAATTGAAGCAGTAATAAAAAAAAACTCCTGATACACAAAAGTCCTGGACTGGACAGCTTCAGAAGTATTTTATCAAACATTCAAAGAAGAACTAACACCTCTCCTTCTCAAACTATTTCAAACAATTCAAGAGGAGGGAAGACTACCAAACTCATTTTATGAGACCAGCATTCTCCTAATTCCAAAACCAGATAAAGGCATTACAAAAAAAAAAACTATAGGCCAATATCACTGATGAACATAAATGCTAAAATTTTCAACAAAATATTAGCAAACTAAATCCAGCAATAGATTAAAAAACAAACACCACAATCAAGTGGGATTTATTCTGAGGAGGCAATGTTGTTACAATATCTGCAAATTAATAAACGTAGTACAGTACATGAGCAAAATGAAGGAGACACTCACAGGGTCATATCAGTAGATATAGGAAAAGCATGTGATAAAATCCAGCACCCATTTATGATTAAAAACTCTTAGCGAGGTGGGAATAGAGGGAACATACCTGAATATAACAAAGGCTATATATGACAAATCCGCAGCCAACATCATACTCAATGGACAAAACTACAAGCGTTTCCCTTAAGATTGGGAACAAATCAGGGATGTCCTCTTTCATCTCTCTTATTCAACATAGTACTGGAAGTCCTAGCCACAGCAATCAGACAAGAAGAAGAAATAAAAGATATCCAAATTGCAAAGGAAAACTGTCATCATTTGCAGATGACAGGACACTGTATATAAATAACCCTAAGGATTCCATGAAGAAACTACTAGAACTGATAAATGAATTCAGTGAAGTGGCAGGATATACAATTAATATCCAGAAATCAGTTGCATTTTTATACACCAATAATGAACTATAAGAAAAGAAAACTAAGAAAGCTATCTCATTCACAATTGTTTCGGAAAGAATAAAATACCTAGGAATAAATTTAATCAAGGATCCAAAAGACCTGTACTCAAGTCCATTTTATTTCTTTATTTTTATTGTATTTTTCCATTACCATTTATCTCCCCATACCCTCTTCCATCTCCACCTTGCAATCACCACACTGCTGCCCATGTCAGGTGCATTTTATATTCTATACCTGGTACCACTGTAATACAGGACTTCCCATGTGACAATAAGTTAATGATACCTTATTTTTTTGCTTAAAAAGCAAAAGAAATATTATCAGGAAGCATTACAATAAGCTAAACCAATTACCTTCTAAAATGATTTTAATGCAAGCAAAATATAAGTCATCATTTTAGCATAGTGAGATTTATTAAAAATGTCCAAAGAAGTAAACTAGGTTTCATATATGCTACACCATTTCTTACTAAGTTTCAAATCATATTTTGAAAGTTTGTATTTTATACTCTAAAATTGTTAAATTTCGTGTCCTGGGACATTCTTGTGTGAATAAACTAATAATATCTTCTCGGCCATTTGGCTGCAGCTGTCATATATACATATTCAAATTCAAAGCATACATGGCAAATACTACTATTAAAAGTGACAGATCTACTAAATAATTCAAAAAATTGCTCCCATGTCCGTAATTCAAACGAGGTGAAGAAAAAGTTAAAGAAAAACTGATAGGAACCTTGGACCTCTTGATAAATTCTGACTCTCAAGTTATTAAAATGTTATGTAAAAGCTTGTCAATATTACATTAGGCATTCCTCTAAGGAGATAAGTAGATATTATAAGTTAGATACTTTTTTCCCCTCAAGGATAAGAATAGGTCCTGTTCTTAAATTCTGCACACAATGATGTACTTCAATAAAGCAATTAGTTTCTCTTGTCATTGCCTGGCTCATATATTAGCATTAGGTGAATTGTTTTATCTGAGGAATAAAAGAGAATAAAGCATATATGAAGGAGGATGACCCCCCAAACTAGAATTACCTTCTGCAGGGCATGCCCCTTGTAGTGCAGGCTTCCCCTGCTAGGAACGCATCTGTATCAGTGTACCTGCGGTGTTGTGAGAGGCTGTGTTCTGCTTTAGTGAAATTTTTTTGGAGACTCTTTCAACATGTTTGCCCATTTCACGATGGGTGATTTACGAGCACCCCTGCCCACATTGTGCTGAGTGTTCAGCAGTTTTTGACCAAAAATGGCATGACCCATGTCATTTTTGGTCAAATGTCCCACCCTCCCTAATCACCCCATTTTTCCTGGAGTGACCTTTTTTTTGTTTCCCTGGATGAAAGAAGTCCTCAGAGGGGAACATTTTACTAATGTGGAAGAGCTGAAACAAAAAACAGACAAAGAAAAAAATGGCAGAACCACTAAAAGTTATCAAAATTAATGCATTCAAAAACTGTTTTGAGAAGCAGAAAAAATGGCTTGATAGATGTATTGCATCAAATAAAGAGTACTTTGAAGGTAACTGAAGTTTAAACATGTAAGAAGAAATACATAATTTTTTATAAATAAATTCCGGTTTTTTGGGTCCCCCCTTGTATTTCTTTTTCAACCACTTTTGTCTCTTCTCCTTCAGTGAAGGTAGCATTTTTCACTTTCATTATATGCGGTAAATGTGCATTGTCTCACTTAATTCTCACAAAAATTTTATAAATTAGACACTACTATTAATTTATATGAGAAACTTAAGAAATTCATTTATGACTTGCACAAAGTCAGGTACCAGTAGCCAAAAGGTAGTGCTCTAACTTTTATTTTGCCCCTTCTCCTCCTTACTTTCTACGGTAAGCAAACTGGGACAAATAGTATAGTACATCTAAGGGGCAATATACACAGTAACTGAGATTGTAGGCTCTGGAGCCTGGCTGCCTGGGTTCATGTCCCAGGTCTGATACTCAAATGGCCAGTAAGCAAGTACTTATCCTCACCTTCCCTTAGGCAAAACAACCGTCCCTATCTCCCAGGGTTGCAGCAAAGATTAGATGATACAGAATGTGTGAAGGGCTTAGAACCCTGGCATAGAGGAGGTCCGCAGCAAACTAGGCGATTGCACGTATATTCATTTTCCAGTCACTTGCCACCCTTGCACTATGTGCAAGATCATTGCAGCTGGGAACATGAGCAACAGTCTTTGCTCTTAACGATATTAGAATCTAATAGGGAGACTTGCACATTACTAACTCAATGTCAATAATGGTTATAAGTCTATTGCTAAAGGAACTTAAAGAATAGAAAACATCTACTGTGTCGATAAAAGGATGCTTCATGGCTCAGGCATATTTAGACATAACTGGGAAGAACTGATAGATTTTGGAGAGGAAGAGAAAAAGTGGTGGGTAGTAATTTTTTGATCTGGGTAGATAAAATAGAGAGGCAATCTTAAAATCTCTTCCAAATACTCTGTCTCACTCTTCGAGAGTGGGGTCACTGTCCATTCTGTAGACAAATACACTGAGTGTGTTTCTAGTCACAAAACAAACCTCTCTCTTCTTAAAGAAGAAAATTGAGATCAGGACTTTCAATGTCCTAATACCCCACAAAGAGCAGTTTGTACATTTAATTTCTTATGAAGCAAGAAAACTATGACTTCATTTTTTTTATTAAGGGAAGTCTTTTGGTGTTCTAAGACTAATTCCATCATATTTGTGTAGGGTGGGACTTTCCACCACTATGCAATTCTCAAACACCAGCAGCATGTCCAAGAATTCAATTCAATTCTGACACCATCTACCTGGAGAGAGCATCGGAGTCCATCTACCTGGAGAGAGCATCGGAGTCCAATCCTATCAAACTTCCCACCTCCCATGCCACACTTCACACCCCAGTGGAAAGCCAGGTTATCACTTGTGTTTCTGGCCTACCAGGTATAGATTGTGGGCTTCAACAACCCCCTCCATGGACTTCAGACATCAGCTGCAGGTCCAGGTTGTTACCTGTACTTCTGACTAACTGGTTATAAATCAGAGGATCCCACAACTCCTTCACTGAATTTTTTTCATTTGCTACAGTAGCTCTCACAGAACTGAGAGAAATACTTTAAGTACTAGCTTACCAGTTTATTATAAAATGATATAATGAAAACCAATAGCTACAGCCTGAAATTGGCCAGTAAGGAATTTTGTTAGAACATGCCCAGTCTTATGTAGTGAGAAAGAATTCGAATCTCGTGGATCTTCACATTTTATCTCTGGAAGGTCATGTCTTTACCCTTTCCTCCTGGACCCTCTTTCCACTTTAGCTTGGCTTTTAGTTCAGCAGTCTAGAGAGGATAATGGATAGATTGCCGGATTTCATTTGTCCTCATCCTCCCCACAAGCCAGCCACTCACTCACCCTCCTGTTTCTCACAGTAGCCAGATTAGAAACTTAACTGTCATTATCAACATTTTCCACTTGCTCATCTCAAAGATCTGAGCCTGCAGATTAAAATTCCAAAATGTCACCAAGATTGGTGGCTTTAATTCCTATTACTTTACCACTGAACTGTTGCAATTACTTTGCAATTGGTCTCCCTATTTCCTGTCTATTCCCTTACAATCTATCCTAAATGTTTTGCCAGAAAAAAAGTCTAAAGAATTATAGTTTCTCTTGCTGATAAAATTTCAGTCTTCCTATTTTCCACAGAATAAGGTTATACTCAGCCTGCCACTTGAGTCTTTCTTAAACCAGGCTCTGGCCTGCCTAGTCTTCCATTCTGGCCCTCTTACTGCCCACACCCCTCCTCCCCCTCCCCACTTTGTAGACTTCAATGTAAAAACAGAATAAAATAATTATTCCTTCAAACAGGTTCTCTCTCTCAAATGGCTACCGTCTCAAAGATCTTCCTTTTGGAATTCTACCTGTTTTTGAAAACCAACTTTAATAACTACACCTCTGAATCTCACCAGGAATTCTTCCTTTCTCTAAACTCCCATATTACTTTGTATGTATCTTTTGGGACATTGAGAACATTGTAAGGTGTGTTATGATCACATCTGTATACTAAAAAGTACACTCCCCAGCATCTAGCTTAGTGTCTTAAAAACTTTAATAGATGTATATCAACTAGTGAACAAGCGAATGAATGAACCATGGAGTGTGCAAGGATCATGAGAAATGCAGAAACTTTTCAATTAGCAAAAACTTCATTTCCAAATAATTTCACTTCCTCACTGAAGACCTGAACTCAGTCTTCTGATAATTGCAGACAAAGATTTCTGATCCATGCAATAGAAGTGGAACAAGTTGGTGGGCTTCTATTAAACCAGCAAAATCAAGAAATCAGCATTTTCAAAAAAGAGAATAGGCCTTTGACTATTGCTATATAATTCAACATGATTAAACTTATCTACCAAGATAAAAATAATATTTCCATGTTGAAGTACTTCCAAAGTTGTAAAGTAAGATACCTTGGTAGTAAACTGCGAATGACACAAAGTTTTAACAAGACAGATGTAAAGATCTTTTAAAATGTATACAGCTTATAAAATGCATCTGGCCTATCTATGAAGAGGTAATTGTATCTAGCAATTAGTAAAGGCTTAGTGTGAGAGTTAAAACCTTCTATAACTCTAACACTTCCAGGTTCTTCAGCTTATAAAATTTCTAACTCACCCTTGAACTTAAACTTGCTGTATAAATTTGAAAGAAAAATAATAGAGAAATCATGCCATTCTTGTACTGACAAACACATTTTTCTTTATGACACAATGCCACACACTTACTGGATTCTCAGGTTACTGAAGGGAAAAAAATGAAGATTTGGAATCAGATAATTTCATTCCATTGTAACTGTTGTGCAAGCTAAAAACATCACTTGGAATTTAAATCAAAGCAAACTTTAATGAACTAAACCAGCCCTGGATGAAAATGCTTCATTTTATATCAAATCTCAAAGCTGTTTATCCATGTATGCTATTTACAAAAGCAAAATTTGATTGGCTCACACACTGAAAGCTGTGTTGGAAGCTAATATTAGAGCCACAAAGCATTAGTTTTCTCTGATAAAGCAAACAAGCCACGATGAAAAGAAGACGAACACAAACAATTTTGTGCTAACAAGATTTGGGGTGACTTACTTACTCATTATGCAGTCACTGGATTCAGGACTCGGGCTTTGAAAGACAAAGGAAACTGTGCTTTATAGTAAAAGGGAAAGGAAATCCCTGCTTTTTCCCAGGTGACTCGCCTAGATCATGACCGACAAGGTCCTGTCCAGTCTGGTCTCCCCCTGACAAATCTCATCTTGACCACTCCCCTTCTTCCTTACTCTGCTCTAGCCCCTTTGGAATACAAAGTCCTTTATCCCTTCAGATCCTTTGCACTGAGCTCTTCTGATGAGATGGGATTATCCTGTAAATTTGATCTGTGCATGTGTTATGTCAAATACACAACAGATTTTGAAAATTTAGTATGTATAAAAATTGACCTCCTTAATAATATTTTTATAATCGCTACATATTGAAGTGATAATATTTTGGATACATGGATTAAATGAAATATATTATGAAATTAATGTTACCTGTAACATTATTTTTTTTTGTAATGTGGCTCCTAGAAAATTTAAAATTACACATGTGGTTTGCATTTGTGGCTCATTATATTTCAAATGGCCCATACTCCTCTGTATATTAACTCATGTCACTGCAGAGAGTTAAATTTGCTAGAAGGCATTTGTTTGTTTTCTCTATTTTATACATTTCCGTATTCAAACCAGCTAGACACATGCGAGGCATGGAATAAATATCTGTGGGATGAACAAATGCATTACACCTGCAGTGATGAAGAGGTTGAGCTCTGGAATCAAGCTTCCTGGATTGCAGTCTCAGTTCAGCTATTTATTAATTATATGACCTGGGACAAGGTACTTATTCTCTTACAGGGTGGTTGTTAAGACAGAATGAAATCTTATATCTCAAGTGCTTACATCAGCGCCTGATACATAGTAAATACTCAATAAATATTAGTTATAGTTGTGTATTATTACTCCATTCTGTAGATAGAAATGTAAGATGCAACAATGCTAACCCTTTGGTTACTGAGGTGGTAAATTGAAGAGCCAGGATTTAACTCTTGAACACTATGACTTCAAGACTCAGTTTTCTATTCCATGAATGAAAAATTAACAGTTAATATAAATATACATCTGATGTTAATTTTGAAAGTTATTTTAATAATGTTGAAGGTAGATAAATGATTCATACCTGGCCATCCTGAATGATATCAGACTTTGGACTCTAAACTGAATGTTATCTATTAGAATTGTGATATGTGATGATTATATTAGCTAATATTTATTTAGTTTTGTTAGAGGCAGGAATTCTCACGTGTTACAGGTATTAAAATATTTCACTCTTCCACCGTCAAAGTGGACACTATCTAGCATCATCCCTATTTTCCAGATGAGGAGATTGAAATGCGGAGAGACCAAGTACCTCGCCCAAGGTACACAGCTAAGACGCGAAGGAGGTGAAATTTCACCTCAGCTGGTGCGGCCCAGAGCCTGTGCTCTCCCTCTCTCTGCTACACTGCATTTTCCTCTCACACTTCATGCCGGTAAAACAATAAAAGACCGGTGAGCACTCAGCCTTATAGTTTCTGTGATTAACTCAAAGATAGAAATTGACTGCTGATATTTATCAGTAATAGTACATTTTCTAAGAAAAATTGTTTTTCTGACACAAACTGTTGAATGGGCCATGCAAAAGTAAATCTTCCTTCCAAAAGGCATTTTTGTAATCCATATTAACCTAGGCCGTCAAAACCTCTGCTGTCCTGCGGACTGAGCCCCTTAATGGGACTTAAAGCGAGAATAAATTATCCTGCATGTCACATCGCATCAGGCCCAGTCAAGCTCAGTATTTGCTTTTCTCTTCAGAAGCCTAGCACAATAGATCCTATGCTGATGACACTTATAATATTTAAATAAAACCAGGCTAAGTTTATGATTGAAGAAGCCATCATCTTTCATTAGAATGAGAAAATAAATTTTCAGTACTAGACCACTATCATGTTTGAATGGCTCAATTCATTTTCTAGCAGGTCACGGCCAATATCCACTACAGAGCAGCCTTGTTGAAAACAGTCCTCTTAAAGAATCTACTTTGTCTTGATGATAAAGAGGCATGTTCTTCCCCTGACAAGAAATAAAATAAAATAAACAAAACAAAACCAAATAACCCGCTAAACCCTCTAAAGGATTTTACATCTCAGTGACTTGGTCCTGTGACATGCTATCTTGTGTGAGGGGGGAGAGAAAGCAAAGGATAAGGAAAAGGACAGATCATTATCAGGAAGCACTGTCAGGCACATGGCAGAACTAATTGAGACTTGGGACCCAGCAGCGAGTAGTAGCCTCGAATACAGGGAAGCAGCACACGAGAGTCAGATCGGCTGGGTTCTGCTTCAATTCTGTGACTACCTCTGTGTATTTGAGCATTTCACAGACCTTTCCAAGTAATTATTTCTAAAATGAGAGGGTTCGATTACACCACAACATCGTTTTAGTCGATGAGACGTTTAGACGAGATCTTTTAAGATCAATACATATCAGAGAATTCCCATATCTAGAATCTTGTTAGAATGTGGGAGTCACAGGAAGGAGCCCCCTTCATAGATGTTGGAGAAGAGGGACGTGTTGCTGCCTGATAGATATAGTAGCAAAACCAACGCACTGCGACCGGCTGTGGCCCGTCATCAGGAGAGTTAACTGGGAGAACAGATGTGACTCTGCCATGGAAGGACTTGGCAACAAAGCTCAGGAGCACAGGAATGGAATGTGAAGATGCCTGTGTGTGTTGAAATCAATACACACACACACACACATATGTGTGTGTATATATATAAATTTTTTTTTGAGAAGGATGATGTGAACAGAGGATGCATAGTCACCCTGGAAAATAGAAAGTAGAAGAGGGAAGAACAAATAGATTTTTATGTTTGCTTGCCCATTACTTCTGAGTCTAGAGGCATTTCTCTCTGTTGTAAGGGGCATATGAGACCCCTAGAGCTTGATGCACTTGAGTGTTCCAATCGATAATACACACTTGTCTTTTTCTGCCTCTGCACTTAGCAGGCATCCTCTGGCTTTCTGTGAAGGCGCAGGAGAGACTACATTGGAAAGGCTGACATCAGTGCCCAATTTGCCCATGGTTATATGTTCTTTTATTGGAAATAAGTAAATCTGTGTTCTGATGAGCTTTCTATGACAAACAGGCCTCAGGTAGTATGTATACCAATTGGCCAACTCAAGTATTCTAGTCTACTTAGTGATTGTATTTCTCATTCTAAATTAATTAATTGGCATTGTAATTGAAATATACTCATCTCAGTGAGGTTTATTAATGTGAGTTTGTCCCTGGGGAAGGATCTTTTCTAAGGTTCTGGTGGTAAGATAAGGTTTAAACCACACTTCCCAACGTATTCCATATTTTGAGTTCATTCTGTCTTTCAAAATGCAAATAAGAATAGTCTCCGTCTCTACCATGATTAATTAGTGGGAAATCCTGCCTTTTCCCCAGAGTCTGTCTTGGTTTCCTACAACCCGTCCTGGTCTTCACCTGTCACTTCTGGGAGCCTTCTTCCTCCCTGCCAGCAGCTTTCTTTGCCCGCTGCTTTTCGCACATCCTCACCCGCATTACCGCCCTTCTGTGGAGGTGTTTGTATACGGCATCACTACAGGCCTGGCACGGGCTTGAGAACAAACCCAGGTAACTTCACTAAAGATGCGGGGTCATAAAAAAGAGTAACAACCAAAAAAAGAGAAAGAAAACCTCTTAAAAGTGGACACATGTATTATGAGTTTTTGAAAACCTAGCTCCCCAGTACCTCAGAATGTGACCTTACTTGGCAATAGGACCATTGCAGATATAATTAGTTAAGTTAAAATAAAGTCTTACTGAAGTAGGGTGGGCCCCTAATCCAATATGACTGGTGTCCTTATAAAAAGGGAAAATTTGGACACAGAACCACACACATGGAGAGAAGGCCACATGAGGATAAAAGTTACGCGGTCACAAGCCAAGAAGCTGGAGAGCGACTTGCAACAGATCTCTTCCTAGGGCTTTCAGAGGGAGCACGGCCTTACTGATACTTAGATCTTGAACTTGTAGCCTCTAGAACTGTGAGACAATAAATTTCTCTTATTTCAACCACTTAGTGTGAGGTACTTTTATGGCACTCTGGCAAATACAGGTATTTCCATTCCTTTAAGCTGCAGACTAGGTCCCAGCCTGCTACCACATTGCAGGCTCCAGGCAAACCTGTAGCTTTCTAGTAGGGATGCTGGGCTCTCCTGACCTACCGTCTAGGCCTGACAATGAGCCATCTTGTCTCCCAAATGGCAGATTAAAAAAAAGAAAATAGTCTTTCACTATAGCTCATCCAAGGTTTCAGTCAAGGCCAGAACAAGTTCTGCCCAGAGGCAATTCTGATCACAACGAGAAAAGTTGTTGCAGACTTCATTAGAAGATAGATAACCTTGGCTTTACATTTATATAATTAAACAGGCCCATAAAATATTCACCCAAAATAACAGTTTCCTTCCCAAGATTGAATTCTGCTTATTACTTCAGAAAGGAGTTGAAAACAGTAGCTTGTCTTCTCTCTAGTCATTTGGGTTTCAGGGGGTAAGGCACCCTGCACCCTCGTTTAGGATCTGTGAGGTTAATGAACAACTGTGGGTACAGTGCATATTCTTAGGTAAATGTCACCTTAGGAGGCCCTTTGACGGGCATTTTCCACGTGCCATGAGTGGCACCCATGCCCCATCCACACCCCTTGTCCTTCAGCACTCCCTGTTCCCACACACCCTAGTGGTGTTCCACAGCAAGGCCTGCCTGAGGGTTTTTTCTGGCCTTGCTGTGCTTGGCCCACGCAGGTGGCAGGCTGCATTGCCAGGGAATTAATAGCTCTGTGAGCAGTCCTTAATCAATGCAAAACAGGACAAGGTGTATAAATGCCTGGGATAGCCAGTGTTATGGTTAAATTATGTCCCTCAAAAAGATATGCAGAAGCCCTACTTCCTCGTACTGATGAAGGTGACCTTTTTGGGAAATAGGTCTTTGCAGATGTAATCAGGTTAAGAGGAAGTGGTGCTGTGTTCAGGGGGTACTCTAATCTGCCATGACCAGTGTCCTTACAAGAAGAGGAAAATCTGGACACAGGCACAAAGAAAAAGAATGGCCATGTGAACACAGAAGCTGGGATTGGAGTTATGTTCCATAAACTAAACAGTGCCTGGGGCTGCAAGACACTGGAAGAGGCAAGGAAGGTTCCTTCCCTTGAGGCTCTGGACGGAATGTGGCCAACACCTTGATTCCAGCCTCAGAGCCTCCAGCACCGAGGGAGAATGCATTTCACTTGTTTTAAGCCATCTAGTTGGCGGTACTTCATTACAGCAGCCCTAGCAAACTAATACAGTCAATTTGCCTGGGCTGTAGTAGCACTTATTTAATCAAACACTAATCTAGGCATTATTGTGAATGTATTGTGTACATGTGGCTAAATTGAAGTAAAGAGGACTTCCTCTGATGACATGGGTGAATCTCCTGCAATCAGTTCTAGGCCTTGAAAGCAAAAACTAGTTTCCCAGAGAATAAGAATTTCTGCTTAAAATCTGCAGCTCAGCATCTATCTGAGTAGCCAGACTTCCAGCCTACCTTGCCGTACAGATTTCTGACTTGCCAGTTGCAACAAATGCATGAACCAGTTCCTTAAAATAAATATTTTTGGTGTTTTTCCATATATACAAATTTTTATATTCAAAAATAAATCTCCTTCTACATATAAGTATATACAGCATTATTGCCCTCATGTGATCCAGTGCCCTTGGTAGATGTGGGCAGGATCTGACACTTGCTTGTAACTAACAGAGGTGCTAGGGTGTACGTCATCACCTGTCCATAATTACACTATGTAAGGTTGCCAAACCCGTCTTGCTGAGAGTCTCTCTCTTGCGGCAAGGAACTGACTGCAATCTCTGACTGACAGCCAAAAAGAAACCGAGGCCCTCAGCCTGCTAATCCACGAGGATGAGAGCCGCCGGCCGCCATGTTAGCCTGGAAGGGCAGACTTCCCCAGCCAAGCCCCATGTGAGACGGCAGCCCCGGGCAGCACTTTGACTGTAGCCTTTGAGACCCAGAAGCATACAGGTTGGAAGTTTTGAAGAATTATGGTGACATACTACATGGAAAGAGAGAAACTAGAACCTGGGTCATTAGAGTTCTAGATCAAGGACCTTTTAGTTCTACCCCAATGTATCCCTCTGGTGTTTACAAGAATATAAATGCTGCCTACAAGCTTCCAGTGCCAAGGAAAGGCTCTAACTATCCTTTGTACAAGAGTAAGCATGCAAGTGTTGGTGTGGGTGTGTGCATATTTGTCTTTTGTGCTTTGTTAGAATTTGATTTATACAGCAATATGTCCATTCATCAGCACAAATCCGTATTTCCACTTCAGAGCAACTTGGCAGTAACGAGCATCAAAGGTAATCATTTCATAGGAGGAAACAGAGGGTTGGTTACTCAGCTATTAGTACTCAGGAAAATTTGCCCTCTTGGCCTCCTGCTTCCGGGCTGACATTGATTCAATTGGAAAACTGCAGAGAAGTGGCTGTTTCACCTCCATTTAAAGCAATTAGAATGAGTGAGAGAATGTCTTATTGTTAAACCTATTGCTAGTTTTCACAATTACCATGAACTTCTGGGAAGGGATAAAGAAGAAACCCATACTGACTGACCTCCGGCAGGCCAGATTGCGTCAGCAAGCAGCTACTGAGCTCACAGGATACCACTTCCAGTAAAGTGGGGTTTTTTGAATTTTTGTCCACAAAATTATTATCTAATTCATTATCTTGAGTTGGTATATAACTATGATGTTCAAAAAAAATGTATAAGTTCTGCAGTAGAAAAAAAAATCCTCAGAAATATTCACAGTAGCATATACCCAATCAACTTGCCCTGAATTAGAAAAGCAGCCCAAAATCCAGGACATGCTCCCCTCCCAGGACAAACTTCACTATCACTATTTACTATAAATTACAGCACTCAATTTTAATAAAATTCCAGGGTGGGGAGAATGGATGAATCTACCTTCTGCAACTCCATGGCTATATGTCTATGGGGGAATTTGAAAAGCTTTAAAAGTCCTTTGTGCTCCCTACCATATGCTATTTCATGATAAGTTTTTATAAACTTTACTTCAAGCAGTTTTGCCTCCCAATGCCTGTGTCTTACCGTCAGCTTGTCACCATGGTGTCGGTACATGGCAGTGGTTATGGAGTCGGGGTTGGGTGCGGACATATGGGAGAGAAAGATTAACTTGTTAGTATTGTTTGTCTTCTGTACAGCGATGAGGTTATAAGGGATTTCTTATTTTCTTTTTGCTTCTTTTCCTTTTATGAATTTTCCAGAATTAATATGTGCTACTTGAATATTTTAAAAGTTATTTAATGGCAGCTTAAAAACGATGAGAATAGAAAGTTTACAAGATTGATTTTAGTATCTATATATGCCATATATAAACCAGCTCAGTTGCAGTTAATGTCTTAGGTTGATGAGATTATGATTTTTGCTTTAATGTATTTTAAAATTTGTACTCAGAATAATGCTGAGAACTAAAGTCGTTCAGAATGCTTGCATGCTTGGAAGTGTTAGGATTCCCAGTCCAGGCTGTGGTCACACCAAGGGTACGTCACAGACCCGCAGCACTGACATCGCCTGGGGGCACAGAAGCTCTGGCTGCACCCAGCATCTACAGCATCTGCCTTGTGGTAAGGTCAAAGGTGATTTGCAGGGACATTAAAGTTTCACAATCCCTTGTATGGATAACAATTCACTACCTAGATATTATTTTTCCTCCATGTTATCAAGGCTCTTCAGTTCCTCTGTTAAATATTCTGATTGGCAATAAATGCTACCATAAGTAGAAGTGATTGAAGTCTAATAATGAACATTTAGTCACCATAAGGAGTTTTGTGTAGACTTTATGACATTTTGATAAAAAATATACCTACTTGAGACAACTATAAACGGCCGTGTTGGAGAAGGGAGCAGACAGAGAGAAGGCGGGGAAAGGTGTGCGCAGAAGGACACCTTGGCTATGATTAACCCTCAGTGGTGGCAGAGGTAGGAGTTGCTTAGTGATACGGAAGTCATGATGGGGCTACAAATTATGTTTTTCTTAATCAAATCAGTTTTATTTACCACTGATTATCTGATTTTGAAAGGATATCTTAATAACATACCTAGATGTACCTTTAAATTTTATAAAGAATTTCACGAATATTTTCTAACCTTCCCTTCACCCCTATCCATCTGGGGTAGGCATTTTAAGGAAGAGCTTCGGGATTCACAGAAGTTAACATCTGGCTGAAGACTTGAGCGCTAATCGGCAATGGGAATACGGGTCAAAGCCTCCTTGTGCACCAACAGCCGAACTCTAGCAAGGAAGAACCGTTCCTGGGCCTCCCCTCCTCACAGAGTCTGGCTCCGACCCCACTTACTCAGCCACGCGTCCTTCTTCCCTGCCAAGTCTGGGGCTGTGTTGGGTTCCGGGCAGAAAGCAGGGAAACCTGACACATGTCCCCACTGACGAGGAGCTCACAATCTTGACAGACTGTCTTTTCCATATTTTATATTTATTAAATTCAATATGTCAAGCCCTCATACCATCACTTTTATGAACATGACGTGCCCCTGACTGGGTGAGGGCTCTGTCTGGAAATCAATGTTCCTTGACCTCTAGCTTGGAAATTTACTTTGTGACAGGCCCTGGGACGTAACCCTATCTGTAAACCAGCATGTTTACTTCAAAATGAATGAGTCCTTTTCATCAGAACACTTTTTCCCTTTTCATCGTGATATCCACACTCACCCACAGAAAGCAGGAATAGCATTTCCCAGACTAACAACCCCAGACCATTTCAAATGGAAATCCCTCCGCTTATGGGGCTTGTCTCGGTTCTGAGAGGCTGCACTCCAGAGAGCAGAGAACACATTAGTCTGTCAGTGATGCTGCTGCCGGGGAGAAATGACTGCTCGGTGTTGCCACCAAAGTAGCAGGTTTTACTGCTCTGCCTGCTTGCTTGCTGGACTCATTAAGATCACCGAAAGGTTTTAGTTAAAAACAAACTAACAAACAAAAATCCTCCAGTACCTTCACTAATTAGTGTTTTAATGAAAATAACAGCTTTAGTTTTCATAAGCACCACCCAGAAAATGTTATTAAAAATTTTGCCTTAGAACTGAGTGCTCTACGTACGTACACACAGGTTTTTCCAACCTTATCTGCATGTGTTTACTCATCTTGGTTGGTGGCCCCAGATAATAGCCTGAAGGCAGCCAAGCAGTGAGATTAGGGCGTGTTCTTTGGAGCTGTATTTCCTGAGTCTGAACTGGGATTCCACCAGTACAGCTGTTTGCTCTCAGGCAAGTTACTTAACCTCGCTGTGACTCAGCTCACTCTCTGTGAAGGGGAATAACAATAGAATTTCATAGTGTTGTCCTGAGGACTAAATGAGACAATGTATCCATGGTGCTCAGGACTGTGCCTACTATATAATTAGCACCATATGTGTATTAGCTACTGTTAAATTGTGCCTTTTCTGGGACTGGAGTCCAAACATCCTCCAGCAGGAGTAAAGGACTCCATACCACGTGCCGGTAAAGTCTTTCCTGCTGTAGAGAAGAATGGTGCAGGAAACAGCACTGACCAAGGCGTAGGGCAGACGCGTTGGCAGTTCTACTTCTCTCAACTGGTTTAGGGATTTGGGTAAATTTCTTAGCCTTTCTGACATAGAGTTCCTTGTTTGGAAAAGAGGAGGTTAGAATACTAGCTAATCTCAAAATTCCCTTTCAGTTCTAAGTTTCAGTGACTTTAATTTTATGTGTAGGGTTCTGTTTACTCGTAGTATGACAGACAGAGGTTTTGTGTGATTCAAAATAACTAATAATTGCATGTATAATCATTCATTCATTTTAAATTCTTTTTAAACTGACTTAGCTAACAGCTAAGGGCTACTCTTTACCAAAGTCTATTTTAGTTATTTGGTGCTTATGTCATTGGGTAGAGTCTACTGGACTTGAGTTAACTAGATCTCTTGTCAAAATCACTCCAGGGAATGCATATGCTGAACCACACCTCCAGGAAAGTGTATGAAATAACTCTAGGAATACAACCCCAACTGGGCAGACCAGAACTATAACAATTTTATGGCCCTGGGTCCAGTGGAAAGTCAGAGAAGTTCAGCCACGGGAAGCTGAATCTTGGCCAATAGCTCATTATCCTGCTGGAGAAACAGGGCTGGAACTGATATAATTTGCTGCTCAGGAGTCTTTGAACCCAGTGAGCCCTAACACAGCATATTCAGTAAATGTAATTTGTGTGGTAACAGGTTGTATATGTGAAAACACTCCTGATTTATATCAGGTCAGAAAGTCTTAAAAACCTGTCATCCACAATTTCCATTATAACAGAGGGTGAAAAGCCATACCCAAGCTAAACAGGAAGTGTACGAGGTCATGTTTGTGGTGCTGAGGTGGTCCCCGCTCTCCTGGAACATTCCTCTGGGTAACCGTTCCTCTAGAACTCCTTTAGTCTGAATATTTTCATGGAACATAGCCTGTTAACACTTGAAGGAAGGCCACCATAGTTTGTAATTCTCGTGCAGCCACCCTCCCTCCGACCCCATGTAACCCCATACAGAACAAACAGTGGGAAGGAAAATAACCAATCCTTGTTGAGATGTGATGCTAAGTGATCAGTACCGACAACTTACAAATTAGACCTTTGGGTGTTCTTGAAACAGGCAACACTGTGAGCGCTAAATGTCCAACACTTAATTAGTGAATACTTTAACAGAGAAGATTTTTGCTAATGATAAGAAAAAAATTATAAGAATACTTGGGAAAAGGGCTATAGATCAGCTCAACCTTATAGAACTTTCTACAAAGATGGCAAGATTCTAGTCTGTGTGTTATCAAATATGGTGGCTGCTAGGGATATGGGCTTTTGAACACTTGAGCTGTGGCAAGGGTGATTAAGAAACTGAATTTTCAATTTTATTTCATTTTAATGAAATTAAATAACATGGCTAATGGTTACCATTTGGACAGTGCAATTGTAATTCCTGCAAACAAGAAACTTAACTTGTTACCAGTTAGTAAATCACTAGCTCAAGCCCTCTGCCATTATTTCCACTGGCTTTTCTCAAAACCACTTGAGAAAGAAATTTTCATTCTAATTTTCAAACTTGGCATTGAGCAGTTTTGTGGAAATCTAGCTCCAAGGAAAATTATAAATTAGATGGTATTTGTATTTTTTTCCTGTGACTTTCTTACCATTGATCTTCACCTGTGATGCTTCTTACCTTTCCCAACCATCAAGCACCATCCCGAGTCACACACCCCTTATATTTCACTCTATTGCTTATAAAGGAAGTTATCAGTATAAAATGCTTCCTAGGGGAATTTTCATTGCAACATTTGACTTACTGAAAAACAAACAATGTCTTTGATTACCAAAGTCACTGCTGCTCAAAGCCCAGGCAGAGAACCCTGGTATCAGAATCTCCTAGGGGCTGGGGGACATGCATGTTGGAAATTTGGATTTCTGGGCCCCAACCAGAGACTCTGAGTCTAGAACTTCTAGGAAAGGGAAGAAGGAGTGTCCTCAGGGACCAGCAGAGACTTCAGAAGCAGGCTGCCTTGGTTGGAATTCTAGTTCCAGGCTTTACTAAGTGTTAAACCTTGGGCATATGAAAAACCTCTCTGTAGTTCCACTTTCTTTCCTGTGACGTGGGATAAACATGACACTTATCTTAGGGTTGCTGCAAGGAAAATATCAGTTGATATATGTGAAGTACTTAAAAGAGTCCTGGTGCATATTAAACACTGTATCAACTATCATTCCTATCACTTTTGCTAAGCAACTTGAATGAGTCTTACATATTCACTCAAGTATGAGAACTCCAGTCCAAAGAAAAGCTTGAAAACAACAGAATAGGGAGCCCGGAGTGTGTAGTGGTAGCTCCTTATCTCACGTGTCTATGTCTTCAGCTGGAAAAATAAGATGGTTATTATTTGCTCAGAGTTAAATGGATATTAAAAAAAGTGAGTCTTTTATATTTCATGTAAAGCTGTACCATTGTTTATACACGAGAATGGCAGGTTGGGGTTTTGAATGGAACGAGATGCTTAGAGACTACCCGATAGAGTATCACATTGGGGAACTCTAAGAAAGAAGAACCAAACCCATGAATACAGGAGGGAGAGGTGGTATCTGCAATTTATAGATTTGTGAGTACAATTTACAGATAGTTACGCTTAGAACACATAGAGACTTTCAGAGGAACCATTGTGCGAGCCGGGTTGTAAAGCCTTCCATTTCACAAATCACAGAGACCTGCCAATTGGGGCAGGAGCTTTTCCCTCGTCAGCGAGCTGGAGTGAAAGCTTCGCTGATCACCACCCTGCCAGCCAGAAAATGGATCTCCCCGTCAATTTATTCTGGAAGTAAGGAGCTCCTTGCCTCTGGGAGAGATTGTAAAATGGAGCCATTTTACTCCTGACACCTTTAGAGTCAGCTGCTCCTCGTGGGATAACTCAGGATCCGCGCTCAGGGCCTTGGGCCGGGAAGCATTTTCTACAAGCTGCTGGCTAACACTGCCCAGGGTTGTATTTAAGGTCCATCTGGGACCAGAAGCCAAAAACCAATAAATTGACACTTTCTAGAGAACACAAAATAACTCAAGACAGAAACTGGCAGATTGTTTTCTCTTTTCTTTCAGTGTTACACATCCCTGTTGTTTTGAATGGATGATTGAATTCTGACTAATGGGGGGAAAATGGGGACAACTGTAATGGAACAACAATCAGGAAAAGAGTTCTGAATGCAGCTTTTAGTAAGTTTTGAAATTTTCTATTTTCTCAGTTTCTGAACTAGGCACGACACTAGCCCACCTCTCATTCTACTTAGGAAGCACACTGTACTCTATTTCCATTGAAGAAACCATGCATGCTGCCCTCCTATGATGTGACATACACTTGTAAGGGTCCCACATGTATGTCATATGTATTTTTTAAATGAAGTCTCTGAGCTTCAGACGAGCCAAGGTCCATCTAAGTGATCAGTATGTTCATCTGGTTCCAGAGGCCAGTTCAGATTTCCCTTCAGCATAGACCATCTAGCTGCTCCGAAAGGGCTTTGGGAAAACCAGAACCAGGATTACACCTGGTGTAAAGGATCCCCAAGTACTCTGGTTAGCACTGAAGCAGAGCCAAGTTGAGCCTCGGAGACCTTGGAGAGATTGTTATCTAAGCCTAATTATAGAGTATTCCAGTATCTGGAAAAAATCATCAGAAGTTTTCTCGGGAGGCCCCCTCTCCTGAGGGCCTATGGATGGAGAATCGACCAGATTCTGACTAGAGTGAGGAGAATCAGTTGGGTGCACGAGAGGGTGGGACTGACGATTCCGGGGGCTGGTGAGTTTGCACAGGCTGTCGGGCATGGACAGCCAGCCACTGAACGCATTGCCGCTTACTTCTTCTTCTTCATGCCAGATTGATGTTGAATCTTAATGTTTTTTCTCAATTTGGAATTAACATCCATTGTCTGAACACTGAAATAAATTAACACAAATGTAAAAGTTTATTGAGAGAAAATCTTTTACTAAACCCCCTCCTTTTGCCCCCATAATATTTTCAAGTAACTTGTTCTTTACTGCTCCAGGAGAATAGATACCAGCATATAAGCAAGGAGAAATAAAATATGTTAATTCTTGGCTTTTGAGCTTCCAGTCAGTGGACCAGTGTAGATAATATGAGGGTCATCCAAGAAAGCCTCACAGGTGAATCACCATACACCATTTCTTGCATTACTGGATGACTTGAGCACCAAAGCCCCCATGTAAGTTCTGACTTCACTTAAAGTGGCTCTTCACCTGGTGGAAACTCATGGACACCTTTGAGGTTCTAATGAAAACGACAGACTCAATAACTGGTAAAAATACCTTATATGTGCAACCTCCAAATTTTGGATATACTTTTAGGAGGTTTGGGGGCATCATGAAGCACATCTACCCAGAACAAACCTAATTTTACAAAACACTACATATGACTGAAAGGAATAGAGTTTGGAATCTGGCAGCTTAAATTTTCACCTTGGCTCTGTTACTGGCCGTGTAAAGTACTTTACCTAGACTTCAATTGCCTCATCTGTAAAACTAGGATGATAAAAGCACCTATTTCCTAAAGTGTTTGTGAGGACCAGATGATATAATGCACATAAAAACACTTAGCACAGACCTAGCATTTAGAGAGCAGTCAATTGAAGTGGTGCACTGTTGATATCCATCATTTGAAAACAAATATGGATATAGATTGGATTCAATAAAGCTGAGAATTAGCCTAGACATTGGCACCCTCCTCTCATATCACCCCAGAAGTTGTCCTGGACATAAAACACAGTGGATTTAAAGCAAAAAAAGTAGGAAAAAATGGACAGAAATGCTTGAAAGTTGAGCATTTGTGACTAGGAATAAGGTAGCATGGTAGGGAAATATGATAGGGAGGACTTTTAAGCTATTTCTCTTTTTCATTGGCCTGGCCATGTGATAGCTCAGGGACAGAAAAACATCATTGCCTACCCAGTGCCACTGGGTCAGCAGTAACACTCAGGCTGTACAGGAGCATGACAAGGCTTAGGAGACATAACAAGAGGGCCTGGTGATTACGCAGACGCCACAGTATCACCCAAACCATCCCCAGCTAGAGCCAACTACCACCAAGGGATAAAGATTATCTGCTTAGGAGAGAACAGAGACAGTCAAGTTTAGGCTACTGGCGTGGTGAGCTCTTTGCTCAGGAGCATAATCCTCCCACACACCTTTAGCCCTCAGGAGCAGCATAAGCTAGAACTTGGGTCTTCACACTTACCAAATCAACCAGAGTAAAACAAGTTCAAAGGCAGAAATAACTAGACATCTGAGAAGCATAACTGCTACAAAATAAAGGCAATAAACCCAATTGCAAATACTAGGGAGAAATAGCTTTTGTTTATTTATTTATTACTCAAAATAAAACTAATAAAAATTCTCAAATAATTAAGATAGTAATGGAATATAAAGCAGGAACAAGCTTTTATAAATGTGAACAGGGTAGGCACACTTGTAAAAAATGTGAGTTTAAATAAGTGATTATATTGTATAAATAACTACAGGATACAGCAAAAGAATGAAATAAGGTACTATAAAGTAGGCTAGAATATTCTTTTGAAAAAGCACTTGGAAAGGAGAAAGGGGGAAAAATAAGAGATATGGAATCAGCAAAAGATATGTACATGTGTAGATATGTGTGTGGGTATGTAGATATGTATATGTGTGTATATATATATAGTCTTATCAGGATAGAAAAAAAAACTGTAGGTAGACATTAAAAACTGTGGAAAAGCATATTTCAAGGAAAGACATCTATGAGTTTCCCCAACGGAAAGAAGAGGGAAAGCTTCAGGTTGAAAAGGCTCAGAGTATAAAAGCACAGAGAATGAGAAATCAAAACCTAGAAAACTTATGGCAAAGTGTATGGTTATTGAAGGCAAAGGCAAAAATGTGAAAGTTTCTAGAGTGAAGAGCAGACCACTAACCCACACAGGAGAACAAGTCATGTTGGCATCAGATTTCAAAAAACACAAGTGTAGGAGAGAATAGAATAACGTTTTCCAAAGGTTTGAGGAAATAGTTTCCTGACTTTAAATCAAAATAAAAATTGAGCAATAAGTTGCCATATATGGTTATTAAGAGACTATTCAAAAGCAGATTAAAAAAACAACTCATTCTAAAATTTATATGGAAGAACAAAAGTCCATAAATATCTAAGTCAGATTTGAAAAGGAAAATACAAGGAGCATGAAGGGAGAGGAAAGGAAGGACATTCCCTACCAGATATTAAGACATAACCAAGGCTGTAGTGATAAAAATCACCACAGTATTAACTCAGGAACAGACACACAAGTCAATGGGCAAGGACAGAGCTTTGAGTAAAACACAGCACTACAAAGTAATGGGGGAAGGGTTACTTATACATTAAATGGCCTTTGGAAAGTAGGCTCACTATATGAAAAAAGTAAAGCTAAACTTGTATGTTATCATAGCATAGATGGCAGACAGATTAAAACCATATGTGTTAAAAATAAAAAGATTTTAAAAATGTTAAAAAAAAATTGTGACCCGGGCATAGAAAAAAATATTTTTACATGAAACTCAAAATAAAAACCGTTAGGCGAAAAATGAGAGATTCTATTACATAAAAATTAAAGATTTCTATCTAATGAAAAACATTATAGACAAAATCAACAGACATATGGCATACTAAGAAAGACATTTATAAATCAATAAGAAAAAGACAGGCAAAATCGTTGAACAAGCAGTTTATAGAAAGAGGAAGAGAAGACATAATGGCTAACAAGAACATATATCAAGATAAAGGCAAAACGGAACAATAATAATGAGATATTACTTCACAACATCCAGAATAGCAAAAGTAAGAAATGCATTAAATAACAAAGTTTGGTAAAGACGAGAAGGAAGAGAAACCCTCATATGCTGCTGTTAGGTGTATCAGTCAGTACAGATGTTTCTGAAAGCTACCTGGTATTTTATTCATTGGAATTAGTTATCCATTTGCCTTATAACCATGGGCTCTGATCTTGTGTTTATAGGTAGATATGTTTTTATAGAGTATCCTAATGGAACGCATATTATACTGTTCATTGAGCATTGTTAGTGATGGCGGGAGGCTGGAAAATACCTGGGTTACTGCTGACTAAAGATATGTAAAGGAAGAACCACGCAGATAATTTTTTTAAAAATCTGTAAGGAAAAAAAGAGAAAGAAAGTGGATGTCCATACTACTGAGTGGGGAGATTTCAAATGTGTTAACACTGAAAAGTAGGAAACTGACAAGCTTCACGGCAAAATATCCTATGGGAATTTAAAAGTCCCCTCTCACAAAACAATACTACAGGGATGGGTGCATAGTGAACACCTGTACTGCAAATAGGGTGCTGCCCATGAGTCTGAGAGGAATGGGAGGAGGTATTGGGAAAAGGAGAAACATATGATAGACAAGTTTGAAGCCTCGCATTGACCAATGACGATGTGCAAAGATCAGAGTTGTATAATTAACTCAACTCTGCACTTCAGATCACTTAAAAATACAGAAAAACTCACACATCCGTAAGGCTTAAAACAGATTTGCAAATAAAAACAGGAGGACCAAGTAGAAAATATTAAAGAAACCAAAGTGAAACTTTACATTTTGATAGATTTAAATGTCCTTGTAAGAAAATGTTAAGCAATAATTTTTAAACCTTCCATAATACAACATAGTGTTCTACTTTAGGGATATTTTCCTTGAATATGTCTTGCTTATTCTTTATTTTTGAAGGATCACATATCTGATATGGTATTAATATTGTACGTCAAAAGATAATAGAACCAGTCGTACCTAAAAAGATAAAACAGCAGAAAGTGTGGAGAAGTAATGATGATATAAATAATAATATCATTGATGTCTTGAATTAATAGAGCCTCTTATTTCCTAGGTGCTCAAAGAACTGTGACTGTAGCTCACAAAATATTTGACACAAATATTATACTGTCTCCATTTATCTTAGGTTATTGCATCAATTCAGTGCAGTGAGACCTGGTGGTACCTGATCTTTTCTGTCAACATTAGAAGGATTTGTGGCCATATTCTTATAAAGAGGAGTAAGGCTGGGCTGCTGGAAGTAGCCTGAAGTTATTCTAAAATAGAGATGAGTCATGCAACACGAGAGGGCGAGTTTGTAAGAAAACGACTTGCAAAGCATGGTGGGAATAGTTTCAGAAATTGGAGATAGTACTATTGGAATGTCTCTAGTCATACTTCAGTGATAGATATTTTTGTTACCTTCATATGCTTCCCGCACACTTGTCACCTACTTTAAATGTTCCTGTATCTGTCACTGCCATGGTACTGGTTTCCATGAGACAAAATCCCTGTCCTTTCCTAAAACCAGGCCTAATCATTTGCTAAACTCAATTTTACTCTCTATTTGATTACGGCTAGTGTGAACCAACATTGTAAAACATTAATATTTTACTGATCCTCTCTATCCTCTTTATTCCATTAATCTTCCATTCTATACTTAGGAACACTTTTATCTATGAATTTACACATTTTTCTATTCTATATTCTTTCCTCTGTAGCCATAAATAGGGTTGACAAAAACAGCTATGCAGTGACACTTTTTTTGTGTTACCATACTTTCCTCTTTCCTTAAAGAATACTGACCATATGTCTTAACTACTGAATGTGGAACTTTTAGCAGTGTTGTGAATAAACTCTCATCTTCCCACTTTTTAACATTAGTTCTATATCGTGATTTCAGTGCCTTGAGCATACCAATCATTATTATAATATATTCCTCACAGATAACCCCAAACTAAACATTGTTAAATAACTTGCTAATCATGCTGACCACCTTATAAGCAATTAATAAAGCATACGATGATTCACAGAGATTATTTTTCTTCTAAGAGAAACTATCTCCTGAAGAAATTTGAAATAAATAGGTTGGGCATTGTTACCAGGCATATTGTCATTATAGCCAAGTGTTACATTAAAGGAGCAAAATTCCAATGTAACAATAGCCCAGAACTTGGTGTGCCTACTGGTGTCGGCTGAGCATTAAGAGGAAATTTCGGTAGTTCAATGACACTGCCACAAATTACACATGCTAAGGAGTAGGAGGAAAAAGGTTCAGAGTTTATACAATAGTTTATACTTTTTAAAGAGTGTCATTTTCCCATTAGATAAAAACAGACAAGGTCTCTGAATCAGTGAAAGAAAACAGGGAATCTTTTATGCTCAGTAGAATATTGAAAAATCTTTCCCTGAGGGAAAATAATAAAATAATCTTATGATGTTATTATTAACAAATGTAACCTTTCTATTCTCAGGCAATTTATCAAGTTTTGGAAAAGATATGCCATCATTAGCATAGTCTCTGCTGCCCCATGATTTTTGCTTAATGACAAAGTGCGCAGAGCTCTCATGAACCACAGATGTTTATGTGGAGGTTTATTACTTGTCTTTATATAAAGTTTAAGTGTATTTGCTAAATTTCTTCTCCTCTGCCATTTTCCTAATTAACAATTTTCAGCATCCCCAAGCTTGGTTGCATTTGCTTTGTAGCTAAAAGATCAAGTACTTAATTTGAACTGAATAAATCCATAAGGAAATAGAGCTTCAAAGAAAGTGCTCGGGCACCCTCTTGCAACTTGGTGGCAGAGGTATTTACTTTGCAACAGGAATACCCCTGGGGAGTCTGTAATCTGGGTGTGAGAGGGGAGGAAGGGGGAGGGCGAAGAGAGAACAGGAGGCACTGATACACTTTGATCTTTACTCCTCTCAGATATTTAATCGAACAAGTTACTAATCATCATTTTATTGATATGACTAGTCCTTAAAATCACTACCCCTTGTCTTTATTTTAAAACTTGGCTATATGAGAGCCATCCCTTTATTGGGAGGCCTCTAGACTCTGTAACACAAGTTTCATACACCAGAAAAAATAAACTGAGATGTGGCTCACTTCAAGAGATGACGTGTAAAATATCCAAATTTATAAAGAAGATATCTTTTTTATTGAGATATAATCACATGCATAATATTCAGTCTTTTAGAAGGTACAGTTCAGGGAGTTTTAGCCTATTCACACAGGTGTGCAACTATCACCTCTGTCTAACTCCAGAACACTTCACCAGGCCAGGAAGAGTCTCAACACCCATCAGCAGTCTCTCCCGTTCCCCTCTCCTGCCAGGCCTTGGAGACCACGAACCTATTGTCAGTCTCTATTGATTTGTTTATTGCAGATATTTCATATAATTGGAATTATGCAATATTTGTCCTTTTGCATCTGACTTCTTTCACTTAGTATAATGTTTTCAAAATGTATATGTTTATCTGTTTTCAAAATTGAAGCTGGGTAAGGAAGCATATGGGACTTGGAGGTGCCTGAAGTGATAAACGGCAGAGCAAAGGGACTGGCGTGCCTGCGCCAGCAGTGGTCACAGTGTTGTTAGAAGGCGGGTAGAAAGTAATGGAATTGAAAAGTTTAGAGGTCAAAGGCGGGACAAAGGAGTGTGGTTAAGGAGGAAAACATTTTTTGAGGGGGTCATAGCAAGCAACAGATAGGCCATTGCTGTGGACAGTGACTCACTGAAGTGAAGATTACAGTGAGCCATGTATTAAAGTGACAGGCAACCACAGGATCCGTGTGAGGAGAACAGTTGCCAGGTGTTGAGGGATGACAGCAAAAAGTAAGAAAAAAAGGCTGATCAAAGGCAACTCAGAGAAGCAGGCATTGCTGATGGAGACATGGTTTAGAAGTAAAATGAAAAAAAAGAGAGAATATCTACTCTGTGTAACTAAAAATAATTCTTCCTCCTATAAATAGAAGTTTAAGTTTACTAAAATACATGCATTTATATCATTGAAATAAAATATGTACCTATAGGAACCAAAGTGTGTGTTTATAAACTGAGAATATATCAAGTTAGACAGCTTTGATAGCACTAAAGGAAAATTATTCTCTAAATGTGACACAGCTATCAAGTCTCACAAAATCGGAAATATTTCATTCATAATGCTTAAGAATATTATTCCTATAAAGGGTGAATGATAAAGATGTGAGAAAATTAATTTGATTGACCAATGTGCTTCCACATGGGAACACATCTAATGTGAAACTGGCAAAATGATGTGAAGTGAAATGAGCGCATTTAATTTTATGTACCTAATATTTATTCTATGCTTTTTTAAAGTTTATATTTACACTGGAAATAAATATAATGAATAGTCACATAGGTTAGGTGGTATTTAAATAGCAAATCATCTAATTAACTAGTCACTTGAAAGCAAAAAGGGAAATTTTAATCTGTTGATTAATTGCCACATTTCAAGAACACATTTTAGCTGGCTGCATCTAAAAAGAAATAATAATATGAGATCATGAAAGCATTTCATAGTAATGAGCAGGCTCTGGTTTCTATTTATTGCACATACAAAAGATACTGACAATGGTTTTGGAAAAATGAGTAAAGCTCTCAGAATAGCTAGCACAGAGATATGAAACACTGGCGTGAGACAGATCAGTTCTCATACTGTCTCCTGGGGTGAGCACAGTCTTCCTCAAAGCTATAATGGAAGGAATATGCGTCTCGGAATTACATGGTTTTAAATAGTCACCTTTGGTTCAAATTCCAGTTCTAGCCACATACTTTCGGAGGGCAAACAGATAACATGACATCCATTACATTAACCATTACTCGGTTCATATTCTAGCAGCCTCTTTTGCCCACCCCTATATTTCTATATGCACTTACTTGCAGAAATCTCACAAAGTTGTTGGGCATGAATCTCATTCTCCTAATTTCCACTTAATGTAGCTGGCTTTTCCCATTTTTATATTCTGTTTCCCAGTTCACTGGCAAACTGGTAGGGAGTGAGTTAGCCATGAATACTCATATTAATGTTACAGAAAAGTCAAGTACAGCTCTTGAATTAAGTTTTCTTTGTCAAGCTCACCTTACACTCAATAAATGGTTTATTGTTTAAAAAGTCATAATAAGTCAAAATTTCTTCTAAGGCGTTCACATTATGATGAAGCTATAAATAGGAATCTTTGTCCATTTTTTAATGTTCTCAAATCTTATTTCTATTACTTTAGAATATATTTAAGTTCCTGTAATCTCTCAAAATACTTTTCTCTGTTAACCTAAAACAATCTAGCATTAATCTATTACAATAGCAATGAAACTAAGCCAGGATTTTACACCTATTGAAATTCTTATATTTTCAGCTATAGCCCAACTCACCTGGAATGCTCTTCAGCACTTTAAATAGCTAGCTACTTATAGTAAATATGGATAATATGAAGCGATCTAAAAGGCATAAACAATATTTTCAAGATCTCCTCCCAATAGAGGTTGAACAGATATTGAATATGTTTTCTGTTTTAAACACTGTCCATGTTGTTTGGTCAACTTTTTCTCACTAGCTATAAGTAAAATAATCAGACTTTTAAATGTATCTTTTTAAATCACTGGATATAATTGTTTTGTGATGTGGAATTTTATTTTAGATCATACATTGGTCTATAAGATTCAATCACTTTTTCACATTTCTTAGTTTTCTTTTTACAAATTTCCACTTAAAGCTAAAAGACTCTGAAATGAGCTTTATTGCCAATTTCTTGTTAAAATCAATTATGTTTAGAATATCTAGAACAACATTATGAAACCATTTACAATTGCAAATATAAAGGCAATAAAAGCTTATGGGAGACTGATTTGGGCCCTATTTGTGGCTCCAACAATACAGTCATGTGTTGCTTAATGACTGAGATTCGTTCTGAGAAATGAGTCATTAGGTGATTTTGTCATCAGAATATCACAGAGTGCATTTATGCAGACCCAAATGGTTCAGCCTACTACACACTGAGGCTATATGTTAGAGCCTATTGCTCCTACACTACACATCTGTACAGCATGTTACTGCTGAATACCGTAGGCAATTGGAACACAACTGTAAGTATTTTTGTGTCAAATACACCTAAATATAGAGAAGATATAGTCAAAAAATTGTACATAAAGTAACAAATGTCACACCTGTAGAAAGCACTCATGGTGAAAGGAGCTTGCAGGGCTGGAGGTTGCTCTGGGTGTCAGTGACTGAGTGGTAAGTGAGTGTGAAGGCCTCGGGCATCACTGTGCCCTACTGTAGGCTTTGTGAACACTGCTCCACAAGACAGGCCTCCCTCCCCCTGCTCCCTTCCAACAGGGTCAGAAATAGACCACCGAAGCTGTCAATGCTGCACCAAGAACAGGGCTGTGGGCCATAGTGACTGGAAACATCAAGGAGAAACTTTCTGGGTAAGGAACGGATGGCCGTGATAGTCATGGTCAGGAGGGAGGGGAAGGTGGCCTGAAGATCAGTAGGAGTAAGAAATCAAGATGGACCCATCAGCAAATGAGTGGATCAAAAAACTATGGTACATTTAAACAATGGAATTCTATACATCAGAGAGAAAGAAGGAGCTTATACCCTTTGCAATGGCATGGATGGAACTGGAGAGCATTATGCTAAGTGAAATAAGCCAGGTGGTGAGGGACAAATACCATATGATCTCACCTTTAACTGGAACATAATCAACAAAAGAAAAAAGCAAACAAAATATAACTAGAGACATTGAAATTAAGAACAATGTAACAATAGCCAGAGGGGAGTGGGGAGGGGATAATGGGGAGAGGAGTCTATAGGAGCTACTATAAAGGACACAAGGACAAAATCAAAGGGGAGGGTAGAGGTGGGGGAGGGAGGTGGGACTGGCTGGGGTGGGGTGGAGGGATGGGGAGAAAATGCAGACAATTGTAACAGAATAAAAATTAAAAAATTAAAAAAAAATCAAGATGGAGAGATAAAGGGATACAGGTGATTGTCATGGCAACATGGTTTTGGCTGCTGCATGTTGGAGCACTGGTCAGATAAGGAACTTTGTGGTATTAAAAAAATACGGTGTTTAACCTGGAGAGGGTGTAGAACTAAGGACTCAACAATTTTTAATTTGGAGATTTGTGTTTGGTTTCACTGATTCTATCTGGTGCAAAGGGCTCTCTCTGGTATTAAACTGATGGAAGACATAAAGCTTATCGATTCTTTTCATCATTATGGCCTGAAAATATTTCCAAAGTATGGGGACACACTGACTCCATACTGCCACCAAAAGCTTTTAGTGAAAGCTTTAGTGAGTGGCAGTGACACTTAATACTTGTTAAGGTAGCTGTTGTGGACCCGTGTCCTCTTACAGGATCTTAGCTCCACAACAAAATATTACAGCAATGTACTCTGAAGAACATCTTACTCCCTCCCGCATTCCTCCTTCCCTCCCTCCCTCCCTTTCTTCTTCCCCTTCCTTCTGTCCTCCTGCATATGGATGTAATCTAAAAGAACAAACAGCATTTAGCAAGGCATTAAATGTACTGAATAAACACAAAGTGAACCGGTTCGTTTTATTCTGGACCCCTCTTTAACACTCTGGGAGAACTGAGATGTAAAGTCTTCCCACAGTGGTTACCGAAATTCACTGGGCATAAAAATCATCTTGGATGCTTGTTAAAATGCAGACATCCAGGCCCCACCTTTGAGATTTTGATGCAATCCTTGGTCCACACGGTCTGAAGCCACTCTGTGACATCTTAGTATGAACTTGTTTCATTACTTCCTGTGGGAAAGTTTGAGAGTCCCTGGGTGGGTGGAACCAAGAAAGAACAGTTCAGGCAAGAATGTGAGTTTAATGCACTGCCTTTCCCTCCTAGAATCATTAATCAGGGATTTGGCTAAGAGAGTAATTTTTACATTGGGTGTTAAAGAAGCTTCCTTTACTTCTGCCATTAAGTGCAGGGTAACCAACCACACAGCTTTAGTAAGGTGGCTTTCTTCACTCCTTACTCTCACATACAGCAAGCAAGTTCTGTTTTCCCCTTACTCAGTGAGTCATAGTCTTTTCCCTGTCTCCTCACCGCTGCCACTGCTTGTTTATGGTCTTAGCATTGCTGCCACACTGTGGAAATGGAGTAACTTACTTGTGGTCTTGCTCCACCCCCCATGCCCACCCTCCCCCAAACTGCTAATGAATTAGATTTCAAGAAAGCAGATCTATGAGTGCATTCCACCGCTGTCATTCCTTCTAAGGATCTTCACTAATGTCAGGATAGAATTCCTGAGCATTTGGGAGGTAACGCCTTCCTAGTGCTCCGCCCCTACACTGATGTCTGGCTGCGTTTATCCACATCCCTGGACAAAGCTCACTCCTCCACATCCACACCTTTGGCTCCCTGCCCTTCTGTCGGCCTAGGGCACCACACATTCACCAAAGAAGGCTGACTAATAGCTACTCATTCCTTGGAGTTGTAATTTGGCCTCTAGATTAAAAATACTTAGACATCAAGGAAATTTCTGTGTGAATATAAACTATGAACATACATGACCCTTAAACTTTCATATGATTCTGTAGTCAGAACAGCAAAGATATATTGCTGCCTTTAGAAAATTAGTAGTGGCTATACACAATATTAACTGTGTTCTCTGAGTCCTGGGATTACAAACTATTACAATTCTTAGAATTTTTGAATGAATGACTAATAGCACAAAACCTGTCTTTCCTATAACATTTCTTTCAAGAAGTTGCAAGTTCACACATATCCCATCATTTGTAATTTGACATGTTCTGAGCTAGGCTGAAGACTGACTTATCCTCAGTTCACAGACACAAAGAGTAACTTGAAAATAATATTTCAGGGAACCAATGGCAGAACTGCCTTAGAAATGTTTGTTCATCACCCTCTCAGCAGAAACCACTGGCAAAGATTCTAGAAACTCAACCAGTTATTAAGTTGCTACTATTTAATAAATGGTTTAGGTCACTGTTTGAGGATATACAGGGCTAAAGAGGCCTTTTCAAGCAGTAGACACAGTCCCTACCGCCACCCCCCACCCCAAGTCATTTAGCAGGGACACCACAACACCACAATTAAAATGACAGAACACTTTAACGTGAGCTAGTCAGACAAGGGTCAAACAGCAGAAACAACACTGGCTAAACTGAGAGAAAAATGAGTATGTTGGAAAGACCTTGCACAGCTCACAGAACACACACACAGTTGAAGCACCAAGCTCTCTCAAGAGGAAACAGCCACATCAGACTACAGGGCTATCTGCTCAGTTCTCTGTAACTCCTTCGACAGCCGCTGCTTCACTGCCTTCTGTCTGCTCCCCGGCACAGTGAGAGCTGAACTCCCCCAGTGTTGGAAATCCTTCAGAAATCTAAATCCCCTGAAGTTGCAGCCAGTTGGTGAGCTGAGTTCCTGCCCACTATCTTCGTGACAAGGGAGCAGGGATCTTCCTGAAACAGGAAATGTGTTCCAGTGCCAGGTAGAACTAAAAGAAATAATGCTCACCACACAGCCTACCACGCTGAACCAACAGGTACAGAGGTACAAACTGACAGTGTGGCCGAGGGGAAATTGTAACACAATTTCCTGCTGTGATAGCAACAGGATCTTCCTTCTGAGAAGCAGGTCATCTGCTTTGAGAAGAAAAGATGGAGATGCTTGTGAAACTGTCCTGAGGGGTAGGGGAGGAACAATAAAAAGGGAGAGGAGGGAGGAAAGAAGGAAATTTGGGTCAAAGGAGAAATAAATAAATAGGGAGAGGGAGAAGTGACCAAGGATGGAACATTAAGAGAACCGAGACTCAGGAAGAAAAGGAAGATGTTGGAGGAAGGCATATGAAAAAAATAATAAAAAGCCATAAATCCTTGCTCTCTACAGTCACAGTATTAAGTTAATTAATGAAGATTCTAAGATTAGAGAATTAGTATTTCCCAGGACATATGAGGTAGACACTCCATTACGCTTGTTAATTTGGGGTAATTCATAAATATTAGTTACGGACATTTTACCCATTAAATTATAACAAATCTTGTTAGTGCTATAGCAGCATAGGTACAAAGGGAGGGTTTTTGAAACAGACAAAAGGAAAGTATTGTGCTGTTGGCTTCTATCCCTATCTTTCAGATATTCAGAATATATGGTTTTATAAATTACCTACTGTTTCATGCTAATGACTGTAAGTAGCTTCATGAAGTGTTCAATGTATTCAAGCACTGAAAATTGATTCTTATCTACAAGTCAATAGATCTCCTCATCTTTTTCTTTCTTACCTGGCCAGCTATAATTTGTTTTCTTTTTGAACAATACTTGATTTTATTGCTTAGGTTTATTCATCTGTTAAGCATCTAATAATTAACCCTGTGATTTGCATTAATGTGTTGTTTTTCTTAGCCTAGAACAGGGGTAGTGAAAATAGAGTGGGGAGATGACCACGGGGCAAATCCAAGTAAAATTCAGTGAAACAAGCCATTTTTATATTTATTAATAAAAATAGACCATAATTATTTACTCGATTCTCATTATTTCTTTAGGGTTTTGAGATGCATATCATCTAAGACTAACCGTGAAGTTTATAATAGGCAAACTATTTATGTATTCCTCTAAAATACAATTCGTGTGCTAGAAGGCAAATATATTAATGTAGGCATTGGGATGTTGAATCAAACGGGGTTCTATGAGAGAAAATAGAGGCAGGTTGATATTGAGATTTATTATAAGGAATCAGCTTGCATACTTTTGGGGGCTGGCCAGGTGAGTCCAAAATCTGAAGTCCATTGAGCTGGAAACCGTTGGGCAGAACCTGACACTGAAGACCACAGGAGGAATTTCTTCTTTTTCAGGGAAACTTCAGTCCTTTTAGGCCTTTTTTAACTTAAGGCCTTTTAACTGTTGGATGAGGCCCCCAGTTTATAGAGAGTCATTTCCTCTACTTCAAGTTAACTGAATGTAGACGTTAATCGCCGCTACAGAAATACCTTTACAGAACTGCATTAACGTTTGATTGAATAACTAGCCAAAGCTGACGTGTGAAACTCACCATCACAGACATTCAGTGTGTAAAAAAGGCGTTAGCAGAGCTGGAATAACAAGTCAGCAACGTATACACTAAGGTCGCAACACAGTGGCCAGGGGGACCCTGGGGCCCGGGCAGGTGTCTGGACATCTAAAGTCATTTTGAGAAAGGCAGATCTACCTTCGAGTTGATATGAAATATAAAAAAATGACAGAGGAAGAGAGAGAGAGACTTCTGTTTGAAAATCTCATGTCTTTGGTGAGGGATTAACAATAATAACAACACAGAAGCAGCTGCCACTGACTCGTTTCTCCCTATTCCTGGCCCCATGCTGAGAATAACTTCATTTCATCTCACAATCTTTCCTGGGCTAATGCTTCACAAGACTTAATCTTTGCCATATACTTAACAGGTGGAATTATTTTTCCTATACTACAGCTGAGAATACTGAGGGCCAAAAAGTTTAAATAGTGAATTCTGTGTTTAGCATATAGTCAGGAATGGATTCAAATACAGGTTGTATTCTACTCAAAGCCTACATTTGTCCTACAACTTGGTAGAATACCAACAATCACTCTTCACTCAGAGGGCTCCTGACAGAAAAGAGGAAGAATTAATATAAAGTGATGATGAGAGAGGAAGGGAATTCTTTTTTGTAACTGGCTTGAGAAGAGAGAAGGTGAGTCACTGTGCTGGCTTTTAGGTTCCCAAAAATAAGCAGAGAACTAAGGATTGTGTGGCATGTCCCCCAAGGAGACGTGTGTGTGATAAGGATAAACCAGGTAAAATTGTATATATGTATATTTGGGGAATTACTGCTTAAGGCATCCACTCATAATATTGCTTTACTAGAAGGAATTTAAGTAGCTAATATATGACAAATGAGCAATACTAGCAATAATAATAGAGGTAGAGTTTCTTAAACATACTGTCACAATACAAAGGTTTTTCATACTCTTTCATGTAATATACCTTAAGTATTGTCATTAATAACAAGAAAAATTAATTTCTCCCTAAATTGGAGGCAATACAAGATTACACCTGTAATATTGCTCTCTCTGAGTTTGGTCAGGAAAACAGAGTGCCTGCAATTATCCTGGGAATAAAGGGTTCAATATACAAATTAAGGTTTGCACAAACGTGGCAGAAGCTGGACGGCTGCAGGCACTAGGTTGAAGGAACAATCACTAGCGATTTCAGATTCCAGTTCGAAGCAGTGGAATAGCTGGGGATGTTGGGTTTGTGATGCGATCTAAGAATATGTTCAGCTGGGGTGGGGTGGAGGGATGGGGAGAAAAGGCATACAACTGTAATTGAATAACAATAAAAATTAAAAAAAAAGAATATGTTGTATTCAGCCACTAGGCCTGCATAGCTGGAGCCAGCTCAGGAGTTTCTGACACTGCTGCATTGGAGGGCCTCCCAGCAAGAATGGCTTCCTCTTCAAATCTTCCACAAGTGACTCTCTTTGGCAAACTGACCTGAAACAGACAGAAAAGGAGGTTCTGGGAAACATGTCTCCAGCCTCAAGAGGGAGTGGGGGTGGTACTGACTTGACAGGCCACTTGGGTTATGATATACCCCCTTTAGAGGGAAAGTGAGGAGGAAAGTAAGGAGATCAGCTCCAACTATACCTCTTTCAATAGTCGGTATCAACCTTAGGGGAAAAAAAAAAGCAATGGCACCATCACCTGCAGCAGGCTAACAGGCTGCTCTCCCAGCAGTCAGTCCCACCGTGGGACAACCCCCTCGCCGAAGGGCTGCTGAGTAGGCCAGGTTGCTTTGCCTCCACTGCTTGGATGCAACCCCAAAACCCTGGGCACTGTAGCTCACTTATAAAACTAGCACTATAAAGTAAATCATTTAAAAATAGCACTCCAAATTCAGGGTATAGACCCTTACAAAGATACAAAATTGAGACCTTTTCAAAACAGGCATTATTTACTTTTTAAGTGAGGCTACATATACATTATTATTATTTAACATTTAATGAAGGCTGCCAGGGTGCTAGGTATTTTATATCACCCTGCACAGACAGTTGTGTGTATAAACAGGAATCTGGAATCCTATAATTACAGGGTTTTGTAGAATATGAGAAAATGGACCATAACCCAGAAAGGTGGACTGAATAACATTAATCATAACTAGTGTATATGTGAGTATTTCATTTCCATCAACTGAGGATTCACCTTTCTTGATATGTTGACATTTACATTATACTTCACTGCTTGTGTAAGACACTGAAAAGTAAAACCGCTTGGAAAAGAGTTAAGCTCTCTTTGTCCAATTGTAAGTTTCCTTTAAACAGACTTTTTGTTTGATACGTGACGTACTCTAGCTCTGTGGGTTTTTGCAAAAGTTGTTGGTGTTGAGAAACCTAATTTAAAGAGGGACAGTGTCTGATCAGACGCAGTATTTGTCAAAAAGGAGAAAAAGTACTTTAAGTTGAAAAATAATATCTAAAAATAAAAGAAAGAAACCAATAAACCATGTGCCAAAAACTGTTAGACACCTTCTTAGATGATTTGTGTATCAAAGATCTATTCCAAATTAGAAACATTGTTTAAAAGGTAATGATAATTATTTTGAATATTCAAAATGAGATATTGCAAGAGAGAAATAGTATTGTGAAAAATGGATTAAAAAATGATGCACAAGTGAACCAAAAAGCTCTTTGTAAATGAAAGAGTTTCTTTCAATGGTTGTTCTTACGTTATGATATAGGAAAACAAGTTTTGCGGAAGAAAAATAGTAACAAAATCTTCATTCAGTAGTTCTGATGTTTAACTTCTAAAAGTTCTTAGAAACCGAGCTAATTTGTGATAAGGATGGTTGAATTTCTGTAATTTAAGGTACAGGTGAGATAAACATTCTCAAACTCAGGTGCTTGTAAATTTTTTGTAGTACAAGTTTCCCATGTACGAACTGATTCACAAGACTGTTCTATTACTTCCACAGCTGGGGCTAGATATAATCAAGAAGAATTACTGTGGTACCCAGAAATAAACAAGAGTTAATGGAACTTTTGCTGAGCCACAAAGAGTATTTTCAGTGTTTGGTAAGGGTTCAATTTCACACTTGAGAACTTCTAGTCCTCTTTTCTGCTGGTCTGTACCACTAACACTTCAAGGAGGGATGGAAAAAACTGAGCCAAGCTGACAGGAGCAATGTCTTTCAAGCGAGAAATACAGCTGCCAACAAAGGCAAACGAGGACTTTATAGGAGCGTGAAGTCGGTGGGATACCCGGGGACATCACATTTCATTGCCCTTTCCTGTTTACTACGAGATAGAAAAACAGTCATTGGCCACTGGTGGGATGTTTCATGAACTGAATGTTGTAATCCTGTAATCAGATACTATGAGTTTAGCAGAACAAATGAACTCAGGAAGGCTTTTTTTCATGCTCTGACCCTAGAACAGGTTCTAATAGTCCTTCAATAAATAATGGTAATTGTTGAAATAGCTCCCATTGGTCCTTTCTGTGCCGAACAAAGAACTTCGGGATTTTTTTCCCCTTTCTTTGCCAAATTCCATTTAAAATTTAATGCTAGCAAACTATTTTAAAAGTACAAATATGATTGGTTTTCTTCTCTCTCTTCCTTCCCCCGCCTCCCTCTTGCAAATGCAGGTATTTCTCTCCCTATCTTGCCATAACTGCGCCATATGAGTTCTTTATTTTGGTTCATCTTTCAGTTGTCCTAAATACAAGACACAGCTGTTTTAAAGAAGCATGCTTGAGTTATATATTTCATGAATTCTCATACATTTAAATATCTTTTAAGGGCCTTGATTCATGAACTTTATGCCATGAATAGCAACTTGTCTGGATAGAGAAATTATTAAATCACACTTTTTTTCTCCTTCCAAGTAATGTACACTCTGCTCCATTTATCCCGGCATCTAATATTCTAAGATCAATAGACTCTTTTCTCTTTTATAGGTAACATTTGTTTTTACAGACCCTTGTAGGCTTTCTTCAGTAAAATATTTAAATAAGTTAAATTATATCTCAATGTAACTTTTTCCTTTACAAAGAAAAGGGGAATAGAAAATTTCAAGACAGATGAAATGAACCCAATGTTTATATTCAACAAAAACTAATATTGCTTTTATTATCAACTCTTTCAGACTCACAGAGATGCAAGAGAAGATGTCAAAGTGAACTGACAAGACTGGTGTTCTGAAGACTAGACAACTGGAGAAAACATCATACCTCTGCTGTCTTTCTCTACTGCCGAATGGAAATGACAGCCAGAACTGAAGTGTCAATAGACACAGCACTGCCTGTGGCATTTGCACGCTGACTTAGCTACCTAACATCTAAGCACACACTGAAAGTAAAACTAGAAGAAGAAAAGAGATTTGAAACAATATCCTGGAACCAACTTTGTAATTACAGAAGACCACTGTCAACTGAAAAAAAAATGTATTAACTCACCAAAATAAAATCTGTGTGCTTAAAATTTTCACTTGGCTTCTTGTTAATTTACCTTGCTGGAGCCAAAGCATAAAAACAGGCCAAGGCCCCAAGAGGGTCCTCCACTCCTATCACAGAATAGAACATACTGCTGGCTTGGGATGACTAGGGACTTAAAGGAATTTGAAGAAAAAGAATATGAAGGGACAAAGTGCCCAGATTAAGGGTACTCATGGCTAGTAGTTTTTATCTTAATCTCCTTGGGCATCCAGAGCCGTAACAGAATACATAAACTGAACATTCACATTTTCAGCTTCTATTTTAAGGGGGAAATTTATAAAGATCAGATAAAGACATCGCAAAGTCAAGGATATAATAGAATAAATTCTCCTCATTAGCATCAAGGTCATTTTGCTTCATTGGCTGCATTTCTGTTCCTTGTCTCTGGACCTTAATTGAGACCACCTTAGTTTACCTACACAGGTCTTCCCGCTGGTTCCTTTTCCTTCAGAAACTCTATCTGCAGGCTATTCATGTAAAACTACTCCTCTACTCCCCATGACAAGTGATAAATTTTGCACCTGTATCTCAGGAAGTGGCAACTTTAATAAAGCCATAAAATTTTCTGCCACATTCTTTCTCTCTATGTATATAATCAAACAGCACTGTTCACGTGACACCTATCTTTTGGCACACTCAGTAAAGAACAAGGAGGTCCATGTGGCGGGCCAGAGTGATTGGCATTGGGTGGACACAGGGTAGGCATCAGTAATGAGTGACAGGGTCTGGTAGGTCAAGGGCTCCTGCTGGCCCACACAGCAACTCTGTGAGACTTAGAAAAAGGTACGAATTAGTCAGACACAAGGACATGTAGTTTGTGGAGTGGATTTCAGTCTCTGTTAGCTTCTTCAGTCTGGTGCGCCCCTATACAGTACAGAGCCTGTCAACCATACCGAGCTGCCCAGCACTTGAATATCAGTATAAGAACATTGGTTTTTACTTAAGTCAGTCAGGAAGCCATTGGAAGCTGTTGAGTAAATCAGTGGCATGACCCAACTTACTTCTTACAAGGATCATTTGGGGTGCTTTGTTGAAAATAAGGGGTGATGGCAGAAGCAAAAAGGCCAGTTGCGGAACTAGTGCATAATTTGGATGAAAAATAATGATGATTTGGATTATGGTTTTAGCAGAGAAGGCGAAGGGAAATTTTCATGTTTTGATAATATTTTGGTGGTAGGTCCTAAAGGATCACGAGAGAAGAAAAAATTCAAAGATGACTGTAAGAGTGTAGAGTAAAGGGGTTCTAGACTTCACAGTATCCGTCACTAAGTAGGAAAATTTGAGAAAGTAGCTTAATTCCATTATATTTCAGATTCCTCATGTGTTAGTTGAGGATAATAACGTTTCCTTAAATACTACCCTGAGATAGTGTGGGAATCATAGAAAATATTGCATGTCAAAATATTTTTAAGATGATAAAATATAATACAATGCTTTTTATTATTTGGAGGCTAACTATGAGGGGCACTTAAGGGCACTTCAAAAAAGCACTGCCCACACTCCTGTTATATCCCCTATTATCTGTCAAAGGCCCATGGCACAGAATTAGAGATTTATTTATTTGGGTGTTAACTGTTTTTTTTTAATTCAAGAGTCCCTGCTACAGTCAAATACTTCTGTGGAGAGCAACTCCCTCAGCGCCTATCCTGTTAACACCTCAGTGGGGGTTAGCGGATGGCAGTGCCTGGAACAGGGACTCCACACTGTGGGAAAGGGCAGAGTTTTGGTTCCAGGGAAGAACGCCAGGAAGGGCTGGTTAGGAAAGAGAAGGCCCTCAAGTCTAAGTGTTGTCTACCTCACGATTTTTTTTCCCATCATCTATCTTATTTCTATGTTCTGTGTTCCAGAGGCAGAATTTTTAACAGGAGGAAAGTTATAATTTTACATTGTATAGGTTTTAGGCAGAGGTCACAAAGAAGGAATGTAATAATACTCCAGGAAGGTTCAGGCATGTTCACTAGATGTCGAGCCAATTTATTTTATATGAATTAAAGAAAAACACACAAACAAGAAAATGTATAACTTCTATTGGGAAATTTCCCCAAAATTCAACAAACTGTGAAGTCATTGGCTTAGAATTAACATATAAGGAGGAAACACAACCCATATTCATCAAATTTCAGATTTTTTTCCCCAATGGATAACTTTCTCAAGCTTTTTTCATTTAGGATGTTGATAATAAAGTTCTAAAATGTGCTGTTCCTATAACCAGTATTTAATAGTCAGAATCATATATAGAAAATGACCTCATTTCTAAAGATCAGGCATAGATCCATTTTATGGTGTTCCTGTCAGCTAATTAACCGAATTTTAAAAATGCTATTCCCATTTTACAGGTGAGGAGACTGAGAGGACTATCAGTTGACATCTCAGCAGACATCAGTTGACAGGTGTAGAGAAGCTTGTCCTGTTGTATAAGAATTTGGCACTGTGGGAATAGCTCACAGTTATGAAAATCCAGTAAATGGTAAAACAATTGGCTACTTTTACTATAACATACTCAACAGTTTTAGCATCAACATTAAAATAAAACCTACTCAATGAAAACTGGCTCATAATTTGTAATACTAACAGTGTTTTTTAGTTCTTCATAAAAATTCGATAAGAAAATGTACTGTAGTAACAACTTACTTGTTCAGCAAATATTTTCTGAGTGCTGACGATATGACTGACACTCTTCTAGACACTGGGGATACTCTGGAAACAGTCACAGTGCTGCTCCTGGAGTGTCGCGGAGAACCATGAAAAGCTAAACCACAAAGACAACACTGAATTCTTGGCAGTATTAGGGAGGGCAATACATCTGAGAGCTGAAATAAATGTGTTATTGTGGTTAGTCTTCAGAGCCTCAGTGACGAGCCATCTTTGGTTTTCAGAATTATTTTTTAAAAAGTGACTACTAGACTTCTCTCTTAGTAGCTAGCGTAGGACCAAACATGGGAAAATGGCTTAGACCAAATGCCCAGTCTAGGTTTTCCGAAAGACCCGAGGAGTTTCCTGGGCAGTGTAGAGAAGTCCGCAGCAGTTCCCACTGTGCTTTTAGGGCTGTGCAGCGATGCCCTCGCGAAGCCGTGTGCTGTGCAGATAGGCACAGTCATACGCCTACTGGATTCCTCTCCCCTGTGTGTCTGTGTCTCGGTAACACCCTACTCACTGTCTTCAACTCTCTCTGGTTTCCCTAACTGCCAGGGAAAGGACATACAAAAAAGATGCATTCTTCTTACACGGGAATCCAGACCAGCAAATATGGTAAATATAGCACCACGTGAATATCATCTAAATATTTTATATTTAGCTACAGAATAAATTTTCACATCCCCCCAAATGTGGAAGACTTAAAATGCTTAAATAGCTCTTAGGGTTACTATGAAATTCATTAATGGAGAGCCGCGAGAAAGAGTGTTTATAAAGCACTTAGGAAAGGATCATCACAATGAAAGGCACATTTAGCAGGAATATAGAATGTGGTTTAGTTCCCTTTGGTTCAAAGCTCATCACTGTACATAAAGATCCAGATTTTGTATGAATGAATAAGCCAGTTAGGAGAACTCTTCACAGTCAGTTCTGCAAGATATTATATTCAGTAATTAATTTTATAATAACTGGTTCACACATATAAAGTAGTCCATTTGCATAAAAAATTACTGCTTAAATGACAAATCAATTATTGCACACAAAGTCAATTATTATACACTTGTTTAAAACTGAATATCATAATTAAAATTTGAGTAATTTGCTGTTTTTCCTATTGCAATACAGTACAGTAATTAGTATTCTAGCTCTGTGAGATTAAGTATCTCCATAAAGTCATTAAAATAAAAATCCCTAAATCTTATGCACAGTAAATGCATGATAATTGTAATATTTCAAAGAAAGGTTTTTTTTTCACAGAAATGATCATTTGGGCCTTCTTCTCCCTCGTGACAGAGTCTGCATGGCTATTGGTTATCACTCTTTTTTTCTGAAACGGAAGTCAGGGTAGGGTAGAGGGATGGAGTAAAAAAAGAAAAAGGACTCATGGACATGGACAACAGTGTGGTGATTGTTGGAGGGGTGAGAGGGTAGAGGAGGTGGAAGAGAGTATAAGGGGATAAATGGTAATGGAAAAAATAGAATAAAAAATAAACTATTAAAAAAAGAGCTAAGAATGCAAAGGTGGAGGGCAAGCATCTTTCTGATCAAATAAAATTCACTTATACAAAGTAATTGTAAATCTTTTAAAAAGCATCAGAAAGGGATTTGTTGGTGAGTGTTCTAATTGGAACATGTAACTCTCAGAGACAGAAGATAAGCACTTGTTTCTCTGTGTGTTTGTTGGATTGATTCTGCGGAAACACTCAGCGAGTGAAAAACATTGAAAATGGTAGCAGAACCATCGTGGGTGGATGAAAGGGTCTATGAGGAGCTGTATATTCAATAGGCCTCTTTTCTTGCCTATCACAGATCCCACAGGCCCACGGGGTCCTATGCGTGAGGCAAGTTGCAGGTCCTCACATATATTCTTCTCCCTAACCCTTTTTTATGAGCAAAATATACACTACACGTCAGTTCTACCTTCCAATTTAATCCAGAGTCTGACCCCTTTGTACTTTCTTCACCCTATTGCCCTGGTCCAAGCCACCATTATGTCTCACCTGGGTTCCTGTAATAACTTTCTAACTCCCACCTACCCCTTCTAGTCATTCAACCAAACAGCCAGCATGGTCCTTTTAAACCATAACTCAGTTGACGTTATGAGCAGATAAGCAAATAACTCTGCTCAAAACCCCTAAGAGCTCTCATCTCATTTCCAGTACACGTCAGTGTCTTTGCCTCATCCGACAAGGCTCACCCTGACCGACCTGATAGTGGTAAGGGTTACAAAGAACAATGAAGCCAGGTAAGAGGTGTGTAGTGTACAAGGGCATTACTGGAGAAAAGGCTGTGAAAGAAATGCTTTCTGAGGAGGGGCATTTGAGGAGAGCCCTGAATGAAGTGTGAGAGTGAACCACGAGGACATCTGGGGAAGAGCTGCCAGGAATTATACCTAGCAGCTGCAGGATGTTACCTAGAGCTCCTTGGTAATATTTGGGAGCTGGGATAGAAGGCCCAGGATGGCCAATCACCTAGTTAAGTGTGGGAGCAGAACAACACGGGGCCACATCTCCTAAGCCCCACCATCGAAGTCATTCAGAAAGTTCAAAACAGAAACCCAGTGTTCAATACACCCGGGGTCATCCCTCTAATAATGTTAAAGAAAAAACACTACAGCAAGAAATAGTGTCTTTTCCAACCTTTCAACTGGAAAGAGAAAAAAACAGGATCAGGAGAAACAACACATGTAATTAACCACCCAGCCCACTCATTTCCCTGAAAGTACATGGCCAGATCGGCCCCATTAGTCATGTGTGTTCACATAAATAAGACATTTGTGGAGGAAGTCACCCTTAACCCAAAAGAAAAGCTAAATGAGTAACGAGATTGGTCACTGCATGGATCAATTTTTTCTTTCACTGAGCTAATGTACAGTTTGCTTCTCTTTCCCTACTGTTCCGTCTGTTTAATATAAGTGGCCCAGACATTGCTTTATAATAAGAATGTATTATGAAATCTGCATCAACCATACTCATTTCTTCCACAATAATTAAAATTCTAATAATTTAAATCTACGTCACCTACCTGTCTGTGGCTTAGTCCCATTGACAGTGACCTACAGAGGAAGTGATGAGTTAATGAAATTCTTAAGTCCCTTGGACTCAGGACCGTGACTACCAAAAAATGTGGTGCTTGTATTTTTGCCCCAATTATGATTTGAAGCCTCTACAGATGTGAAATTCTACTCCCCCACTGCAAGTGCTCCTGATTGTTTCTAGAAGGCACTGTTATTCTCAAGTGACTAACTCTCCTCTGAAAAACCCATTCTCTGTAAATTGGGGGTAGGGGAGTATAGCATAGCAATTACAAGATCAGGCGAGTTCATACTGCATGGATGGTAATTTGAACATTGCCACTTACTAACTACAAGGCACTGGTAAAATTATTTAAACACTGTGTGATCAGTTTCCTGATTTGTAAAGCAGGGTTAATGCTATCTTCCTACTTCCTAGGAATTACTACTCATAGTAACGTTATGAGGAATAAAAAAGATATCTGTAAAACATTTAGAACAATGTCTGGCATCTGATAAATGATTCATGTATGTTAGCTATTATGCTCATATCTTGGGGAGGGAAGTTGTTTTCAGACTCACCACTGGCCCTGCTGAGGGTGCCCATTTTGAGAATGTCAATGTCAGGGCCAAGCATCCTGTATCCAGGTGTCCCAAAACTGCCCTTTTTCGGTTCTGAGTTCTGCATAGAGGCAGGGAGGTGAACTCTCTCTTTTAAACTCTTACTCAGGCCTTGTTTCCTTGGCTCCAAACAGAACTACCTGGGTACATCATATTGCCAGGCTTCTAGTCTGTGGTTTCTGGTCCCCTTACTTCCATTTATGAGGGTTCAAATATAGACCTTGTGTCTTGACGAGGAACAGACCTCATACTATCCTCTTCATTCTAGTATGAAGAGAATGACTCCTACTTTCAGTCAAACTCCTTTCTTTTCCCCTAGTTGCCAAACAAATGCCCCCATACCTTTCATCAGACATACCAAGGTAATGGGGGACAAGAGTATTTTCTACATCATTAATGTCTGTATCTAGTTCAGCCAGCCGAACATGCTGTATTGTACATGTGGAAGTTTTATCTACTCTGTGGGGTCAGATGTTTTAAAAGGAGTATTGTATATTATTTTTTAAAATGTTTTATATATTTATTTTTAGAGAGAAGGGAAGGGAAGGAGAAAGGGAGGGAGGGAAACATCACAGTGTGGTTGACCCGCGGTGCGCTCCCTACTGGGGACCTGGCCCGCAACCCAGGTATGTGTGCTGACTGGTAATTGAACCGGCAACCCTTTAGTTTGTAGGCTGCCACTCAATCCACTGAGCCACACCAGCCAGGGCTAAAAGGTGCATTGCATATTATTAAAATAGGCTAGAAGTGTACTTAAAAACATGGAAGCCAAACATGTGTGTTTCAAATGCAACAAATAATCTTATTTCTTACTCATAAAACAGTCCAAGGTAGATGTAACTGTTGGGCAGTTCTCCACTTGACAATTTATGGAGCGACCCAGATTCCTTTCCTTTTGTGACTTGAGATATTGCTATCACCTGTATCTAGCTCTCTAAAAAGAAATGGAACATAAATGAGGCATGCCTACTTGCAAAAGTCCTTAGTGCACCAGAGTACCCCTCTCTTCCATTCACAGTCCCTTCTAAGTTAGTCACATGGTCACACCCCGCTTCGAAGTCTGTCAAATGCACTCCCTGGCCAAGAAGCCACTCCTCAACTACACCTGTATATCATGGAAGGAAAAACATCTTTTGGTGAGCACTAGCAATCTCTACACATAGGGAAAACAGTATCACATTATTATAGTCAAATGATCAAAATACATAAACTTTTGATGGAACCTCCAAACTAGTTTACTCCAGATCAAAAGTAAAGCTCATGAGTGAATTATCATCATGTGAAATTTTTTAAGGTATAACTTTATCATTACATATATTTATTTCCTCCTGCCACATGTTTGCAAGGAGTTATGGCTTAAGTAAGAGAAAATATTTACTGACAAAGATTTTTAAATTAAGTCTTTATTTTGGAAATCTAGTAAAATTTAACCTTAGTCAAAGAATAGTCAAATGAAGGACCAAAACACAACTACCTCCCCCATACTATTTATTTTTATCTCTTCCATGATCCAGCCAAAGATGCACATTAAGTTCCTGGCAAGTGCAGAGAAGGTGGTAAGTACTTCATGGTACTCATTAGCAATATTTTTTAAGATTATTTTTAACCTTAATAAGCTAATTTCAATTCATGCTCAGAGCAGTGCTAAAATTACACGATTTCAATGAGCTGAACAAATACCCCTGACTCAGGCAGCATCTCTCTCTACATTACCAATGCATTACACATAACCTTTCCTAATGTTGGTGCCACTGCGCAAACAGTACTGTCACTTGGAACCACGTTCACCTTTTGTAAACAAATGATTCAATTAATAAGCCCCACCAGGGAATAGTACTTTTGACTTAAAGGTTGCCTTTCTAAGATTGCTTTATAAAACATTCACTTTCCTGGAGCTTATGACCTATGTGCATTCAGGATTTGCTAATGAACTGCTCAGCTGCTGAGCTGAGTAAATAGAAAAGGCCATTTCTCTCTGCTCTTTTCACACCTTTTAATTGGAAGAAGTATGTTTTGGTCTGATTCATACTTTTACTTGTATGTGTTAGAAACTTGTGTGGATAAGAATTTGGTTAAAATTCTGCAGACACCAGAGGTCATATTTTTTAACGGTGTCAGGAGGATTGCCTTAATTCTACAGGATAAGGTTAATAGATCATGAGTGACATGATGAATTGGTTTGAGATTGCATTCGAACCTGAGTGAGTTTTAACTCTCATAAGGTGTCTTTCCATGTTTCTAAAGCAATTATTTTCCAAGCAGAATGCACAAGGTGGCCCAAGGGGGTTAAGAGAGATTGTATTAGTCAAGACTCTTTCTGGTTGCAAGTGATAGAAACACTTCTCAAAATGGATTAAGAAAAAATGTAATGTCCATGCTCATATATGAGAAACGTCTAGAATTGAGCTGATTTCAGGCAAGGTCGGTGTATCATTGGGTGTCTCAACAGGAAACAGCTGGTAAACCTGTGTTAGTATAAGGAGACTGGTTTATTTCACAGAGACTATTATGCAAAGGTGTGGGAGGAGTGAATGAAAATGAATTAGTACAATTCCAGTCCTGATGATGTGAGAGGAGGGAGAAGCTATCAGAAAGTGAAAGAAGTCCTGACAAGGTAGTCTGAGACCATCCTGCAGATGAACCCAGGACATCTACCTGCCTCAGTTCCCTTTTTTGGGACTCCCCAGTGTCCTACCCTATCAAGGAGCCAAATGCTCTCTAAGTAATCCTGGCCAGACACCTAGGGTAGAGAGCCTGTGGAGAAAAGAGAGAGTGGTTCTTAGAAGGCAAACAGCAGCTCTCTCAAGGCCAGGTAGGATTCCCTCAGGATTAGCGCTCCACTTCCTAGCCTTTCTTTACTCTGTACTGCCCTTACTAGATATACCATACCTTCCCCTTATGGTGGCAAAAAGATCACCAGCGGCTCCGTGCCTAACTCCTATCAGTGTAGCCATCCCCAGGAGGGTTTCTTTTTTCCTGAGAATTTGACGTGAGTCTCCAAACTGGCTCACAGATCCTTCACTGAACTGATCATTAGAGGCAGGAGATCGCATACACTGACAGGCCAGCTTTCGATTATGTGCCAGACTCAGGAGCTAGGGTAGGTTCCATCACGCCGACACCAAATGAACTGAGTCAGAGAAGTCTGTGAGGGAAAGTCAGGGTGCTATGATCAAAGATAGGGAAATTGACGCTAGAAAGGTAGATAGCCAAAGAAAAGATACCCACTTCTGGGACCAAAGTTAGAAGCAGCGTGTGAGCAAATCCACTCACTGCACTCATCACTCACATTCCCAGTCATCCTTAGCTTCCTTCGCCAAGATCCATCTTGACAAATGGGACACACCCACTAGAGCACTATTTCTTCTGAGTCTGATTTGTCAGTTTAATTCTTTGGTAATCACTCTTCCCTTGCATGGAAAACAACACTGTTCTTCCCTGAAGGGCACATAAATGTTCTTTTGGAATTGTTAAGACATGGTTTTTGGAGTCCTAGGGAGTTTAGATATGGATTGGTTCTTGTGAACACCTGTTTGTGCTGACACTTGTCATTATAGATAAAATACATAATTTTAATTTTTCTGAGCAGGGGGAGAGTCTATAGATCTCAGACTCTCAGAGGAGTGACTCCCGAATAGTTAATAGCCTCTGCTGGCTCACCTCTGTTCATAAGCAAATACCCTTGCTGATGGCTCATAGCTCCCACAGAGGGCAGCTATTAAGAATGCCTCACCAAAATCTGAGTTAAAGAGAATCCAGATTGCTGTTCATTCTGGTTTTTAAATTGTAAGCAGACAGGCCTACTTTATGAAGAGATAAGTATGGTCTATAAACAGAGAATAAAATATCTAATTTGAAAATATCAAAATAGCCCTGGCTGGTGTGGCTCAGTGGATTGAGTGCTGGCCTGCAAACCAAAGGGTTGTCAGTTCGATTCCTAGTCAGGGCACATGCCTGGGTTGCAGGCCAGGTCCCCAGTAGGGGGCTCATGAGAGACAACCACACATGGATGTTTCTCTCCGTCTCTTTCTCTCTCCCTTCCCTTCTGTCTAAAAAATAAAATAAATAAAATCTTAAAAAATAAATAAATAAATCAGATACTTAATAATGCTGCACCTAGAAGTGACTATGTTTCCAGTAATTAGCTATATAATAAAAAGAAGTTCTTGTGTCTAGAATTAATACTATTTTAAAAACTCATTTTGTTCTCTTCTATATTAATTTTCTGTGTCTATAAATACTTTATTAGCATATTGGAAGTGCTGAGAAGTCCTATAACCAAAGAACATTTTTAATTTTGCTTGAATCTGATTTTTTCAAGCTTCTTTGATCATGTAAACCAAATTTTTCTCTGACTTCTATTTACCATTTGGTGGAGCTGGGACTATCTGCCATACATTAGGGGAAACAACAAGGTAAACATTTATCAGAACTTATTCTCCATCCAAGTTTTTGTTGCCTTCTAAGAGAATAGAAAGAAGGAGGTTGGAGAGAAGAAATTACAAGTATAATTGGATTTCTACTTTAATATTTTACATCATGGTTTCTGAGCCCAGCTCTCTGTATCTAGGAGGTAAATCATATATGAAAGACTCATATCTTAGGCAGGGCCCTAGCTTCTACATGGGAGAATTTACTGAAAGTACTGTACTATTCATGGCTGGGCATCTGAAGGTAAAAGGGAAAGATTACCTGCTACTAGGCAACCTAAGAAGATACACAAATAACTCTAACAGAGCATGAGACAATGGCTCACTAGAAACTATAATATAAATTGGCCTGGGAGTACAAAGCAAGGATAACATACATCTAGGCCTCAACCACATATATTTAATCTTTAGCATAACTCTGAAGTCAGTGTTATTGTCCCAGTTTCACATATGATGTTCAAGTCTCCACAGTAGTTAGCAATAGAGCTGGAATGAGAATCTAGATCTCTGTACCCCCACAGCCTATGTCCTCACAGTCACAGTGATCTGAAAAGATCCCGAGGGAGAGGGATGTCTTAGAGCATCAGTGAGAAGTCCATCAAGAAGCATGAAGGAAGGGTAGTTGGTCAAAAAGTCTTGTTCTAGTACACAACACATTCCATAACTTTGGTAGGAATTTGTTGTTATCATTTTTATTGGTGCTGTTATTTATGATAAACCTAAAAAATTAGGAACCACAAAAATAACCTTCTCAGACCTGAGATTATCTTAAACAACAGAGTTAAAAATTATTACTGAATTCTACAGCGCACAAACAGATTTGTAGAGCTGTGCTAATTGAAAAGAAAAAGGGATAAATTAATTTTCAAGACTACATCCCTTGAGACAGATCCAAATAGAAATCTTCAAGACGCCTGCTATGTCTTTGACATACCCTTGATGCTGTAGCAGGCTCCCTGAATCTCGTTAATGTCACCAGCCAACCGAAATTAGCATAAAAGGAGACGATCTGGGATTGCCAAGAAGATCCCGAAGCAGTCAGTTTAAAACAGCAGCCAATGTGGTTATATACCTCGGGCGCAGGAGAGATACATAACAAACATACAACATCAAGCATTCACATTGCAGCTGAAGAGCAGGTTGAGAAGCTTTCTAGAGAGACTGCAGTCCAATTTCAAGCAGCATGGCAGAGCTGGAAAAGAGTTGGAAGCGTCACCGGTAGACAGAACAATATGGCATGAAGCATCACAGATGGGTTGACTTTTTGAGTAAAGGTGTCAAGCAGACTGTGAAAGAATGAAACAGATTCTGCGATGGTGGCTGCAGAAGAAAAGGAAAGGGCAATCTCTGTAAGTCTGCAGCGTGGAGAATACTGCGTTGCATTTTTCAGCATCAGCAACACCCCGGCATCCAGACTGTGAGCACCGACAGGATAGACTTTAAGTTTTTGAAAAATTCGATTCACAAGAAAAATTCCTAAAGAATATTGAGCATTCTAACATTGTGATTTACCACGGCATTCTGTGCCAATCTTCAGTACATAATTAATCTATATCATGCTATCGTATTAATCTTTTTTATTCCCAAAGCACTCGGGCGTTTCCTCCCAAACAGAGTAAGGCAAATGGGGTAAGATGGGGAGGGAGTCAGGAGTATCTCAAAATGTCATTACATAAGATACTAGACAGGTTTAGTTAGAAGAAAAAATAAAAAGGCAGTTGTTAAAGTAAATTGTACCATAATGGAGACTTAAGATTCTTTGGATGCTTAAAAGATTATCCTGCAAAAGAGGGAGTAGATTGTTCTTGATTCAAACGACCAGAACAAAAATCAATGGAAGGAAACCACAAAGAAACAGATTTTAGTTCAGCACGATGAACACCTTTCCAATCATATTTCAGTCTTACAGAAGAATAGACCGCACAGAGGTAGCCACGGAGCTGGCGGGGGACAGCGACCGAACAGCCAGTTGTCTGAGGTGATATAGAATAATCTCATTACTGAGTCAGAGGGCAACACAAACGTACTTTACGTATTTTCTGCTAGTCTCCTCCTCCTCCTACTGAGTTGTAATCTTCTTGAAGGTACGAATAGAGTGTTTTAAATATTTCTCATCTCCACAGAACTTAGCAGAGAAGCTTGAACATAGCAGGCTCTCAAAACTTCTGATTAAATTAATTTCATAACTTATTTCATCTCGAGACTACTATGACATAAAGAATTCAAAAGCATCTACTCAGTTCAATTCAGCTAGTTCTCTCCAAAGTGATCTATTGAACGGATTTACAAACAACTGAATTATCTAAGACAACATGATTCTTTGTCACCAAAGTGCTTAAAATCAGTTTACGTGCAGGAGTGGGCAAAAGTAGCTTTATAGTTGTGAGTACATGAAAAGAGTTTATTCTTGCATTATTACTTATTCCTCCTTGTGTTATTCATTTGTACGGCAGCTGTAAACCTATTGCTGTCCGCCCCTGTGTGTGTGGAAAGGGGTGATGTCAGCTGACTGACTACCTTTTCTACTTTCCAACCTTATAACTATCAACAGGATAAAACTCTTTACATGAGAAAGTAAATTTCATACTTTAACAGATTCACCCCAGTCAAGTAAAGAGTTGAGATCATTGTCATACTTTCTAAACTTTAGCCTTTCCTGTGTATGTTTAAAAATTAAAATATATCAAATTATCAAGAGATTTCAGTTATGTTATTTTAAAACTTAATATATGTTTGAATGACCCACTTCAAAATATCATGGCGACCTTTGGAACTTCTGTGCTTTAGCCCATCTTTAAAAGTGTGGCACTGACATTTTTGTCTTCATAGATGTTTCATTAAGGTCACTGCTACATTTCTTGTAATAAATAGAGGAGAATTAAAAGCTCATCAGCACTGTCATAGTAGACATCGAATAGACTGAATTATGTGCTTCAGGAGATGAAATCAATGGATATTGGCAAACTCTGCTAAGAAAAGTGCTGCTTTGAAAAATATCTCAGAGAAAATGTGTTTCCATGAATATTTTTCTCCTTTAGCACGTTTTTATTTCAAAAAAATACTCCAGGAAATTAGGGTTATCTTTTAGATGTTCCCACTGGGCCTCTCTACGATTTAGCCGCCCCCTAACGAGCTCACAGGCCTCCCCGCGCCTCTGTGATTTCCAGGCACGCGCTGTGAAACCTGTCAGTGAGTGCTCACCGGACACACGAGTCGCTCTCCTGACCCAAGAGAGTAATCAAATTGCTATCCTATATATAAAAAAAAGACGAAAACTGGAGAAATATTAAAACAACGAGGAAATATGCTATGTGTGTAGTATGGAGGCAGACTCAGAGCTATTTAAAATATCCTTTGTGTGACATGAAACGTCAGTCTGCTTCCGAGGGTGGAGAGCGAGCATGGCGAACCCGATGTGGCTGCGAGGACATTTACACTGCATGTTACCAATGTTCGGTTTAAGAAAAGATTGAAGAACATCAGGCTGCTATAGAAACAATTTGTGCAGAATAAATGTGGTGCTTGCCAACCATTTCTCAGAGAAAGCAGTTTTCCACTGGAGCTGGCATGTCATGCAACCTGGGTTACTGGTACTCAGGCAGAAAGACGATTAGGCAAAAAATTATCCTGAAAAATAGATTTATAAAAGTGTTAAATGTTTTAAATGAGAGCAGTGTTAACAATCTAAATGGTATTAAAATTTTGTAGTGTAAGAATAGGTATTAAGAGAAGTATGCTTCTTACTGCACCTCACAGGGTTTTCCTTGTCAGATTTCTGCCATGGCAGTGTACCAAATAATGGGCGAAGGAGACACTGTCAACATTACAAATCAAGCTCTTTGTGCTGCGTGCTCTTTGGGGGCAGGTGAAGGGTCAGGAAGGAGAGGTGAGCCTGAGATGACAGAGGGGGTACAAAAAGGTAAATGACATTATCCCTAATGTTAGAACGTATTGTACAAATGAAAGGGTATGGAAATTCAGAGAGAAATTTGTTATAGGGAATTAAAAAATGATTTTGTGGAGGTTGCAGGATTTTAAGGTAGGGTTTTGAAGAAGAACAGATTTCAATAAAACAGTGAGAATAAAGTTCACTTCACTGACAGCAAAACTTAGTACAGTTGTTCTGCAACTTGCAAGTTGAAAATATTGTAAGTCGAAAATGCGTTTGATATACGTAACTTACTGAACATCATAGCTGAGCCTCATCTACTTCACACATGCTCAGAACATTTCCACTAGCCTGTCACTGGACAAAATCACCTCGCTGCCACTGCCCACCATCACAAGGGAGATATTGTACTGCTTATCACTAGCTTGGGAAAAGATTCAAATTCAAATTCAAAGTATGGTTTCAACTAAATGCATATGCTTTTATACCATTAAGTTGAAAGTTGTAACTCAAAGCACTATAAATTGAGGACATCTGTAATTAAAGGCAGCAATTTTCAACCAATGTGCCACAAGAATTTTTAAAACATGCAGTAACTGACTATTTAGTCAGGAGCACTGACTTCTTTTCCCTTAGATTGTCAAATAAAAGGAGGACAACAGCCAATACAACAATAGCTGTCAAGTGTGAATGCCCTGTCTTGAATTATAAATATGTAGGTCATATAGTAGTGTTACATTTTATTGGTCCCCTCACTAATAAGGTTGTGTCTGATTGGTTAGTTTTCGGTACCAGAAATCTGTGTATACAAGTATAGGTACTCAGTTTCTAAAAAATTCACTTTGCAGCAAAAAAGGGTAGTTACTATTGTTATTTTATTTTGCAAATCCACCAAAATTATATCTATTTATTGTCAGGAAAAAACCTTAATGTTTGCTGTGCCACAGAATTTTGGTAAGTTTATGTGTGCCATAAGATGAAAAAGGTGGAAAATAGCTGGTTTATAGCAAGGGCTATCGAATCAGAATGCCTAGTTTCAATCCCACTACGTTCTTAAATTTGTATGTTGCACAAGTCACTTAAACTCTTTGTGCCTCCATTTTCTCATCGCTAAAATGGGACTAAGGAGAGTATCTGCCTCTTCAGGTTGTTTGAAGGATTAGATAAAATGATGCATGTAAATCTTTGGAACAGGACCAGGCATATAATAGATGCTCAATAAAGTCAAATATTGCTATTGTTAATGACATTATCATCACCTTCATCAGAATCATCTGGTTTAAAATGTTTATTATTAATTATCTTTAACTTAATTTTTACCTCTAGAAATGTGACTTTATATGTACATTTCTTTTCACAAAGAGTAAATCAATGGTTTTCCATTTGTTTGGGGAATAAACATGTCCTTAAAATAATGCAGCTGCCTTTTTAAAAACTATTGTCAAATTCCCCTTTTCTTTTCTTTGGACATATGAACAGAATCCAAAATTTTGCTGCTGCTTTTAATTAGTAAAAATTCCAATCCAGTTTACAGTCAAATCTCACATACAATTCAGAGCTCTCCTCTTCCACTGAACATGGTTTAGATGGTTTTTTTAAAGATTTTATTTAGTTACTTCTAGAGAGAGGGGAAGAGAGGGAGAGAGGGAGAGAAACATCAATGTGTGGTTGCTTCTCAAGCACCCCTACTGGGGACCTGGCCTTAAACTCAGGCACATGCCCTGACTGGGAATCAAACCAGCGACCCTTTGGAAGGCAGGTCAGCCCTCAATCCACTGAGCCAAACCAGCCAGGACCCATGGTTTAGATTTTTGATTGGAGGTATTAAAGTGTAGAATTAAGTGCAGTTGCTCTTAATACATCTCTCCTCCTCTGCCTTGTAGCTCCTCTAGTGTTTGGAGGCGTTGGTCAGAGAGTATGGAGAGGACAACATTTCTTTCTCAACTGAATGAGGCCACAACCTTCTGCTTTTCGTCTGTTGCTGTTTCTTTGGCTAACACTGACTGATCATCAATGCCCGCTGGTAGCAGAGTGTGGATTCTCTTAGGAGGTGCATGTTTGGGTTCTTCGAAGGGCTTTTCTATTGCCTGCTTCACTCTCATGGGAGATTCCTACCCTAGCTGAACCTCTTTCACCCCCACCCTGTTTTAGTTTTCCTAATCCATGGTCAATCCCACAGCCTCTTACTGCTTGGATCCCTGGACCTGATAAACAGTTTTCCTGGGTAAACTATCTGCTCTGGAAGCTTCTTGATTAAGGGGAAGTTCGCATAGCCAGACATGGAAGAGTAGGCTGCTTCTCATTTCTTCTGTAATCCCCACTAATCTCACTCCAATTTCCTCAGGATTGTATAAACAGACTAGGGAAATGTTTAAGGATACAAACTGACAACTAGTAGGTAAATAAGTCCTGGAGATCTAACACATAGCACAGTGATTCTAGTCAAGAATAAATTAAAATATATAATAAAATGTACTATAAATTTCAAAGTTGCTAAGAGACTAGATCTTAACTTCTCTCACCACAAAAAAAATAATAATAATTATGTGACATGATAGAGGTGATAGTTAACTTTACAGTGGTAATCATATTGTAATGATAAATGTATCAAATCAACACATTGTATACTTTAAATTTATACAATGTTATATGACAATTATATCTTTTTATTTTATTTTATTTTATTTTTTATCCTCACCTGAGGACATTTTTTTTTCATTGCTTTGGAGAGAAAGGAAGGAAAAGAGAGAAATATCGATGCAAGAAAGAATCATCAATCGATTGGGTGCCTCCCTCATGCACCCAGACCAGGGATTGAACCTGCAACCTAGGTGTGTGCCCTGACAGGGAATTGAACCCTTCCTTAACCTTTTGGTTATGGGATGACACTCCAACCAAGTCACATGGGCCTGAGTAACAAATATATCTTAACAAAAATATTACATAGAAGAGGAACAGATCTGGAAATCTACTGCCTAACCATACACTTAAGATGAGAAGCCAACTGCTCCTTCTAGCACTTCTGCTCCCAGCTCAAAGTGTGATTCTCTTGGAAGCTATTCCCTTTTATATCTTGGAGGAAGCATATCCCTCATTCCCAGCCAACAATTTCCCTTTATTCTCACAATCCTCTGCTTTTTGTACATGGCCTGAAAAGGAAGACAGATAACTGGGACAGGATTATGGTGAGGGTAGGTGGCTGGTTCCCCTGCCTTTTAGAAAGTTTTGCAGGGAAGTGTTTGGTTGGTGAACTTCAGAATGTGAGGTTTTTGCATTCACTCTGGGCCTTACCTGCAATTCTGGAATAATATGAAAAGTTTTTCTGAGCATCATGTCATGTACAATTAGAGCTAGGACTCACTGTCTGTGGTGAACTTGATAGAAACTTCATATCTGTTTTGCTAAATCAACTTCTCAAATTTCAGGTCAAGTAGCACCTACTGAAAAATGCAATCCTTACTCTCTGTAGTTGAAAAACAGTAATTTCTCATATTTAAATTCTCAGGTCCTTTATTTATAACATAGTGGTACTTATAATGTATTCCTGTGTTTTATAATTATTACTTATGTCATGCTCTTCATCGATTTTAGATGATGAGGTTCTTGGAAATGAACTTTACACATAAAGCACATTCATAATTCCCATAGCACAACCAAATCTCCTAGAATGAAATCATTGTTAATATGTGTAACTCAGGAAACTCTTTGTACAGGGGACTAAACTCTGCAGTTAACACAATGTTTTATAGTCCATAAATAGGCATTGACTTTTTAAAAATCATAAGGAAATTTTGTTACCAGCTTGAATGGTAGAATTTTCCAACATAGTAAATTCCTCTCTAAAAAATAAGAAAATAACTCAAACACAAGTCCATGAAGGTGCCTGCTCTACCTTTACATTTGTGAAAATCTGAAAACAATTTAATGACCAATAGGAGAGAAATGGTTTCAATGTTCACATAAACTATGCAACCATTAAAAATAGTGACTATGAGAAATATGAAATTGAGATAAGTATTTGTGAAATAGCAATTGCAAGAGTATAACATGATTTCAATTATAATAAGACATAGCATTTGAAAAAAATTGGAAGAAAAATGAATTTAGTGAGGGAGAACAGTGTAATTTCTGTCTTAATTTAAAACTTAACTATATATATTTAAAACCATATTCATGACTAAAAAAAAACTGGATGCATAACAATACAGGAGAAAGAAGTTTCTGTCCGCTAATTAATAATCACACTATACTCAGCTTTGTCAGTAGTGATAAGTTCTCCATATCTTTTCCGAGTGATTATTGTATTCCTCAGTTCACTACCTTCTGTCATAAAGAGGTGTCACTTTTTTTTGGATCTGATTGTCACTTCTCCTTGGATCTCTATTTACCTCTCAGTCTGAAGCAGAAGTGTCAAGTGACCTTGACAAGCCATCAGTGACAGCTGGGCTAGCAGAGATGGCTATTTAATGCTGTCAATCCCTATTAGACACTAATGGCTGTCATGGTATCAGTTTGAATCTCTTTTCTTCCTTACGTCTTGCCATCAATGTTTTTTTCACTGGTCTAAAACTGTGAGTTCCCTTGGAAGACCAGAGTTAATAAATATGAGAGTTGGACTAGTTGATACTCAGTCAACTGTTCAATAAATTAAAGCAGCAAAAAATATTAAAAACAAATTGCTAATCAGCCAGCCACCTCCACTGTTGTCCAGTTGATATAACTCATAGACACAGACAAGAGTTGGTGATGGCCAGAGGAAAGAGAGAGCAGGGGCCGGGCGGAGGTGGGCAGGGAGGAGGAAAATGGGGACACCTGTAATAGTGTCAGCAACAAAAATAAAGAAAAATAAATAAGTAAACATATGCCTTGATTTTACCTTTTCTAAAATACTAATGTCACAACTGTGGAAATGGGGGTGCATATAGAAATCTTCCCCATGTAACTAATGGAGTTGAAGGTGCTGGTCTGCGGAAAACAAAACTGCAACGCGGTTGACCCTTAAGCAGTGCAGGGCTCAGTGCTGCCCAAGCCCTGGGCAGTTGAAAATCTGGGTCTAACTTTTGACTCCCCCCAAACTTAGTTGTCCCTTGGTATCCACGGGGAACTGGTTTCAGGATCTGCCACAGATGCTAAAACCTGAGGATGCTCAAGCTCCCAGTATAAATGTCATAGGTCAAAGCACAGAGCTGGCCCCATGCATCTGCAGATTCCCAGCTGCAGATCAAAACAACACAGGTATTTATTGAACAAAACGCACATATACAGGAATCTGCACAGTTCAAACCTGTGTTGTGCAAAGGTCGGCAGTATTTCCAAATCCTCAAAGCCTCATGCTTTCGGTTATTTGTATCGATAAGTTCTTCTGAAACAAGCATGATCATGAGCTCATGTTTCTGAGAACACTGATTTGGAGCATGAGAACAATTTGTTGTCATAAACTGGTAACCAATTAAGACGTCTGCTTAGGAATCAAATCTACATCCTTGGCATTAGTTTAGACTAAACGAATTAGCCACAACCACCGAATATCAAAGTACACTGTATTTTCTCTTTAAAATATCACCAGGTGTATTATGTTTTAGAAAGTTGCCTTCTCTTAGTAGAAAAGAATCATTTCAATTGTATTCCTCCTTATTGAAAGACTTCCTACCACTTTAGCCCTCCAGTTCTCACGTCGTTGTTTGGGGGGTTTTTTTGGACACTTTATTATGCTAGTGAATTTCCTTTTGTTAAATAAACCCCACACTGAGATATTATGTCATTACTATCTTACCTTCAATTAACCTTTTCTCCAGTGACTAACAACACAAACTACAAAGGCCGTCATTCCAAAGTCAATAAGCTTAGTGTTACAACTAGTGGTCATCTCATAAAAGCTGTGCCTTTATTAGGGAGAACAAAGCATTTTGAATGCATTAATGCATACATATTTCATTTATCTCTTCATTCTTATATACACTGATATTTGTGAAAATCAGCTACATAATGTCAGTTCATTCTGCTTTTTTCTCCTTCATAAACTGAAGTGCTCCAGCGTAGCCAGAGCAACATCAGGTCTTCCACTTCATGTTCATTAGTCATGCAGGAAGTTAATCATCTGGCTGTAAATGAAAGCCTGTGCCAGTTTCAGCAAGGCAATATTTATATTCTCTTTATCCTTAGAGATAGAAAGCCTAATTGGCAGAGGAAATTAAGATTGACAAGCCTTCAGGTGGTCTGACTTCTACACGAAATGTTTTCCGTTGTAATTTCTCAGAACAGAGATGTCCAGCAGTCTTAGGCAGAGAAGGGAGTGAATATACCCTCAGTTAAGACTTGGTTCATTGGGAGGAGGCAATGGAGCATGAGCGAAAAGCAGAATTTTACATCTCAATTTCACACTCGTGGTCATAACCACAATCCTCTCTCCACATCTTATTGCAATTTGGGGAGATGTAGAGGGTGAGCCTAGCAGTAATGCCAATGGATTACCTTCTTTTCCTAGAACCCCAAACTGAAAGTCCTGGAAATCCCTAGGCAAAGAAGATGGACAACTACTGTCAGCCTAAAAATAATTGACTGCTTTCCTTATTGATCTGTAGGTTGAACCCATGAGAGAATACCTGTATATACATAAATATTAAATACTTGTAAGTCACTGAATAGCAAAAGGCCAATCAAGAAATTCAGACCCTGTTAGAAATGTAAAAGGTAGAGGAGAGCTTTAAAATGAGTAGTAGAGTTATCTTCAGACTACTATAAAATATAAGTAATGAAATCTTTGAACTGATAGCAGCGTCTCCACTCATAGCCAAAAATACCTGCAGCTGTTACAGGTATCAGATTATTTTCAACAGACAATTCAGCATCAAACAGAGCTCTCTTATGGTAGCTGCTGCATGGGCCCCACAGCGGACTCCTCCACAGGCCTGAGCTGTTTAGGGGCCATGGTCTGCCTGTGGTGATAGGGGGCCAGCCTCACCCGAATCACTTTAGGGAGAATGGATGTGAGGTGACATCTCCAAGGAAAAATAATGGAGAGCAAAAAGCAGGAACGGATGCTGCAGAGTGAATCGACTACACAAGTCCAACAAGTTAGAAAGGAAAAATATAGAGGATCCGAGTAATCTATTTAACTTGGTTAATTTTAACAGTCATGTGCTTGCATGTGTACTCACTGTATATCTGGGGTAATACATAATTATTCAATACATTCCAAAATCTAGAATTTATACAGGTCATTTTTTTCTGTTTTTTTTTTTAACAATTTTTTAATTGTTGTTCGAGTACAATTTTCTGTCTTTCTCCCCTAACCCTCCCAACCACCCCAGCCTTCCCCACCTCCCCCCGCTGTTTCCAACCCCTCCTTGGTATTGTCCATGTGTCCTTTATAATTGTTCCCGCAAACTCTTCACTCTTTTCCCCTATAATCCCCTCCCTTCTCCCTTCTGGTCACTGTCAGCCTATACAGGTCATTGTTTTAAACCATAGGTCAATAAAACTCAATATTGACAACAAGTGATATAATCCCTGAGGATGTAAAGACATTCTTTTAAAAAATGTGTTGGGTTAAAAAATTCAAAATGCAAATTATAGATTGCTCAGACTATGTGTGCTGTGATAACCTGGTCATGTGGTAACAATAACCGAGGTCTAGGTAACAGGGAGCCCAGACTTCCACTTCCCCCGTTGCTAACCAGCTCTGTAACTTCCAGCATGTCGCCTAACTCTTCCAACAGTCGCCTTTGGTTTTTGTCCTTTCTACTTTGTTAGCTCAGGAATAAAAAAGTTTAAAAAAATATTCTAATAATTTCCTACCTACCTATATCATATATTTATATATATGTATATATATAGCATATCTGTGTATGGCACTGTTATTTCCAAACAAAATTTAATTTTGTTAATACTGAAAATACCAGTTCTCATAACTTCTAAAGTTATATACAATAGCAGTAACCAGAATTTTGTTTTCAGTATGTTTATTATCTTAAGATAGCCATATTTTTATACCACACAAACAAAACATACTCCATTATCAGGAGTAGTGTGAAGGACAGGGCACAAATACTGAGCCAGTTGCCTTGTTTTGTTTTGTTTTGTTTGCAAAAATGCAGACTGATCAACTTTGCAAATGTTTATCAGTATATATGGAAGCCTGCTCATTTGTTTCAAAGTAGAGAGATTTTACCCCAAAGTTCTCCAAAAGAATTCACTTAAAACTAAAGTCTTTTTCAGACTATAAAACGCACTCCCCAGCCCCCACCATATTTGGGAGGAAAATGGTAGTGCACCTTATAGTCCAACTGTAGCTTACCTGGCTTGCTGGGTGGGTGGGGGAGCGGGGGGCAGGGGGGGGGCAGTGGAGTGGGGTTTTTCTCCCCTATTTTCCTCCTCTAAAACCTAGGTATGTCTTATGGTCCAGTGTGTGTTACAGTCCGAAAAATACGGTATCTTTGATATCCCAGAAACATATCTGGAAAAATCTGTTGGCAACAACTAAACACTGGTAAGAATATCACATTTTATCTCTCAGATAAACCACTTGATTTTTTTTCATGAGATTATGTTAATGAGTCCAGTTCTTCAGAACTTTATCAACTTGAGAAATTTAAACTACAAATTTGTTACTAATCAATAATATCCAAAATTACATTTGGTTATAAATATTCGTGGTGTATCACAAAGAATACTGTTGAAGTCAGCCCTGTGAAAACTGAATGCTTTCAAAACCTCAAATCTATCTGCTAGATATGCCACTAGCCACTGAATTTTTTTTTCATTTTTGAAGATTTGAAAATTTTTGTTATCCCTGCTATACTAAAATTTGGGAAACTACAAACAAACATTAGTGCTTAGAAACGGTCTAGTAGAATTTCCTTCTACAAGCAACTATCCTCGGTGTGGATCAAAAGGGCTTTATGACCAGCATTCATATTCATACAAATGCAAAGAAAATGATCTCACATTTAACAGACTATTTTTTGTATTATGGAGTCCCTTGATGATGAGGTTAAGGCCATTTTATAGATGGATGAACATAGTTTTGAAGGTCAATGATTAGAGATGAACAATTCAGTGCATCACCCAAATCATAAAACAGAGATTTGCTGGACCAATATTACATTGCTTCTTCTAATCATTGCCCACCCTTTTCTCTGCGGCAGCCACATTTCAGCACTCACAGTGAAGAACGTCCATGCGGTTTCAATGATGTAAAAAGTTCCAAGTGTTAAGAAAACAGCCTTTTTTCCTCATGATAGTTTTAGGCACAAATGAGCATAAATAAAGATTAAGCATAAATTTACCTCATGCAGGCCAATAGAGAATGAGGGCAATAATTTGATCTTTGGAAAACTGGAAATCGCATGTGCTTAATTCTTCTGCTCAGCCTTGGCTATGTATTTGGATAAGGAAGTATACTACAATGTCATTTCAATTTCCTGTCCAAATAATGTTTTGGCAAAGTACTCAGAATGCAAGTTTTCACAAGAGTTTCTAAAATTGTGTGCTTTTTTTCCTAAAAATTAAAAGACTGTATTAACAAATTTTCACAGCTTTTAAAGATGGCTGGTATGTTTTATTAGCATTTACTCTCTTATACTGCACTGAATTTCACTTTCTGAAAAAAAATCAATAAAATAATTAAAACATGGATTTATAATTTTTATTTAAATCAGAGACCACAGGGTATCACTGCTCAATATTTATAAAATAAAACTTATTGTGAAAATTTAAGTCTTTTGTAACATATATGAATGTAGATTTGAATCAATCATCATTTTTTACAAAGATCTTCCAAACGCTGTCACGATCTCACTGGCAGATCAATAAATGTCATGCATTAACTGGAGTATAAAACGTTCTAGATACCCAGCTGTCTCTGAAACTCAACAACTGAAGTTTAACTTCGACATATGCCTACATCTGCAGCGTAGTACCTCACATTACTTTACGACACCACAGGACAGCTTGGACAGCTTCGAATAACCCAACTTTGACAGCGCTCTCATTTCCATCCTGCTGATACATGTTGACCCAAGTTACAGATGAAACCTCAGATATAAAACAATGGACTTTGTGACTTTCAATGTTAGTTATTAGAAAATCACAGTTTACCTTTTCTTACCTTAAAGTATAACTTAAAAACAGTGAAAAGGACAGATCTAATTGAAACGTTTATCAATTTTGACAAATGTATACACACCAATGCAACCCAAACCCCTATCAAAACATAAAATATAGCCATCATGCCAGAGAGTTCCCAATCTACAGCCCCATTCCTCTCCACACTCTACCACTGCCAGAAGCAGCCACTGCTCTGCTCTCTATCACCACAGATGAACTTTGCCTGTTTTAAAACTGCATGTGAAGTATGTAATCTTTTGTGTCTGGCTTCATTCACTGAGCATGGTTTTGTTTGAGACCTAGCCATGTTTTCCCATGTCTCACTAGTTTGTTTATTTTTACTGCTGAGAAGTACTCAAGTGTATGAATGTGCACAGTTTATTTATCCCTTCTCTTGCTGATGGAACACGGGTTGTTTTCAGTTTGGGGCCATTATAAATGATGTTACACATGCACTTGTAAAAAGCATTTCGTGGACATATGTTTTCACTTCCCCTTGACAAATACCTAGATGTTGAATTGATTGATAAGGAAGATGCTTATTTAACATTTGCATGACTTTCAAAACATTTCCCAAAGTTTGCATCATTTACATGTCCAGCAAGAACATATGAGACTTTTTTTTTTGGTCAATATCCCTCCCCCTATTTGCTCTTGTAAATCTTTTTCATTTTAAACATTCTAGTGAAGGTGTACCATATCTAATTATGATATTAGTTTTCATTTCCTGATGACTAAGGATATTGAGCAAATTTCCACATATTATTGGCCACACATGTATCTTCTGTAGTAATATGATTATTCAAATCTCTTGATTACTTTTTTTAATCCTCAACTGAGATGTTTTTCTTTCACTGATTTATTTTTTAATTTTTTTAAAGACTTTATTTATTTATTTTTAGAGAGAGGGGAAGGGAGTGAGAAAAAGAGGTAGAGAAACATCACTCTGTGGTTGTCTCTCGCATGCCCCCTACTGGAGACCTGGCCCAAAACCTAGGCATGTGCCCTGATTGGGAATCGAACTGGAAACCCTTTGGTTCACAGGCTGGCACTCCATCCACTGAGCCACACCAGCCAGGGCTCTTTCACTGATTTTAGAGAGAGAGGAAGAGGAAGAGAGAAAAACATTGATGTGAGAGAAACATCGATTGGGTGCCTCCCACATGCATCCAGACTGGGGCTGAAACCCACAACCAAGGCATGTGCCCTGACCAGGAATCAAATCCTCAAACTTCTGGTGTACGGGACAATGCTCCAACTAACTGAGCCACCCGACCAGGGCTTGATTACTTTTAAATGACTTGTTTGTCTTATTTTTTTATTCATTTTAAGACTATTTTTAGAGCATTTTTTTGCATATGAATGAATATCAGTTGACCTAGCACATATGTTAAAGAGTCTATCTTTTCTCCATTGTTTTGCCTTTGCAGTTTTGTCGATGGTAAGTTGACTACTGTATATTTACATGGGTCTGTTCCTGGGCTCTCTATTCTGTTCCATTGTTCTGTTCATTGCCCCCTCTTTTTGTTTCAATACCACAATGGTTGATTACTGTAGGTTTATAGTAAGTCTTGAAGTTGGGTAGCATCAGTACTCCAACTTCGTTCTGGAAGATAGTGTTAGGTATATGGTCTCTTTTGCCTTTCCATATAAACTTTAGAATCAGTTTGTTGATATCCATATAACAATTTATTTAGATTTTGACGGACATTGCATTGAGTCTATATAGATCAAGTTGAGAAGAACTGACATCTTGTGGGAAGAATGGTAATGAGTCATTATATGCAGAAACATTGAATATCTTCATATTTATTCAGTTCTTTGATTGCATGCATCATAGCTCTGTAGTTTTTCTCATATAGATCCTGTCCATATTTGTTAACTTTATACCTAAGTATTTCATTTTGGGGAGTGATAATGTAAATGGTCTGGTGTTTTTAAGTTCATTCTGTTGTCAGCGGAAATGGGGTTCTTTCACAGAGTTACAAGGAAAGCATTCTGAGAGACCCATGTATGGGGTGATGTCTAGTTGCCCCCAAGTTCCTGATGTCTCATCTCCATCTGTCCTGCTGTGAAAGAAGTTCAGCTTTGTCTTCCTCAGGCACAGAAACAGGGCCAGTGTCCAGACATTTTGCATCATTGGTTCAGTCCATGTCTCTGTCCCCATCCAGCTAGCTCAGTCTGTGTTCCCAGGCCCACACAGTCTGCTATGGGCCCCAGGTGGCTGCTGGGCCTGCATGGTTGCTATGGAGAGAGAATGCACAAACAAATGGGGCAAGCATGTACTACCGAGCATGTGCTCGTGCATGTGTGTGTGTGTGTGTGTGTGTGTGTGTGTGTGTGAGAGAGAGAGAGAGAGAGAGAGAGAGAGAGCGCACTTTGTTAAGCTTGGGTTATACTATCTTGGACTTGGAAAGTATCTAGCACCCTTTCAAACTAACCAATCAACCTCCCAATCTTTCACAGGCTTCAGATGGTTCCCTCTCCTAGGCAATCCATTTCCTAAATTTTTCAGGGTTCTTTGTCCCTATGCAGTCTGATCCTTTCCCAAGCTAGACAGACAGGCCTTTCAGGTAGCCATCATGACTCCTATTGCGCATGCCTCATAGAAGAACGACCTTGTCTTTAGCCATTTTAGTTTCTACTGGGCGCACACTTGGCAGAGAAATTTCCCCTTTGTTGTTCTATCCCTCCCCCCAGTAGTCTCTGGGGAATGGACCAGAGGTTCCCTGGGGATTATGGGAAGCTGTAGCTTCCTAGTGACAAAGACCCAATACTGGATTCAGCTTCCCAACTTATTAGGCTTCTTAATGTCTGATTCCCTTTTGCTCCTTTACTTTATTAATATCTAGCCACCTATGCTAACAATTCTACTTTGTCATCATTAATATATAGAAAAACAATAGACTTTTGTATATTAACCTTGAATACTGCTATAATCACTTATTAGTTCTAGGAGTTTGGGGGGGTTGATTCTTTTGGAATTTCTACATAGATGATCATTTAGTCTGTGAAAAAAAGTTTTATGTCTTCCTTCCCAATTTATATAATGTTTATTTCCTTTTCTCGAGATTTTACAGTTGCTAAATCTTCCAGCATGATATTGAAAAGGCGTGGTAAGAGAGGACATCCTTGCTTTGTACTTGATCTTAGTGGAAAGGCTTCTAGTCTTTCACCATTAAGTATGATGTTAGCTGTAGATTTTTGGTAGATAATACTTATCAAGTTGAGAAAGTTCCCCTCTATTCCTAGTTCACTCACAGTTTTTATCATGAAAGGGTGATGGATTTTGTAAAGGTTTTTTTTTTCTGTGTCTAATGATATGATCACGTGATTTTTCTTTTTAGTCTGTTGATGTGATGGATTACAGTGTAACCGATTTGCAAATGTTGAATCAGACTTTCATACATACCAGGGATAAATCCCACTTGGTTGTGCTGTGGAATTCTTTTTATACTTTTTTAGATTCAATTTGCTAATAATTCATTGAGAATTTTTGTATCTATATCCATGAGAGAGAGAGTGGTGTGTAGTTTTCTTATCTTCATCTGCCTTGATGTTGGGATAACACTGGCCTTATAGAATGAGTTAAGAAGTATTCCCCCTGCTTCTATCTTCTGAAAGATGTTATTATAGGGAATTGCTATAATTTCTTCCTTAAATGTCATAGAATTCAAAAGTGAACCTATTTGGGCCTGGTGCTTTTGGTTTTAGAAGGTTATTAATTATTGATTGAAATTCTTTAATAGGTATAGGCCCATTCTAATCATTTATTTCTTCTTGTGTAAACTTTGGCATATTGAGTCTTTCCGTGAATTGGTCCACTTCATCTAGGTTATCAAATTTGTGGTCTTATAAATTGTTCATAATTCCTTTCTAATCCTTTTCACTTTTATGGGATCTGTAGTGATGCCCTGCTTTTATTTCTGGTATTAGTAATTCATGTTCTCTCCATTTTTTTCTTAGTTAGCCTGGCTAAACGTTTAATGATTTTATTAATCTTTTCAAAGAACAACCTCTGCTCAGATTCGTTGATTTTCTCTATTATTTTCCTGTTTTCAATTTCATTGATTTCTACTCTAATTCTTATTATTTCTTTTCATCTGCTTACCATGAATTTAATTTGTTCTTCTTTTTCTAGTTTTCTGAGGTGGAGAGTCAAATTATTAATTTGAGATTGTTTTGCTTTTCTAATACACGTATTCAGTGCTCTAAATTTTCTTCTAAGCACTACTTTTGTTGCATCTCACAAATTTTCATTAGTTGTATCATTTTCACTTAGTTCAAAATATTTTTAAGACTTCTCTTTAGATTTCTTTTATGCCCCATGTGTTATTTTGAAGTGTGCTGTTTAATCCCCACATATTTGGACATTTTTCAGTTAAATTTCTGTTACTGATTTCTGGTTCAATTCCACTTTTGATAGGTTCACTTTTTATTGATAAAGTTGGATTAATATACAGTGTCTGCGAGCAGACACTGTATAATTTGTATTTTTTAAGTTTTAAAATACGTTTCCATGGCCCGGAATATGTCTACCTTGTTGAATGTTCCATATGTGCTTAAAAAATGTATATTCTGCTCTTGCTGGATGAAATAGTCGATATCCACTTGGCTGATACTGTTCTTAAGTTCAGTGATGCCCTTACTGATTTTCTGCTTACTGCATCTGTCCATTTTGAAGAAAGGGGTATTGAAGTCTCCAACTATGACAGTAGATTCAACTATTTCTCCTTGTAGTTCTATCATTTTTTGCCTTTTGTGGTATGATGTCTGTTAAGTATATACACATTAAGAATTATTATGTCTTCCTAGAAAATTGACTCTTTTATCATTATGTAATGCTCTTCTTTATTCTGATAACTTCCCTTACTTTGAAGGCTGCTCTTTCTGATATAATATAGCTACTCCTGTTTTCTTTTGATTGTGTTAATATGATGTATTTTTCTCCATTCATTTGCTTTTAATCTACATCTGCCTTTATATTTAAAATGAAATTCTTCTTTTAATATTTATTTATTTTTTATTTTTAGGCAGAGGGGAAGGGAGGGAGAAAGGGAAGGAGAGAGACATCAATGTGTGGTTGCCTCTTGCACGCCCTCTACTGGAGACCTGGCTGGCAACCCAGGCATGTGCCCTGACTGGGAACTGAACCAGCGACCCTTTAGTTCACAAGTTGGACCTCAATCTGCTGAGCCATACCAGACGGGGTTAAAATGAGATTCTTATAGGTAACACATAGTTGGATCATGTTTTTTTGTACACTCTGAGATATTCTGTCTTTTAATTGGTGAATTTAGACCACTGACATTCAAAGTGATTATTGATAAAGTTGGATTAATATAAATCCTATTTCTTATCCTTGTTCTTTGTCCATGTTTTTGTCTTCTACTCTTTTTCTACCTTTCTCGGTTTTAATTGAGCATTTTATATGATTACATTTTCTCTGTGCCTTTCTTGGTTTTAATTGAGCATTTTATATGATTATATTTTCTCTATTTTCTTAGCATATTAGTTATACTACTATTTTTACTTTTCAGAAACTTTAATTGAATAGAAAATGTAGTGCATTAAAGAACAGTAAAGATTGAACTAACTTATATTTATGTCTAGAAAAGAGTGCATATCTCCTCTCTGGCACTAGCATCATCCAGTCTTTAAGTGCCCTGAGTCTGTTTTCTTGTTGTTGATTTACTTAGATTCAGTTCACCACAGGCTCAAATGATTTGGTGGCAGGAACAAATCTTTCCTTTATCACAGCCCAGAGTCTGAGTACCTGAAGAATTTGCCTCAGGTTTTTGCCCTTTTCTCAGCTGTTAGCAGGAGCTATGCACCTACATCTCAGGAGGGGTTTCTCTTCTGCCTCTATCCCCAGCAGTAGGTAGTTACTATCTGGTCTCAGTGTAAGGCTTAGAGTGCCTGTTGAACTTCTTTAAATTCTTCCTTTGACTTCAACAAGCCTGCTGTCCCTTCAGAAAGGATTTCTTTCATTTTTCTTGCTCTGACCTCTGTCTTTTTTAGGAATACTTGGTGAAGGCCCTTGGAGGTGTGGGTAAAGTCTATTTTTTCTCCAAGGCTCCTGGGTATTCTAAATAATCATATTTTCCCATACTCATCCTTTGCAAATTCACAGCAAGGTCAACAAGCAGAGTCCTCCCCTCCCATTGCTCTGCCAAGGATGGATGGAGCCATGTGTCTCTTCTTTCCTAGGAAGGATTCATTGGTTTCTGAATTTCAGTTCACTAGTTTTCTTTACAACATCATATTTGTTTAAAATATTTTTATTGAATTTATTGGGGTGATATTAGTTAATAAAATTATTTAGCTTTCAAGTGTACAATTCTATAATACATCATCTGCATATTGTACTGTGTGTTCACCACCAAAAGTCAAGTCTCCTTCTATAACCATTCACCCCTCCATTGCCCACCTCCACTCCCCCACCCCAATTTCCACTCTGGTAATCTCCATACTGTTATCTGTGTCTATGAGGGTTTTTTTTTTTCTTAATCCCTTTACCTTTGTCACCCGCACCCCAACCTCTCTCTCCTCTGACAGCTGTCAGTCTGTTCCCTGTATCTATGAGTCTGTTTCTATTTTGTCTGTTTATTTGATTCATTAGAGTCCACATATAAGTGAAATCATATATTTGTCTTTTCCGACTGGCTTATTTCACTTAGCATAATACTCTCCAGGTCTATCCATGCTGTTATAAAAGGTAAGACTTCCTTCTTTTTTTATGGCCAAGGAGTATTCCATTGTGTAAATGTACCACAGCTTTTTTATTCACTCATTTAGTGATGGGCACTTGGGTTGCTTCCAAGTCTTGGCTATTGTAAATAATGTTTCAATAAACATAGGGGTGCATATATTCTTCTGAACTACTTACAACCTTATAACTCTAGTGGGGTTTTTTAAAATGTGATTTTGAAGATTATCCAGCTTGTGTTCACTTTTAAGATGGATATGATGCTATGTAGAGGTGTTCTGCATCTTAAGTAGAAGTGGGAGTAGTCTTACATTTTATTTTTAAATAAAATATATGCTCAACTTAAGCATTAATAATTTATTATGTTTATGATATAAAATTTGAAAAGAAGCTTATATTTGTCTTTTATGTTATATATATTTATAAATAGCTAGTAAATATGTCATACTCTCAATTAAATAAGTTTTTCTTATTTGATCTCCTGAATATTTGACCTTGGCAGGAAGATGTTACAACCTTTTCTCTCTGAATTCCATTATAAAAATAATGGAGAAGCTTCATTTTCAAATAAAAATTACATTATAGTATTGACTATGATTTTGAAATTCTGTTACCTATATCCTCTCTCTACCTTAAGATTCTCATGTGACTCACTAATTGAAAATGAGGATTCCAATGTGCTTTTAATGTAATCCCTATCAAAATCCCAATGGCGTTATTTAAATAAACAGAACAAAAAATCATCAGATTTGTATGGAACCACAAAAGACCCCAAATAGCCAAAACGACCCTGAGAAAAAAGAACAAAGCCAGAGGTAACACAATCCCTGATTTCAAATTATATTACAAAGTGACAATAATCAAAACAGCATGGTATAGGCAGAAAAACAGACACAGACCAATGGAACAAAATTGATAGCCCATAAACATATCTATATAGGTGGGTAAATAATTTAGACAAAGAAGCCAAAAATGTACAATAGAGGGAGCCTCTTCAATAAATGGTGCTGGAAAAATTGGAAAGTCACATACAAAAGAATAAAACAAGACTGTTATTTGTCACCACACAAAAATTAACTCATATGGACTATAGGCCTAAATATAAGACCTGAAATAATAAAATCCATAGAAGAAAACATTGGTACTAAACTAGGGACCTTGGCCTCTGAGGGGATTTTATGAATTTGACCTCAAAGGCAAGGGAAGTAAAAGCAAAACTAAATGAATAGGACTATATGAAGCTAAAAAGTTTCTGCAGATCAAAATAAATGTTCAACAAAATAATAAGTCAAGCAACCAAATGGGAGAAGGTATTTGCAAACAATTCCTCTGAAAATGGGTTAGTATCCAAAGTATTAAAGAACTGATACAACTCTACAATGACAACAACAACAACCAGACAACCCAATTAAAAAATAGGCAGAAGACCTGAACAGCCACTTCTTCCAAGAGACATGCAAGTGGCCAACAGATATATGAACAGATGCTCAACTTTACTAGCTATTAGGGAAACGCAAATTGAAACCACAATGAGATACCACTTCACATCTGTTAGAATGGCTATTATATAAAACAAGAAATAACAAGTGTTGGGGAGGTTGTACAGAAAAAGAAACCATCATACATTGCTGGTGGGAATGTAAGCTGGTAGAACCACTATGGAAAACAGTATGAAGGTACCTCAGAAAATTAAGAATAGGGCTACCATATGACCCAGCAAGCCCTCTTCTGGGTATGAAACACTTATTCATAAAGATAGACATATGAACTGCTGCATTTATTGCAGTATTATTGGTGATGAAAACAATGTAAGTGTCCTTTGGTAGATGATGGAATCAAGAAGATGTGGTACATATATACAGTGGAATACCACTCAGCCATCAGAAGAGATGAAATACTGCCATTTGCAACAACATGAATGGATCTTGAGAATATCGTGCTAAGCAAAGTAAGTCAGATGGAAAAAGTCAAGAATCATATGATTTCACTCATATGTGGATATAAAACAAAAAGCAACAAACAAAAAAACCTCACAGACACAGACAACAGTATGGTGGTTACCAGAGGAAAAGAGGGCTGGGGTGGGTAGAAGACGGTAAAGGGGGTCAATATATGGTGACAGAAGGAGACTTTGGGTGGTGAACACATAATGCAATGTACAGATGATGCATTATAGAATTTTACACTTGAAACCAATATAAGCTTATTAACTAATGTCACCACAATAAATTTAATAACCTTTTAAAAAAATGTTAAAAAAGATATGTAAGCTCTAAGAAATACAAAGACAATAAAAAGTGTCAAACCATTATAAAAACCCCTGTCCTTGAAAATTTGTGAGACACATAATATATCTCCTTACTTATTGTCAGGGTTTTTTTGTTACATAAAACCAGAATCTTTAGTTTGTTTAACCTCCAATATCAAAATTTTTCAACTTACGTTGAAAGTAAGTTCAATAGCCTCAACAGTTCTCAACATCCTGAAGACAGAGGCATTTCTAGATGAGGAATTGTGGGGTCAGCCCCATGAATGTAGGGTTTCAGCATGGCCTTATCCTCATGGGGACATTATAGAGTTTGAGGGCTTCTGCACCTCATTAGAATGCTAAGTTTTAAAAAAGATTTGACTGTCTATTAAAAAGGTTAGCTTCATTACTTATTGAAATCATTCAAAAATACATTATCAGAGGAAAATACGGCTCTGGAGACAGTTTCAAACTTTGAATTTCAAAACTGAGCAATGAAAATCATCCTAGTTAAGTACTTGACATGAGGACCCTTCATTAGATTTAGTGATTTAATTTTTAAAAATTAGTCACATTTCTTTATAGCCACAATTCAGCTACTTCAGTGGTATCTGTCAGTGAAAACAGCTTAGTGTTTTCAAATAATATAATGCCATCAGGTCTTCTATTGCTTTATTAGCGTTTCATCAGTATGCCATTAAAAGGAAAATTAAATAAAAGAGAAGGTAGAGCAGTGAGTTATTTATGGGATGTAGTTATATGCAATCTGTTACTTTACAATCACCTTTTAACAGGAAGTCATTATCCAAATTAGAAAATTCATTTTGAAGTCTAAAATATAATCAGAATCCATGTCAACACACTTGTCCAAGATTCAGTTTAAACTGAAACAAATAACAAACAGAACATAATCTTGAGAAATTGTAATCCCTTAATTTTTTAAGAAGTTTTCCAGTTGACATATTTCACTGTATTAGGTTAGAATTTTTACATATAACTATAGTTTCAAATACTATCTTGTCATATTTAAGTTTTTATATTTATAATTTAACTCATCTAATTTTTAAAATAATTTCTTTAAAAATTATTTTATTGTTGTTCAATTACATTTGTCTCCATTTCACCCCCATTTTTCCCCAATTGCTCTCCCCTATCATGCTCACCCCAACCCTCCCACATTCAATCCTCCCCCTGCCCCATTGTCCTTGTCCATGGGTCCTTGATACATGTTCCTTGACTTGACCCTTCCCCTTTTTTCGCCGTTATCCCCCTTCCCCCTCCCCTCTGGTCACTGTCAGTTTGTTCTGTATCTCCATGTCTCTGGTTCTATTTTCATTGTTTGTTATGTTGATTAAGTTCTACTTATAGGTAAGATCATATGGTATTTGTCTTTCACCTCCTGGTTTATTTCACTTAGCATAATACTCTCTAGTTCCATCCATGCTGTCACAAAGGGTAGGAGCTACTTTTTTCTTTCTGCTGTGTAGTATTCCATTATGTGAACATACCACCATTTTTGATCCACTCATTTACTGATGGGCACTTAGGCTGTTTCCAGCACTTGGCTATTGTAAATTGTGCTGCTATGAACATTGGGGGCATAGGTTCTTTTGAATTGGTGATTCAGGATTCTTAGGATATAATCCCAGCAGTGGGATCACCAGGTCAAAATTGGGCTATCCTCATCCTGAGAATTTATTTTGAAATGTTGTAAACACATATACATTTAGCCACATTGTTTTTACCTCTAATAATCTACTTGATGAATGTGATCATCAGTAGCAATTCACAAATTCATTTCTATAGACTAGTCATGAACTATTTCATATTAAGCAGACTATATATCAAGTACACTGAGTTAAAAGATAAAAACCAAGACGTTCATTTCTGCTGTTAAGAGGTATTCTCAGATGTAACTTTGACTAGAAAGAACTTTATTCATATTTCATGTATGCTCATAGCAAATAGTACTAAAATAAACAAATTATATGCACATATAGCTAATTACATACACCTAATTTATAAATGCATGTATAATTATTGATGGACTCATAAAGAAACATTTCTCTACTGTGCAGAGAATGAATCAGTTCTTAAGAACTAAGACAACTAAGGTATAGTGAGCTACAAGTACTTGGTTTATTCGGAGGAAAGGCTGCAATAGAAACATTCTGAATGTAATGTTATATAACCATTGATCTTTACTATGTTACTGAAGCACTTAATTTAAAAAATGCATCCTTTTTCCTAGCTATTTTAAGAGTTTTCTAAATAACTATGTCAGAACCAAAAAAAACGTGTATCTTGAGTACAGGTGGTGAGAAAATTGTCTTGACTCTCTCAACCGTACACTGTCCAGGACTTGCAGGCCCAGTTCACATTACAAAACACATACCTTTATGAAGTTAGATTCAAAACGCTTTTCAAAATTAATATAACTGAGATGGTACATGTTCAAAAACAGAAAGCTTAATATTCCAATTTCAGTGGCATCCACAGTCCTAACCATGTCCTCCCTTTAACTTCAAAATTAATTGCTTTCTGAATAATATCATAACTTTTAAAATGAAAATGTATGATATTCACATATTTAGACACAGGAGGCACATTCATCCTATGTACCTCCACCAATACCCATATAAATGAGATATATTTTGAGATATATGCCTTTTACACCAGATTGTAATTGGCATTTTATTTGTATAATGCCCTGCCCCCAAATGGACTGCAAGTTCTAGAGACAGGGATCATAATTCTTTCAATCACTATTGATCACTCTTGTAGCCACAGTGCTGTTGTATAACTATGATCAATATATTTTTGTTGAACTTTTTTTCATTCATTAAAGAAATACTTATTAAATGGTTTCTAGGGGCACTGTGATGGCAATAAAGATTCTCGACATGCCCATAACTAAGAAGCTCATAGTTTAATAGGAGAAATTAAAAAAATACAATGTGACAAGGGCAACAACAGAAAGTACATCATTTATAAAAGTATCAAAGGAGGAGGACTTCTCTCTGTTTCAGTCTATAAAAGGTTCCTGAAGGAGATGACATCTGAGCTGGATTTTCAAAGACAAATGGGGCTTTTGCCAGACGGATCATGGGGGGAGATATGACAAAACTATAAATAAATGGTATACTATCCGAAAAGGCACATTAGACATGTTGATAAAAATCGATACAACCCATATCCCTATAACAAAAAATAAATCCGTTCTCTGAGTGAATGGCAGTTCGCACTCCGAAAACCCCATCAACATGTCCTTGATATTTCTGCTGTTTGATCCTAGTCTTTTATAATATCATCTTTATTAGAGGTCCATTCTAATTTAATCAGAATATTCCACTCAGCAGCATGAGGTACAAAATTAAGTCACATTTCTTTTAATCAAATTAAATTCTTGAGGCTCTTTCCCATCTTTTCATAATCCTCTCATTACTGATTGCTCTAAGACCCCCAGGGATAATTTCTTAATCCAAAGGGCCTGCCTTCCTACCACAGTACTGCCCAGGAGGAGAATGCCAGGAAGCGCGCTCTGCCAGAGGGAGGGCCTCACCGCTGCCTGCCCCACTGTGAGCGCTTACGCCAGTCTGTGATGCAGCCAGGCCCACAGCAGTGCAGACCAGGAAGGCAAGGTGTTTCATGGGGACAGTGCACTGTGACTGGGGTACACACTGAGACGAGTGCTTGGTGAGCCAGCATCCAGGTACAATTCCTGCCTCTCTGCCTGGTCCTGGATGAAGGTAGAAACAAGGCAGTTTCAGGCTTAGATTTCATGGTTCCCTGCCAGCTTCTACTTGGGTTCCTGGCACGAAAGTTACTTAATAACAGACGTCTTTCTACTTATACACACATACATGCACTGCCTATTTTGTTTTTTCCTAACAAGCCAAGTCTAGAGGGGGTTCTTATTTCAGTCATGTGCTATGCCATGAACTACCTTTTTGCATAGTTCCTGGGAATGCTGGATGCCCTACCTCTTCCAAGCACATCACTGATCACCATTTCCTACACATAGGGGAATGATATTTCTATCCGTGAAACTCCTGACTCCAACTACAATCCATCCTACACAATTACAATGCTTCCCAATTAAACTTCTTAAGGCATAACTTCTATTGTGTCAGTCAAACTTTTTTGTGGGTTCTTTACCGTATATCATACTGTGTCCTCACTACTTAGCCTAGCGTTCAGGGGTTTTCATGTATTCCCACTCATAGCACACCACCTCATGGAATCATAGATACAGCTATTCTTTCAGTTACAAGGAATTCGGTATCATCTACTTCTAACTAAACCATTTCCTTCACTGGTGAGGAAGCAGATGTGGAACTGAAAAATTCCGCAACCGACTTTGCATGTTCACCGCTGTGTATTCAGGGCTCAGAGGAATGCCTGCACTACACAAAGTGCTCGTTGAGTATTTGTTCAATGAATTAAAGTTTGAATCCATTAGTTTTTCAGTTTGCCTTCAGAGTATACATCAAAGTGTATAGAACCTGACTCCCTTACAACATTCACAGTGAATACTGAAACAAATCAAAGTAAAAATTATACATGCTTCTACACTTACCCACCTAGTATCAAAGTTCATAAATTCAGAGCAGCTGTAATTACCATATCACCTCTATTTCAACATAATAATAAATATTTATTGAATACTTCAGCATGTGTCTACTACTACTTCAAGCATTGGTCTGCTACATGATTAATTTCATCTTCAGAACAATCCCCTACTATAGATGTTATTATTACAACTATTTTACAAAGGAGAAAACTGATGCTCAAAGAAATTAAATAACAAGCACACTGAGAAAAGAATGTAAGAAACTTGGCTATATCTCATGTAGGAGAAGAGAGTGTCACAGGTAATTCCAAGTAGTCTGGCCTAAATATCTGATTGGATGGACATGCCAATATGAAGATGGCGAACGATGGATGAACACTTGGATTTGGGGGTCTGCCTGGGTACTTGAAGTGTTTGTTTTGGATTATTTCATGTTAGAGGGAGCTCTAAGACTTCCAAGGAGAGATATTAGGATGGTTAAGTGGCTTAGAGGTCCGAAAAGAAGTGTTGAGTAGGGATATAAATCTGGGAGGCATTGATTTATAATCTATGTAGTGTACAAGTATGGTGTGTGTGTGTGTGTACCCACATGCTGATACACACATGCATATATACACTCAGGTATTAATTTACAGAACTATGTCATGTAGAATTATAATTTAGCCTAGCTTCTGAATTCAGAACATACCATCTTTTGATACTAAAGCTTAGGGACCTGTATTAGTTAGGCTTCAGTTTAGCTGCTTGTAACAGAGACCAGATTACAAATATTTCTTAGGTAACAAGTCTGGAGGCAGGTATTTTTAGGGATGGTGCAGTTGTCAAGGAACCCATTAAACGTTTCTTAGAGCTTCCTGCTCTCCCATCCTAATGGTGGCATTTGCATTCACTGGGCTGTGCTGGATTTTAGGCAGAAAGAAGGAGGAATTGAAAAGAGGAAAGGTAGTGTCCTTTTTTGTTTTCGTCCGCAGGACTATCTCTCATGGTTATCCCTATGGGGAAAAAAAGGTGGCTGGGAAGTCAAGTTTTTGAGTACATTGTAACTTCAAATAAAACTGAGATTCTTTTGTTAAAAAAGATGGGGAGGGTGAATATCAGACAGACAATTGGCATACCTGTCAGACTATCATAGCTTTTTAGCTCTTTAATGGAATTTGAAACTGCCTAGCACAAACCCCTTCATTTTCCAGACTGAAAAACTGCGATGATTTGTTCCAGGTTATAATGCAAACAGGCAGAGTTGGTAGTGAGGTTGTTAAGAACCGAACCTGGGTGTTCTGGCTCCTTGTCCAATGACACTTCCATCACACGGCACTGCAGTGCCAGCCACTTAAAAGTTTGCCATACCGGTCTAACGAGCTTATCACACAGTCTTCCGTGTCCCACTCAACTCTCACCGTTCTCTGCGTAAATCGCCATTATCATACTTAACTACACTCGAATATAACTATTTGTTTGTGTGTTTATTTGTCCTCTAAATTGGAAATACCCCCTGAAGCAGGCACTGTGGCTTATTCATCTTTATCTCTCTCCCCCTTCTGCCCAGGGTCTAGGAAAACACTCAGCATATTGTAGATAGTTAATAGGTTCTTGTGAAATGAATTAACCTCACACAGAAGAATATAACCTCAGGATAACATTTTAGTGGGCTTTGATGAAAAGATATAAAGCATTCTTATAATGTTGAATCTTATCCTGATAGCCCCTGAGCCATTGGTTAATATCATTATTACAAGATTATAATCATAGATTTTAGGGCGGCTAAAAATAATGTAATTCAGTCCCTATGTTCATATAGTCTCTCGTTTTATCAGAGTCAACTAAGAACCAGGCACTGGTCCATACACATTACATTGCCCAAGTTTACTTGATCAGTAGGTGGGTGGAAGAAAATAAAGACAGAGTGCTTCTTGGGGCATTTAGTGTTGTTTTTCAACACATCACGTTGAGAAAAATTTAATGTAATGATATATTTCACTTTTATATTTTATATGCTCCAAGTCTAAAATGTTCTCTGCTCTTTCAGAATACTGACTTCTTGACATATTGCTAAATGAAGAAGCAAAGGTTTTCACATGTATGTACTATAAATGGACAATAGCAAAAACGAGGCAAAATTTATTATCAAGATTAAACTTGAGTTTTTCCACTTCTGGGGATTGATACTCATAGTACATCTTTAGCACCCCTCCAGGGCAGCTTAGATATTCTACTTTCTATTTGTAACTGGGAAAATAGAGGTTAAGATAAAGGCCAGAGCAACTGTCAGAAACCATTAGCTTTGCTATTCTATAAACATATCCATTTGCTTAAATTACACTGGCTCTTAGCATCCACTTTTGCTATACGCAACACGGCCAACACTATTTTCTCAGCACTTTACTCATTTGAAAATGAGAACATGCATTTTATATGATTAAATAAATTAGAGCAGACTAGGATATGACACATAGTTCTTGTCCCTGAGACCTAAATAAAATCAGGGAAACCTATTAAGAGCTAGAGAGTGGGCATAAAGACAATCAGGTACAGAACTAAACATCAGCTCATATATATTTCATAGGTATCTCATATATCAAATATTCATATATTATAGCAATCTTTATATTCTTGTTGTATGTAAGTTATGTGAGCTCTCTCCCCTGGGACATAAATTTCACATAATATAAAGTTGTTGAACAAAAGTGATTTATATTTCTTCTTCAATTCAGTGCAACTTACACAGAAGGATAGAAAAATTTGGATGTTGTTTGAACAATGAGAGAGAGCTGTGTAAGTCAAACAGGATTGGATGGAGTTTGCTCGTCAGGGTTATGACCCCTAGCATATCCAAAGGGTTAGAGCCTAGGGATTCTGTTTACAAAATATATTCTATTCTCATACTTAACCCAATTCAGTCCTTTCTAAAACCTCATAGTGGGGGGGGGGAGTGGAGAAGGCAAGTTTTCTCATTTCTAGGTAAGAAAAATGAAGCTCAGTGAAGTTCTACAGCCTTCCCAAATTCCAACAATTACTAAGTCCCAGGACTGAAAGTCAGTGCTCTAGATACTTGCCTCTAACCTCTGGGCTTCTTTTACTTCCCGATCTTTTCCTGTTAGAAGTGGGTTATGGCCGGCTGGCCCAATGCACATTGTAAGAGTCAAGCTGATGTGTTACAGATTTGTTAAAAAAAATTTAATCTAGTTTAGTTACTAAATAAATATATTCAAGACAGGTAATCATTTGAAACCTCAATCATTTGATAAATGTATAAAATACCTGAACAGTAATTAGATCTGCCACATAATTGCCTTGTGGTACATTTAATGATTATTATGTGTTTTAATTCATAATTGTCTAATATCTACCTCCCTATTGCTATGGGACAAAGAGACTTTTTTTGTGATATCGGTGCCCTGCAATCCTGTCTTTATATTGCTCTGTGAAAAGCTGATTAGGAGTAAAACCCATTAAGGTCTATATTAAAGGAACTGTGAGAAAATAATGAATCAAAAAACCAACACAGGAAGTGAAATGGAAAAATAAATCATTTACCACGTGTTCATTATTTTTAAAATGTTTGCATTTCCTTTAAAGGGAAGTTTTAGGAGTCAGTTAAAAACATATCGAGATAGGTTTATTGTGTATAATTCAGATTTTATTCCATGCAACACTGCTTTCTTGTAACCAAACTGCCCTGCAAATAACAATATTATATATACCACTACTACCTTTATGTTTGTATTTGTTTAGTGTTTATAGCTGAAAAGAGAATTTTCATGTATTTTATAGTTTTTGCTTTCTCTATATTAGTTTATGCATCCACTTCTATCTACATATTAACCATATTTCTCTGATCTCCTCATTTTTTTCTAAAATGATAGCTCAGGAGTTGTTCTTCTATCATAGTATCAGGGTACATGTGGTTGTTCAGTTTTGAGAATATACAGTATAATATTTTCAGGTTAACAATAAGATAAATGTCCTGAACATGATGCAATAAGTTAAATGACAAAATACGTCATAAATCATCCACAGGCCCTTCATTTTCTTGGATCAGAGACACTTGAGAATTCCAGAAATGTCACGTTGTCATCATCCTTTGATATTCAAAGGTGATTCTTGTTACCTGTATCCTCATCTCTCTCTGAGCTTCTACCTGAAACATGCTTGAAACTCTTGGTCAGTCCCTTCCTCACATGACAGGACTGGTTACTGCTAACGACTGTCATTGAAGGATGTGGATTTTATGTGCCTTGATTTCCCATTCCAAAGTTTTGCTTAATTGTTTGAACTCTATATGCAAGGTTAGCTGGTTATTCTTCTCCCACACTATATACAGCTCAGTTCATCTGCTTGAAATGATGAATCCCATAATGTTTGTTTCACCCATCCACATTGGTTAGCATTTCTTATGTTCCCGTCCGACTTTGTAATGCTCTTGTGTCTAAACAAAGACCATGTACATAATGGGCCAGGGCAAGAGGGAGAACTAGATGAAGTTTGATTTTAGGTGTCCCATCCTCCTCAGGTTGCATGTTCTTTCTTCTCCCAGTATTTGTGATCCCCCTAATACTCCTCCAATCAAAATCTACTTTGAAGAAAGAATACTATAAATATTAAATTCTTTTGTAAGTTTAAGTTACCCTAACCAAGAGGTTTTAATGTTTAACATAGTAACTCTAATTCTGGAATGACAGACTATTAAAGATACTTCAGGAGAATGAAGAAGAAAAATTCTTAAGAATGTTGTGATAAAAACAGCAAAGAGCAAACGATTGTTTCCTGGAGTACAAATTTGGCTGATTCTTTATCTGGATCAGAATCTGACTTTGTGGCCCTAAGAGTAGTTTTCTGCACTTGGGTGTTCTGACAGACATTTTAGAAAGATTAAGGATGAGATCTTTGACATTTTAATTTTAATTGAAAGCCCAAAAAGCAATATTTGAGTTAAAAAGAATGATGTCAAACACAGTGCCAAAAGAAAAATGTTTCAACTCTTTTATTTCATTTAATACTTGAAAATATTGAGGAGAAGGAAATATATGTTCTTGGGAAGGAAAATACTGGGAATGGAGACATCCCTGGGAAAACAGACAATCCAACTGTGCGTACCTGGTTTGTAATGACTCGAAAGGCATCAGACTCTTTTTTCCTGTCTATCACTTTGACTAACTCCTAAAGTGAAATCTTGCCATTTTTATTGTACTGGGAACAACTATTATATACATTAATAGAATATCAGCTTTAAGATAAAAGTTGCTCAAAGATATTACTTTGATTTTCATCAATGTATACCTTGAAAATTATAAGTTAAAGTATACATTTAATGATCTTACTAATGGGCTACAGACATGCTGGGTATGTATATATCTCTTCTGTGGCAGAGTGTATTTTCCCCAGATGGCTGCACAAATATATATACTCCATCTTACATGTTTCTCTTACAATGTGATATCAACACTTTGAGCAAGAGGTGAGATCTATATTTCCCTGCTCTTGATTTCTCTGCCCCCTCTCTCTTGGGCTCCAGTCACTGTGGGAACCCAGGAAGAATGACTAATTCCATGTAGAAGGAACTGCACAGCAAAGGGGTAAAAAAGCACCAGGAACTTTTGAAAATGCTAAGTTTAGTTTTCTTAGAGAAAATAAGTCATTTTTAAAAGGAAAATTGGATATGCTATGGGCTTAGGGGAAGGAGTCAGTAAGGATTTTAGGAATATATATAGAAATATGATGGCTGTCCTGGAAGAGGTGAGAATGGGGTGGGCTGAGGGAGATGGGAGTAGAGTTGGCTGAGAACAGCAAGTGGAACACCTCATTCTCGCAAAGTAGAGGAAACTGTGGCCATAGAGGAAACGATAGGGAGTAGAGGAAGGGTGCAGATGGAAGCCTCAGGTCTTCTGTTAGATGGGAAAGGAGATTATGTGAGTGATGGGAGAATTGAAGAGGATGGGGAAGGAGAATGCTTTTGAAAGGGAATGGAAGAAACAGTAGAATGAAGACAAGTGAAGATTGTTGACAGTGTTGCCCCCACAATAAATACCTGTTGTTTATTCTGCATCTGCTAGATATTGAGAATACAATAATCAAAACAGTAGATACTAACTCTACCTTCAGGGCAGAGATTATGGTACGGAAATGGAAAGTTGTTATTCAGTGTGCCACCACAAAACAGTCTGCTGCATACACATCTATAGTGGCACAGTTTAGCAAGGGCACTGAGCCTCAATTTGTAAGAGAAATGCTTTCCACAGCACATGACATCTACATTAAAGGTAACACAAACAACAAAGCAGTAGATATTAACCAAGCAAAGAGAGAGAAAGAGGGGCGAGTAGTGGGAGGATTGCAACACGTAGTCTAGTGGGTGCCAAGACCTGAAATTATAGGAAGTCTGGCATATTTCACTGAAAACAGGACATTCCTTATTTATATGTTACAGCAAGGAGTGTGAACTAAACACCCAAGATATTAGAAAAGCACTATATAATTTTACACAGTAGAAAAATCAGCTCACATTTACATTTTGCAAAGATGTCTTAGTCAAAGCTCTCAGTGGCATTAAAGAAAAACAGAATCTTGCTTGAAGTGACTTAAGCAAAAAGGAGAAATTTATTAACTGTATGTTATAGTACATTTCAACCTTTTTCATATCCTGGCACAGATGCAAATGATAATGTTTATGCAGCACCCTGGGGAAACAGATGAGGCTGCTGTGGCAGGAGGCAATCAGCCCGGTGATTCCAGCTGCCCTACGGGCTCTGGGGGTCAACATCACAGCACACATCTTCAGCACACCGCTAGAAATCGAAGATCAATTATATGCCATGATAGACTCAGGGATAAATCATGAACCCAGAAGACTGGCTGAGCCACCTGAAGAGATGAGGCTAGGAACTCTAAAGCCATCAGAAGTCAAGTTTGCCTGTCTCTTTTTCAGGTGCAATTTGGCCATATATCTGCTCCTGTATGTATACTTCTTTTTTCTCTCTCCTTGAGCTCGATCCTTAGCTTCCTTGTGCACATGGCAGAGTATACTGCCCCATAACTCTCACGTGTGCAAATTATTCCAGTTAAAATATTTAATAAAGGTATACTCACAGTTCTTAGTCTTAACGCCAAATTACCAAGAAAAAGTATGTGACTGGCCCAGTTGTCCATCTATTTGATTTTTTTGTTGTTGGTTAGAAGTAATAAACATAGGATGGCAGGCCGGCCATGTGGTTGGAGGTGGACATTTCCAGAGAAGGGGCTGCAGAAGCTGGTCAATGCTGGGAGGTCCCTCTAGCTGCAATATGAAACATATCCAGAAGAGAAGGCAATAGGAAGTAATGGAGATGCATTAAGAGGCTGCTATAATAAGTCAAGAAGAGGTCCCAATGGCCAGGGCTAGAGTAAGAGCAGTAGTATGGAAGTACAGAGATCTGAGCCACAGTGTAAAGGCAGATTAATAAGGCTTGGGGTTTGATTGCATGTGGGTGTGCAAGAAAGGGAACCGGATTACTGGCTTGAACAACCAGGTGAAGAGGCTGGTATTTTTCACTGGCAAAGGACAAAAAACAAACAAACTAGCAAATAAACACAAGAAGTTTAAGGAATGAAAGAATTTCAGTACTGGACTCAAATTTTAAGTTTCCACGGGAAATCCAAGGGGATACATCCAATAGGCAGCTGTTAGGAGAGATTGGAACTCAGAAGAGCCAACTAAGAAAATAGATTCGAGAGTTTTTTAGATAATAACAAGTTTGGGGTGAAATTGTGCAGTTAGGGACTTTATGGTGGGAAGATAAGTGGTAGAACAGTGAAAAGACCCCTAAAAACCCCCAAATTTTGAGGGATGGTCAGAGTCAGAGAGGCCTCCAAAAGGGATGGAGAAAGAATACAAAAAAATGGGGGAAGTCAAAGAGAAGAAAAGGATTTTTTTCTACGAGTAGGATATGGCTGCTGGTGCCAAACGCTGCCAAGAAGTAAAATGAAGTAAAGAATAAAAAAGGCTCAGTCTATTTAGCAATAAAAACCTTGGCAAGAAAGTAGTTAAAATAGAGGGATGGGTACAAAGGCTGAATTAGGAAGCCTTTAAGAGTAAATGGGAGGTGAGAAAGCAGAGCATGAACAAGACTTACAAAAGTTTAGCTGGGAAAAAGCAGAGAAGTATGCTAATAACTGGAGAGGGTTAAGGGCTGAGGAAGTGTTTTATCTTGTTCTTAAATATATGATATTAATTCCATACAATGCTGTGACTGGCTGGCATCCTCAGGCTAAAGAGTGGAGCTTGAAATGGTGTCAGTGGTTTAAAAGAATGCCGAATCTTTGCTACATGTGCCTAAAAATGCAGAAAATAACATTTAACTTCAGAATTTAGAAGTGAATTTTCTAAGTCATGCCACATATATGAAGTGAACAAAGTTTTCAAGGGATTAACAGAGAGCGTGGCCTTATCACCCACACGAGAGGAAGCCCAGCACAGACAGCACCCTTGCTGAAAAGGAACAGGCTGTTTCTAAGCCCCCCAAAATGAGGCTGCTCAGAAGAAAGGCTTAACCCAAAAGAAACCTAAGACAAAACATTTATGGCTATGAAACATACAGCACACAATGCATGAAAATATTTTAAAAGAAAATAAAAAGTGATATAAGGTTGTAGCTAAAGGAGAACATAAAATCAAGGAAAGATGTGTGTGAGTGGTTGTGTGCTTGCACGCATGTGTGTTTTGTCCTGTTTTATAGAACGGGAGACCTGAGTCCTTAGCATCGTATTCAGCACACAGTAGATACCCAATACATACAAATAAGAGAAGAAGAAGGAAGGGAAGGAGGGAGAGAGAGAGGGAGGAAGGGAGAGAGAAGGAAGGGAAAAGGAAGGAAGGGAGGAAGAGAGGGAGCAAAAAGTATCTGAAGGCTGAGTATTGGAGCCTCCCTGAAAGCTGATGTCATTGAAGAGGTAGAAGGAAGAGAAAATGATTGACCAAAGTCCCAGGGAAGTTTGACAAGAATGGGGTCCTGAACCCATGCATTTATTTTTAAATTGACTGAAATGTGGATTTTATAAAGAAGAGAAACAACAGATAGAAATAAGGATAGAAATACTTGAAATGGTAGAACAAAGTCCCAGAAAAAAAGGCTAATAACACCAAAGATAACTACAGCATCTTCAAAACTGAGGATTATAAAATAAGCTGACCTACTCTTCCTCAGCTTTTATAAACAATAAAGTAAAAATTAAACATAAATCCTTTCATTGATTATTTATTGATTTGTTGATTTTTTACACAAGAAGCTAAACTGTAATCTCTAATGAGAAGCAGATGTAACAGATGTTGAAATAAACTGAAGCCCAAAATAATAAATATCACATTGTAAGTGAAGTACAAGATAAAAAAAATCAAAGGAGGTGGCCAAAAAACAGTTTTGTGATTATTCATCTCTTACCCACATTTAGTGCCTAAAAAGTATGGGAATTTGAGAGAAAGATTGGAGAAGTAAGAACTTTGCAGAGAACTGGTATTCTTAGAAATTCCCTCGCAAATGGGAGAAGTCAGAGTTGCCGCTTCCGCTCCTCATTCCTAGGAAAGGGGCTTCTCGACACTACTCAGAGGCTTCGACATGTGTCCCTGAAGCCTGGGGAGACACAGTGGGTTGTCTATCCGACTCATACCTAAGAAATCATGACTCAGAGCACTGAGGCTGGACAAATGCTTGAGAATGGAGCCAGAACGACCTGGCTCCACTGGGAGGGGACTGCTCTCCATATTTCACAGGGCAAAGGGGGTGAATTTTTCCTAAGGACCAAATACCATTTTGTAACAGAGATAACATGAGCCCTTTTAAGACCCTTGGCCTTGAGGGATAAGAGGGGTCGAGCAAGAAGAACCTTGAAGTACTCTGCTGGAGGCAAAGGAGCTATAGAAGACAATATGAGAAAGCAGTGATGTATTATCTTTGTCAAGGTCACTGTGGATGAGAGATCCCCAAAGTTAAGGCATCTACAAGGAGTTCACAAAAATATTGTAACATGACAGAAACAAAATCCATGTCCAGAGAGTGTTGACACCAAGTCCTGAATGCTTTCTTAATTTTACTGCCTCTGCCCCCAACCATACTTCAACCAGGGAAGGGTCAAAAGCTGTTAGAAAGATGAAACGGTAAAAGTTATAGATTGGGAGAGAAAGAATCTCACCAAGCCTGTCCCCAGATTTCCCACTACAGGAGGCCAGTGTGGGTAGTTTCAAGGAGGGAGACAATTAATTTATAAATAAATTTGGAGCACTAATTATTACACAAGACTGTATATTAATTACAGAAATGGGATTGATCTGTGCTTTGAAGTAGCTGGGGAAATTTCCTTTCCTTTTTCTTTTTTTTTAATTGTTGTTCAAGTACAGTTTTCTCCATTTTCCCCCAACTGCTCTCCGCTGGGAAATTTTCATTATCCATTTGTGACCAGGAAAGTCATGGGTTTACCTAAGATTTCATCAAGGGGCAGGGTAAGTGCTAAATAGGTTTCAACAGTGAAAAAAGTAAAGCTGTTTTCTGATTGCCCTCTTGCTCACGATGGTGTTTACACAGGTATTCATAATGCTTCCACTACTCGCTCCCTTTCTCCAGGCAAGAGAAAGACATTTCTAGTACCTTGAAAATTTTACCTGTCTTGCAACTTGAAATTTATAAAAGCAATACAGTAATGGAAAAATCAGATGAAATCCAGTTATTTCATTTTATAAAATGTCGAGACACAGCTTCTTCCATTTATTTTCTGGGAGAGTGATTTAGAGGAAATTTGAAGAAAAATTCCTTCCATCTACAGAATATAATCTTCTGAGTTGAGTATATCCATAGAGTCCTAGATTTATTTACTCTTTTAGTGGTGTTTTAATGCTTATTCTTGAAATATATTTCATTAATTAAATGACTGCAGCGAAACATGTTTGTTAGAAAAATAATGAAATTTGTAACTGTTAATGTCAAGGGCAATTTCTGTCCTTGCTGATCATGGTTCCATAGACTGTAAGTTGTTTGTTCTAGGTAGAGAATCTTTATAATTCACTTTCTGAGAATTCACGACTAAACTGTGAAATGCCAATTTCCATAACACTTGAAAATGTAAGAGCAATCATTTGGAGGTGAAGCAAATTCTCTGCCTAAAGAAACCAACAATACACTCAAGTTGAATACTAGAATCTGGGAAGTCATCCCCATCAAAATCACACATAGATTAGCTAAGTTTTCCTGCAGAAACCTGACCCAGGCATTTGGAAAAAAAGCAGGTGTGCTTTGAATGAACCATTCTTGCAGTAGAAGATTTCCACAACATATTCTCTACCAAAATCAATTTTTGGTCAATAGCTTATTAAAATATAAATGTTAAATTTTTATAGAGGTCTGTGAGGCTTTAAATTTTAGAGGTAAGCTGAGCCCTGGCAGCTGTGGCTCAGTGGATTGAGCACTGGCCTGAGAACCAGGGCATCGCTGGTTTGATTCCCAGTCAGGGCACATGCCTGTGCTGTGCACCAGGTCCCTGGTAGGGGGCACATGAGAGGCAAAAACACATTGATATTTTTCTTCCTCTATTTCTCTCTCTCTTCCCCTCTGTCTAATTTAAAACAAATAAAAAATCTTATTAAAAAATAAATACATTTAAAAAAGACAAGATAAGCTTATTTTTTATTGTGACAGATTTGTTCAATTTTTCATTTGAGGTATAATGTTTCCTGAGTTTGTTGTTTTATGATGCTGAATTTTTTACTGAGTTTGAATGATAAATTCAAAATACAGTAAAGATGTTTCTTAGAATAGTATTGTTACTAGAAAATTTCACAATACATAGAAAATATATCTATTAAAACAGAAGTTTACATGCCTTACTAGAAATTTATTTTAATATGTTTACTTCCAATGATAATAGTCTTTAATGCTATAAAATAGAACAAATATTACATTTTTACCAGGATCAGAGGGAAATCTGAGTCTACAGCCATACCACTCTGAACACACCCGATCTCATATGATCTCAGAAGCTGAGTAGGGTTGGGTCTGGTTAGTACTTGGATGGGAAAACTCTGAGAAGAGAACCTTGAATAACCTGAATTCGAAGCCTGATCCAAACCCAAAAGAGGTATTCTTTTTTTATGGTCTACAGAATGGAAATACTTCTTATATATCACAGATCTAGAAGTCTCATATTCAAACTCCAACTCTGAAATCCATTTCTTGACTTGGCACAGGGCATAGAAAGTACAGAGGAAGTATTTTAATATTACTGTTGTGCAGTGTCTCTGGAAAGAGATTAACAACTGCTTAGTTTGGAGTTTTTACCTTCTGCCAGAGAATGTCTTTGAATGGAAGCAATTTTTTAAAACTCCCCACTGTAATCATTAAAAATAAAATATACACACAGAATTGAAACTCAGAGCCCATTTGTTTGCTGCTATTCATTTGCTCAATTCACATTCCCCAGGAAAGGTGCACAGGGCTCCCAGAGGCAGGGAGTGCGGCCCACAGCTGAAGCAGGGCCAAGCCCTCCTCTAGGAACCAGTGTGGCTGCAAACATAATCACCTTGTTTATCAGTAAGTCATTTTATTTCTAGAATTTTGAGAAAAAAATTCACCTGATAAATGCTAATCTAACAAGATGCATTAGAAATTTCATGCCAGAAAATTGAGAATACTTTCTCTCACATGAAGCTGAAGCTCTATGTTTCCAAAATTTTACTGTAATTTATGCCCAGTTTTGAAAACAAAATTTTGGGATGGTTCTAAAGAGATTCCATTGGACCTCATCCCTGCCTTCTTAGCTTTCCCACCAGAGTGTTCACTGAAAATCCTGGGTCAGCTGTACAAGCTACTGTGCTGCCACTTGTTAGAGTCCTGTGGCTTCAGCTTGTTCATTAATTTGTTCAAATATTCACTCAGTCATTTCCAAGCACAAAAGCCAAGGTAAGCACTATTCTTGGAGTCCCTAATTATAGTATTCAGTGGAGATTTCACAGTTAAGACAAATGACACAGCTTGCAATCATGCCAATTTTGACCAAGTGGAAGAAAATGATGGTAAACCACCTCTGACATTATTAATTATTTAAATACAACTGTGGTTAGTATTGTAAATGACAGTATAGGGAACTGTGAAGGGGTGTAATGAGGGAATATGAATGAACATGGAGTCTTGCGTGTCTGGGAGCCAGTGGGCAAAGGCATCCCAAGCAGAAAAAATGATAATGTGAAGAGCACAAAGTGGAAAGAACATGGTGCATTTTTGGAAATGAAATAAATCAGGGTAAATAAAGCAGGTTTCTCCACTGAGCTCATGGAAATACTGTACAAGATGGATTCTATAAGATGTCACTAGGGAAAAGAGTGACATCTTATTTTGGGAAAAAGAAGGGAGCATTTTTTAAAACACACCATGCAGTATTAGCACTTGCAGTGCTCCTGACTGGCCCCAACAGCAATTTCATTAGTGGTCTTGTAGCTCCATCTGAGAGCACCCAACAGGTAGAGGGATTCTCCGCTCCTCCTTGAGTTGGGCAAGATCACTGCCAGATGGTCAGCACTGTGTTGCACAGAAGGGAGGGTAGTAGATGGAGGACGCCAGCCTCCCCCTCCCAAGTTATCTCCCACAACCTCCTTTTATGTGCCAATGACTGCCTTACAGGGGTGACTGCATTCTTCCATTATAATAGAAAATTGTGGGAAATTGTTACTCTGAAGAAGGTATTTTTGTGTTATGATAGTTTCTCTTACGCTGCTATGCTGTTGCTGTAAATGTTGTGAAGCATGAATCGTGTAGCTTAGCAGTAAAGTAATGGTGCAGTTTCATGGCTTTGTCATTTTTTGTTTATTATGTCATTCTGGTTGATACTTTACCACTATTTGTTTCCCAAAATGGCTGGCATTTCACTGTGGCAATTTTTTGAAGACAAAGTTTGAGGTGGAGGAGGATTCTGGACCTAGGTCTATGGGTAATTATGATAAGGTTGGTTAGTGTACAGAGTTATAAACTTGTAAGTCATTCCCTGTACTAGTAGGAGAAGAGGTACAAAATACGTTTGTTTTTACAGTGTTAAGTAGTTGTCTGTGAGATTTGCATGGGTTGGTCATCCAAGTTGCTGTATTCCATTGTGCGAATACCTCAATGGTTGCAGGAAAGTTAAAGACACATAAGTACAAATCATAGCCAGTTGACAAATAAAAGTATTGATTATTTTAGAAGGCTATTGGAACCTCAAAACAAGAGTAAAACTTTCATTTTCATAGGAGTCACAGCCAAAAGACTCAGGAATTAAGTTATTTAGAAATAGAACTTCTTGCCCAGAAAATTTTTTTTAAAATCATGTACTTGGTGAAAATCTAATAATGCCAGAAAATAAATATAAAGCAAGGAAAATGCTGGCCAGTATGAGAAATTGAAAAGATCCCATGTCACATGCCATTATCAGTTGTCATATTGATGGCATGTCACATGATGCTGAAGACCTTTGGGGTAAAAACTGAAACAACAGCTTCCATTGCAGGCTGGTGATTCATTAGATTTTGTCAGTAAATGTCATGTTGTAGCAGTTATATGATTTCTAAATGGAGATAAAATTCAAGAAAACTTGCTGATGCATTTAGCTTGCCCCAACGAGGAAAGGCCGAGATCTAATGAACATTGGGTCATTATATCTAGAAACAGAAGGCCTGGCTTGGGGGACTATTGGCATCTGTGCTGATGGTGCCTCATCAATTATTAGCTACATGAAAGGTTGTGTCTATCATAACAAAGAGAATTCCAATGTTGTCATACCCATTATCCTAATCTTTACTGAGAGGGACTAGTGTCAAAAACTTTTTGACATGAAATAAAAAGATTGTAGGTGATGCTGTAAATATAGTTAACTTTATTCAACAAAGACCAGCTCACTCAAAAATTTTTTAAAGCCTGGACAATAAATCTGCTACCTACAGAAATCCATATACGAAGAGATCTCTGTAAGTTGTAAGAGTTAAAAGGTAAATTGAAGGAATACTTAAAAGGACAAAGAAAGCCAGATCTTAAAATCTGACTTGGATAATAAAAAATAGCTCAGAGTAAACTGCTTTGCAAACATTTTTAATCACATGAACCAGTCGGGCAAGTCTCTGCAAGGCCCTGAAGAAAATGTTTTGACTTCAAGTGACAAGACATTTGGCTTTAAAAGAAACAAATCATTGGGTAAAGGATCATGTTGCAACAGGAAACCTTAAAAGTTTTTCCAATACCGACTGGATTTGAGAGTGAGAAAGATTGTCAGCTAGTTGCTGGTCTTACTGAAATTCTCGTGGAGGAACTGCAGGACAAAACTGCCCGCCTGGCCAGGGGACAGCCCTTCTCTGACGCTTGCTCAGCCTAAGAACTTCCTTGTTTTGTTTGTGAAGTAAAAAACAAGTACATAATTCCACCACAAAGAGGTGAATTTAATTATTTGTTTATACTGTAGGCATGTACAGGCTTATAAAAGAGATCAAGAAAACAATATAAGTGTATAAGAATTTTGTAACTGTCTGAGCATGTATTTGCGACTGATGTGCGAAGAAAATGTTTCCTTCAGGAAGAAAATGTTTTTCAAAGTCTTGTATAAAATTGTGCTTAACATATATTTTTATTCATATTGTTTTGGCTAACGGTTTTTGTAGCTCTACTATTCAACATTGTTAATGCATTTTCATGTTGAAGAAACATCAATTAAAATCAATTCATGACCTATATTTAAATCAAATCTATATTTTTAAAATTGGATTGCTTGTCTTCCTGGTGTGGAGACTGTGAGTTCTATATTTTGGAGTTGAAATCCTTGTCCGAGGTATCATTGGCAAATATGTTTTCCCATATGGTTGGTTCCCTTTCCATTTTGTTGATGTTTTCTTTAGCCATGCAGAAGCTTTTTAGTTTGATGTAGTCCCATTTGTTTATTCTTTCCTTTATATCCCTTGCCCTACAGGATGTATTTGTGAAAATATTGCTGCATGGGATATCTGAAATTTTCCTGCCTATGATTTTCTCTAGGACTTTTATGGTATCACAACTTATATTTAAGTCTTTTATTCATCTTGAGTTTATTTCGATGCATGATGTAAGTTGGTGGTCTAGTTTCATTTTTCTGCATGTACTTGTCCAGATCTCCCAACACCATTTATTGAAGAGGCTCTTTTTACTCCATGTTATGTTCCTGTCCCCTTTGTCAAATATTAACTGACCATATTGACATGGGTTTATTTCTGGGCTCTCTATTCTGTTCCATTGATATATGTGTCTGTTATGCCAGTACCAGACTGTTTTAAAAAATGGGCAAAGGACCTGAACAGACACTTCTCCAAGGAGGACATATAGGGGGTCCAAAGTCACATGAAAAAATCCTCAACATCGCTAGCCATTAGAGAGATGCAAATTAAAACTACAATGAGATACCACTTCACACAGATCAGAGTGGCCATCATTAATAAATCAACAAACAACAAGCTGGAGAGGATGCGGAGAAAAGGGAACCCTAGTGCACTCTTGGTGGGATTGCAGACTGGTACAGCCACTGTGGAAAACAGTATGGAATTTCTTCAGAAAAGTAAAAATGGAACTGCCTTTTGACCCAGTAATTCCACTGCTAGGATTATACCCTAAGAACCCTGAAACACCAATCCAAAAGAACCTAGGCACCCCAATGTTCATAGCAGCACAATTTACAATAGCCAAGTGTTGGAAGCCTAAGTGTCCATCAGTAAATGAGCAGATCAAAAACTGTAGGACATTTACACAATGGAATTCTATGCAGCAGAGAGAAAGAAGAAACTCCTACCTTTTGCGACAGCATGGATGGAACTGGGGAGTATTATGCTAAGTGAAATAAGTCAAGCGGTGAAAGACAAATACCATACGATCTCATCTATAAATGGAACCTAATTAACAAAACAAACAAATGGGCAAAATAGAACCAGAGACTTGGAAATAAAGAACTCATAGAGACCAGACCATAGGAGGGAGGGGGATAACAGAGGAAAAAAGAGGAAGGGGCAAGAAAAGGAACACAAATAGAGGCACGGGCAAAGGGGGAAAGCAATGGGGAAAAAGTGGGATGACTGTAACTAAAACAATAATAAAAAAATAAATAAATGAAATCTACAGAGCCTGCCATTAGAAAAATTAAATTCTATCTTGGCTGAATATAGTTATTTAAAAGAAATTTTTGTGCTCGTTTTATATATTTTTTGAATTTATAAAAAGAATAATAATTTCAAAAATAGTAAACAACTTTTAGAGGAAAATTTGAAGAAAAAGTCATTTTTAGCTTTAAATGAGGAAAAATATAGCTATTCTTGAACATACCGTATACCAAACCTCATTAGCATTATATGTACTAGAAATTTTTAATAAGACTTTTTGGTTAATTTGTATACTTTTTAAATATCAAACATAAAGCTTTAAATAAAGGACAAGCAAGAGTTTCCTTTACCAGCATGTTGACTTGTGGTAGAGTTGAAACCCTTTATGGAGAGGTGGGACAACGGGGGAGTAGGCGAATACATCGGTCAAAATAAAATCAATTAAAAATATAATACTTCACTTATGAAAGCACTTTTACTTTCTTGGTTAAATTTATTCCTAAGTGTTTTAATCTATCTGATACTATTATAATGTTTTCCTAATTTTCTTTCTGGTGGTTAATTTTGTTGTGTAGAAGCACACTGGCCTGTGTATACTAAATTTCTAACCTGCAACTTGACTGAATTCATTAGTTCTAACAGGTTTTTGATGGAGTCTTTAGGGTTTTCTATATATGATATCATGTGTCTGCAAAGAGTAAGTATTTACTTCTTCCTTTCTCATTCTGATGCCTTTTATTTCTTTTCCTTGCCTGATTGCCCTGCCGAGGACTTCCAGTAATATGTGAAATAAAAGTGCAAGAATAGGCATCCTTGTCTAGTTCCTAATCTCAGAGAAAAGGGTTTGTTTAGCTTTTCACCTTGAGTGTGTTCGCTGTAGGCTTGTCATATATGACCTTTATGTTAAGGTATATTCTCTCTATATTCTGTTAAAGTTTTTAACATGAAAGTATGTTGACATTTGTCATAAGGTTTTTTTGCATCTATTAAGATGATCAGGTGATTTGTACCCTTAATTTAGTTAATGTGGTATCTGACTTTGATTGACTTGTAGATATTGAAACGCCTTGTATCCCTGGAAGAATCCCACTGGATCTTGGTGCATGATCCTTCAAATGCATTGTTGAACTTGTTATGCTAATCTTTTGTTAAGGACTTTTTCATTTATGTTCATCAGGGATATTGGCCTATACTTTTCTTTTTGTTAGCGTCCTTGTCTGGGTTTGGTAGCAGCATCCTGCAGGTCTCATAAGATGAGTTGGGACGTGTTCCTGACTCTTCAATTTTTTGAAAAAGTTTGAAAAGAATGGATAATAATTCTTCTTTAATTGTTTGGTGTAAATCACCAGTGAGGCCATCTGATTCTGGACTTATCTTTGTTGGGAGGTTTGGGGTTACTGATTAAATCCCATTACTTTTAACTGGTTTATTCAGATTTCCTATTTCTTTATAATTCTGTCTTTGTAGGTTGTATGATTTTAGAAATTTATCCATTTGTCCAATTTGTTAATATAAAATTGCTCATAGTAGTCTCTTATGATCTTTAGTATTTGTGCTGTATCAGTGATAATGTCTCCTTTTTTACTTCCAATTCTACTAATTTGAGTCCTCTCTTTTTGTTTTTTATTTTTGGTAAGTCTGACTAAACGTTGTCTATTTTGTTTATCTTTTTAAAAAACCTGCATTTAGTTTCATTGATCTTTTCCACTCTGTTTTTAGTCTGTACTTTATTTATTCCTGCTCTAATCCTTGTTATTTCCTTCCTTCTGCTAATTTTGAGTTGTTATCCTTTTTCTAGTTCCTTGCAGTTTACATTTAGGTTGTTTGAGGTCTTTCTTTTTTTCTCAATGTAGGTGCTTATTGCTATAAACTTTTCTCCTAGAACTGCTTCGCTGCATCCTGTGAGCTTTGGTATGCTGCGTTTTCACCTGGATGAAAATACTTCTGATCTCTTTCGATTCTTCTTTGACCCATGATTCTCCTTTGACTCAGGAGCATGTTATTTAATATTCACATATGTGTGAATTTACAATTTCCTCCTTGTAATAATTTCTAATTTCATACCATTATCTTTGTTAAAGACAATTGATATGATTTCAATCTTCTAAATTTATTAAGACTTTTTATAGTGTAACATATGATCTACCCTGGAGAATGTTCCATGTGTACTTAAGAACATGTGTACTCCGCTGCTGTTGTGTGGAATGTTTTATATACATATATATATTAGACCAAATTATTTATGTATATAAATAAATATGTATATACATAATCTGGTCTAACATATGGTGTGAATCCAAAGTTTCTTCACTGGATGTTTAGTCTGGCTGATCTAACCATTGCTGAAAGTGGAGTACTGAGGTCCCTACCATTATTTTATTTTTGTCTATTTCTGCCTTCATTAATGTTAATACTTGCTTTGTGTATTTAGTTGCTTCTGTGTGGAGTGCATAAATATTTACAAATGTCAAATCCTCTTGCTGAACTGATCCTGTTATCATTATGTAATGACCTTCTTTGTCTTTTATTATACTCTCTGACTTAGTGTATTCTGGCAGATAATTATAGCTACAGCTTTCTTTTGGGTTCCATTCAATGGAATATCGTTTTCCACCCCTTCACTTTCAATCTGTGTGGGTCCTAAAGCGGAAGTGAGTCTCTTGCAGGCATATAGCTGAGTCTTGTATTTTTATCCACTCAGCCACTCTCTATATTTTTACTGAATGATTTAGTACATTTACACTTAAAGTAATTATTAATCGGTATGGATCTACTATTGCCATTTTGTTGATTGTTTTATGGCTGTTTTGTGATTCCTCCATTTCTTTCCCCCTCTCTTGTTCTTTCCCTTGGTGATGTGATGATTTTCTGTAGTAGTATGCTTAGATTATTTTCTCTTTATTTTTTGTATCTACTATAGGTTTTTGCTTTGTTTACCTTGAAGTTTCATTATATTTTTAACAGTCTACTTTAGGCTGATTACAACTAAATTTCAAATGTGCAAAAAAGCTCAACATATTTATACTCCCTCCCATTTTATTATTTTGATGTTACAACTTATAACTTTTTACATTGTATATATTGTAAAATTACTTTAGATATAACTAATTTTAATACTTTTGTCTTTCAACTTTCATACTAGAGTTATAAGTAATTTACCTACCACCATTACAATGTTAGAGTATTCTAGATTTAACTAAAGATTTACCATTATCAGTCAGTTTTATATTTTCATAGGTATTCCTCTTACTAGTTAGATCCTTTTAATTTCAGCTTGAAAAACTCCTTTTAACATGCATGTAAGACAAGTCCTTCAGCTTTTGTTTGTCTGGAAAACTCGATCTCTCCTTCAATTCTGAAAGGATAACTTTGCTGGATAGAATATTTGAGGTTGACAGTTTTTTCTTCTTGTAGCACTTTGAATATATTATGCCATTCTGACCTACAAATTTTCTGCTGAAAAATCTGTTCGTAGTCTTACCATAATTCCTTTGTATGTAGTTTCTTTTTTCTTGATACTTTTAAAATGTTCTCCTTATTTTTAACTTTTTATAATTTAATTATTATATATCTTGGTGCGGATCTCTTTGGAATAGGGTCTGAAGCTCTAAGGTATAACATGTTGACTACATTTGATAGTACTGTATTGTCTGTTTGAAATTTGCTTAGAGTAGAATTTAAATATTCTCACCGAAAAAGAAAAACAAAGGTAAATACATGAGGTGATGGATGTGTTAATTAAATTGATGGGGGGATCCTTTCACTATATATATATATATCTTGATATATATAAATATGATTTTTTAAATATACAGGGTAAAAATATATTTATTTTTAGTTTCATATATATTTTTTCACCCTGTGCACTTTAAATATCTTTCAATTTAATTTTGTCAATTATGCCTCAATAAAATAAATCATTAAAAAATAAAGCATTGAGAATTGTTACTGAGTTATTTGGCTATGACTTATTTTCCATACTAACATGAGACTTATAGATACAACAATTTTCATACAAGGCCTTCTGTAATCTTAAAATTATTTCAAGGGTTCCCTAGGTTAAAAAAATACTGAGAAAGGCTGCTCTTGCAAAGAAGAGGTAAAGGGTTAACAAATACTGGATGAGGCTGGTTCGGTTAGGACCAAATCTGGAATGAAGCGGCCATTGACAGAACGTTGGTGTCCCCTCGGAATTCATATCTTGAAACCTGATCCCAAATGTGACGGTGTTTGGAGATGGAGTCTTTGGGAGGTGAGGAAGTCATGAGGGCAGAGCTCTTATGAATGGGATGAGTGCCCTAAAAGAGACCCTAGAGTGCCCTTGCCCCTTCTGCCATGTGAAACAGCAAAGACAGAGCCACGAGGCAGCCATCTAGGAACCAGGAAGTGGGCTCTCAACAGACACTGAATCTGCAGGTGCCTCAGTTGGCCTTCCCAGACTCTAATAATGTTGAATTCTGCTAAAAGAACAAGATATGTCCTGAAGATCACATACATTGGGTTTTTCTAACAAAAAGCACAGAGTAGCATAAGCAATAGTAGATTTGCTGAAGTGTAGGGGCTGAAGCCAAATCTGGTGAGGAGAAAAGCAAGTATGAGATGAACAAATGGGATTCAGCAAATTAAGAAAACCTTGAGGAGTTGCTTGTGAAGGAGAGTAGAGAAATAGGGTGGGAGCTGGCAAGCCTCTCCTTAACATTGAAGGACCTGATCAGAGTACAAACAGTAGTCCATATGTTTAAACATTTACATGTATAAACGGATACATGTTAAATAAAAGATCTATATTCCTGCCTTAAAAATATATCTTTATACAAGTCAGAAAAAGGCCAGGTTCACACTGGAAATCTTTGGACTTCTCAGAGTTGTACCCTAAAAGGTGACAGCATGGAGAGGTGGCTGCTCCGAGTCCGTGTCCTTGGCCATTCATTTGTTCATCCTTCTCTTTTGGTCCCCTCAGGGACTTTCTACTCATGTGTGAGGACACCTAAGTTTTAGATGTCCAAGCTCTAGCTGCACCCCCTCAAATTTTTTCCATTTGGCCACATCTCTGACCGAGGTGCAATGTGGTCCATGCTTGGGAGGGAGGCCCTGAGAAGACATCTGTGCAGGTCCTGGAAGTGGGTTTGGAGTCCCAGGTGCTTGAAGTATGGTCTAGAGGAAGGGAACATGAGCTCTGGGTGGCTACCTCTGCGTGGCCCTGTGGACTCCTGGTTCTGTAAAGAGCAGTGCAGTCAAGTCAGATCCGGGCTCTAAAGCACAGGATCTCTGTCAGGGGTCCCTCTTCCTCACTTCTGAGGGCGGTGGAGATAGCTGAAAAGAATGTATTTACAAAACTCCAGACACATTTTTCCTTTGGGGAATTGAATTGTCTGCCTTGGCAGGTAAGTAGAATGGCCTGTTTTATTTTAGTTTTTCCTATTCAACATTATCTAGAAGAGGAAATCAATAGGCTGTAGTATGGTTTCAAACGAAATAGGCTGCTTACCGAATTCTTGTTAGACATTGATCTGTGAGTTCGTATTCAAGTTCACTGAATAAACAATTTACAAATCACTTTTCGCTGAACTTGATTCAGCACTCTAAAGTAAGTAAATAGTGAATCTCTATCAGGCTTTTTGTGTAATGGCAGTTTTGCCTAAATAGAGGATTCTGAACTTATAAATCTAACTCTGGCTATATTTTGATTCTTTTTTGTTGTTTTTATTTCTGAGATTCATATAAAGGCTAGATCTACATTAGCAGATAAAATGAAAAATAAAAACCTGCAACATTATTTGCTGCAGTATATTTCAAGATGATTTAGCCTTAATTATCCACATAATCAGCTTAATTTTCTTCTTCTTTTAGTTGTGTAAAACTGTCCATAGAGATTTTTCCTTGTCTTGTTCCTTTTAAGTGTTGACAGTAACATTAGATTAAAAACAATGTCTCTTATGCTGTTTCTTAAACTTAAAATTGGCATATCTTCACAGAAAACATTTTCAATATGACTCATACTTTCCATATATCAATATAATTAACATACTACATATAATATTTAATGTAATATTATAAACTGTACAGATTTTGAAAATACTCTATTTATCATATTAAAAAGATAATATTAATGTCCTATTACCCTGCTTTCTTTTTTATACTTAGATTCAAAGAGGAACATAGATCTTCTAGAGAAACCGTGGATTAAAGTTCTTATTGTTTAAGAACTCACTAGAGAACTCAGTAACAAGAAGAAATTACCTGGTACTTATCCAATAATTAACTATTTTGATCATTAATAAACTGGAAGAATCAGAGGTTAAAGATATGAAACAAAGTCATGAGTTATTTAAAAATTTTTAAAAATGACCTAAAGGTTAATCAATGAAAATTACTCCCAGAAAGTCTCCTGGTGCATGGGTTTATAGAACTAGATTACATGGTGTACAAATGCCTTATTACTTACTCCTGATACTTGCTTCTGTTTCTCCCACATTTGATGTAGCATATGGTAATAAAACTCAAAGTATTATTTAGAACTTTTATGAGTTATTTGAAAATCAGAAAGATTTCAACAATTTTGACTACATTAGTAATTGCTCTCCTTCACTGGGATAAACTCAGCTTTTGAAAAATATTAATTAAGCAGGAGGCAGAGGCTGACTCATATGATAACACAATTATAAGCAAAAGGGGCAGAGAACCACAGCCCCAGGCCAGGTTTTGTTGATGTTTTTCCCAGGTTCATAGATACAAATGTATCCACCTTCCTTTGGATATGAAGTCAAAAAGCAGAAAGTCAATAAACAGAAAGGTGGCAAGATGACTTTATCGTGATATTGAATAGTGGGGAGAATCTGTATTTATCTTGGACCATGCACATAAAGTGACTTTGTCCACAAAAGACATTTAAAATGCCCTCGCCACTCCCCTTGCTGCAGAACACCCATCACACCTCATTCAGAATGCAGATCTGTCAACAAGAACACAAAGGCTCTCCAATTAAAGGTGTCAGAGTGGCAACAAAGCAGCCATTCATACCAGGAATGCACCCAAAGCATTTGGGGGACAAACTAAGTCTTCCATGGAAATCTACCAAAAATGATTCAGTGCTTCAAATTTTCCCGTGTGTGATTCTGCAAGCCAAGCATTTTTGAAAAGTCATAAGCAGCTTGAAGCAAAAGAACCCACGTCATGGCACAGGGACAGCATGACACCCACTGCAGGGCATTCTCTGCCGACCAGAACTTTTGTGACCAGATTGGAGGTTTGTGTCCATTCCTAAGCAAAGAAGTGGAAGGTAGACATCGATAGCCAACACAATACATAATTTTTCATTTGTGTTTGCATACAAATAGTTGTATGTAAATATGCATACTAGGCTGACTAGAGTTCCTATTATAGTGTATTGACTTGTCACTATCGACAGTGTCCTTTTGTTGTTTTTGCAAAGTACTGAGCTAAACACTCCCCTAGGTACAGCTATAATTAGATATCCAAACTGAAATATATCAGAGCATTGAGTTAGAATTCTAGTGGACAGAGTGGGCAAGAGTTCTAGTGGACAGAGTGGACAAGAACTCTAGTGGACAGAGTGGACAACCCAGGTAATCTGTTCCCCCATCTGAGTGGAGGACATAACATAAACACTGCCTTTAACAAAATGGATCAAAAGTAGGAAAGAAATCTCTAAAAGTTTTGCAATAGTCCTTAAATTTTTTCTAGAATGATTCACAGTATATGATTAATGTAATTAATAGAATCTCAGTACACATGCTTGGATGAACTAGAAGTATAACTTTATATCCTATAATAACTTAAATCAATTGAAAGCCTCCCAAGAGAATAAATAATATGAAGTGAAATTTTAGTTTATATTCTTTCTTCTTAAGGTTGTAGTATAGTGCAAGAGGGTTAACATGTGGCCAATCCATAAGACATGAAAGAGAAGAACATGGATTCGTGGATCCTTGAATCACTTGAGCACCAGAGAAGGTCTAAACCCTGGAGTAATCCTCAGCTCTATGAACCTGAGGTGTGGGTTCTCTGCAAAGCTTTCCGATGGCTCACAGTTATTTATAGGAGGCTCACAGTCATTTCTGCTTTGAGGTCTTATACCATCTCTGGACTCTGCCCAAGAGGTGGACGCGATGATGTGCCCTGTAAGGCCTATTATCAAATTTGTATCTCATTTCTTCTTCTCCATCTCTCTTTTCCCCTGCCTAAGGAAATTGTTTTCTGTATTGCAAATTAGGTGTAGGAAACCCTACATTCTTCCCCTTATTCCTCCCAAATATTTAGTCTAATCCTTGAAAACTCTCCATTCTCCTTAAGGCTTAGAATTTGGGAAACCAAAGTTAGGATAATGCACGAGGCTTCTCTGTATTGTCACACCAGACCCCTAAGGAATTAAACATAGGGTGTTCTAGCCACCTCCGTGGGGTATTTCCATTCAAAAGGAACAACCAGAGGAAAGAAATACAATAATGGTTAATAGATTTTAAAAGGTGGGTGTTGTTTCTTTTGCCACAGTAGCTTTCATAATGAGAAAACCAAAAGATGACCATTTATTTTGAAATCCTAACACGTACATCTCAAAATGCTGCCAAACATGCAGCACAGCAGCATGCTTTTGCATTTACATTACCAACTTGTATGGGCCATGGAATGAAGGTGATGAATAAGTGGTACCTGAAAGAACACTCTGGACTTAAACCGTTGGTTTTCAAGATCTTCACAGACAGAACGTTTTCTTTAAAAACTTGTAAGTTAAACCTCAAGAACCAAAACATTATGATTATCACTTTTGCAATGTCACCTCGCTCTGAGCCTTTTCTTTTCACAATTAACAGAACTTCCTGAAGATGTCCGGCAGCAGTCATGACATCAGACAGGAAGAGAAAGACCTGTGCACAGCACCTACCCAGGAGAGATACCCTGCCGAGGAAATGTCACGAACAATGTTATGTCAGGGATTTCTCTAAACCCATCACTGCCAGGCACCTGTGCTCCAGGGCATCCATCCAATCAACCGGAGAGCAGGCACCTTGCCACTTCAGCAGATGGGTATTAATGTTGAAGGCAAGGGAACCATGTACAGTATATATTTCAATTATGAGTGTGGAGACTTGGAGTCCCATTTGGAATCATGTCCATTCCTTTCTGAGCCAGTAACAAACTACAGATTGTAACATCCAGAATGTGCTTTACACAGAATTAGCTTTCAGGAAAAATACACATTTACAAAGGGAAGAACATATTTCATATGACAAGTTGAAAGTCAAAGGAAACAAGCAGAATAGTCCTTACCGAGATTCCCCAGGCTTTTAATTTCTGCTGAAAAGCACGGCAAAGGCACAGGGAAGGGAACATTTCTACTACACAGATGCACTGTGGCAGAACTGACAGAAGTTTGAAAGCCTGGGTATGCTTAAATGTCAGTGTGTATTTCCATTTTCTGAAGTGTCCTCATCAAACAAACCTCAAAGGTGAAAGTGGCTTCCGGGACAGAATCATCCTTCATTGTTGGTCTGCATATTGGAAGACACAGATGTCTAAGTCTGTCCTTCCAGGTCATACTGACTTCCACATTGCTCAATTTCACAAGTACTTCAAGTAAAAATACCTAGGTCTCATTGATACTATCCACTGGCCAATTATTATTTCAGTATATGATATCCTACAACACTGTATCATGCTGCATTGAATCATTTATATAATATAATTATCATCATCAAAAGTATTTAAATGCTCCCTTAATATTTTACACATTATTCTTGCCAGTCAGTATTACCCATCAAGTGTGCACACCTGGTGGATGGTTGCAATTATCTTAAGGTTCATTATCTAGATTGTTTCCTAGCTGCAGTGTAAAAACACACAGAAGCCGTCTAAAGGGGTGTCATCTGTTCTTTCTAACCGGCTTAGTTATAGGAAAAGATGGGTTTGTTTACACTGACCAAACGTGTATCTGCTGCTGCGCATGACACATCATCAGTCCTTGTGAAATTGTTTCACGACAGCTGGCACGAGCATGTGGGAATAATGGCGGCATATCTTGGGATATCCTCTAGCCCATGAAATGTCTCTAAATTCTTATTCATTTATTTCATGGACCACATTGCTACTGGCATCCTAGCTGTGGGAAGCAGTGACAACTCAGAGACGAACAGGAATTAGGTACAGTGGTAGGGCTCCTGTTGGACTATCCCACGTGTCATGCTTGTGCACCAGTTACAATGGCACAGACTGCAGCCCACTGCAGGTATTCCAAACTTGATAGCTCTACTTGGCTTGTAAAAGTCTGCTGGAGGCTCACTCTCCTTCAATAATTTGTTCTGGTAAATCAGAGTCTGTAAAAGTGAACACCTGCATCGCTTAGGGAGTTGCACAAGCAACCAGATGGCTGAAGCAGTCTCCAGGGCAGTTCTCGCCACCATCCTGAAATAGAGGCCCCTATGGGCGTATGCCCAGCCTCAGGATGGTCCAGACCTGCCTTCCCAGGAAGGAAACAGACTTCTGGCCTGTGAATAGCCACCCCACACTGACTTACGGTGGAATCCAATCGCACCAGTGCCACTGCTTCCTAGTTACAATAACAATAGCCACTGCATATCAATGCTAACTATGTGTAAAATATTATGTTAACCTTACTAACTCTTCTAACCCTCTCAAAAGTTTAAAGCAGACCCAGCCTTCAAATCTAACATCTCCTTTTCAGAACAGTATTGTGTCATTCTGCATTTACTATCCTGAAATAAGATGCATAGCTAATATAATGTACCTATACTCATAATTATTAAAACATTAACATAATGCTCTAGCTATGATATAAAAGAAATAAAAAGTAATCTATACTAAAATACATTTTTTTCGTTACTATACTACAGTGACTTTCTCTGAGTGAGGAAATGCCCAGGCATGACCACAACAAGGCTGTCAGGGGCTTGCACCCGTATGTAGTATCACCGTCCATACGACCTCCTCAGACAGTTCTGATAATGCTGTTTAACTGAAAATCAAATACCAGGCATGCAGTTGCTCCTGGCTATGCGATTTTTTTTCCCCAAAAGGGTGAACAGCTTTTGATAAAAGAAAGCACAAACAAAACAAACTCTTCTCTTAATGTATGTGATAGTAATGTGCATTCCTGGAAAATTTAGTGTATTATAAAACCTTGCAACAACAAAAAACCCCTCTATCCGTACGCAAAACACAGGTTACAGGCTACGTAATTTGAAGAAGATTTACACCTACAGGAATGCCTTGTGGGCACTGAAAATTAGTTCAGGGCAAGATATGGTCACCGTGGTGGGGAGGCCCCACACACTGCAGGGCACCCAGCACCCGATCCTTGCCCACCAAGTGCTACCATCTTTTCCAATCCTGCGACCATCAAAATCTCCCCCCAAGGGATAGCACTGTCCCCTCCCCATTTGGGGAAACAGCATTGTGTAGAGTAGGCATCACTAGCCCTGTTTTTCAGACTAAAAACCTGATTCTTGGAGATTTAAATAATTTGCCTCTAGTCGAATAGCTAGTAAATGAGACCCAAACCCAAGTCTATTTTATTTATAAAGAATGGGCTCTTCTCATTATGCTACACTGACTTCTTGGACCAATTATTTCTCCATTTAGAAAAATGCACAGGTAATTTAATTAGGTAAGACTGAAATGAGTACTAAAAAGGACCTAATCTCCAGATTCATGTTCTAGAAATTTCTATCCATGTTCAGCCTTGTCTAAAATTTTACGGTTTCTTTAGCACTTCCACTATCTGTTCATTTTCTCTACTAGTTTTCTAATTTCTATTTTTATTTTAAAATACTTTAAATTGACCTCAATCCTTTAAAAGTTAAATCAGCCCTGACTAGTGTGTCTCAATTGGTTGAGCATTTTCCTGCAAAGTGAAAAGTCACTGGTTCAATTCCCCATCTGGGCGCATGTCTGGGTTATGGGTCTAGTCCTGGTCAGGGCTTGTACGAGAGGCAACCCATCAATGTTTCTCTCACATCAGTGTTTCTCTCTCTCTTTCTCCCTCTCTTCCTCTCTCTCTAAAAATAAATAAATAAAGTTTAAGAACAATAAAATAAAAGTTAAATCAAAAAAACTAAAGAATATGAGCTATGAAACTAAGTACAGTCATACTTCGGTACTGGTCAGCTTCAGAACTCATCAAACTCCTTACTTGTCACATTTTGGCAAGAGAAAAATGTTGCAGCACTCTGCACCTGCTTGCCTTCAGTGCCTCTCGCGCGATGGAACGGAGGTTGACCTGTCGGTCCCATGGTAGCTCACAAACAGTTCAGTATTCTCGGTTTCAGCACTTCTCAAGAGTTCCTGAACAAATGGACAATGAGTACCAAGGTGCCACTCTATTTTAATTCCATTTTATGTAATAAGAGTGTTGCCTCTGCTACTATAACATAATTCCAGGGACAGCCTTCAACATCAAGGATTCTTCAAACACTCAGCCCTTCTTTCAGATGTAATCATTGCCTTTCTTTCTCCTAAATCTACCCACCTTTAGGTTTCTTAGGATTTTTTTTGGGGGGGGGGCATATTTGGACTCTCCATATAATATTATAAAGCAGGGATTATCTCATTAATTAAAAGGATCTTTTCTCATATAATTTCTACATAACAACCATTAGTATTTCCAGCCTCCTGCTGCTAGAAACACTGAAGCGGTAGCTCCCAAACTTCCGTGTGCATCACAACCATCAGGAAGGCTTGTTCAAATACAGCTTGTTGGGCCCCACACCACAGTTTCCGATTCAGGAGGACTGAGGTGGAGGCCAAGTTCTAACAAGCTCCTAAGCACGGCTGGTGCTGCTGATCTGGGAGCCACACTTGGAAAGCCACTGAAGAAACTTTCCTCCATGGACACCTGATAGAGAAAGTACTGTATAGAGTTTGCATAACAACTAAGGACCTATATATCATATATATTCTTGTGTGTATTCCAACTAAATATTGAACATATTAGTGCTGAAACCTTCATTATGGTTTCTTTTAAAAAGTCCTTGCTCTCCTTTTGTGAAGTTATAAGGAGGTATGACTAGCTAAACCATGTTTCCATACCTGGAACCTAGACACCCTAACTAGGAAACTTATTAAAGAAGGAAAATCATGCTATAATAAAGGTAGCAATACCTAATATTATAACAATAATATTTATAGTCACTATTACTGATATTATAATAACTCACATATAGGCAAGGCACTGTACTCAGCAGTTTCCCTGAATAATTCCCTGAATTATCTCATTTAATATTAGCCTTGGACTAATTCATTTATTATATTCCTATTTTACAGCTGAGAAAATCAAGATACGGGGAGACTACATAACATGCCCAAAGTATCAGAGCGGGAGAACCTGTTTTGTCTAGCTCCAGAACGGGAGTGCCTCTCCTCCCTGCTAAAGTGTCCCCCTCAGCAGTTCCTCAACTCCTCCTCCCTTTGTTAGGTGTTGGCGTTGACTAAACCCCTTCAGCCACAAGATATAGGCGGCCATGAGCATGGCGAGTGCGCACCACATAGAGGAAAGTTTCTAGCGCTCCGGTGGTCCGACTGCAAAATGCTTTTTGCCAATATCGTGTGACTTTAGGATCCAGAAGATTGAAAGATCATGGGCTCTTTAATTAGCTTCATACTCTTTTTTTATCATATCCAACTCTTGAGTACCTTTTAGCCGTGGTACTCAATGAAAAAAACATGATAATGGGTAGTTAGCATGTCTCTCCTTTCTATGAACTGTGATGAATTCAGAACAATGTTAGCATACTTTACATTAATTTTTGCCATTATTACACAAGGTTGCCTTTAACTTGAATACAGACTCTGAGTGACCGTCATGTAAATGGTTTGAATATTTCAGTAACGGGCAGCTGATGCAGGAGGAGTTTTAAGAAAACATGAAAATTACAGTGAAAATCTGCCTTTATCCAGTCTTTACCACATCATCACCTGAAGTGAGGAACACTAAATAAAGAAAAGGAACAGTTAGAATAAGTCTTTGTTTTATAGTTTAAGAAACACAACAAAATAAAACTTATTTTAATAAATGACTATAAAAGTTAACAAAATGGCAGTAGGATAAGTGATCAACTGTTGCAACATTAAGAATTAGAATTAAGGAATACATATTCTAAAAGGTGAGCCCACAATTGGGGTATCATCTTGCTTCATTCACATTACAGCCCATAAATACACCATCCATAAACACAGTCTAGATACTCACAATGACAAGTCAAACCATCAATCCTTTTAGCAAAATACTCTTCAAGCCAAAGCCTTCACTGTTTATAGAAAAAATAAAACCCATAATGTGACTTCTTAAGATTTCGTGGCAATACTGATGTTTTATTTTGAATTAACAGTACCTAATGTCATTCAGAGCTTACCTCTAAGTATCTAGGTTTCCAAATAACTGGGACATGTAATCTTTTGGAAAGTGATTTCCTACAATTCACCTTTGACTAACATAGAAAAAAATGATTTCCATCTATGTCTTCCTCTGTAAGAATATATTTTTTACCTAGGATTTTACCTTAGTTATTACAGTTTAAACCAAAACTGTTTTACTTGGTTCATTATGGAGCAGCACACGAATACATTGTAAGAAGGTCAAAGAATGATTTGCAGTTAATAGTCTCCACACAGTATGATAATCACAAAATACTTCCAAAAAATGTAATGTAGGAATGAGATTGATGGGGGACTCAAGAGTTGGAAAATTTTAATTTAAGGTAATAGTTAATAAGCCTAGTAGTTAATGCATGTAAAAAGCTATTGTTTCAGGAACTGTAGGTAAGCCTCTCCCACTCCCCACCAACTCTAAGAGACCACAAGCGATTGACCTTTGTGCTCCCCAAGAGACCATAAGCAATGAAGGTGGTATCCGAGCCATTGTGTTCCAGGGAGAGACAGTCCACCACCCAGGACACAGATAGAGAAAATTGCCCAGGACACAGGACACAGATAAAGAAAATCGCTGGTCAGTGGATAAAAGGATGTCAGGGAAATTGCTGGACTGCAGCTTTTATCTGATTAAAATCTTTCCTGAATTCCAAACCCCTCACCTACAATTTTATTCTCCTTATAAAAAGGGTTGGATGAAAATGGAATTTAAGATGGTCCGTTAGGACACATACCCGCTGTCTTCTCAGATCACCAGCCATTTGAATAAAGCACCCACCCGTAAAGATTCAATTCCTGTCTCTGCTTGTTGGTTTGGTAGTGACAGGCAGCACCAACACCAACTTTTCCAGTTTCAAGATTATTTTATCATTTCAGTGGAAACTTAACTAGATTGTAATTACAAATTTAACAGATAGAGATTTTGAACCGGTATATCCCACTTGTTTTTCTAATAGTGTCATTAACTTTTCACTGAACATGGACAAAGTGGAATAAAAATGGATATAAATGGCATGTATATTGGGCAAAGACCAATATTCTTTTATCTTTTCCCAAGTTCTACTGGTTCAATTTTAAAGAAACGAAGCAGATACTCTCAATCCTAGTTCTCCAGCATTTTTGATGTCTGCTTACACCTGCGAATTTTTGAATTGTGGCTGAAGCCAGAAGGGAGGTTGAAAAGTGAGGGTGAGGACTGAGTTGGGATTGGGGCAGAAGACAAAGGGAAAGAAGACCAGGCAGCAAGGGGCAGCAATGTGAAAACAAATTGGAGCTGTATGCAGACAAAGGCAGAAAACTTTGGAAAAGGCCAAAGATGAATTAAAAGCAAAAAGAGAAAAGTGAAATCATGACAAGTTGTCTGAAGGATCCAGAGGATTTAATACCTTCGTTTCTCTTCCTCCAACACAATCCAGATAGCAGAGGTTCTATCACACCATTTATAAAGCTCATACTTTAAAGTTCTAGCCAAATATAAGTAAATGACAAAAATAGTTCATTATGTCTTCAAATGATTAACTAGAACAGAAAATACTAGAATACATAATAATAATAATAATAATAATACTTCAAGTACATCAGAAAAGTATGTGAAGAACATTTACCTTACAATCATTTTTTTATATCTACCTCTTAAACACTTGGAAGTGATCATTTAAAAGCTATGAAAGTAAGTTTGAGTTTTCTTCCTTTGATTTTCAAATAGTTATTATCCTCAAAATATTTGTGGTATTACCATTTTTAAGCAAGTCACTCATCACATCGAAAAGTATGGCCAATCTTCCTCAAAGGGAGAGTCTGCAAAAATGTCAAGCTACCAATCACATTTAGTAAATGACAAGTAATCAGACAAGGGGAGAAAAATCATACTCAGGAACTATAACTCTTGTGTCTGATGACTATGTAGATTCTAAGATAAATCTCAAAATGGCAGAAGAATTTATTTCATAAGGTCTGTCCTCAATAGGGTGTAATCATATTTTAAATTGTGTTATGTCCCAATACTTACCATTAACTCCTATCTGATAGTAGTGATCACAAAAAAGCAAAATCATTTGTACATGCTATTGTGTCACATTTGTTGTCTTGGGATTTTTGTGAATTCAGAGAAAGACCAAATGTGGACCCAGTTCTGCTCTCACACCTTGGGCAATACATACGATCTATTTGCAAGATATTGAGGCAAAACACATCCTTTTTATAAAACTTTGATAACTATAATAATCAATTTCCAAAGTGGCATATATAGTTGTTAATTAATGTTCTCTTTTATCTAATCTATTTCTACATCCATTAAACTTTCATAATAAATAATGACTACTGGCCACAGATCCTAGCTTCAGCCTGTTGGTTTGCCCAAGGAAATCTTGGCATCTCCCTCCCGGTATGCAGAACCACTGAAGAGCAGTTGCCTGCAGCTGCTGTCAGACTGGCTCACAACAGGCAACCTGATCACAGTGTTTGACTGAGGTGCATTATTTACGAGCCTTGGTGACTGCAAGCCACATACACTGCATTACATAGCATTGTGTCTGCAGTTCCAGACCTGAGAGAATTGGATTTTATTAAATACAGGTCATATTCAATAAGAAAAGAGAAATAAATCATATGTACCTTCCACAATGAGTACTTTAATGTCTATCTAAAAAGCTATTAATAATTATTCCTTTGCTGTTGAAGCAGTTGATGCTATTTTTATGCAGTTTTAGATCACAAATCACAGTGGAATTGAAATTAGATATTTCTGGTCAGAGCCAGGTCTGAGTCATTTTGTGAAATCCCTAATAAAAATTACTTCCATTGCTGGCACAGGCCATCTGCTGCTATGCCAACCTGGATAAAGGTGGCTCTCTACATGGGTGTGAGGATTCAGAATGATGTGCCTTGTGGAGAGCCAAAATAGTTCAAATCCTGTGTTCTTAGGCAACAAGTCTTAGATCTCCTCTGCCTCTATTAGGAATAGGGTGTTTCTTAGAATACAAATGATGGTACATCTACACATTTTCCTCCTGTTCTAACACTTTTTAATCCTCAATGCCTCCAGACAAATCTCCCCAGACACAAAAGTATAATTTTTCCCCCAGAACCCTTGCAACCATTTCCACTAAATGTATTGACAGCACATTTGGTGCCAGGCTCTCACTAAAGTGTTTGGCATGCATTCTCTCCTAAAGATAACAATAGTTTAATGAGGAGTTAATCAGAACCAGTTACTAGAATAATATAATTGCCTTTACTTTCAGTTTACTTAGTTTGGTGTGTTCATAACAGTGTGTACCTAGGTTGGTATATTTTTCTATAAGCAGATTCTGTATTTCTTAAGGTGAGCTGAAAGAATCCAGAGGGAGACTGGAAAGAAAAGTGAGAGAAATGAAAAACTGACTAAATGCTATTAAGAAACCATGTAAGTTTTGTAAGCCATACAAGTCAAATGACATTACATTAAATGACAGTTAAATGACATTATAAGTCATTTAAACAAAAAAGCAAAAATATCTTCTCTTTATATTCTCATAGCACTCTCTCTAAGCACGTATTATAGAATACAGCAAAATATTCTATAATTTTAAGTTTTCATATCTCTCTTTTAGTTACGGAAGGAAATACCAATCAAGTCTATTTTCATAGTGTCCACCTTAATGTCCAGCATTTATTATATACACACAAATGCTTTTTGAATGAATAATGACTGAATGAACAAACAGTCTGAAAGTACCTATCAGTGTTTTCACTGTCTTCAAGGAACTCGGACTAGGTCCTTGGAAGCCATTCTAGAAAAGATCAACTTTCCAAGGATGTTCCTTAGAAAAGACTGGAATACAAACAAATGTATTTATATTGACCCTCTTTGCCAGCACAGGATATGAATTGTCACATCTATTTTAATACTTAAAAACATTGCTGGGAAACTGTCTCCCAAAGAGACACTTGACAAAAATACCAGGCCCACTAGCATGCCTTCCCTCTCCACCTTACCTGAACTCTTGTGCAACACAGGGTGGGACCAAAGTAGGTTTACTGTTCTGAGTATGCAAAGAGGACTTATTCTTGTATTATTATTTATTAAGTATTGTACATATTATTTTCCATATGAACAACTGTAAACCTACTTTTGCCCCATCCGGAATAACTAGAAGGCTTACTCAGTATGAAAGAACTAGGTCTCCTCTGAAACAGAAATGAGGTGATTACCTGAGGCTGTAACAACTTCCCTAGAAAGCCAGATAGAGAATCATTTGCCTTTTTCCCTATTAAGAAGTGATAAATATGTAATATTTTAAAAATACAAAAAAGATTAAATTTTTTAAAAGATAACTAGAAAACTTATTCTGCAAAAACAATTTTAAAATTTCACTGAGATGACATGATACGGTACATAGGGAACCCTAAAGATTATACCAAGAAAATACTGGAAAGGATAAATTAATTTAGTAAAGAAGCAGGATACAAAATTAATATCCAGAAATCAGTTGCACTTTTATATGTCAATAATAAAATATCAGAAAGGGAAATTAAGAAAACAATCCCATTCACAATTGCTACAAAAGAATAAAATACATAGGAATCAACTTAACAAAGAACATAAAAGACCTGTACTCAGAAAATTATAAAACACTGAAGAAAGAAATTGAAGAAAATGCAAATAAGTCGAAGCACATACTGCATTCATGGATAGAAAGAATTAACATCATTAAAATGTCAATACTGTCCAAAGCAATCTATGGATTCAATGCAATTTCTATCAAGATTCCAATGACATATTTCACAGAACTAGAACAAATATTCCAAAAGTACATATGGAATAACAAAAGATCCCAAATAGCAACAGTCATCTCAAGAATGAAGAACAAAGTTGGTGGAATCACACTACCTAATATAAACCCATAAAAGGAGTCCATAGTAATCAAAACAGTATGGTACTGGCATAAAAACAGACACGTAGATCAGTGGACCAGAGAAGCCAGAAATAAACCCACGCCATTATAGTCAATTAATATTTGACAAAGGAGGCAAGAACATACAGTGGAGTAAAGATAGTTTATTCAATAAATGGTGTTGGGAAAATTGGATAGATACATGATGAAAAATGAAACTAGACCACCTCCTTATGCCACACACAAGAGTAAATTCAAAATGGATCAAAGACTTAAATATAAGACTCAAAACCATAAAAATTTTAGAAGACATAGGCAGTAAAATCTTGGATGTTGCTTGAGCAATATTTTTTCTGATATGTCACCTCAGACAAGGGAAACAAGAGAAAAAATTAACAAATGGGAGTGCATCAAACTAAAAAGCTTTCACACAGCAAAGTAAACCAGCAACAAAATAAAAAGACAACCCACTGAATGGGAGAACATATTCACAGATACATTTGATAAGGGGTTAATATCCAAAATTTATAAAGAACTTATAAAACTAAAAACCAAAAAAGCAAACAATCTAATTTAAAAATAGGCAAAGAACCTGAATGGACAATTCTCTAAAGGGGGCATACGGAAGGCCAGTAGACATATGAAAAAAATACTCAATGTCACTAATCATCAGAGAAATACAAATTAAAAGCACAATGGTATATCACCTCACACCTGTCAGAATGGCTATCATCAATACATCAACAAACAACAAGTGTTGGCAAGGATGTAGAAAAAGGGGAACCCTTCTTGCTTCCTTGGTAGAAATGCAGATTGGTGCAGCCACTGTGGAAAGCAGTATGGAGATTCCTCAAAATTTTTAAATGAAATTGTCTTAGTGATTTCATTTAACACAGTGATTCCACGTCTGGGAATATATCCGAAGAAACCCAAAACACTAATTCAAAAGAATATATGCACCCCTATGTTCATTGCAGTGTTATTTACAATCCTCAAGATTTGGAAGCACCCTAAGTGTCCATCAGTAGATGACAAGATAAAACAGCTACGGAACATTTACACAATGAAATACTACTTATCTGTAAAAAAAGAAGAAAATTTTACCCTTTGCTACAGCATGGATGGACCTGGAGAACATTATGCTAAGTGAAATAAGCCAGTCAGAGAAAGACAAATACCATATTATTTCACTCATATGCAGAATCTAATGAACAAACTGAACTAACAAGCAAAACAGAGACCAACTCATAGATAGAGAGCAGGCTGGCCGCTGTGGGGGTCAGGATAGAGAGCTCGAGCAAAAAAGAAAAAGAACTCATGGACACGGACAATAGTGTGGTGATTGTGGTGGGTGTGTGGTATGGGTGGAGATGGAAGAAGGTACAAGGGGGATAACTGGTAATGAAAAAAACACTATAAAAATAAACTACTTAAAAAAACTTCATTGAGATACAATTCACATATACTACAATTCATCAGTTTAAAGAGTGTAATTCAATGTCTGTTAGTATTACAGTGTTGTTCTGAAAATTTTAATGCTTTCCTATTCATTGGTTTGTTTAGTAACCTTGCTGGCCCATATGTCTATACAGATCAGTGATTCCTTTGAGAAAGAGAATGCAGCTTCTAGTGCTATAGAAGGTCAATAGCGCTGGAAACAAGCAATCTGGGTTCTGACTCTATGCTTTCAGCTTGGAACTCAACCACTGTTTCCAGAATACAATCCTTACCCCAGTACAGGTTGCCTGAGTGAGAAGTAAATTCACATCTCAAAGCAACCACCCACAAATACCTGGCTATTGAGCTCTGGTTAACAGTCCAGATTTCTTCTGGTACACACTGAGATGTGCAACACAAATCTTCCTTCAAAGAAAAACAGGCTGCCCACTGCAGGGAATGGGATCAGCAGACGGCCTCCAGCTCACAGTGCTCTTAGGGTCAGCCTCAGCTGTAAAGACTTGCCTGACACAAGATCCCACCCTTCTTGGGGCAACCCACATCCAGTATCTGAATGACCCAAGGCTATAAAAACCTAACCATTTTGGTCTTATATGGGACACTGACACACAGCACTCATTCCAGAACTTACTGCAGAGGCATTTTATTTTTATTTTTGTTAATATCCTAGTAATTTAAAACATTTTAGGTTGAGAATGCACATACTACTTAGATTCCACCTAAATAGTATGTGTATTCTAAATTCAAAGCATTTTAAATCACTGGATTAGAATTCATCAATAAAATGAGAATTCTCCAATTATTTTGAGAGTACACAAATGATTAAACATAATACATACGATTTAGAAGTAGAGTTACAATGAAAATACAGATCAATTCAAAGGTCCCCCATCTTTAGATCACTTGGCCATATGGTCACTAATGAAATTTCTAATTATTACAACATTAATAACGTGGTCAGAAGGCAAGATGGAAAAATTCTGCTATATTTTGATTTTCTTAGAATATTTTAAAATTTTAATTAAATTTTAAGAAATATTTTCCATCTCTGAAACATTTTTTTATACCAAGGAGCACGGCAAACCTTGAAACTACAAAACTTTTAAACAGCTGAATAATTTTCCATGTTGTACAATAAGTTAAAAAGTCAAAGAACCCATACAACTCAACACCAGGAAGAAAAACAATCAAATTAAAAAATGGGGAGAGGACCTGAATATATACTTCTCCAAAAAGGACATACAGAGGGCCCACAGGCATATGAAAAGATGCTCAACATCACTAGTCATCAGAGAGATGCAAATTAAAACCACAATGAGACATCACCTCACACCAGTCAGAGTGGCTATCATTAATAAATGAACAAACAACAAGTGCCGATGAGAATGTGAAAAAAGGGGAACCCGTGTATACTGTTGGAGGGAATGCAGACTGGTAGAAAACAGTATGGAATTTCCTCAAAAAATTAAAAATGGAACTGCCTTTTGACCCAGTGATTCCACTGCTGGGATTATACTCTATGAATCCAATTTGAAAGAACTTAGGCATGCCAGTGTTCATAGCAGCACAATTTACAATAGCCAAGTGTTGGAAATCATCTAAGTGCTCATCAGTAGATGAGTGGATCAAAAAACTGTGGTACATCTACACAATGGAACACTGTGCAGCAGAAAGAAAGAAGGAATTTGTACCTTTTGTGACAGCAAGGATGGAAATGGAGACTATTATGCTAAGTGAAATAAGCCATTTGGTGAAAGACGAATACCATATGATCTCACTTATAAGAGGAATCAAATGAACAAAATAAACTAATGAGCAAAACAGAGCCAGAGGCATGGAAACATGGAACAGACTGACAGCTGCCAGAGGAAAGGGGGTTGGGAGGAAAGGTGGAAAGAAAGGGAAAGGAGTAGTCAAAGAACATGTATGAATGACCCGTGGACATGGACCATGGTGTGCGGATGGACTGCGGGAGCAGGGGTGGAGTGGGACAGAGGAGAGCAAAGGAGAAAAAATTGGGACAACTGTAATAGAATAAACAAGAATAAAATAAATAAATATAAAAATGTCAAAATACTACATTCATAATTTAGCATACAAAATATATGTCAACAGAAATTTTATAATGAATAAAATTAATTTAGTCATTCATCCAACACATAATTATTAGCATTTAAAATGTGTCAGAAAGTGTTCTGGGCATTGGAGAGTTACAGCATTAATCAAAACCAGCAAGAATCCCTGACCTCAAGAAGCCTGTGTTCTCCCTAGGGAGACTAAAGTAAAACATCTTCTAGAAGAATCATGGTGCTAAGTCTGTCTATAATCTTTACTTACTGATTACTTATAATACTTCTTTTTTAGCAAAGAAACATATTTCTGGCCTATTGATGTTTAATCAATAAAACTTTTGATGATGTCCCAGTTTAGTATGGATTAATAATAAGAAAATGTTTAAGAATCTATAAACATTTGACCTATTATCATATTAAAGAGGATTGTTGGTGGAAAACCCTATTGAATAAATGATTTACCTTAGTAAACTCTAGGTAAGTAAAAGTTAAATGTTGGCTGCCTATAGAGAAAAGGAGAAATGAGGTTGTGTTTATAAGAATATTTGCAAACTTTTACTAATGTAACTCCCCTAAATCCAACAAATGTGTTCTTAATTCAATGACCGTTCAAATATTCAAAGCAGTTACACTTCATACAACAATCATGTATAAAGAGTCATCAATGTTTTACCCTGATTCAAAAGAATCAATGTGTGTAATCACATGGCATTTGTGTTTCTCTGACTAGCTTCTTTCACTTAGCATATTGTTTTCCAGGTCCACCTATATGGTTGCAAAGGGTAAAACTTTCTTCTTTTTTTTACAGCCAAGTAGTATTCTGTTATATAAATGTCCTACAGTTATTTTATTCACTCATCTACTGATGGACACTTTCACTGTTTCCGCATCTTAGCAAATGTAAATAACATTACAATGAACATAGGGGTGCTTATGTTCTTTCAAATTAGTGTTTTGGATTCTTTTGGAGATATTCCCAGAAGTGAGATCGCCAGGTAAATAGGCAGATCCATTTTTTATTTTTTGAGGTGTCTCCATACTGCTTTCCACAGTGACTATACCAATCTGCATTACCACCAACAGTGCAAAAGGGATCCCCTTTCTCCACATCGTCTCCAGCACTTGTTTGTTGATTTACTAATGATGGCCATTCTGACCCATAGGAAGTGGTATTTCATTGTGGCTTTAATTTGCATCTCTCTAATGGTGAGGGATGTTGAGCATTTTTTCATATGCCTATTGGCCATCTGTATGTCCTCTTTGGAGAAGTTTCTATTCAGATGAACAAACTGAACAAGCAAAAGCGAGACACACTCAAAGATTAGGATGACAGCTAAAGTTGGGGGAGGGTAAGGGGTGGAGGGATTGAGGAAAAAAAGAAAAAGTACTCATGGACATGGACAACTGTGGTGATTTCAGGGGTGTGAGGGCAGTTTAAGGGGACTAAATGGTAATGGAAAAACTACAATAAAAATGTAACATAAATGCAAAAAATTTTTTAAAAAAGAATATGTGCAAACTTATACCAATTCTTTTGCAAAGTAACTAAGAACCCTTAAATATCCAGCTAATCTCTTAATCCGGCATGCTTTATCTTTCCTTTCTTTGTACTCTATTTTACCCTTGAACTCTATGATGATTAATTCTATATGTTAACTTGACTGGGCCTGGGGATGCCCAGATATTTGGTTAAGCATTAATTCTTGTGTGTCTCTGACAGTGTATTAAAAGAGGTTAGCACTTGAATTGGTGTATCAAATAAAGGAATAGATTGCCCTCCCCAAAGTTGGTGGCAACCATCTATCCCACTAAGTGCCCAAATAGAATAAAAAAGTGTAAGAAGTTGAATTCTCTCTCTCTCTGACTGAATGTTGAGCTAAGATATCAGTCTTCTGCTCTTAGACTGAAATTTACACTATTAGGGCTCTTAGTTCTCAGGTCTTTGAACTTGAACTAGAATTTATACTACCGGTTTTCCTTGGTCTCCAGCTTGCAAATAGCAGATCATAAGATTTCCTATGAGCTAATTCCTTATGAAAAATCTCATATACACACATATATACATATACATACATATATAAATATACAAGGTCTGTCCAGAAAAAGTCAAGCTATTGTTAATATAAGGACAACAGGTTGCATGACATCAAGGTAACCTGGCAGCCAAAGAGAGTGGACTGGAAAGCACATGCATGAACAACGATGACTGCACTGTACTGATCAGTGGGGGTGGTAGATGCCATTGCATGAGCATGTGTACTGTGTGGTTGTTGCATTCAAAATGACTGAATGAGTAGAGCAAAAACTCTGCAACAAATTTTGTGCTAAGCTTGACCATTCCTCTGTGGAAACTATTTGGATGATTCAGAAGGCTGCAGCTATGGGCAACTGGTGATTGGCAGCCTCATCATGACAACATGCCCATTCATGTATCTCATGCAGAGTATTTTGGCATAACATCAAATTACCCAGGTTACTCAGCCCCCGTACAGATTTGGCACCACAAAACTTCTGGGTTTTCCCAAAACTAAAATCACCTTTGAAAGGGAAGAGAGTTCAGACCATCAATGACATTCAGGAAAATATGATAGGGCAGTGGGTGGTGATCGGGGGAACTGTGTGAGGTCCCAAGGTGCCTACTTTGATGGAGACTGAGGCATCATTGTTCTATGTACAATGTTTCTTGTATCTTGTATCTTCTTCAATAAATGTCTCTATTTGTCATATTGTATGGCTGGATATCTTCCAGACAGCATATACATAAGCTCAGTTTCTCTGTACAAACTTAATATACTACTCAACCCCATGTGTCAAGACTCAGTGTTGAAGTGACCTTTCTTACATGACAGCTGTCCCCTTTTTTCAAAATAAAAAAGGAATTAATTCCTCTCTGCTCCAACCAGTGAGTTTTCTATTTCTCCTGTTTTCCCTTTGGCCTTGTACATGGTACAATTCTTACTATGACCATTAGAGTACAATCTTTGTACCTCCAAGTTCCAGAACAGTGCTGTGAATGTTTCTAGAATTTATTTTGCATGTAATGGGCCTTTGTTTATAATCAGACCTAGCCAAAAGTGAATGTCAATATTTAATCACTTAGCATTTGGGTGGCTGTTAGGGATAGCAGTATTAATTGAATTAAGTTATCTCAGTGATCTGTCCCTGAAGCAGAGTCTATGTAATGTAAAACAAATTATTAGAATCTAAAATGGCAGGGAATGAGAAGACTAAGAGGAGAAAAATAAAGTGATATAATCACTGGACACCAACAGGTACAGGAGTAAGGTCTCCAGATAAGAGCAGATAGCAAGATCTGGAGTAGACTTAGATACATGGAAGCAAAAAATGGAAAGGGCCTGTGTATGGGACTTAATATCAGGAATAGCAAATAAAATCCACAAATCAGGGAAGAAGAATACAAAATGTTATAATTAAAATTAAAGTGATTCTAAAGATTTAAGAAGATAATACAAACCTGAAAAAAATCAATTATAACTTTCCATTAGAAGAAGGTCATTTATTGTCCAAATAACATCCATGGGTATAACAAACCAAGTTTTTGTTGGAAGCATTCACAGTCAATTCATTGCAAAATGGCACCTATGGATGCTTTATCCTAAAACAGAAATACAATCCCTGTCATGAATAAGTTGAAGTCAAGATTATGTCAGGATGACATGTTTTGGAAGTAGGGACAAAATTCCTGAAAAGAGATTGTTGTTACTAAATAGGGCCACCTAAGGTTGATCTCTTAAAGAGAAGGTTAAGAAATGACTTGCCCAGAATCAGACTGTCAAGTCAGATTCACGTGATTCAAAGAATTTCTTCAATGTCAAACTTTGCTAAATAATTACAAGAGACTCAGATGAAGCAGAACAGAGTCTAGGACATCAAGAGCAGCTCCCAGGTCCTTTCTTCTCACGGGGATCATGGTCTCCAGCCTAGGATAGCAGATAAGGTAGGAAAGGGAGGCTCCCGGGTTCCTCACACAGCAGGGCATTTTTAAATTACAAAATGTCTTGATTTTCTACCCAACAGAGTTTTGTAGCCTGTGCGACATTTTCCAAGGATTCACACCATTTTTCCTGGGTTCAATTTATTATAGGTAGGGATATTTTAGAGATAGGGTCTGTTTCTCCTAGAAAGTAGAATTAGTCCATGTAGCCAGAGTCCACTCAACAGAGAGATTGGACAGGATGATTTGCCTTTTTTCCTTTTTAATCTCCCTAGGGAACCTACCTCCCTCTGGTGAAGAAAGACGATGGGTCCCATGGATCCTGGCCGGCTGGTTCAACATCTTCCTCCCAGAAAGTTGAAGACATTGCTTCTTATGACAATGTAGTGCTTTTGTAAGAAATTATAAGGTGGTTTTAGGAAACTGAGGAAAATAATTTTAAAAGAATGAAGTAAACGAATGTTTATAAAATTCCTGAGTCTACGCTTTAAAGAGTAGTGAGAACAATATTTAGAAGAAGGGTAAAATAAATGCTAACTCTATCAAGGATACTTTTAGTAGCCTCGAGGGCTGGGGGAAGTAGGGAGAGACAGAGGCTAATGGGTTTAAAAGTGCAAAGAATCTGGAATGCCCTCACATGAGAGGTGGCAGCAATGATTCCCATTGCCATTAGATCGCCTCCCCTCATAAACAACTTACATATGCTTGCGCATGGGATAGAATATTAAAATGAGACTCTTCCTGTTCCTGCAGCTGAACAAGAAAATGTATGCTCTGTCCCCGAGTGACTTGTAACGCTGACCATCAAGACCGAGAACCCACTACAGGATGTGAGCTACTGGGGCTCCAACAGCAGAGACTTTGAGGCGTGAACTGCTGAAAAAAATCAAGGGCATTAGGAGAAATGCAGCACCTGCATCACAGGAGGTCACAGGTGCGAGTATCTGAAGAAACCCTGAGTGTGTTCCTCAGAAACGGGCAGCTTTAAAATCTGTCAGGATCATGGAGCACCGAGAGTCTTAGGATAGGACCAGCCCTGTGATAACTTCCCCGTCCTCCCTCTCCTTCCCCTTCTTCCCTCTTTTATCTCCAGATTTTTCCCGTGAGTGAGCAACCTGAAGGAAAAGTAGACACTCCATAACAAATGAAGAAAGAAAAAGGAAAAATTAGTTTTTCTGTGTTAAGATTCTGCCTGCTGTCAGTCTCAAATGTTGTATCATTATCTAGGACTGGACATTTTTAATCGCTGAATTGAGATGTTGGGGTGTGTGTGTGTGTGTGTGTGTGTGTGATTTTTATTACCTAAGAGTAATCAGAAAAAAATGTATCCAGTTGTCAAGGTGGGGACAATAACCCCTGATTAGATTTAAAGAGACTGTGAGAGACAAAATAAAATTGCCTTTGTAATTACACCTTGTGAAAACTGCTTGTTCAATTTATTGGCCACATTTATTTACTGACTTTAATCTTGATTTCCCTGAAGAAAACATAATTAACATCATTTTAAGTACCCTAATTGGGGAAAAAAATCAAACTGACTCTAAAGGAAAAGTATATAATTTAAACTATTTGTCATTCATTACAATAATGAAAGAATCAATAATTTGCATGTAATCAAAAAGTGCATATTTGCTATTTTACGAACTAAGGAAATGCACAAAAGAAAAAAGTAACTGTTCTATTTGACACTGTGATAGATAATAACCACTATTAACACTTTGGATTTTACCTTTTCAAGTGTTTCATAGATGAGATCCTCTGAATTTTTTTACACTGAAAATGTATCAAATTTCCATTTCAATAAATATAAATCTTGTCAATTTTTAGGGTGGTATTACAATCCATCGTAGTTAACCACCTACCAATATCAGATAGTCTTTACAATGTTACATTATTACAAATAACACCTTTTATATTCACTTCTCCCTACTTTTCCACTCATTTTTAGGATGGGTTCCAAGGAATAGAACTGGAGATTCAATACAGATAAACTTCATTTATGCCACATTACTCCAGAAAAATATTAGACTAACTTCTGCTTTATCCTACAAGAATATAAACATAATTTTAAGCTTTAATTATTTGAAAGTTGAAAAGTGGAATTACTGTTTGCAGTAAGTCCTTGGGCTGCCTTGACAAAGTACCACAAACTGGGTTGCTTAAAACAACAGAAGTTGATGGTCTCAGAGTTTTAGAGGCTGGAGTCTATGTGCCTGTAGAGCTGTGCTTCCCCTGGAACTGGCTCCCTTGCCGCTTCCTGACTTCTACTGCTGATGGTTGGCAATGCTGAGCGATGCCTTGCCTTGCAGTCACACCGCTCCAATCTCTACTTCTGCTGTCACGTGATATTCTCCGTGTGTCCCTGTCCAAATTTTCCTCTTCATGTAAGAACAATAGTCACATTAGATCACAGCCCACCCTAATGAACCCTTCTCGATTACACGTAAAAAAACCCTATTTCCAAATAAGGTCACATTCACAAGTACTAGGAGCTAAGACTTCAACATATCTTTCTGGGAAACAAAATTTAACCCATTCCATTTTTCTCACCTATATTTCTTTGATTACTAGGTAACCTGAGAATTTTCAACATCTTATTTAAAACAATTTCATGCTTGATCCTTTGTCTGTTTTCTAGTAGAGATATAGATTTCTAAAATTTTACTGGTAAAGTCTTTTAATAGACTAGACATATTAGTACTTTTATAGCATATATGTTGCAAATGTTTTCCCAATTTTTCATTTGTCCTTTAATTTTTTTATTTTTTTTTTCTATATAAATGGGTAAAATGTTTATTTAATAAAATCTAGCAACATTTTTCTTTGTGGGCCCTGACATTAGTGATTAAAAAATATTCAAACAAAAAGGAACTGTCATTCACTGCTGCTGAACATAAACTGGAACAGCCACTATGGAAAACAGTATGGAGGCTCCTAAAAAAATTAAGAATAGAGGTATCATATTACCCAGCAACCCCTCTTCTGGGTATCTACCCCCCAAAATTGAAAACATTTATTCACAAAGACATATGCACCCCTAGTTTTTTGTCCAAGCCGATTTTCACTCTTTCAGTACCTGAAGAGTTTTTGCTCTTTCATTATATTTATTTCATATTTAAAATACATATTTATATAATAATTATATAACAGCCTTATTTATATAACACTTATATAATAGCCTATTGTTTATATTTTAACCTGTTAGTCTGAAATGCATCATTAACCATTTCAATCTTTTTATTTTATTTAATAATCTCTCTTATTATAGTGGCTACAGACTTATGTTATTTTGATTATCATATCTCATATTGGTTCTGTGCTGTATTCTTTCTTGTTTTAATGTATTGATTTATTCCTTTCATGTTTTTTAAAATCTTGAATTACAAGATTAATATTAATATTACAAAATGTGCTTCTCAGGATTAACTTCAGTTATGAATATGAGAAACGCTAAATAATTGCTGTTAAAGTACTTCTAGAAGATTAGTGGTCTAGGACAGAGAAGGTGCTCCCCTGTCAGAGAGCATGCTCCTGGTTTTATAACTCAGTTTTTGATCCTGGATAGTAGCAACCATGTTCCCAGCTGCAGGATTGGAGAGGAGTGAAGACTAAGGGAAGGATGAAGATGAAGAAGGCAGAGCACACACACAGTTTCTTAAGGAAGGCTTTGAAAAGCTGCTATAGGATGCTGCTGCTTACATATCGTTGGTCAGAAATGTCATATCTACATGCATACAGGCTGACAAATGTGGTCTTTATTCTGGGCTATTATGAGATCAGCCAAAAATCCATTACCATGGAAGAAGAGGAGAGCAGACATGTGAGAGCAACTAGCAGTCCTTACTCCAATAGGCCCAGTGCTTCTTCCCCAATTCTTTTATGGCATTCACTTTTTCCTTTTGCTGTTACCGAAGTTATTCTTTTCTAATATTTCTTATAAAAAATGTATCATCGATAATTCTCTGAGTTTTATTATGAAAAGCAACTGTCCCAAGAATTCCCTCCACACCTCCAATTTTGCTCATACAGGCAACTACTATCAAATCTTTGAGTATTTCATTTCTTTAACCATTTTCAAAGGGATAGGTTTATACTGCCATTTAAAAAATATTTCTGTTCACTATGGATGATAAGGATTTAGCTTTTTTCAGCACTTCTGTCCCTCACTCATATATTTCCCACCCACCTAGTATCCAATGTATTATAATTCCTGGTTAGATCAGCATTCCATTTTTTATGTAATTATGACTAAGTAAATATTAAAAGCTGAACCATGCAGTATAAAATGATTTCATTTTGTTTCTTTTCTAACCCCTCCAAATTAATAACTGTGCTTTTTTTGGCTTTGTTTTATAATTTGTCCCTCTATTATCTACCATCAGCCATTCTCTCAATGTCATCTTCTCAGACCTCTACGTCCCTGGCATTCGGTCAGTACTGATCCGCCACTGGCACACATCTCTTACTCTTGCATTCCTGCCTTCACTGCCATCAGGAGGATTCTCTTCGCCTTGCTCTTGTGTAAGACCCTCTGGTTCCAGGTTCCTCTCCCTTGGTTCAAGCCTTCCTTTTGATGGAGTAACTGTTCCAATAGTTAAGAATTTGACAGAAGTTTTTCAGAACTTTCTTTTTTGAAAGTATAATTGACCCTTGTTCACAATCTTAACTTCATGTTTGAAAAATATATGTTGCAATTCTTGATATCTAAAGGATAAAAACAATTTATGGACTTGTTATATGCTACGAACCCCTCATAAATGTCCTAATTTGATGCAAATATATCCAAGAATGAATGAAAGATTTTGTCATCTCTAAAATCATGAAATAGACATTTAAAAATACCTTGACCTCAATATACTTTCTAAATTACATGTGTAAACACTTGCAGTCTTTTTGTGTGATGTAATCTGGCCTGTTTTTGGCACTTTTGTGTCTAAGGTAGAGAGAGCCCCATTTCTCTGTAGAATCCATTAGGTTCAGGAAAGCATTTCCCTGCATTCAGGTGAAACCATCAATCAAATTTAAAAATTATCTCAGAGAAAAGCCCGCCACAGACAGGCTTTCCATTGGGCTAACCAAGAATTTCTCTTTTGCTGCTACAACAGCCAAGTGAGTCCTCTTGTGAATCCTCAGAAAGACGAGGGGTTACACTGGGGGGCTCCTTCCTTCCAGTGGTTGCATGTGCCTTGCCATGTATGGACGGAGTTTGCCTAGATTTTCATTTTTTACATCTCACAAAGCACACTGCTTTCCTGGGACAAGAGCTGGAATTAGGCAGTTTCTACCTGCATTCTATCTAACAATATTTACTTAAAGTTTATGACACATCATTAGTAAATTTTGCTTGCTTCAACACCTTGTTTCAGTTAATTTTCTTTAACCCCACCCCAAACCCTTTGATAGTCGTAATTATTTACTGAAGAAAATTTTCAGAAGCTTGCTCTTGATCTTCCCTTTATCTCTTCAATATTTCTTTACTTTCTAAGGAAAGACAGAGTAATATCTGTGCAAAAAATGAGAATTTCATCATTTTGATTTGAAATATTGGAGAGAAAACACAGCACTATTTTATAAATTAAAAGACTGGTGATATTTTTTTTCCTATTTCACCAGAACTGGTTATTAGGATCCAGAGTTCAGAACCAAATTTGCCAAGTCCCTGATATGAAGAGGAAAAAATTAGAAAGGAAGAAAGCCACTTTAAGATTTATTAAAGCACAGCCAAACTGGCTCTGCTACCTTCAACTGTTATCCCAGAGCTTCCTAACCCCAGTCAATATACATGGAAAACTAATCAGGAAGCAGAGAAATGTGAGAGAGAGGGGTACATAGGAATCCTAAGACATTGGCTGCCTTCTGAGGAAGGATCTTCAGAGTCAAGGGGAGGAGATCCAAAATAATCACTTGTAGAGGCTGGGGATGCCAGTAGCAATGGAGACTGGCATTTCATTCTCCAGTAGAATACTTCCGCTACAGCAAATTTGCTTCCTGTACTTATCTGAGCTTGGGAGAAAAAAATTGGAAAGAGACATAGGATAGAGAAGAGTTCAACCATGGAACAAAATGCACTTTCATCATTCGGCATGACAAGATTGTGAGTCAAGTAAACACAACAAAAGTTAGCCTGACTTGTACATATCCTAGGAACACTGTCCAAGATAACCACCTGCCAGAACAATATCCTCAATAACAAGCAGCTGTCAGGTACCAAGGTACCTGCCAGGCTCTATGTGGAAAGGGGGAAATGGAAGAATCCTAGTAGAATGAGAATGTTTCCATAGGACACCTGAAACACTGAACCATGCCTTCAATAAAAGTGATAGCATTTGTGTGTCTGCCAGAAGCAGAGCATCAGTGATCTGCCAGGGTTCCCCAGAGTAGCAGCAATCGCCAGGAGAAGACCACAACAGAAACTAAGAAAGATACACCTGTCCATTCCATCTTACTTATTGTCTCCTCCCAGGCTCCAACCCCAAAAGCAACTTTGATCCAGAAGTGAGAGGGGGAAGATGAACAGAAAAGTAGACTGTGCTTCCTCCCCTCTTCAGGATGAAGTCCATGTCTTCCTGGGAAGAGGGGAAGAGATGATAATCAAATTAGATATGAGGTAGCTGTTTTAAACTAGGCTCAGCTAAAAATAACTTTTCAATAATTGAAAGTGAGCAAAGAGTTATGAGATGTCTGAGATAGCCTTAGGCAACAATCACGAGAAAGTCTACGTGCTCAGTTGGGACAGTATCTGGAGGAAAAGATTAAACAAGCACTGTTATGTTCATATCCTATTGGGCTTAACCTATTAATAGGAATAAATATATAAAAAAGCAAATATGAGATGAGATAACTTTATAAATAAGTCCTAAGAGAAAAGTATACCGATACATTTGGGTTTTATTTGAGATGATGAGGGTCATGAGGATGTCAAAGGGTACTAAAGAATTTTAAGAATTTCAAATTGCCAGTAAATAACTTTGTCATGTGATTATAAAAAATCAGCTTTTGTTAGGTATAAGGTGAAATCAACAACCACAACAACTCAGAAACAGTTTCATGAACTCTCTTCCTCATCAGACCGAATGACTCTCTGTGCCAAACACTGGATAACTCACTGAGACACAATAGGCCGCTCCTGCTCTCCTGAAATCTAGATTCTTTTTTCTAGATGCTCAGAAGAAAGAGCTTTTTAGGGCAGTCAGCAAAGGCACAGAAATATCAATTATCCATGATCTTTCATATAAAGGGAAGAGAGAGAATTGTCTAAGCACTTGCTATATTCCAAGTGCCTTTGAAGTCATTATATAACTTAATGCTCAGCATAAATATATTTATCCCTATGTATGGAATGAACAAACTGAGGGTTGGATTCACTCACTAACTTGCCCAAGCTCACCCGGCCACATAAATGACAGAGCATTAATAAGACACCAGCTATATCTGGTACCACACCTTACATTTTCTCTACTATGTCATGCAGTCCTTCTGAAATGGCCACAAGGAAATGATCTAAATATGTGGAAGAGACACCAATAATTTTCAACTGGTGGTCAGAGCAATATGGGACCATCTTAACTGTGAGCATTATTGAGCAAATTCCATATAGCATAGGGTCACCTCAGATTTTTTGTTCAGGGCATAATTTCTTCAGTGAAAACCCATACTGAGTGTATGTATAAGGCGACCCAACTACCATCACCTGAGATAAGTTGGATAACAGCATTTTGGATTCTTTAGAGGAAAACTAATGTGCAGTTAAAATTAGAACTTTCATTTATTGTAGAATTCCCCGATATAATTGTTGTGACTTTATGATTTTCAAATATTCACAGAAATTAATTTCCTTTGTTGCACTATTACACTGCCGACAAAGTTTACAAACATGCTCCAAACAATAAAAAAGCAACAATAATGTACTACTACTGTGCCCCTCGCAATGGAATAAAATGTACAATCCTTACGTACTGTCACAGAAGTATCACGACGACAAAGTGGTCAGAAAGGCTACATTTTACATACTGATATACCCAATTATTTTTTTAAAAGTATATTTTATTGATTATACTATTAACAGTTGTCCCATTTCTCCCCTTTATTCCCCTCTGTCCTGCACCTCCCCACCCACATTCCCCCCGCCCCTTGGTTCATGTCCATGGGTCATACATATACGTTCTTTGGCTTCTCCATTTCCTATACTATTCTTACCCTCCCCCTGTCTATTTTATACCTACCATTTATGTTTTGTATTCCCTGTACCTTTTCCCCGATTCTTCCCTGTCCCTGTCCTCACTGATAACCCTTCATGTGCTTTCCATTTCTGTGATTCTGTTCCTATTCTAGTTGTTTGCTTAATTTGTATTTGTTTTTCTAGGTTCAGTTGTTGATATGAGTTTGTTGTCATTTTAATGTTCACATTTTTTACCTTCTTTTTCTTACATAAGTCCCTTTAACATTTCATATATAAGGGTTTGGTGATGATGAACTCCTTTAGCTTTACCTTGTCTGGGAAGCACTTTATCTGCCCTTCCATTCTAAATGATACCTTTGCTGGATACAGTAATCTTGGATGTAGGTCATTGTTTTTCATCACTTTGAATACTTCTTGCCAGTCCTTTCTTGCTTGCAAAGTTTCTTTGGAGAAATCAGCTAAAAATCTTATGGGAACTCCTTTGTAGGTAACTGTCTCCTTTTTTCTTGCTGCTTTTAAGATTCTCTTATCTTTTATCTTTGGGTAACTTAATTATGATATGCCTTGGTGTGTACTTCCTTGGGTCCAACTTTTGGGGGACTCTCTGAGCTTCCTGGACTTCCTGGAAGTCTATTCCCTTTGCCAGATTAGGGAAGTTCTCCTTCATTATTTTTTCAAATAAGTTTTCCTTTACTTGCTCTTCCTCTTCTTCTGGCACCCCTATGATGTGGATATTGGAATGTTTAAAGTTGTTCCAGAGGTTCCTAAACCTCTCCTTATTTTTTTGTATTCTTGTGTTTTTCATCTGTTCTGGTTGAATGTTTATTTTTTCCTTCTAGTCTAAATCATTGATTTGAGTCCCAGTTTCCTTCCCTTCACTCTTGGTTCCCTGTACATTTCTCTTCATTTCATTTTTCATAGCCTTCACTTTTTCCTCTATTTTGCAACCCTACTCAACCATTTCTAATACAGTTTGATTTTCTGACAGTTCTCATTATTTTTTGTTTTTATATTTGTGTTGTCCTTTTGGTTATGTGAGGAGGCAAAATGTATCTATCTACACCTCCATCTTGGCCAGAAATTGATATACACAGTTCTTCAATGATGTCCAAGGAAGATGCTTATATAAGAAATCATTATCCTTATCTATATGCTTCCTGGCATCTATCATTTTAATTAGAATGTAGTCAGTTTAAAACATTTATTTATTCAGCAAGCATTTATCAGGAAACTACTCTCACCTGAGTTTTATAATAGATGAGAAATATTATAAATACAACAGAATCTCAACCATTTGGCAATTATAACCAAGTAAAGCAAATGGAGTATATACACAGCTATTTATAAAAAATATATATACTGTGAAAGTATCTTAAACAAGAAATAAATGCAATGGTATGAGAGTTCAAAGTAGTGATTACTTTCAGTCAAAAGAATCAAAGAAGGCTTTTTGAAAGAAGCAGAATTTGAGCTGAACTTGAAAATGAACTTTGAAATTTCTTGAATGTCTTTAGTATTTGAGGTTAAAATATTGTTTTCCTCTTTTGATCAATTAACATAACATATTAATAATTTCTTAGTAGTAAGTCATCCTTATAAGAAAAAAATGCATGCTGTTGAACTCATTTTATATGTATTTTATTTTGGACATTTGCATACTTGTTCCTGCATATGCTAGAAGACTAGTGGGTGGTTTCTTTCTGAGTACCATCTTTACCAAGTTTTATTACCAGATTAACATAAAATGAATGGTGTAAGCTTTCCATCCTTTGGCATCTACTAGAAGAATTTACCTAGGGCATCTTTAGTCCCTTTGGAAAACATGAAAGGACTCCCTGGTAAACCTTCCTGTTTTGGATCCATTTTTTAATGTAGCTGAAAATGCTGATGGTGTTTTCAGTTTCCTCCATGGCTATGGGCACAACAATAGCTCTGTGGGTCACATTTGTTACTTCTTCTTACATTAATGGTGGTAATTAATTTTTAGATAATTTTCCATTGCATTTCATTAAAATTTTAGAATTTATTTGCCTAGAACTTTACGCTGCTTTTTCTCCCCTTATAAGCTTTAATAGATTTCTTTCTTGTTGTTATATCCTTATTCATTTTCTACTTTTGATTATTTTTAATTGAATCTTTTAAAATTTTCTTGGTTTATTTACTAATTTTCACTGAGAGGGCTGGTCTTCAAGGTGATTTAGACTGGAAGGCACAAAGCAGAACAGTAAAGGATACAAACTAGCCAAAATAAAGACATTTGAGGTGGAAATAAAGAAGGGAAGCTTTTCATTAAATGAAATATTTCCTTAATAGCAGTGAGCAGACAAAGAAAAGACTAGGTTCTCCACAGATAAGAAATATTGTTTGTCCTGATAACATAATAATGCTTTTTAAAGTATTATTTATTATCCCTGCTTAAATGAGTATTGCATCTTAATAGGCAAGCACATTTATCAAACTAAATGTCTTCAAATATAGATGGTGTGGCTAAGGCTTACACTTATCCAGAGAAAAGTATGCTGAAAATTGAAAAATGTATGCTCTAACCAAGGCACAGGCTGGGAAAGCAGGTTTTAAGCATTTTGTTTAATTTTGTCTTGCTCATCCTATACCCACAGGGGATGACACTTGTCCCATCTTTATCCTCCAACAGTATTTTGATAATAAATGAGAAAATACACAAAGTACTTTGAATCTTTATAAATTGGTGGTTAATTTTTAAAAAAGTGTAAAGTTTTCTTTTAAAATATATTTAAAGATATGTCTTTCCTGGCTAGTATTTATAAATTTTATCTTTACCAGCATATTTATCACACATTTTAATTTCAGTGTTTTTGACCAAATTGGCTGCAATTAAGGTTATTTAAAGCACCGGAGCCTCAATGTGAAATATCTCAAGGCAGTGTAGTAATTCCTCTCTTAGGTACAGGCAACTGGCAGTGTTGAACTTCAGACTGTCTCCATATTGAAATAAGTAGAGCCATTTCACAAGGAAGCCTCCGTTATTTATAATGTTGGCCCTCTCATCTTCTATCAGCAAGCACAAATACAATGAGATCCTGGAACAAATGAGCTTATTAAGATCATGGTTGGACATATCGTTTTTCAAATCACACTCTACAAGACAGATATGCTGGCAAAGCTGTAATAAATGTCAAGGCTCAAGGCATCCACCATTCTTTTTGGGAGCCCGATGGCTTGGTTAGAAAAGCTTTTCATAAATTTTAGTGCACACCTGTCAAGTGGCAGGTGTGATAGTCTGCTATCGTGGAGCCTGCGCTGTGATTTCTGGGCTGGCAGCGCTGTCATTGTCTTCAGTACAATCATATGCTTTGCCCTCCTCGCGACCAATGAAATCTACACCATCACACTGAGAATCGGTACATCTTGGCAGATCTGCCAGTGGTAATCATCACATAGAGCACAGTTTAGATTGGCTGCCATGAGGTGTTAGTCCCCATTTGTTAACACAATGGGGTTTCATAACTACAACAGAAATACATTCATTTGTATATGGGTGCCCTCCTTGTTTGAATACAAAATCCATTCCACCTTTCAGGCACTACTTTAACCTTTCACAATCCATCTTCTACCTGACACCACTATAGTGCTAATTATGTCACGCATTTCTTAGAGGGAAAAGGGAGGGAAAACCCTTCTTTTGTTTCAATAAGATAAATTTGTGGGCTTCCACAGTATGGCTGGCGACATTAGCTAGCTCTCTCTCTGCTCTCTGTAATGGGGAAAGGGAGGACAGCAAGAGACTGAACTCTATCTGCCTCTATTCCCAACAGACTCACGTTCAACTTTAGTACACAAAAAAGCTGGGAAAATTTTATTAATCCTTTTTTTAAAGTTATTATAAAATTATAGCAATCCCCCCCCAAAAAAAAGGAACCTGAACTTTAGTAACAGCTGAAACAATCCCCAGCAGCAGTGGGAGAAGAGATTTAATTTAGTTGATTTTCCATGGTTGTTGGTTGTTCACTAGCCTCATGGTGATGGAAGCTGCACGTTTTTTCGAAGGGACTGAGAAGCTACTAGAGATTTGGTTCTCCAGGCAGCAACCTGACACAAAGCAAGGATCTGAAGATCTTCACACCATCCCAAGATCCAAGTGGGACATACTTTTGAAGGATGTGCAATGTTCAATCATAAGTAGGACAAAAACTGACAAGCAGGAAGCTTATGGACTCAGTGATATAGCGTGTTTGTCTCCTAGAGACCTCTCATATTGAAGACATGCGGTGCCACCCTCTTGCTGAGAGCACCGGTTCCCCTGTTGAACCTTTCTAGGGATTACAGTGGGTTTGATTCAGTTCAAAGCTTCTTTTATTCTCGTAAGAATTTCAAGAAGCCTTTTCACCAAGGGCACCCACACCAGAAGTTCCAGGAAGAAATAGTTTCTTAATGTAATTTTCCCAAATGGAGTAGCGCATTGTAAGGGACATATGAATTCTGACTGTTGGTACTTGTATACTTTGGATTTCTCAGAGAGTATGGTAATCAGTCAGCCAGATCAAACCCTAGAAATTCTGATGAGTGAGCCTGACCCAGCAGTTATGGACCAGCTCTACGTGAAAGACGGTGTTACTGCAAAGGATGTCACTCGCGAGAGTGGAACTCATGACCTAATACCAGGTTCTGTGGTTGATGCCACAATGTTCAGGCCTTGTGGGTATTTCGTGAATGGCTGAAATCAAATGGAACTTACTGGACTCTTCACATCACTCCAGAACCAGAATTTTCTTATGTTAGCCTTGAAACACACTTAGGTCAGACCTCCTATGACGACCTGATCAGGAAAGTTGTTGAAGTCTTCAAGCCAAGAAAGTTTGTGACCACCTTGTTTGTAAACCAGAGTTCTAAATGTCGCACCGTGCTCTCTTTGCCCCGGAAGATTGGAGGTTTTAAACATCTTAATTGCTGGAGTGCTATGTTCAATGATTACAACTTTGTCTTTACCAGTTTCACTAAGAAGCAGCAACAACAGCAGAGTTGATGAAAAAAAAATGAAAAAAAATGCAAAAAGAGAACACACATAGAAAAAGGTGGTGGCTGCTCTTTAGATGTTGATACCAGGGGCTGTGCTTTCCATAACCACCACCTAGTAGTTGCAGAAAGCCCTAGATGTAATGATAATGTAATCATTTTGAATTGTATCATTATTATATCAAGGAGTTAGATATCTTGCATGAATGCTCTCTTCTGGGTTTAGGTATCCTAACATTTCTGTTGTGAAATTGAAGTGCATGTAGAAAAAACTTTTACTATGTGAAACTTTATAACACTTGGGACAACAATTCAATTCGGTTTATGCGCAGTGTGATATTTTTCCAGGTATCACCCAAAATTCCCCACAGACAAGGCTTTTGTCCTCCCTAGGTGTTGTTCTTAGCCGAACCATCCAGCGCCGTTCTAAAATTGTTGCTAGGGTAATTACATCCAGTTACCTCCAATTTCTAGAATGTATTCTCTACTAATATTATTGAAACCAGTTTCTACTTTATACAGATGTTTTTTGCAACAACAATTAAAGCTTTTTCTTCCATGAGTACAGTCCTCTTAAAGTGATTGCAATTATCCATTTTATGCATTATTATTTTAATATTGCTTCCAGCACTTGTATTCCTTTGATTTCATTCCTCACCATGGTGTCTCACCTCTCAACTCTGCCCCAATAAAGCAATATACTATTTTAAAAGAAGATAAATTTTTGAGTTAGAAAGAACTCACAATTTTGATCTCAATTATGTGAAATTATGTTTCATATACATTCATATATGTACATGTATACATATATGTTTATATATGCTTAGAAAAACTTCTGAAGAAAAGTCATTAAAGTGTCTATAGTGATACCACTAAAGAGAAAAGAAGATTTGGAGATAGGTGAGTCAAGTCTCTTCTATTTTCTTCTCTGTATATTATGGTAATGATTGTATTTTATGATGATAATATATTCATACATTCCTTATGTAATAAAACAGTAAATTTTAAAATAGGAGAATATAATACTAATATCAAAAGAGAATAGAGTTTCAAAAGATCATCCTTAAGTGAATAGTGCCATATATTTATAGAGTGCTTCCATAAAAATTGTATCACTAAATCCTCATAAACACTCAGTGGAATGATTGGATGAGATATTAGCATTCTCATTTGCATAGGTAAAATCTGAAACTTAATGCAGTTTAGTGACATGCTGAAGCTTCCAGTTAAGGTTCTAAGTTGGGACTGAGAACCTTGGTCTCTGATGTCTGATCAAAGCTTCCATTCCCTCAAGCCCCTTGCCCTACTAACTCACTAGTTTCTGCTCAGAAAACAACATCATCAACGAATATAGTCTTACTGTCTTTCTATTTGCTATAAAACAAACTATTTCCTCCATTTTTAAATATTTCTGACATATATATATACATACACACACACACACATACTTTGTATATATTTCAAGTTACCAGTAGAGTTATAGTTTTCTATTAATAAAATAGATCAATTACTTAGTTGAATTTTTCAGACATAAACAGAAATTTCAATACAAAACTTTTCATTGGAGAAAAAATAACCGTAATTATGTTTAGCACAGTCATTTTTTTTTTTTGCAAAATTATGGCAAATGAAAGGCCTCTGGTTTATCTAATGAATGTCTGCCATGAATATTTTTTTAAATAACTGCTAAGTGGAAATATTAGTTTCTATTGACTGAGTCATCTAGTCTACCAGAATTAATAGCAATTCACCAGTTGAGCACAAGCACATTTTTTAAATCTCTAATTTATTTACCAACCAATAATTACTTGGACAAAAGCTTAATATGAGAAATTTAGAAAATAGCTTATCTCCCCACCCCTTTTTTTATCCCCAAATCTCTGCCTTTCTATGGTAATAAAATAATTTACAATTAATTTCTTTTCCTCAATCCCTTCTGTAAGTGGCCGAGAGGAGGGACTAAACATTGGAAAAGGGCTCTACCTCATATTCATTGTTTTAGAACTGAAGAGATAACACATATGCCAATCCATGTGCAGAAAACCTTCATGTCCATCCCAAAGACTCCTTGGTGATGTAGAAACCTCACTTGAAATCCTTGGCATTCAGTCCAGTGATTCCCAGCTTTGTTCCTGGCACTCTTTGGAACTAGAATCGAGGTAGGAATGAGGAAAAAATGCTTGAGGGGATTAAAAATCTCCAAATAACGTCAAGGAGGTCTGCCATGTCAACCAAACAATCTTAACTATGACATAGCAGAGTCTCGTGTACCTTACAAAAGCACTATGCTGCCCATTAGCTCTGTCACTGTTTGAATCTGCCCTCTCTGAGCTTTTCTCAAAAGGCTAAGTGCAAGAAAATGCTTGACTCCCCTTTGGGGTTGCTACCAGTGCCTCTAAACTGGAAACATCAGCTCTCATTCTCAGCCAATTAGTAGGGTATGCTCAGGTCAACATTCACTCTGGCAGACACTGACCAAACCCATTATCTACTGAAGAAAAAATATAACGTTATGCTTTGTAGCATCAGAAGCACAGCTGTGAGAGTAAGACAGTAAATAACTGCTGAAAAGCACAGGTTAAGAACTACTGCTCCATTCCTTTCCCAGGTGAGCCCAGGGCTGCAGCTGGTACACTGACTCTTGGGAGTGGCCACGCATTTCCCACAAATGCCTGTTGAGCTGGGATAGCCATCCCCTCCCTAGGTGGGAGAGCTACAAAAGTCCTGTCTTCTGTTTCTGGGAGGTCAGTCAAGACCAATTCATCACACATAACAAGCAACAGTCATTTTGATATTTGTCTTCATTCCCAACATTTTTCCTGCCTTTCAATAACTGCTAAGATTTATTTATTTAATAGGTGTCAGAAATATTTTTAAGATCTCTACATTGATTAATTCAATAGTTTAATCCCACAAACAACCCTATGAGACAGGTATTATTATCATCCATATTTATAAATGAGAAAATCAAGACACAGGGGGGCTAAGGAAGTTGTCTATGAACAGATATATAGTGTCATCTCACTCCTGAGTCTGGTCTGAACTGCTATGTGATGCTATTTCATTTACTGATTTCTCCGACCATTTATTTCTTCTTCTGCCTGTGTTTCTACCTGGACCATAGCACACAAATTTTCTATGTTCCCCAGGCACCTTACAATCATATATATTTAAAAACATTAAACTGTTTACCTTGAAATTAAAGATTTGAGGTTTTATTTTATTTGACAATCCAAAAAAGTGACTAAATTTGCCCTTAATTATTGTAGTATTTTCCCCTAGAAATCTTGGATGGTATACTCTCAAAGCCAACTACTTTATTGAAGCGCAATACCTTTCATAGACCATCTACTGTATCTCAGAGTCCCCAGAAAATGAGATAAGGCACATTTGGCCTTGAAATCTCAGCTGACCACCTTAGCTCCTTGTAAGAAATGTTCTAGTTCTCTGTGTACATATGCACCTTTCCTTCCTGGAGGAATTGAAATTGTCATTCGTGGAGGGATTGAAAAGGGTAGCGAATAAAACAGAAAGGACTCCATCCCTAGACACTGGCATTCCGTCTTAGAGGAAATAAAGCATCAAGTATATGTTAATTTTAGAAAAGTTTTAATGGAAGCTCTGGCACTTAAATGAATCTACAGCTTGTTTCCAGCATGAAATGAATGTTTTAATTAATGTCTTGCTCTGATACATTTTGGTCTGGAGTTTTCTGTTCCCTTCCCTGCCCCTGGGACTAGAAGCCCGGCTCTGCTACAGGTAGTGCAAGTACAGAGACGGCGCCTGTGGCATTGCTCCCGCTCTCTAAGATTTCAATTGGTTTCTGCAGCAATTTCAGCACCCTGAGACACATGGTTTCCAGGGGGCACTTTATGTTCATTTTTTAGCTTGTCAGCTTTCCAGGTTTGAATTTTAAGTTACATTAATTGTTCCATTGTCCTCTCCAGCTGTCATCCCAGTGGCCTTGGAAACAAATATGCACATCCTACCTAAATTGGTGATCAAAAATTACAAGTAAATGAACAAAGCAATGGAGACTATTAATCCAGAGAAAATGTTCATTAAATGCTGACAGGGAAATCATTAATACTTGAATAGTTTCAGGGAGAGTAATCAGACTCTCAATTAATTCAAAACCTTGTTCCGCTGGCAGCCTATGCAATCCTGAACAAAACAGGACTTTTCCCAATCTAACTGGATCCCTACAAGCTTAGGATTTAAAGGAGACATAAGACCTATAAATAGCTCCTTTGCGGCAATGCTCCATAGTGAGAATTTAAGCAGACAAAAAGTAGCTCAGCTGGATCATTTCTCTGACACTCTTGCAATAAAGACTTGGCTGACTGCCTCTAAATTTTTTTCTTTGCAGAGTAGGGGGGATTGTTGTATTCATTTGAACATGAAACTGTAGTTCAAGAAAGGTGTGGGATGATCATTTTTCATTTGTAAAATAAAACCACTATTTTAGTTGGTGAATTGTAAACATGCTAATATTCCCCAAGCTGCATTGCTAGCGGTTTCCTTCATGCATTAAGCCATCCACTGGCTGCAGTTCTAATAGCCCTCACTCAAAGTAAGCAACACTAACAATGTGAGTACTGCTTTAAGGGCACCCAAAGGCACTGATTCAATTGCCATTTACCGTAGAGAAACAATAAAAAATATGAGATACCATCATTCCTTTACAGGCGGCTAGGTGAGCAATCTACTATTAAAAAAAGACAAGAAAAAAGAAAAAAAGGCTACCATACAATGAGCCCAGTCACAAAGTAAATGCTGGGTAAGTGTTAGGCTTCATCATCAACACCATTGTTGAACTATGACAGAACTGTGCTGGTAGGTTATATATTTTTTGAAAATGACTTTCCACACGTACGTACAATAGGTACTATTATTATTTCCATTTTTACAGATATAGAAACTAAGTATAAGAAAGGCCAATGACTTGTTTAAGTTCACTCTGCTGGTATCCTCTACAGTCAAAATAGGAGCTCTGGTCTGTCTGATTCCCAAGCTGCTGTTGACATTGAGATGCTAACTCAGTATAAACTGTTGGTTTCTTGAATGTGGAAAGAAAGTCAATTTGCAGTCATTTTGGGGTTAGATAATATACTCAAAACTTATTTGCTTATTGTGACATCACAATAAGATAACTGTATATGTATTATGGTTTATTATTTTTTAAATAAGAATGGAGCTCTGGCTGGTGTGGCTCAGTGGATTGAGTGCTGGCCTGTGAACCAAAGGGTCACCAGTTCGATTCCCGGTCAGTGAACATGCCTGGGTTGTGGGCCAGGTCCCCAGTAGGGAGTGTGTGAGAAGCAACCACATATTGATGTTTCTCTCCCTCTCTTTCTTCCTCCCTTATCCCTCTCTAAAAACAAATAAATAAAATCTTTTAAAAAATAAAATAAGAATGGAGTCACTTCTTATATTACATTTGTAATTTTGCTTGTTTTTGTTTAATATCTCATGCACATTCTTTTAAATTATCACATTTTGATCCAACATATTTCTCATAATTGCATCCCACTTTATAGTATGGATAAACCATCTATATCTAAACATTCTTCTATTAGAGGGCATCCAGGTTGTTTCCAGAGTTTTCTCTGACAAATGATGCTACTACAGTCTATATATGTGTACATACTTATATACACTAATATACTAGTGTGTAAATGTATATATAGCATATATATATACACACACACATATATATATAACATTTATCTATCTATCTAGAGAAGGGTAGGTACACATACACACTGGGTACTTCATTCCCATGATGCATTCCAAAATGCTAGCCAAATAGGTATAAATAGCTACAACTTTTCCTAAACTTTTTAACTACCTTTACACCTATTAGCAATGCAGGAAAGTATCTTTTCCCCCATCTCTCTTCTCTATTCCGACTATTGGTATTTTTAGCTTTTGACAATCTGAAGACAAACAATGATCAATATTATTTTTATTTTATATTTTCTCAGTACTCAAGATGTAAAGATATTAAAATATAGTTACATTTACTTTCTACTAAATATTCATTACATTTGTTATCTGCTTTTCTATTTGGCTGTATTATCATTTGTTAACTTATATGAGCTCATAGCATAATAGTGTCAAGGACTGTGAAGATCTGAAGTGTTACCCTACTGCAGGCTACCAACTAGTCTGCTAGGGTTTTATGGACACTGGGCCAGAGACATAGGGCATCATTTCTTACATCACAGGGGGACGTCATGAGCATTAGCACATTTGCATCAGTTCACCTTGCCTCCAAGTCCCTGAGGGGTGTCTAGATGGGCCCAGAAGGTGCAGTGGGTTGTGCCACAAGAAAGAAACCCAAGCCATAAACATACTTGCTCTTTGCTGAGAAGGAGAAACTAACTATTTCTTCCAAGGCTATTTGCTACACATGCATCTTTGAAAAGATAGCTCCTTGAGAAAGGCAGTTAATGCCTCACTGATAAGATGTGCAGAAACACAAATACCCACTGAGAACTGTCTCCCAGCTCTTAGGAAAATCAGCCTCTTGTCAAATATATTGTGTATGTTTTCTCCCAATCACCACTTATAATAGCATTTATATTTTGTCCTTGTCTGTCCTTCCTATGTCCTGTGGTCTGATATGTGTATTATTTTCATGTTAAATTTAGTATAATAACTTGGAAGTAATTTCTCTAATTTTGAATACAAACCATTGCTTTGCTTCTAGTCAAAATGAAAACAGATATTATCTAATTGTTGCTTTATGAAAATATGAATCCCTTATTATTGTTTGCTTTTGCCCTGACAAATGAATAAAAGGCATAGAAAAGGAAGCCCGTGGGGACTTTTGCCCAATCAAAATAAAGATTTAAGGTTCATAACTCTTTTCTATCAGTGCAATTGCTGTCAATTCAGAGGAGTAGCAAGTTAGGACCTTGCATAAAGGAAGAAATGGGAGCTAGGGAGACTCATGTTTTGTGGGGCTGGAAGCTTCTATAACTTGGAAGAAGGGGTATGTTTGAAGTACAAGAATACAGTGTTACAGATACAACATCACCCAGGCCTGAACAAATTTTTTGGCCTATACAGATGTGAAGCACTGAAATGGCAGCTAAATTTCTTTAACTTCACAGTAAATCTGATCTGTCTGGTAAAGGATAGGAAAGAGAAGGTTGAAGCCAATCACAATGTGAAGTTTTTGCTTTTCCAGGGCATACTGCTGCTTTATTAGCTCAGCTAAACATGCAGCACTGGTCCCTTAAGGAAACATGGCAGAACCTCTGGCCTTGCTGACCTTGGATTGCGCTGAGGTGCCGTTCAAGATGAATGGCGTTTTGTTGAATATCAACTGGATACAAAAATTATCACATCGGATCCAGCAGGGTTTACCTCAGTGCTGAGGGGTGGGGGGTACTACAGCAAATCATCCTGTCAGGGGCCTTCCTGTGACCTCCCAAGTGTTTGTAAGGGTGAAATCTCTGCTAAAGGGATTTGGAAGGGAAAGAAGGCAAGCTAAGAGGGGTGGAAAAAATTATCAGAAGATTAGGGGTGACCTTAAGGAATGTGCATGACATGAATCAGGATAAAGTATTTTCAGACAGCCTTAGCTCTTCCTAATTCATCCTTCTGGTTGTTTATATGGGTGTCATTTTTTTAATATACAGCAATTGGTAGAGCTTCCTCTTTTTGTCTGAGTTGCCCCAGTCACTTGGTTCATGTTTCACAGTTAGCTTTAAAAACTAAATATTGATTGATGGCTAATAATTGCATGGTATCCTATAAATCAGTGACACAAAGATTATTACAACACTCCCTACCGTCTTCCTAGAGAAATAAAGTGCAGATCACTCCAATGCTAGATAGCATGTGCTCAGTGGCATGAGAGACCAACAGATGGTTATTTGAGGCTTAAAGAAGAAATACTTCTTAGAGGAGGTAGCATTGAAGATGACACCTGAATAATGAAGTTGTCTACAAAACAGACACACAAACTATTCCAAGCAGATGAAGGGCAAAGCCTGGGGTGGGGGTGGGGACAGAAAATGCAAAAAATAGGAATTAGTCCAGTTTAAGTTGGACGAGGCAGGAAAGTTAAACAGATTAAGCAAGAATGTGGTGGGACTACATCACTGGGAGCTCTGCCCTCTTGCCCAGTGTAAACCAGCTACTGCTGTAAAAAAAGAAACCACTTTCTTCAAGGGAGTAGAGTGAACAGGGAAGTGATTTGGGAAAGTTAACCTGAAAGTAGGATGCAGAGTAGAGAAAAGAGCTGGAAAAGTCCTGGGAAGCCAGGTGAGAGATGAACAGAGCACGGAAGGCACTGTAGTATTTACAAAGGGGGAAAGGCCTTTTGCAGATCTCCTTGCAGAGATTAAATCTTGTGGTGGGAGTTCGGGAATGGGAGGTGCAGGGAGAAAGAGAAATTCTTTTCCTTTCTGGGGATCTCACAAGTCCGGGATCCTGAAGGGCAGCTTATTTTATTGGCAGTAGGTTGTCATGTTGATTTACGCATTCCTTTTCTCTTTTCCATTGTATTTACTGCTACGCAAATGACCTCTTTTTCTCGCCTTCTTCTGTGCCTTCACCTATCAGGAGCATCTGCCATCTTATTTAGCTTTGTTAGTGGCACGTGGATTAAAGCCCCTAACATTGTAGAGATGCTGTGTGGTGTTACCAAAGGAAAAAAAGCGCAATTATTCTTAAGGAGTATATGGCTTCCCTGAGATTTCAAGACACCTAAGTACAAGTGACAAAAAACATGCAAATGTAAGTGCCATCAACTACCTCTGAGTATGCAGAAAACAGTACTAAGAAATAACTACCCAAAGAGGAGATTTAAAAACTACAGAACTGTGGGGAGAGCAATAAGGTGGCCGATGCCACTGCTGGTGTGCACGAGCCACAGTCAGAGCTGCTGCGGAATTTCTGTGGTTGGGGGAGGCAGCAGTATATTAAAGATGGAGCGTAGGTAGGCAGCATGGTTTACTGGAAAGTTTCACATCAACCATGAATTTCCTGTTTCACCTCTTCACCTCTATTTTATTCTCATCATAGGCACACCCACGTGCAAGTGACGGATTCAACAGGGACAATGACCTAATGTTATGAGATACTGTACAGCCTCATCTTATCCCTATGAAGTTTTCCCTTTCCATGTATTTTCACACCTCTCAGTTCTGTAAGACAGAATCGTGCAATCTTGATTTTTCCTACAAAATGCCCACAGATTCCTGACAGTTATAATTAGAGACAGAAAGTAAGTCACGGGTTCACAGCAACTGATTTCTGTACCAGAAAAGTGGATTACACCCTACGTGAGAAATAGGTCTACTTGGCATCATTTGGTAAGGACTTAACATTTGCCACTAAAGCTGGCACATTGGTTTAAAATTTCAGTGTGCACCCTGCCACGTCTTATGGTGGGAATAACTAAAGATCTACCAGTACCAGGATTTGGGTGCTGCAGAAAATTTTGGAATTTGTATAATTGTGTACTTCTATTTGCATTGCATTACCAGACATTCAAAACAACCTTGCAAAATATCACAAAATTGGTACAGTATGGAGCACTCCTAGAATCCCGGGTCCTAGCCAAAAGTGACTGTCAAACCTAAAGCTTACAGTTTAGAGACCTCTTGTAGGAAAAGAATATAAAATCACAAATACATAATTTGGTACAAAATGAATATATGCTTAGAATGAGGAAAGAAATCACAATAAATCACAAATTTTAAAAGGTTGACAAATAGCACAAACATACAAATTCCAGAAAAGTAATTAAAATTTTAATAAATGCCTGAGACACAATCTAAAGACCTTTTTCCTAAAACTTTTAGCTGCAGACTGTTAAATTAGTTTTTAAGTTAACCATAATTTTGTAATACCATTTTCCATAGAGAAAGCATAATGACAAGTCAGTCTTTCCCTTAGCATAATTAATTTAAATGTTTGCCGTTGATCACTGAGATGCATGAAACATGATTCTTCACAGTTAGAATTACTGTCTGCTTGTAGTAATGCTTTAGGTTTGTGTTCTCATATAAGAAATTCTAATGAATTCCATTATCTCTTTAAAATATTACAAATATAGTATATTGAGACTATTCCTGACAGGAGAGCTTATGCTTAGACTTGATATTGGTAAGAACTGAACCCTATGCTTACTAGTTCACACGTCTGCTGATTGGAAGAATTCATCACAGACCACTTCTGTTTCTGCGCACTTCCGACCTTATTTCTCCTCAACTGCCCACATCTGTCCTCTGATGGATGCTCTGGGACCTGTTCACACTGAGATAGGACCTCAAGCCCTTCACCATTGTGACATAACACCAGGTAAGCTGACCCAGTGGACAAATTCCAGAAGCAAGTTCTACCTTGAATCACAGATGTGACTGCATACTTCAAATATATCTCCTAACTACAAACAACAGAAATATGTGTCTGTCCAAACTAAATGTATCTCTGACTTTACTTCCCCTCACCTACATACCCAAACTTCCCGTAGCCACACAAATACTGTCATACCAGAGGGGGGGGGTGGTAGTAGCTTCCGAGTGGAAGGAGAAAGCAGTCTTAAGGAAGAGTGGCCAAAACTGCTTTCTTTACAACTATTATGAAACTACGTGGTCATATGAACACACTGCTAAGGCTGTCTCTGGTGCTTGCAAAGGGCCTGCACGAATGAGGACTCCGAAGTTTAAGTTCAATTAGCCTCATTGTAAGTCTGCTTCTGAATCAATGATATATGAAAACGAGTAACAATTATTGACTTCATTCACTTTTTCCATGTGGATCACAGGAGAAGAAGGTCAGGTGTCGGTTAGTGATAGTCAGATTATAGTTCTCCAGGCTAGAGCAAGGGTCAGGGTGTGAGGTCAAGCAGATACAACAATAGGCATTTAAGCAGGAAAATAGGATGACAGAGTTAGAATTCTAATGGAGATGCAGGGAGGATCAGAGGCAAGGGATGAGAATAAGATGGGATCTGAACTCAGGATCACTGGGTGAAACCACTGAAGTAGCTATATCTAGAGATGCCTTCTCCACTGAAGTCTGTTTTTTAAAAAATAACACCTAGATATTATAAGCACACTCAGCCAAAATCTTTCAATATAAGAACCTGTCGACTCCAGAGTATAAAAGACAAGACATGCTGGTTTTATTTTTAGTTGTTGAACAATGACATAAACCTCTAATCACTCTGATTTGGTTGACACTCCAGTGGCGCTGCCAGGAACTCCTTTCAAACGGGCGACTCTATCAATGAGTAACGCAGCTGAGCTGATGCGTCGTCAGTGCTTCGGGGGCTGCAGGCGATGGCACTGACCCAAGTGTTTCTAAACATTTTCTTTCGGGCTTACTAACGTTTTTGAGCTTTGGAATTTAGTCACCCATAAGGGAAGGAGTATCTAAGAAAATCTTTTATTATGAGAAAATAAATACCCTCCAAAAACCCCCTCACATTTCCAGAAAAATATTATTGTACTCCTTGTCATTCTACTGGTAGTAAAGGTTAGACAGAAATCCAATGTTTAGCATGAGTAGTCTGCAATTTTCCTTGAAGTATCTCTCTGCTCAGGAAACTACAAAATTCAGAGCTGCGGTAGAACTAAGTTGCCAACTGAACTACACACCTTCCAAAACAATGTTGCCTCAAAGGATATTCCAGGTCCATCTGCACTGCAATTCCCAAGTGTCCCCATTTAGAACCACCTGAGCTCACAGAGACTTAAAGACCTGCAATCTCTGTATGTGGTTCCACAAATACGTGTGGCTGTCAAGCACCCCAGGGTATTCTTGAGACCATTACACTGAGTCCTGAAAGTTACAGAAGCTCCTATAAGGGAGTAGGGTATACAGAAGACAGAGTGGCAGGTGCCATCAGGACAGCTCAAGGAATTGTCTCAAGTCACAAGTGCAGAGTCTCGGAGAATCATAAAATGAGGACGTTTGCCCTTGTGAATTCTCCCTTTCCTCCTCCCTGAGCTGCCACGCCTGGAGATGAGTGCCTTACTCATTAGAACACCAGTTCAACTTTCCTGCCTTCTGTCACTGCTTCCTTGCCCTTTCTTGCCTACTTCTTTTGTCTGATGCCACTTCATTTTGCTGTTTTCATGGCCCTCCTGGGCATTCTGGACTGAGAGAACCAAATGGAATCTCAGCCCAACCACAACTTTAATTCCCTCCATGATATTCCTGAAGTGTCACCATATGATTTTGGCTTGATTGACTATTAGAAGGGGATTCTGGGGCTGCTTGTTCCATTTGTAGATACTACTTATCACAAAAACTATCTTTTTATCACAAATCAAAATATGTCTCTCCATAATTAGCACCAGTTGTCTTAGCTCTTCCTTCTGGAAATACACTTGTGGCAATTGCATCCTTCTTCCACATGACAGCTTTGGCTACAGTCCGACTGACGAGTATTTAGCTTTGAGTGTTTTGTAATGTATCCAGGATGATGGTAGTCTTTGAATGTGAAATGGGAGTTAGCCTCAATTGCCATTCCTGTGATAATACCTTATAGCCAAACCCTCATTAGATAAACACTCCAAAATTGTCCTCATAAAAATAACGTGTCTCTAGAAAAAAATCAGCCAAAAGCTGGGGGAAACTTGGTTCTGTTTGTTTATGTGTGCTTTTCAGTAATGGTCCTCTAAACCAGGGCAATTTCATCCCCTGCCTCCAGTCTCCTCCCTGACTGCAAGGAACATTCAGGAGTGTCTAGAGACGTTGGTAGTCACATTTTGGAGAAGGGTGCTTCTGCCATTTAGTGGGAAGATGTCAAGGAGAGTGCTAAACATCCTGATAAGGCCCAGAACAGCTCCCCACCTTCACAGCTCCACCCTAGCAAAAAGGAATATGCAGACGGAAGTGTCAAGTGTTGAGGTTAAGAAACCTCTGTTAGAGAAATCTCTAAGAAGTCAACACTGAAAAATGTATGCAATGATTACTTTTTACTCACTCTTTCTTGGAGTTCCTTTCACAACAGCTGAACTTGTCACACTTCATGTCACCTTTCACCTGGAAAATTGTTAATATATTTTAACAAGTTAGGACCATTGTTGACAATGTTATCCATCACTTAGAAATTTATGTCAGGGGAAAAGGGGAAAATGCTGGCTATTTGGACATATTTCTTTCAATGTTTTGTCTATATATAGTCTTTAACTGGCCTGAGAGGATCAAGCACCCTCTACTTCTGAAATAAAACAAACGTCCGTACATTGAGAGCCCAGCTTTGAGGTAAGATACTCAAAATCAGCCTTGTATAAACATTTTATCTTTAACTCAACTCCAATAAAATAAACATTAATATAAATATGTTTAAATTACATATTAACTGTGAGTAAAGCCAAAAGTAATTTTAAAACATTATTATTCATTTGCATTTATAATCATTCATGATAGTGATATGAAAACAGAGAAGACATAATACCTAACTTTGACAAAAAGTCTGGTGAGGAAGACAAAAATATAAACCATTTACTCAGAGCTGATAATCTTTCTTTTGCTAAGTGAAATAAGCCAGTCAGAGAAAGACAAGTACCGTATCATTTCACTCATATGTGGAATATAATGAACAAACTGAACTAACAAGAAAATAGACACAGACTCACTGATAGAGAGCAGGCTGACAGTGCTGGGAGGGGGGGTAAGGGCTGAGGGATTGAGGTATTAAGCAAAAAAAAAGAGAGAGAGAGAGAGAGAACTGATGAACATGGACAAGAGTGTGGTGATTGCAAGGTGGGGAAGAGGGTGAGTGGAGGTTGAAGAGTGTGTAAGGGGGACAAATAATGATGGAAAAAATAAAATAAAAAAACCTAACTATAAAAAATTCAGAATGCTTTTTTATTCTCCTGCCACTGAATCTTTCAACCCACGTGCACCTATAACCAGGTATGCCCTGCCTCCCCACTGACTCAGTGGGTTCACTGCCCATGTTTTATATAGGCCAACTCTCTCACATACTGGGTTCTATCTCTGTCTGTTCAAGGACTTTTCTCATGCAATTATCTCCTCTCCCTTCTCTCTCATCCAATCATCATTACCCCTCTTTTCTGTACCACTGATTTAATCATAGAAGCATGCTGATATTTATTACAGCTAGCCCCCAGGCTCACTTCTACCCCCACCCCTTCCCACTTCCCCTTCACCCTCTTAGCTCAAACTCTCAGCATCATCTGATACAGCTCACCACTCCCTCCTCCTTTAATTCTTTTTTAACTCAGAATTTGGTATGCCACATTCTCCTGACCTTTTCTTACCCATATTGTTACTTCTCAGTCTCCTTTGCTGGCTACTCTTCATTCCCCTGACCTTGAAATGCTGCAGTGTCCCCATCCATCCCATGGCCTTCAACACATTCTATATGCTGATGAAGCCCAGATTTGTACCCAGCATGAACCTCTCCTCTGAACCTTTCTACTCTGTTCCAGAATAGCTAATGGGCTTTTCAATCTTAGCATGTCTAAAACTGAGCCTTGATTCTCTCCACTACACGTTGAAAACATGTTCCTTTTCTAGCGGTCCCTATCACAGTAGTTATCACCAGAAAGCATCGCAGTTAAAAACATTGCCTTCACCCTTGATTACTGCCTGTTTCTCGTAGCATTTCTTCCAATCCATCAAATAAATTTTGATAGAACTAATTTCAAATAATATCCTGCTCCAAGCTATCTCCATCTCTCCCCTGAATTCATCATCTGGTGCCCCCAAAACTTTTCTGCTTCTTTTCTGGTAAATCAACAAGCAGTTCTCCCCAGAGTAGCCAGAGTGAATCTTTTAAAATGGAAATTATGCTATATCAGCCAGCTCCTGGAAACCCTGCAGTAGTTTTCCAGCACTCAGAATAAAATCCTAAATCTTTACTGCAGCCTGTTAGATCCTGCTTTTTTGGCTCTGCATAGCTTTTTGCTTTCATTCCCCGCCATTTTTCTCCCTGTCCATGACACTTTGTTGGCCTTTTTACAAGTCTCAAACACTCTCCTCCCTCAGAATCTTTGTACTCATTTGTAACTGCTCTGAAACAGCCTAGTCTCATGTAATCACATGGCTCACCCCCTCACTTTATTCATGTCCTTGCCCAAGTATCTTTTCCTAAAAGACAACCCTCATTAATAACACTCCTCCTCTAGTCTTATACCCTGCTATAATAATCTTTCTAGAATTTATCACTACCTGATATATGAGAAATTATTTATTTCCTATTTATCCCACTGTTATATAAACTCCACAACCACAGGGTTTTTGTTTTGTTGTCAGCTCTACTCCCAGTGTCAAGAACTGTGCTTGGAATATAACAGGCAATTGATAAATATTTACTTAACTAATGATTGAACTAGTGAGCATATTCAGCTTGATAGAATCTAGAAAATGTACTCTAAACTTTTAAACTTTATTCATTTCACTTATCTATCAACTTTATACTTTTGAATATAGTATGTCATATCTATGTTGTTTATAGTTAACTGAAAACAAGCATTCACTCACATTACCTCCTATATTTGCACATACCTTACTCTGAGGTGAAATCAAACAACATAAAACACAATAAATGCTGAAATACCACAGAACATCAATTAATTACAAATAAATAATTAAAATAATTATCAATATATAATATTACTTAAAATAATCTGGCTTTAATATTATAAGTAAGCAAAATCATATTTATAAGTTTAGTAATTTTTTGACTGAAATATTAATGACCCCTCAATGCTATCTTCAATAAAGGTGCAATCTCAGCTCTTCAAAGAGAATTGCAGTATATGTAATGGCTTTAAACAATATTTGACAAAAGAAGCAATATATCTGGTTTTTTCACTAAATTAGGTTTCGATATATTCCCTGACATTTAGAATTTGAAGTCTGACAAGTTGACAATACTGGGATTCACTTTGTCAACAGCAAGTAGAAGCATATATTTGAAAGTCATTCTAATAAATGTGCAACCTAAAAAAATCTCAATGATGTCAGTGAGTCATAAAACGCAGATAAATAGACCGATGTTCCCACCATTCCTGTGTAGGCTTAGATTAATTGTCAAACCCCTAGAAGCACTAAACATGATGACTGAAGAACTGTTTGCCTCAATCTTGTTGAGAATAAAATTCTGACACTTCTTATTTAACAAGGGAAAGACAACTAAATATCTGCAAATATGACATTAAGGCATTGATTGGGAAGGGGGATGCCTGACTTGTAATCTTTGCTTATCTACTGAGTAGTTATATGACCTTGAGCCTCAGTTTCTTATGGTCATTAATTAATAAAAAGGGTGAATGAGATAAAACAATCCTACTTTGTGTCTTCTACTTGTGACCAATCTGCATTATAAATCACAAAGCCACTTTTTGGAAGAGCTGAGATTTGAATTTGTATCAGTCTGGATAGGTAAAGTTACACAGAAATAACTAACAACCTCCAAGTCACAGTGGGTTAAAACAGTAAAAATCTATTTTTGACTCATCCTAGATGTCAGTAGACAGTGTGCTTCTGGCTGACCATTCCAAGAGTGATTTAATTGAGTCGCCATCTTGACATGTTTCTACACCACTGAGGCAGGAAGAAGAAAGCATGACACTTGAAGGTCTGACCAACAGTAACACAAATCATTCCAACATTTCACTGTCGGAGTCACACAGAGGCACTTAGCTTCAAATGGAGTAGGTAAGGAGAACCAGAGTATTTTTTTATTTTATTTATTTATTTTTAGAGAGAGGAAAGGAAGGAGAAAGAGAGGGAGAGAGATATCAAATGTGTAGTTGTCTCTCACACATCCCCTACTGGGGACTTGGCCTGCAACCCAGGCATGTGCCCTGACTGGGAATCGAACCAGGGACCCTTCGGTTCGCAGGACAGTGCTCAGTCTACTGAGCCACACCAGCCAGGGTGAGAACCAGATTATTTTTGAGTAGCTCTATTGACTACCACAAAATCAATGTGGGTCAAGAGACCAAATATTTTACATATACATCAGAGGCAAGTTTATTAGTAGTTCCTGGTTTATATCAGATCATCAGTGCCTACCTGTTCCTCTAGAAAGTTTATTGGGGAAAAGAGAGAAAGATACAAATAAACAGATTATACTGAAGTAACGCTATTTTTTGTGTCTCTACTTGGACACATGATATAAAATACATATTCATGATATAAAAATATTTGTATTACACATGATCCTATAATGGATTTTTAATTGAGTAGATTTATTTTCACAGGAAATTTAAACTTGTAAATAATCATGTGAAAAATAAATTTTTATTTTTGCTATCATAGATAAATAATAGAAAAAAGTAAAAATGACAAAATAATAATAAAGCATGTTTCATTAAATTTTTAAAATAAATGATAGTATATGTTATTATAACATTCAAAAACACAGAATAATCTGCAGTAAAAAGCACATCATTCTCATCTTTTCTCCCCTTGTCATCTAATCCTTAATTCACAAAATGACCCCTGTTTTTATTTCAGTACGTCTTTAGAACTTATAGTGTTTTTTTTTATTTCACAGTTTTGTGTATGTGTAGCTGAAGTTAGAAATCTTTTATGAATTCTTTTTTGTTGTCATTGTTTTGTTTTGTTTTGTCATACCTAAAAGGTATTCTGAATGACAAAAAGTACCAAAAAAATAAGATTAAGAATCCCATGTTTCTCTAGTACTTTCATAATTTTATTTTTCATTCTTCTATATATGAAGCACATCTAGAATTTATTTGTGATGAAAAATGTGAGCTCAGAATGCAAGCTTATTTTCTTATAGTTAGTTATCCAATTGTCCTAGTAATAATTATCTCAAAATTTATTACCCTCCATAGATTAGAAATTATATTTTTGTTATGTACTAAATCTCTGTGTATTGCTAAGTCTATTTTTATGTTTTCTAATCAGTCTCACATCCAATAATTTAATTTCAGTACATGTTACATTATGAAAAAATTTCAAAAAACTCAATAGGTTTTTACTTAAAAAAGTCTACAAAAGAAACCATTTTCATAATGGTGGAGTCAGTATCTCCAAAAACCTGCTTTTCCATAAAATCCATTAGAAGAATTAAAAAATCTCAAAATCAACTCTTTCAAAACTCTAATTAACCAGTGGTTTGCAACAACCCAAGGACCATTTATTTGAGAAAATTGGCTGAATCTTAGGGGAAAAAATAGTGAGCTTTGTGGTGTTTTAATTTGCCCTATTCCTACCTATTCTTATTGCCTCTAAGATATCCTTGAAAACCAAGAGCCTTGTGATTCACTGTGAAACCTGGCCACTTGGTAGGGCAGAATGGATTTGAAGCTCCCCAAGAAATCCCATTCTCAGAGAATTGCGGTTAGTAGATATGTTTTGGGCTCCTGAAAAACCACCACTTATAGGACTTGTCTTTATTTGACCCAGCTCAGAACTTACTCAGTGAGAACCGTCCTTTCTTGAGGGCAACTTGTCTAAAACTATGAGAAATTGTTCGACACTGCAGCTGCCTGAGGCAGTGACAACAGTTGGGACATACACAAAGCTCTGACATACTCCTGGAATCTAGAAGGCTGTACACGTGTGCAGGGCTGCACTTAGGCAGACTGTAGTCAGGGGTAAGTGTGCAGAGGAAAGACTTTAAAAGGGCCTAAGCTGTCGCCTACAGCTCCGCACAATCCAGAAGTGGAGACTAAGGCAGAGTGCGCACTGCAGCAGTATTAAGGGTGTGCCCCAACAAAGCCCCTTGGCAAAGACCGAGAGACTTACTGGTTCAGTACATTTAAGAAAATCTCCGTCCAGCCTACCACTAAACTAAACTGAGACTTCGGTGGCTACACATGACAAAGAGTATAGACAAACAATCAGAAAGGCCACAAATTCTTGTGGGGTGGGTCTGATTTCTGGAGTAACCGTATATATTACTTAAGATGTCTAGTTTACACCAAAAATTCATGAGACACGAAATCAAACAGTGAAGTATGCCCCCTACATAGGAGAAGTTAATAGAAACTGTCCCTAAGGAAGCTTAAATGTTGGAATTAATAGACAAAGACTTTAAATCAGCTATTACAAATATGTTCAAAGACCTAAAAGAAACTATGTCTAAAGAATACAAGAAAATATGAGAGGCCTCCTTTTTCATTGCACCTCAGAAGTGGTGTGCTACTTCGGGATGCTGAACCTGTCTTTCCCAGCCACTGGATCCCAGAAATTCATTGAAGTAAACAATGAATGCAAACTTTGTACCTTTTATGAGTCAAATATAGCCACGGAAGTTGTTGTTGATACTCTGGGTGAAGAACAAAAGGGTTGTGTGGTTTAAATCAGTAGTGGGAACAACAATCAAGATATCAAGACACCATTAAGCAGGGTGTCTTGACCCATGGCCATGTCCACGTGCTACTGAGTAAGCTGTATTCCTGTTATAGACCTGGGGGGACTGGAGAAAGAAAGCACAAATCAGTTCGGGGTTGCATTGTGGGTGCCAACCTCAGTGTTCTCAACTTGGTCATTGTAAACAAAGGGGAGAAAGATATTCCTAGTCTCCCTGATACTACCATGCTTTGTCACCTAGGGCCCAAAAGAGCTAGCAGAGTTCACAAACTTTTCAGTCCCTCCAAAGACGATATCCACCAGTATGCTTTGTGAAAGCCTCTAAACAAAGAAGGTAGGAGAAGCTCAGGAGGAGCAAAGCACTGAGATTCAGTGCGATCTTACTCCATGCGGCCTGCGACACAAAGGTCAGGGCATTGCTCTGAAGAAACAGCATACTAAGAAAAATAAAGAAGAGACCACAGAAAATGCCAAACTTTTGGCTAAGAGAATGAAGGAAACTATTTATTAGGCCATAAAAAAAGCTTTGGTAAATAGGAAATTTTTTAAATCATTCAAAATATGTTCTCTGAACACAAAGGAATTAAATTAGAAACCAGTAACCAAAGGAAATTTAGGAAATTCACAAATATTTGGAAATTAAATAACCCACTTCTAAATGACAATAATAGATCAAAGAAGAAATCACAAGGGAGATTTTAAAATATTTAGGGAGAATGAAAACAAAAACACAAATGTGAAACTTATGGGATACAGTGAAAACAGTGCTCAGTGGGAAATGTATAGCTATAAATGTCTGCATTGATAAAAAGAAAGATGTAAATCAAAATATGAGGTCTGTCCAGAAAAAGTCCAGCCATTTGTTAATAAACGAAACCAGTTTGCACAACACTGACGTAACCTGGCAGCCAAGGAGAGTGGACTGGAATGCACATGCGTGAACAATGACTACTTCAGTGTACTAGTCGGTGGGGGCGATAGACACTGTAGCATTTAAAGTGACTCAGTGAGTAGAGCAACACATCTGCATCAATTTTTTTGCATTAAGCTTGAGCATTCCTCCATGGAAACTATTCTGATGATTCAGAAGGCTGCAGCTACGGTCAGCCGGTGATTGGCAGCTTCATCACAACAATGCGCTTGCTCATGCATCACATCTCATGCAGAGTTTTTTGGCGAAACATCAAATCACCCAGGTGACTCAGCTCCTACAGCCCAGATTTGGTGCCCTGCAACTCCGGCCTTTCCCAAAACTGAAATTACCTTTGAAAGGGAAGAGATTTCTGACTGGTGATGAGATTCAGGAAAATATGACAGGCAGCTCATGGCAATTGGGAGAACTGTGTGAGGTCTCAAGGTGCCTACTTTTTGAAGGGGACTGGGGTGCATTGTCTTATGTACAATGTTTCTTGTATCTTGTACCTTCTTCCATAAATACCTCTATTTTTCACATTATGTGGCTGGATACCTTCTGGGCAGCCCCTGTATATACATTGTGTGGTGTTCTTACTTCTGTAGTTTCATGAGGATTTATACATCACATTCAGTGTTCTGCATAAATCTGCCTTCATTTTCACTTATTAATCCCTCTTCATTTGAGAGAGCACCAGCAATTGTGGTAAACTATTAACTCTTGTAGTGGCTACCAAATTAATCACAGACTCAGCTTAATTTCTTTATCATGAATGTGTGTGATCTTGAAATCCTTCAACAGTTTAGCAACAGTTTAGTGCTAGCTTCTTTGCTCAAAAAAAAAAAAAAAATCCCTGCCATTTCTATCTTTTAAAGTAAAACACACATCTACAAAGCTGCACTTTGCTAGTGTACCTTTGTAATCATTCCTATGTAAAAGATTACTTTTTATTTATTTTATTATATTTAAAATATCCTTCTTGTTACTTTTTAAATTTAAATGAAGAATATTTATTTGAATATATACTTGTATCAGTATTTTTCCATACTATTTCATGTTCAAATATGTTGACATGGTGACTATACCTGAGAAATTGTACATAATCCATTTTATATATATTTGTAAATATACATGTAAATATGTATTTCTCCAACCTACTTTTTATAAATTAAAATTAGCACATTTTTATTTTTTAAGCATTAAAAAGTTCTTGAGTGTTCATGTTCTATAAAGTCATGGCTGATACAATAGTCATCTTTATTCCTCTATCATTCATACTCATTATATATACTGCCATCATAAAATGTTTATTCTTTTGAGCCAATAATGTAAAATGGGGAAGGATAGTCTCTTCAATAAATGGTTCTGGGAAAACTGAATAGCCACATTCAGAAAAATAAAAATAAAACTGAACTTCTACTCCTACAACACATAAAAACCAACTCAAAATGAATTAAAAACTTGAATATAAAATCTGAAACTATAAAACTCCTAGAAGAAAACAAAGAGGGAAAGCTCCTTGACATCAGTCTTGGTGATTTTTTGTTTATTTGGCATCAAAAGCAAAGGCAACAAAAGCAAAAATAAACAAGTGGAACTACGTCACACTAAAAAGTGTCTGCATAGCAAAAGAAACCATTAACTAAAGTAAAAGACAATCTATGGAATGGGAAAACATATTTGTAAAATATAGAACCAAAATATATAAAGAACTCTATAACTTAATAGACAACAATTCCACTAAACAATGGACAGAAAAACTAAATAGACATTTTTTCCAAAGAAGTCATACAAATGGCCAACAGGTACATGAAAAGTTGTCTAACATCACTAGTCATCAGAAAACTACAAAAAACACAATGATATATCACCTCACACCTGTTCGAGTAGCTATTATCAAAACAGAAGAGATACATGTTGCCGAGATTATGGAAAAGAGGGAAGCCTTGGCAACATTGGAGGGAATGTAAATTGGTGCAGCCACTATAGAAAACAGTATGGAGGTTCCTCAAAATGTTAAAAAATAAAACTACCATGTGATGTAGCAATTCCACTTCTGGGTATTTATCTGATAGAAAAGAAATCATTATCTCAAAAAGGTATCTGCACCCCTCTGCTCATTGCAACATTATATACAATAGCCAATATGGAAACAACCTGAGTGTCCATCAATGGACAAATAGATAATGCAAATATGATTATACACACACACATGTGACTCTTATTCAGCCATGAAAAAGAAGGAAATCCTGCCATTGCAACATAAGTGGACCTTGAGGGCATTATGCTAAGTGAAATAAGTCTAATGGAAAAAGACAAACGCTCTATTATCTCCCTTAAACATATAATCTAATAAAAACCAGAACTCCAAAACAACTCATAGAGACAGCAGATTTCTCCTTGCCAGAACTGAGAGGAAGAGGGTGGGTGAAATGGGTGAAGTGGGTAAAAAGGTCCAAACTTCTAGTCATAAGATAATGAAGTCCTGGAGATGTAATATACAGCATGATTACTATAGTTAACAATACTCTATTGTATATTTAAAAGGTGTGAAGAAAGTAGATCTTAAAACTTTTCATTACAAAAAAAATATAGTAACTCTTTGAAATGAAAAAAAGATAAACACAGACACTACTAAGTGAAAAATTGTGTTAACATTTACTTACTAGTCACTTAACTCTTTGTTTTTTAGAACTTTTCTGAAGTAAGTGGAAACTTTGAATATGAGAAATAATTGGCCTTAAGCACAAAGGACAAGGTAGACAATGAAAGTAACCAACTCTGTCTACTAAGTAAAGCAGTTAAAACTACAAGAATTATCATAGACACTTTTAGACTGAGCAACAAGAAGTTAGAGTGGAACCAATGTTTCCAAGAGTTAAGACTAAACACCCTCAATTAGATCCTCCATTTTTATTCGGGATATTTTTAGGTACCCTTGCAAACACACTAACTCCTTTCCTTAACAGGAGACAGCACATTGTTATAGAAAAAGTAATTGGGTTTTTCCTTTTTATTGGATGTATTGGGGTGACACTGGTTAACACAATTATACAGGTTTCAGGTGCACAGTCCCACAGCACATCATCTGTGCACTGCACTGTGTGTTCGCTGCCCAAGTCAGGTGTCCGTCCATCACCATTTACCCCTCCATGCCCTGCCCCACCTGCCCCCGCTGCCCTCCCCTGGCACCACACTGTTGTCCATGCCATAGGTCTTTTTCCCTTTGGAGCGGGGGGAGGTAGGGGGAGGTTGAATTCTCATAAACTGGCTCTGGGACAAGCCACTTAACCTCTCATAGGCTCAAATTTTTCATCGGCAAATGGATTTAATAATACATTATTGAAGGATATGTGAGGATTAAATGAGATCTTTTGAATACGTAAAGGACGGGACATAAAATAGGGTTAAATAACTGCACACTGAACAAATTTATTTTATTAAATTAGATAAATGGTGCCTTGTTTTGTGCCTTGTTTTGGGTATTATGTCAAGCCACTAGAATTTATTTAAAAAATTCCAACTCTTGCACCAATTCTTGTACTAAACCCTGATGGCTTGAAAAAATATGCACTTAATGCAGAGATGTCCAAAGTACTTTTCTTCTTGGGAGAATGTATGTAGTTCAATGACCTGTGAAAGCATTCCGTAGTCATTGCTGAGCACTAATGGATTTTCTTTTTCTTTTTCTTAAAGAATTTATTTATTTATTTTCAGAGAGAGGGAAATGGAAGGAGACAGAGCAGGAGAGAAATATCAATGTGTGGTTGCTTCTCATGCACCCCCAACTGGGGACCTGGCCCGTAACCAAGGCATGTGCCCTGACTGGGAATTGAACTGGCAACCCTTTGTTTTGCAGGCCAGCACTCAATCCACTGAGCTACACCAGCCAAGACCATTAGTGGGTTTTCTACCTCCACTTTGTAGGACCTTTAAGAAGAGGTTCTTGAGAATATCAGGTTTGTAGGTCATTATCTCCTTCTCAAGAACAAAACAAGGTCAATAATCCAGCATTAAGTTAAGGATTCACCACAATAATGTTCTTCCCATTTAAGAGGAGTAAAATGAGGTCAGTTTGAAGACCAGAGCTGCTCCAGGAATATTATTGTAACTTTTAAGTTTTGTCTAGTTTAAACTGCTTAGTCATAAAGTTTGAGGTTTCAAAAAGAGAGGTGTACACAGAATTTACCTATCTTAAATAGGTCTTCTTTTTAAATATGTTGAAAACTTTAAATAGATCAATTTAGAGTTGACCTATATCCACTACTAACTTGAAGGGGTTTTTCCATTACATGACAGAATCTGTTTCAATCCTTCACACATGCTGATACTTCAAGTAAAAATAAGCAGGAAAAAAGTCTAGCTTATTGTAATCTATTTTTGAAATTGCATCAACATATCAAAGTTACATAAAGAGATAAGAAGATTTTTCAAATCTGGGGGTGCTTGTTGTGATTAAACAAGGTCAATTAATAGAAACCAATGAAAAGGAATTGCTCAAAGCTTCTAACAGTTTTAAGTTTTATCCAGTCTTACAATATACTTTGATCCTCAGCTTAAGCCATTTCAATTTAACAAATGTCACAGTGCTTACTATGTGCAAGGCACTGTGCTTGCTAGTTAACCCTCCTCTCCCCGCACTCTGAGTGTTGTCGGATGTGATCCTTCCAAAATTAAATTAGTGCTTTCCACTTGCATCTCAGAGAGTATTAAAGATATTGAATCATCAGTATTTCAAAAAAAGGCAAAAACTTTTGTGCTTCGAAGGACATATTCAAGTAAGTGAAATAAACTGTGAAATGGAAAAAATTAAATAATATGTCTGGTAAGAGACTTTTATTCATAAAATATAAAGAACTCTTACAATTCAACAATAAAAAGACAATCCAGTTAAAAGATAGGCAAATAATTTGCATAGACATTTGTCCAAAGAAGACATATAAATGACCAATGAGCACATATCTATATCTATATCTATATCTATATATATATATATATATATATATATATTATCATTAGTCACTTGGGAGATACAAAAAGAAGCACAATGAGATACAACTTCATACTCACTAAGATGGCTAATATACAAAAGATAGACAATATCCAGTGTTGACAAAGATGTGAAAAAACTAGAATACTTACACATTGTTATAAATGTAAAATGATGTCACCAGTTTAGGAAACAGCATGGCAGGTATTTAACATGTTGAACAAAGAGTAACTTTATGACCCAACAAATTCCGCTCCTAGATATACACCCAAGACATCTGAAAACATGTCCATACAAAAGTCTGTACATGAATGTTCATAGCAACATTATTCATAACGGCCAAAAGGAAGAAACAATCAAAATGTGTATCAACTGGTAAATTGCTAAACTCAATGGTATACTCATAAATGTAATACAAAAATGCAATACTGTTACATGCTGTAGCATGGATAAACTTTGAAAACATGACAAATGAAACAAGTCAGACAGAATTGATCTTATATTGTTTAATTCCATTTATATAAAATTATCAGAACAGACAAATCCACAGAAAGAGAAAATAGAGAGTTGCTGGGACCTGGGGCAGGATGCATGAGTAACTGTTAATGAATACAAGAGTTCTTTTTTAGGGTGATAAAACATTTCAAAACTAGATAGTAGTGGTGGTTGTACAACTCTGAATACCACTGAGTTATACACTTCAAAAGCATGAATTTAATTGTATATTCGATAAAGCTATTATTATGAGAAATTGTCTATGACTCATCTTTAATTTCACATCTACCTGGCAAAAATATGGACATTTTTCTCTCAAATCTACACACCCAAGTCCACAGCTTCTGGGTATTTGAAAAGTGTATATACTTTTTCATAATTGGTGAAAAAAATCTTCCTGGTGTTACAAATTAGCAAGTCACTTCTATGTAGATGTATAGATCCCCTTCCAGTATTTGTCTAACATAGGTTCATGCATATGGATCATTCCTGGGAAGGTTCACTGTACAGTCCTAACCAGGAAGACATTGGTAAGTTGTGTTGATTTGTATCAGGGCAATACTGTGATATTAACATTTTAAGTACTTAAAGTTTGTCAGTTAAAGGCATTTCTTTATATCACTTAACATGTGCCACTAGTTAGCTATGAGAACTAAAAGAAGCTCAAATTAAAATACTTGCACTGTTCCTGTTTTTCCCAAAATAACCCAATCTGGAAGATAGCATTATCACTTCTGCAGAGCAGTAAATTCATCAATTTATGTAGGTCACGCTTATTTTTCTCTCCCACAAATTTCTTATCTATTTCACCCAGACCCTCTTTGGGAAACCACTGGCACAAGAGAGCAACAGAAGTGTAAATTTTCTAACACCTCTTTCTGTCAATATTTTCCTTTAAATTCTCCCTTGTTCTATTACAAGTTTGGAGCTCAACTCCTTTTCTAGTCAATAGCTCTTTGTATCTTTTGCCTGAACCAAGAAATAAGGAGATTTTCTAAAGAAAATCAAGTTATGATTGGTCATTATAAAAGAACGAATTTTAGTCAGAAATACACAAGTTTGTTTCATTTGACAAACTAGAGCAAGAAAACTAGATTATAAAAACTGTGATTGACATAGTACACACTGAAGACAATTAAATTGTCAGTTTCATATGAGTAAATACAAAATAACTAATTCATATTTCAAATCTTGTGATCCATATCATACAATTGGCACTTATACAAGAATTCTTTAAAAGCTATTTTAACACCAACTCAAAGAAATATTATCAACTTTATCTCAATTATTTCTTTATAATGAATATTATACCATAATTAATATTATACCATAATGAATATTAAGACTCCTAGTTGTTATAGGATTGGCAAACCATAGAGTTTACTATAATTTAGATAATTTGGGGGACATTTTTATATAAAAACTTTATGTATAAGAGTATTATTATTAAAGTATATGCATTTAGTGGTATCATTAGCTAAACTTTTATGAACGAAAATTAGAATGCTAAAATTATGACACTATTTTAAAAATACAATCAAAAATTTAAATCAAGTGCTTTAGATATATCCCATCTAAAGTGTCCTTCACAAATGAAATCAATTGACTTATTAGTTGTATATCCTGCTTTCCTTTATGTCTTAAATTACTAACCAATATTCCTATATTATTCCAATAGGTAAGATTGAGTGTTTTTATGCAAAAAGAATAAAATTTTCCATTTGACCTTCTGAAATGCTTGAAAGACAAAAATGAATTGATTGACTACTACCAAAGTGATTTAAGTTGATATTACAATTTTAAGGTTGACCAGCTGTGTTCTAACATATTTGGAAAGTATACCATAATATACTTATTTCATCACCCCACCCCCATTCTGTGTTCCCTTTTGTTAGTTAAGGGTAAAGGGGGCAAACTAAAACTCTGGCTACAAAAAATACAACTGTGAATTTAGCAGAAAAGTTATCATTTCATTAAACAAAAGTTAACATTTAGACCAAAGTCATAGGCTGATGCTATAAAGGTAGTATTCTCTACAAAAGTGTTATTTTAGCCTTGTAAGTTAAGTTTAATTTTTCTATGATTAAAAATTGGGGTATTTCACACAAATTTTGGATATCTGGCTTCTCCTGAAAAATAAGTCACAATCTAGCAACCACAGGGCCATTTTTCACACATTGCAAGAAATCAGTAGAAATGGGTAAAACATCCTTCTTTAGATGGTGCATGCTAGAAGCGCTGATTTCAGTCTGCTGTTTTCAGGACTCATAGTACTTTTAACTTAACTGCTAGTTTATATCACTTACCCCTCTAGGATCTAAGTTTATGACTCCCATCAAAATACATTTAAGTGCTTTTACTAAAAGAAAAACCAACAAATAAAATTTAGTTTAAGAAGTTTAACTTGTCCCATAGTATACCTTCAATACTTTCAGTGTGATATATAAGTAATGACTTTGATCAGCCTTTACAAGTATTAGTATACATATCTGGTCAAATCTAGCTCTCAGAGCAGTATGAAAAGGACCTTAAAACCTTTGGCGCATTGTGTTCTCTACTTGCTGAATACTCTGAGCCCTCCGAGCTCTTTAGAACCCACTTCTATGGCTGATGAAAACCAAACACACGTGAAAGAGAGTGAGATTAGAGAACAGAAAAGGAAGCAGTCTTTCCCAACTAGTTACATAAAAAATTTGCCCTCAAACCAAACTGCCTTATTTCAAGATCTAATTTGGAATATAACCTATATAACATTAATATTTAAATATAAATATTGATTAAATAATATGCAAAAAGTTTAATAAAATATTCTCTAGAACTAAGTCAATTTTTTCCAAAAATGCATAAATACACATAGTTTATTATTCTGCCATTCCAAATATCAAACAATGTAAATATTTGATGTAAATATTATTAAATGTATTTTTAAAAGGTATACACTTGTACCAAGCACAGGCCTTATCTAGCATAGGATTTCACATTAGGGAAATTATCACTAATGTATCCAGAAATTTACATACATGCAAGTTCTTCTTAGTCTTATTTGTAATAGCAAAAAAGGAGGGCACAATATAGCAATATATTCATCCATGGAGTGTTGCTTTAATTAATCTGGTACACTGGAAATGAAAAAGTGTATGAAATTAGTTAATGGCACAAAACATTATTCAAAATAGTACATGAAGTAAGTGAGTCCATAGTAGTATGTGTACTAAGATCCAAATTTCACAGTAGATATAAGCAAAATAAAAATTAAAGGATGTACATCAAAATACTAATAGAAGAAAGATTTTAGATATAATAGATGGAATGGTGTCTCCTTAATATTCATGTACAACTATAACCACAGAATGTGACCTTATTTGGAAATAGGAATTTTATACGTAAATTAGTTAAGATGAGGTCATACTAGGGTAGGCCCCAAACCCAGTAACTAATGTCCTTATAAGAAGTAACCACACACACACACACAAAAAAAACCACAGAGAAGAAGGCCATATCGTGATAGAAGCAGAAATCTGAGCAATGCAACCACAAATCAAGGAACATCAAAGGTTTCTAAGAGCTACGAGCAGCTAGGCAGAAGCCACGAATGTTGCTGCCCGGAGTCTTCAGGGGAATCACAGCCCTGCTGCACCTTGATCTTGAACTGCTAATCTCCAGAATGTGAGACAATACATTTTTGTTGTTTCGAGTCACCAAATTTGAATAATACCATTTATTATGGCAGTCCTAGGAAACTAATACAGTAAGTGATCTTTATTTTCTTCTTCATCTATATGGTTTTGCCCTATTTTATAAATTAAATATATAATTTTATAATAAAAATGTTATTAAAACATATTGTGGCCTAATAATTAAATACATAGTAACTGATAATTATACTATTCTTGAACTAAAAAGTTCTGTTCGACGTATTTTAAAGAAAATAAAAATCTATGTTCAAACACACTAAGATGCTAATGACTGTCTAAAGTGCCAATGTTTTTATCATCTACCCTCTACATTTGTGAGATTTGGGGACAAAGAAAAACCCCTCTAAGAATGATTAAACACCACTGCCGTTTATTAACAATACAATCAGAGTAAACAGGGAAGCTTGGTAAATGCAATAAAGAATTTCTCAAACAGCAATCATGTTTGGCTTAATAAACAAAGGTTTTAACAAATAAAGATGATTCTTGGGTGAGCACTGGAAAATTTAAAATGGAGCAAATAAGACAAAGTATAGTTGGAAACAAGACACACAGAAACAACCCAAAATATAATGCCTTGGAATGTGAAGATTTACACTTCATCTAGTCCATCTTCCAATATTTCAAGAATCCTTCAAATAACATTTCTGACAGGTAATAATTTATTCAACAGATTGAAATTTTCTAAGTGCCCATGCCTTGCCATGGATGCCTGACTACATCGTCCAGTGACCACCTCCAAATATAGAAGCTGACTTTTTAGAAAGCAGCCTATTCTATCTTCAATTTTAGTTGTTAGATAATTCTCATGTTTAGATAAAATCTTTTCTCTAGAGAGTTATTTTTATTCTTCTTTTATATTTTTCTTCTTTCTTACATTTAGCCTTCATAATCAACTTGTATCATAACTTCCAGTCATAATTTTAAAGAATTTTTGAAAGGACCAAAAGATTACCAACTTCTCACCAATGACAAAATTCCACGTACAGCATCTTTACCCAACTGTTATTCCTCTCTTTTTGAACACATTCATTGACAAAGAGCAAGTCCCCTCATCTGTGGGTGGGCAGGTTTACTTCAGCCATGGTCTATGTAGAGATGACCTTTGCCCTTCTGTGACTTGCATCAATTGGTTCTATTCCTTCCCACCAGAGCACAAAGTCTTCCCTGTCAAGGTTGCCCAGTCATCTGAAAATCACCATCAGCTCTGCCCTAGACCTTTTCTATACTGGGTGAAACATTCCTGGATACCTTTCCTGGTTTTGAGATCATTTATTATTCATCCTCATGGTCAGGTTTTTCTGAACAGATCTCAGTATGTGTGTCTGTTTAGAGTGTGGTACCTAGAATCCAATATATTACAGCTGTGATATGGCCCTTCAGAGTAGCAGTATTAACTTGGTAACTGTACATAAAATCATATTAAGCATAGTTGGAGTTGACTGGTTTGCTGAAATTCTAGACTATTTTTCACTAGAATCCCTTTTAATTCTTGAAATTTTTCCCCTCTTTCTATAAGCAGGTAGTTTTTTAATCTTAACTAAAATTCAGAACTTTCTATTTATACCTATTGAATCTGATAGTATTAGCTCCTCCCTTTCTTGCTAGCTTTTCAACATCTCTCTAAACACAAATTCTTAATCCTTTCATATGTAATCTTTAGAAACTTGCACCATTTACAAATTTAATAAGAACTTCCCTGTCTTCTTTCAAACAAAGGGCTTTAACATTCTAACCGTAAAAAAATCTTTAAGCATTAGTCATCTCAGTCATGATGCTGATAATCATGACAGCAGCTCGTATTGAATATCTTTCTACCGAACGTTGTTCTAAGTACTTTATATATTATCACATCTGACACTCATAAAAATCCCGTAAGACAATGACTACTGCTATCCTCATTTTACAGATAAAAGCACTGTAAGTGAAAGAGCCAGAGTGGGTTATGAGCTGATATGGTTATATCAGTTGTTTATAGGTTATGTCCATTCTGACTGGTCAAGGCCCAGCATTACCAGTTATTAAATATTTTTAAAATAACTTCTGTGTGGAACAGAATTTGAACCCCAACTGCCTGATTCCAGAGTCCATATTCTTAACCAGATTCCACTCTGGCTCCCCATGATGAATGAAGGCAAATGCCAAAAATACCATATTCCTTTGCTTCAACCAGAGATTCTCTGCTTTGATATCATTAGGTATTTTCCAGACAAGTGTTTAATATGAAATTAAATTATTAAAATATTTTCTGCCACATATAGCTCCTCCCATTTCACATTAAATTACTATTGAATATATCAGTTAAAATGGCCCTGGAAATATGCAGTTGTGTGTATGTATACATGTACACCAGAGAAATCATCCTTCCCCACCCATGCAAGAAGCTGTGTAGCTCATTACATTTTTTATTGGGTTGCAACTTTACAAAAAGTCAGCACTGCAAGTGGATACTCTGATCCACTGTATACCTAAATTTGTCCATTTCTTACAAGGGCATGGAGCAATAGGAAAAATTCCTTGTTGAAATCAGGTGAATTGTGGATTAATTCTCAAATTCAGGATTTTAATCTTGAGCAAATTTATATCGCCTCTGAGCCTCGTTTTCACACTCGTAAAAAGGGTGAAAATTGTACCTACCACAGATTATTGCAAAAGCACAATGATATACTATGTATAAAGCACTTGGAAGAATCTCTGGTGTGTAACTGGTACTAAATATCCATTATTATTATAAGGAATGTGGTGTGCCTGAATTGTCAAAGCTAAAAGATGACAAACATACATCTTCCTGGTTGAAGGATACTTGAATTTGGGAAAATATTACTTATACATTAAAACAAATATTTTATTGAATAGAAAAAAATCATCTGCCTGAATATGTACGACGAAATGGGAAATTTAGAAATTTATGATAGAGGCAGGCTTCCTGTATTGGAGTACCTACATAGAAACATTTGAGAAGTACTGGTGAGGGAATTCTCCAAGTGCACAGTTTAATAACACTCTCAAAAGGGTGAATAACTTCTTCAGCCTAACAAATAAACTATTTAAGAAGAAAGAATGATAAATTTTACTACAAACTTTTTATGGCATATACTGTCAAAAAAAACGATTTTCCATAGGTCTCTCATACTCTTAAGTGTCTTGGGAGTACAGGCACTGACAAGTTTTTCTGAATTATCTTTTCAAGAATGTTTATTTAGCAACAGCTTTGGGAAATAGAGATAGCATACATTTGCTGTCCAGCATAATAAAGATAACATCCCTTTGAGTGCAAATTTTCTTCTAAGCTAACATAAAGCACTGGAATTTTTAAGTGTGGGGTTACTATCCTATACTGCAACCTGCTGCACTGTACAAACATCACCTGGTCCTTCTCACGTTGCCCTGTGGGAACTGGGGCCTGAAAAATCAGCTTGAGAAATGTTGACATTCAGGCTACCTCTATTACTGTGATAATAAACTATTCCTTTTCTACAACCCCAAAGTCTCCTATCTTCTGCCAGCACCCATGAAATTGTGGCAAGGCAACTTACTAGCTTATGAGTAGGGTAAAATCTCAGACCCTTCAAAGTTATTGATATATATCATAAATAAGTTTGAAATATATATAATAAACAAGAAAAAAGTATTTACATTAACTATATAAAAGAAAATGCATTAATAGCCTAAATTCTTAAAAAGCTTTTCAAAAGCAATTTTAAAAATATATTCATCTAAAAAAATGGATTTCTGGTAGGTGGCCCCCAGCATGCCTCAAAAGCAGCACCCTCTCCCCCAACACCAAGGAGCAGCCCTGCAGGGCTTCCAAAGTAGTGGTTCACAACCCAGCACCTGGTGGGTGGCACCAGAGTACGTCCAAAACAGGATTGAGGGACCAGCTCCCACACAGTGGAGGCCAAGCCCCACAGCCACCCACACTAGGGACCTGCCCTGCACACAAGCACACCTGCAGCAGCTGTAGCCCAGTCTCACAGACAGCCAGGATGGGGGCCAGCAGCCAGCCATGCCCAACAGTATACCCACAACAGTCACAGTCACAGCCCAACCGCAACAGGAAAGCCCACATATTCCACACAGGGCAAAGCCCTGGAGCTCCTGGACATGGTGACAGGGGGACTGCATTACTGGGCCCCACAGGGGACCCTCTACATAAGGTCACTCTTCCAGTACCATAAGATGTAGAGGATCTACTTAGTACATAAAAACATAGAGTCTTAGGCAAAGTGAGAACATGGAGGAATATTTTCCAAATGAAAGAACAAAACAAAACCCCAGAAAAAGAACTAAATGAAATAGAGAAAAGCAGCCTACCAGATAGAGTTCAAAGGAATGGTCATAAGGATGATCACCAAACTCAGAAGTATGGATGATCAGAACCAAAGAATAAATGAAATAAAAAAGACATGCTAGAGAAAATCATCAACAGTTAGATGATACAGAAGAAAGAATCAGCCACATGGAAGACAACATTAGTGGAAATCACCCAGTTAGAACAGTAAAAAAGAAAAAAAATGTTTAAAAAATGATAGTTTAACAGACCTCTGAAACAACATTAAGCATACTAATATTTGCATTAAAGGGGTCTCAGAAGGAGGAAGGAAAAAGGGGCAGAAAACCTATTTTTTTAAAGATTTTATTTATTTATTTTTAGAGAGAGGGGAAGGGAGGGAGAAAGAGAGAGAGAGAAAGATCAATGTGTGGTTGCCTCTCTCACATGTCCCTAACTGGAGACCTGGCCCACAACCCAGGCATGCACCCTGACTAGGGATCAAACCAGCGACCCTTTGGTTCACAGGCTGGCACTCAATCCACTGAGCCACACCAGCCAGGGCAGAAAATCTATTTGAATGGCTGAAAACTTCCCTAATATGACAAAGGAAACACATATTGAAGTTCAGGAATCATAGAGAGTCCCAAACAAGATAAACCCAAAGAGACTCACACCAATACATATCACAATTAAAATGCACATGTTAAAGAGAAGGAAAATCTTAAAAGTAGCAAGAGAAAAACAACTAGCTACAAAAAAGTCTCCATTAGATTAATAGATGATTTTCAGAAGAAACTTTGCAGACCAGAAGGGAGTGGCACCAGATATTCAAAGAGTTTTAAAAGTTTTTGCACAATGAAAGAAACCATCAACAAATATAAAAAGGCAACCCACTGAATGGGAGAAGACATTTTCAAATGGCATATTTGATAAGGGGTTAATATTCAAAATATATTTTAAAAATCATACAATTCAAATCAGAAAACAAACAATCCAATTAAAAAATGGGGAAAGGGCCTGAACAGACATATCTCCAAAGAGCAGAGAGAGATTGTTGAAAAACACATAAAAAGATGCTTGACATCACTAACCATCTGGGAAATGCAAATCAAAACCACAATAAGATATCACCTCTCTCTGGTAAATTTGATATTATGAAAAAGAAGTGTTGGCGAGGATGTGGAGAAAAGGGACCCTTCATGCACTACTGCTGGAATTACAAATCGGTGCAGCCACTATGCAAAACAGTGTGGAGATTCCTCAAAAAATTAGAAATAAAAGTACCATATGGCCCAGAATTCAACTTCTGGGCATCTATACAAAGAAGATAAAAACACTAATTTGAAAAAGTATATGCAGCCCTATGTTCATTGCAGCATTATTTACAATAGCCAAGTTGTGGGAGTAATCTAAGAGTCCATTAATAAATTAATGAATAAAGAAGATGTGGTACACACACACACACACACACACAGAGGAATATTAGCCATGAAAAATGAAATCCTGCCATTTGTGACAATATGGATGGCCTTATAGGGTATTATGCTAAGAGAAATAAGTCAGAAAAAGAACAAATACCATATAATTTCACTTCTATATAGAATCTAAAGAAAACAAATCAGCACATAAAACAGAAACAGACATAGATCTAGAGAACTGATGGTTGCCAGAGGGGAAGAGGGTAATAAGAAGCCAAAAATGGTAAAGGGAAATAGAGGTACAGATTTGCAGTAATAAAATACGTCACAGGGATGTAGTGTACAGCATGAGGAATATAGTCAATATTTTAACAACCTTGTACAGTGTCAGACAGTTTCTAGACTTACGGTGATCACTTCAAGTACATAAATGTTACATAATTATGTTGTACACCTGGAACTAATATAAAATTGTATATTGACTATATTTTAATAAAAAGAAATTAAAAAGTAGGGAATACACAATTTAAAAACACATTCTAATGGGCTAAATATATAAACATATAGTTACCAAAAATATAATGTAAAATATGTGACAAATATACAAATCTTTTAATAATCAAAGAAAAATATACTTAACCACAAAAAATTTAAACTGGTAACAAACATTAAATAATAACATTGAATTTGATACAGGTGTTCAGAAGGTGTCTCCATCATTACCAGCCCTTGGGAGTGTCAGTTGTAACACTTTTTTTGGAGAGAAATTTGTAATATATATTACAGTTCCTAAATGAATGTATAACTATTGATATCATTATTCCATTTTAGAAAGATACTCTACAGAAATAATTAGGCAATATTAAGTTTTACCATTTTTCATAATTTTGTACAATAGGAAACAGCATGGATTTCCATGACAAATAAATTAATTATGATATAATAATATAGTAGATTGTTACATATTATGCTACTAAAATAATTTAAATAAACATTTACTAATATGAAAGGCTGGGCATTTATGATGTTCCTTTGAAGTGGAAAAAGAAACAATACATGAAAATTGTTATAGTAAAATTCCAATTTTGATAGGTAAAAATTTATATTTATATGTGTAATTTCTCTAAGGAATTTGGAAGCCAATAATCAGAAAATATTATCTCATAAAAATACATAAAGTATGAAGCAAAAGTATCTTTAAAGCCCATGAAAAAAATCATATCATGCTTTTTTGAAAAATCATGTTAAGTGATTTTCTCTAAAATATAGGACTCAAAGTAATTTTATCTAGACTTTATTCTGTCTGATGTTTTTGTGACTATAATTTATATCCTCTTAAAATTACAAAATAAAAAAGAAAGTTACTTTGTCAAGACTCTGTTTTGTCCAGCTTGGCCTTTTGTGATCTCTGTCTCTTTGGTGAGTGGTCAAAATCCATGTTAATAAAGATTCCTCAGTTCTGTGTACATAGCGGTCAGTGTCGCCAGTCTGAACAACCTGCAGTCCACCTTCTCCCACATGTTTAAAACTACACAGGTCTCTATTATTTTCTGTTCCTTGGATTCATGGAATACAAGTGTGTACCCTCTGCTGTGTAATAGCCTTCAAGTAGTTAAAGACCTTGCCAATTTCCCTTACCTGTTTCCATCTTCTCTTCTCTGGTTCAACATACGGCATTGCTAGTCATTTCTTACATAGCCCAATTCCTAGATCTCTCTCCATTGCAGTCACTTCTTTTCACATTTCCTGGAGCTCTGTGGTCAACGTTTTTTTAAAACTCCAGAGAAAACACTCCTCCATGCCCAGTTCAACAAACAGTAAATAGACTACAATTTCCATCACTAGCACTTTTAATATCTATCAATATACTTCTTTTTATAGCTTTTTAGTAGTCATTTAACTCTAGTGATGCATACTGAACTTTCCACTTACTAAAATTTTGTTTTCATAAAAATACTACCAAATTAGATGTCTATCATCTGGCCTTCCCTAACTGATTTGGTACGTAAGTATTTGTATTTGGGTGTTCACATTTAAGTAAATTTAGGACTTCACATTTCTCCCTATTATATTTTATTTTATTAATTTTGGTCCTTACCCCAATCAGAAAACAGTAATACATCTAAGCGTAACAAATCTAGATAATCTTTTGTGCCTGTATCTGTCTGTCTTTGTATAATTCTTGTGCACATACATCTTTACAAAATGTAGCTAAGTAGTTTTCCTCAGAGAGTAAGTTGTCATCTTGAGAGGATGTCACTTAGGAGTGAAGGACACCACTAAACATTTTTAAAGGGGGAACAAATCTTTTTAACAAGAACCTCAAGCCTTTGAGGTTCACAAACTCGGAGACAAGTAATACACAAATGAGTGAAGCAGGTTCATGCTCGAGAGCAATGCAGCCATAGAGAAATGCAGCTAATATTCAAATTTTTCATGAGAATCCAGAAAGTTAAGTTTTTATGTGAAATCATCTGATTTTCAAATTGCTTCAATTAAAAAGAGTTTAATGAGCTCTGTCTTCCAAATTAAATATATCCACAAGCCAAGTAAGCCCTCTGAATGGCCAATCTGTGACTCCTGAGTCCTTAGAAACTAGGAGAGAAAGGAAGCGAGAGTGTTGGCATCCAACTCCTACCGATGACATGCCAGTATTGACAGCTTCACGGTTTTGCATTTATTCAAAGCTCACCAAGAATTCTGAATACTTTACTGAGCATTGATTCACAATTCACTTATTGATCTCCTTCTATACTCCATAATGTTATCAATGTAAAATATCAACATCATCAATTTATTAGCATCTACCCCAAATCTAGAACAATTTCAAGAAAGTCAAATTCAGACTTTCAAGTACAAGTCCTTCTAAAAGCTGTAATAAAAATCAGGACTTATCATGGAAAGTATTTACTCAGTATCCATAACCAACATAAGGAAAATTAGACTCACAATCTGGACATATTTCAGTGCTTTTGAATTTTTAACAAGACTTCCTGGGAACCTCAGCTTTGTTAAATATAACTAGTTATACACCGTTTGACACAATGTCAAAATTCCATGTGCAAAAAACACTCTCTCCTTTGACCTATAGCAACTGTACAATTCTATTCCACGCCTGACAGCTGATTCTCACAAGACCTCTGACATACCAAATATAATCCATGACAGCTGATGCTAGCTGGCAGCAGTTGCTACAGACAAATAATTCTTTTTGACTAGTTGTCTGAAAGAAGCAAGAATGAATTATATATTTGATCTTATCATGTATAGAGATAGTCTTTCATTAAATACAAGTCTGGATTTACTAAAAAGAAAACTTTCATTTTGTAAATTGACATAGGACTTTAGGAAATGAATATCAGCAGTTTGATAATTTATATTCCAATATCATTGTTCAGGCTTTTTTCCATTCCTTTCTAGTGGCCATCTTTTAAGAGGAAGGGAATTCTGTTTAACACACAGGTTCCCAGGTCAAAAGCCTCAGAGCTTCACTCTTCAACCTAGAAGTAGCCCAGGGATCTGCCACTTCTAAAATTAGACACATTTTATTAAGAGTCTAGAGGATTAGGAAGCAGGATATCTGCAAAGAATATTTTGGGAGACTCTGTCTAATCCCTACTACTTCCCTAAGTGTTACTCACATCAAAACTGTACCCACCCTCCATTCCCTAACCCCATGATTGGCATATTCCATATTCATATCATTTTCAGAAAACATAATATAAGGAAGCCTGAACCAATTTGTATAGTGACTGGTAGTCCCTACTAGCCTATTTCAACTCTTTCTATCTCTCATCCCCAAACCTGACTACAAAAGAAACTGACCAAACTTTGATATTTCCAATGTAAGAGCATTTTTATCAATACGTAAATATATGCAATGAAGCTTGCTACTCTCTCTTATATCAGGGTGATTTTGAAGCCAGCCCAGGCTTCAGCCACCACTAAGGGTACAAAAAGTTCAAGTTGTAGTCAGTGTCCATGGCCAAATGGTACATTGGCCAATCTCTCCAGACAGGTGGCTCTGAAATGCATTTGTGCGGATCAGTATAATAGTTTCTGGAAGTGTTTTGGCCCTAATTTCCCAAGCAAGTAAGCAAGGCCCAACTTCATGCAAAGGCTTGTCTGGTGACTAGTTGTGGGTAGTGATTTTATTTGATCAAATAAATCACTTTGACCCATTTCCTCCAAAGAAAGTTCAGCACTGGGAATAAGCACCTTTAACTGAACATGTTGGCTTATCTGATAATAAATAGGAAATCGGAGTCAATTAAGGGAGTAAGAATGTGTGTTGTGTGCACGTATAGGCACTGATCGTTACAAACTTCTCTGATAAGTAAGTAACCTGGCTACAGCACTAACTAGCTCTATAGCCTCAGCAAGTACTTTAAATGCTACACACTATCACAACCCTTATGCACTACAGTACTGAAAGCCCTAACGGGAGCAATCAAGCAAGATTTTTTTTTTTTAAAGTGTCCAAATGGGAAAGGAAGAAAATTGGTTTTGCAGATGACATCACACACACACACACACACACACAAAATCCTAAAGACTGAAACAAAAAACTGTTGAACTAATCTACAAATTCAGTATAATTAAAGGATATAAAACCTACATACAGAAATCAGCTATGTTTTTATACACTAACAATGAAATACCTGAAAAAAAAAAGAAAATAATAGCATGAAGAACAATAAAATACTTAGGAATAATTTATCCAAGGAAATGAAAGATCTGTGCAATAAAAACTACAAGATTTCGATAGAAGAAATTGAAGACACAAACAAATGAAAGATATCCCATGTTTGTGAATTGGAATAACTTGGACTTCCATTTTTTCATATACAAAAAGGAGTTACAGTTGACCCTTGAACAACAAGAGCTGGAATTACATGTTTTTTCAATAAGTACAGTAAATATATTTTCTCTTATGATTTTTAAATAACACCTTTTTTCTCTAGCTTACTTTATTGTAGAATACAGTATGTAATACTTTGTAATTGACTATACTACTGGTAAGGCTTCTGGTAAAAAGTAAGTCATTGGTAAACTTTTGGGGGAGTCAAAAGTTATACATGGATTTTCAACTGCATGGGAGATCGGCACCCCTAACTCCCACATTCAATGGTCAAATGTAGATTTGATGATGCCAAAAGACCCCTCCTCTAATGCCTTAAGCTTCATTCTTTCAGATATAATATCATCATGAAGTTTACAGTTTATTGGTGAAATATAGAAAGAAAAAAAGAAAAAAAGAGAAAGAACTCATGGACACAGACAACATTGTGGTGACTGCGGGGGGGGTGAGAAGGGGGAAAGGTGGAAGAAGGTATAGTGGAGATAAATGGTAATGGGAAAAAATACAATAAAATAAAAATAATATTAAAATTAAAACAGATATTTAAATAATATTGCAAGGCAGTTTGTATTTGAATGAAACTTAAAGCATTAGAGGAGGAATCTTTTGTTATCATCTCTCACATTTGAAAGCACCCTGTTCTCTTCACTCACAAGTTTGGACAGACTGGTTAATAGTTTCCCTTGTCCCTCGGGGGCACACAGCTGGATTATATTTTCTGTCCTCCCCTTAAGTTATATTACTTATGTGACTGAATTATGAATAGAAGGTGGACAGAAGTGAGTACACCATTTTTAAGCCAGGCCCATAAAGCCCTCCCAGACGCAACCTTCCACTTGTCTTCTCATATGTTCCAGCTAAACAGACAAAACTTAATGGTCTGGAGTTACTGGATGGAAGAACATTGTGTCCCTGAGTTGTTGCCCATGCAGCTACCCATCACTCTGCCTACTAAGGAACAGCCATGTTGAGGTGTAGAATGAGTAAAAACTAAACTATCATGGTACCCCCCCAAAATGCTGCATTTTTAAAATATGAGCATTTATATACCTAATACTTATCTCAATTGTAAGTGTATGTATTATTTATTAATTTACTTATCTCCCTAAAAAGACACCATTTAGAGGCTGAAACTGTGCCTCGTTTTGCTCACCAGCCAGTCTCCCGGCACAGTGCGTGGTAAGTAGCGGGTTCTCAGTCAATCCCGTTGAATGCCTGAATACAGGAAGCCATGCACAACAGGCATAAGATAATAAATGCTTCCTGAATTGAAGCACAAAAGCAGAAAAAGATATCCAAAAGTACATTTTAAAAATTACAATTCATTTCTTATTTTGTCTTTCCTCTTCTGATCCAAAATGTTTCGATATACTTAGGAGCAAATCTTGGTGGATTTTATAAGTGCTCAAATAAATTCAGCCCTATTATGGCTGCCTACAAAGACCTATGATATTTCTGTTCTCACACTATGTGTATGTAACATTTTCTTTCTATACTAAATGAGATTGTATTGCTCTATGACATATTCTAACCAATATCGCACTTGTATTGGTGCCATTCAACTGCTACGCTAATTTTGCTTAATTTGTCCTGATTGCCAATAGCTTTCTTCTAGCCAGACAGCTCCCGATGCCTATCTAATACAACTTGCATCATTACATGAGCCCCTGTGTAGATTAGATAAGATCACCAATCCTAGTACAAAATACTGAAAAGTAATCCCTCTTTGTCTTCTGACTGTAACGCCAAATCAATGCCAAAAGGCATCTTTATATTTATTGTGCTTACTGTCAGTCAGTGCCAAAATAGACAATCTAAACCGGGTTAGAAGAAGCAATGTAGTGCTTAAAGTATGTGTGCTGCCAAGACAACAGTGTGCATTGCATCTGTTGCCTGGGATACACATCCACGACATCCAGCAAATAAGCTATATGGTTTAGTGTTTGAGAAAAGCCAGGGACGTGAGTATCAAGCAAAAAGTTGAGGAGGAACTGTCTTGGAAGACAAGCACAATTCAAGTAGTCACAAGTGGAAAACACGCCAAGACACTAGCTAAATATAGACCTGTATGTCACGAGCGTATGTTCCTGATACAGTCTTTCCTGTAAGTCAGCTGGGCAACTGCTCGACTCGCTGCCTGCTGAGCAGCCCGGCACCAAGGAATAGACAAGAGTCACACACTAACTATTCTATTCACTCTCAGCTTTTATTGAATTCAGGTTCACTCAAAGTAGAACATCAACATACATTAATATCCTACTCACACTCTAACAATATGAGAATTATAACATACACACACACAGCAATCAATGGGGGATAATGAACCTGAGTCCCAGAGTCTCAGTCTGCAGGTCTGGGACACAGCATGGTGGGCAAGGGAGTTGTCAGCATCTTGCAAGGAAGGATCTCCGGAGCCAGGAGGTCAGCAGGGCAGACAAAGTCCCCAGTCCAGCAGGGCAGAGCGTCCGGCAGCCGTTGCCAAGGGAGATCAGGGTGGTGTGGAGCAGCGCTCTAGTGTGTGGACCTCGACTGTGTCAGCAGTGGTCTGGAGCCTGCCTCAGTTATACCTTGAAAGTGGTGGACTTCACCCTTTTGTATCTTTTTGCTCAATGTCTCAGCACCCCTGATGCCAAGTGGATAATTTGCCCAGGAGCCTATGGGGGGTACATGACTGCTCTGCTTGACACCTCTGATGGTAAATGTGGAATTTCCCCAGGAGCCTACCTATGGGTGGTCCCGCTCTGCAGACGTGGTTATTCTGATCATATGTGCAGATGTCTTAGGCAAGGTGGGTCTCCTTGCCAGATGTATCTCTTCTGACTTAGGTAGTTTCCTCTTGAACCAGAGAGTCGTGGCTGACTGACAGCCTTTTGGTTGACAGGAGTGACCTCACTTTGTTCTACATATTTTATGCTGTCTTTATCAGACCAATGCCATTTTATTGGTCCACTCTCCACATTGTACATCAAATTTTCATAGGGAGAAGTACGTAAAGATCTCTCACTTTTTAAAATTCTTTTTTTAATTACTTTGTTGTTGTTCACTTCCAGCTGTCTGCATTTTCCCCAACCCCTCCCCCAGCTCTCTCACTTTTTGACTCAGTGGCAACCTGCTCTAGACAGCACATGTTCAGCAGGACACATGAAGTGAAGAACCAGCTTTCCATTGACCCATAAAGGTCATGTATGCATATAAACAATTTTTTCAAAATTAATTTTTCTAGAATATACTGTTTTGTGCATCATATAGTGGATTAAAGAGGGCCACCAATTCTTAGACATCTTTCTCATCAAAAGTTGAAGTCTTTTTACCATCCCCTTCAATCTGGGTTGGCCTATGACTATTCTAACCAACAGTGTACAATGGAAGTAACGGTATTCCAGCCCCAGATTTAACCTTTAAAAAGACTGGCAGCTTCCACCTTGGTCTCTTGGAGACCTAAGTCTCCGTGTCAGAAGTTTGACAATCCCATTGGGTAGACATCATGAAGAAGTTTCACAACTGTATGGAGAAGGAGAGAACCTAGCTGAGGCTGGCCTTCCAGCTCTCACCATCGGAACACCAGGCTTGAGACTGCAGTGGCCTCATTTCCTTCTGACTAGCCAAGATACCAGCTGGATATTACCGAGGGATACCAGGTGAGACCATATGAAGCAGATGAATCATCTAGCCACACAAAATTGTTAGATATAAAATAAAGGTACTAAGTTTGGGGAAATTTTTTAATACAGAAATACAAGAGATAACTGAAATACAAGGACATCAAACACAAAATATGAATTTAGGATCTATATGTTGATGGTCAAACAACAAAATGACCTCGTAGGAAAAATAGGGGACAGAATCTAGGTGACAGTTACCTGCGGCAGGGGTAGGACACTTCAGGGCTGGCCTATAAGAGTTACATCCCTCTAATGCTCAGCTCCGTCACCATTCCTCAGCTTCTGCTGACTGGCCTAGGGGATTTTCTTCCAAAAGCCATAAAATTAAATTAGAATTCACTGCTTAAGTGTAATGACTTCCCACTGTTTATGTGGGTTATCATTTACAACCAACTGGCATTTAATCAAACCACTATTTTTATTTCAGGACCAGAGGCCAAACATTGTGGTTTTTCTCTACCTCCCTGTTGAGTCAAGCAGCTTCGTCCAAGCTGTGAAGGGATATCAAATTGTTTATGAAAAATCAGCATGCAGCATTGTTTCAAACATATTTATGATTTCACACCAACTTAGAAAGGATTTAGTTCATTTTGTTGATTGACATATAATTTTACATTTACATATGGTAATGTTAAAATCTCCTGAAGAAAAAAATAAAAATGAAAGGAACATGCTCACATTCTGATACAAATTTATATATAAGACTACGGTCTCCGAATTCTGATTCTGCCTGGAATTGAAAGTATATAGAATATGCACACTGTTATCCAGCCCCAGTGAACAGTATCTTCTCCTACTTGAAGCTTCTCATATCCACAAACTGGGCTGGGCCATTCCCTCGGCCTAAAATTTCCATCCCTCTTTCCCTCCTTCTCACTGCCTCTTGAAATCATCAATACTTAGCTAAATGCCATGCCTTTAATGGCCACCCACCCATGAGTCTGTCTTATCTCAATGCCTTCCTCTAATTCCGAGAAGCCTTCATCTTTCCCTGCAAGCCCTGCTTCCCTCCCCGCCCTCACCCCAAATATCCACAGGGCTGCAGGAAAATAAACAAACAAAACACATTTCTTGTTTTAAAGTAATCACTTTCTGTCATCATTTGCAACAATATTATCCCTGATTTCCTCCTTTTGAAGCTTTTCCCATTTCATTAAACTGAAAACTTATAATAATGTGTTTATTCCAGTCTTAAAGATTTCATTTCAACTTGTAATAAACCAGATGTTCCTTACAGCAGGCACCTGATTCGTGTACTCTCCCTAAGGCCAAATACAGTGACTTCCATGCACACAGTAGGTACTTATTTATCAAACGATGTTAAATAATGCAACATCTGTCAAAAGTTTAAATAGAACCACAGAAGATCTTCTCTTCCCTTGGATAAAAGTAATGAAAGTAAAAATGCAAATTTGGTAATATACTAGCTGGTTGCTATGAAAATCACACATGTAATCCCTCTCCTACCAGAGCCCTTGTACAGTACTAATACTGGGGGAAAGGATACATTTCTGCCTTTTGAATAACTGTTTATTTAATATTAGGTTTGTAATATCTGTATAATTTGAGCCATGGTATAGCCAATTTTATCTAATAAGCTGTATTATGACATCATGTATTAATGAATTCATTAAAAAGAATTCATTGGCTCCAAAATTTCCTAAATCTCACAAGACAAAATTCTTGAAAGTATTTAAATCTTTATGGTGAACAGGTAAATCACCAATTCAACAAAACAGGTACTTTAAATAGGTTATTTACATATATGAGCAGTCTCTGTTCGGAGAAACATACATTTTATTTTATATGTGCTGGTAGCTGTCACAGTCGTGCCACAGCTGTTAGAAATTACAGGTTTTCAGTAGCAAGCATCAGCCATCACTGTAATTATTATTATTTTATCAAACACAGTCACGGGGAGTATTTTAGGCTGACAAAAGCCTTCTAGGTCTTTGTTTATTCGCTACACCATATATTCTGCTCTCCATGCTGGCTGAGTTAAAGTCCTCTTACTCCTGATTTAAAACTTATTATTAGAGAAAGCAAAGGTTCCCATCTTTAACACAAAGTAAGACTGGTACTTGGCTGGAGAGAACTCCAGTCTGGGAATGTATATAAAAGAAATAACCCGGGAAGCTTTATTCAGTGGGCTTTCGGCAATATTTCCAAATAGGAGCAGAAGACTACCAGACAATGTAAAGGAATAAGAAGTATGGTAACAGGCAATTGCCAGGCTAAATTAACTTACAACCTCAGATACAAGACCAGCAACTCAAGGAAGTCAAGCTTTCAACCTAAGCAGCAAGCATAGCGAAAGCGCCACCTCTGTGCCCAGATATTTCACCTCAGCTCAGAAGATCACTGTCGTGACAAGTCTCTCACGGCACAGAGGGGCCTTTTTCCTCCTTCAGACTCTCCAGTGAGCGTACGGAAACAGTGCTGGAGAGAGCAGAGTGGTCAGTAATCCAGTGCCTAGAGAAATGAGACATAGGGAAAACACCTTGCTTCAGAAAACGGCTGGCGAGCTAAGTACCAGTTAGCTGGGGGCTGGGTACTGGAGTAGGGCATTTCTAACAGTCTGGCTTACAGCCACTAACTATCACCAGCAAGCGCTTAAAACTGTGGCTTACACATTACTACTGTGAGGCAGGATACATAGTAAAGCAAGGCAGGGAGGGGAGACATGTCTCACCCATTGACTTAGCAGTCCTGAGCCTGGTCTGATAAGATTACCGAAAATCACAAGAAAAACCATGATAGCACAGGAGGAGGGGAGCCCTTGAAATTCTGTACGTATCATTTCCACTAGCTAGGAAAGAAATCCTTTGAAACTGTGTATTCATCCCAAGGTCTGGAGGGGGATAGGAACCTAGAAGCTGGCTACAGGCATAAAACCCCTAACGGTCAAGGCACTCAGACTAGCTGGGCACCCACTTGCAGCTCCGTGCGCAAGTGTATTTCATCGCTAAACTTGCCATCTCATTTCCATCATACACGTTGTCTCTTGCTTGAATTCTTCTCTTGCGAGCAAGGCAAGAGCCGAGGAGAGGGAGTTCCCTAACCTGGGTCTCCCTGGTAACAATACTACACACACTTTCAGTGCCAGATTATGCCAGGGCAGAGCAGGGGGATGACGGACGTTTCATTTCTTTGGGTATTATTCAGGGAAAAAGAGATGCTCTACCACTGCTTAATGAGTAAAATAGGGGAAAAAACTAGTTCTAAAGCCCTCGGTCTATGTTTTACAGAGAAACTTTAAATATTTCTATGAATGATGTGAAGTTTCTCAAGAGTTGATGCTATAAGATAAGACCGTCATCGTACCTAAAAGGCTGTAGAGTAGCACACTCTTCTAATAAGGTTGGATGTCATCATTTGGCTCCTACACTCCAAAGCTCATGAATAATAACAAGACAAGTTACAGTCCTGACATGATCTTTTGAAATGTGAATCACCTTTCCACATGCTTTTCCATATAAATTAGGTATTTTTTTCTGGTAGAACTCAATAGAGCTTGGGTATTAAAGTTAATGGTTTAAAGGGTGAGATTTTATTTATGTACTAACATAGCACTAGAGAATAAACAACCTATTCATATGCTGAAATGACATATTTGCTGAAGCTTAAAATCATTAGCTTCACTAAAATATAATGTAAATCATTACATTTCAAGCTTGTATTTGCTATTGTTATTTGTTCCTTTTAAGAGCTTCCACTTAATGCTATTATCATTATCAGAATAAAAAGTTCTATTTGAGCCTCGGTTGTTGTATGAGCCAAAGCTGGACCTACTTAGGAATCACATACTTGCCCTCAACGTGAAAAAGGCGGTTCTCGGGAACATCACAGTTTCACTACAGTAGGCGGAGGAAATTTTTTTTTTAAATCCAGCTTGGGTCACTGGTCTGTCTTTTTAGTGCTCAATTGAAGGGCTATTCTGTAAGGTCATACTTGAACATTTAACCCAGCCAAATTTTCTTCTTTTATTTTCATAAAATAAACTCACTATTAATTTCCCCTGCAAATTAACCTGTTGACATTTCTCCAAATGAGTGTATCCTAAAATTAGCAATTTTCTCCTTTTTTTAACTTTAAAAATCTCTTAAAAGGTTTTGAAAAGTAAAATTCACATACTGCAAAAGTAGACATCAATAGCAGTCTCTTGGCTTCAGAATAAATATTCTATCAAATAGGAAATGCACCCAAATTTCTAAAAAGCATATAGAAAGGAAGGAATGAAAGCATCAACACCTTTAACATAAAAATATGAAATATAAAAATGATTCAAAAAATAGTATGAGCTTTAAAAACACCGCAGTCAGGAATGGAAAGTTAAGCTACATATTATTCAATTTATATAAATAAAGATGCAGCAAATGTCCAAAGTGCCTCAAGTTATAAAATGGTTATTGTTGGCAGTTTGATGAGATTCAACTTCTGTGAAGAGGAATTGCAAAAGCAATTTGTTATAGCAAGGTAAATCTGAAATAAGTGTTCAGATTTGCCCAGAGCACTAGGGACACAAATCAGAAGCTTCCCCTTTTTCTGCAGTCAGAGGACAGGCACTGCGCATCATTTCTCCACACCTGTCTCTATAGTTAGCACACACAAAGATTCCTGCACAAAAGGAGACAGGCCCGAATCATGGCTCCCTTACAGCTACCTAGTCAAGACAGTGCCTAAACAAGCGATGATAACACCACCATGTAAGAGGGATAAGGATAGGAATCCCATTCAGACAACATAAGAAGGTAGCACTAAAACGGTGGTGGTGTGTGTGAGGGGCCGGGTGGGAGTTCCACCGATTATACAGTTTCTTGCAGGTCCATGGGCTGCATGCAGCCCAGGATGGCTATGAATGTGGCCCAACACAAAATTGTAAATTTGCTCAAACACTATGATTTTTTTGTGTGATTATGTGCTTCAGTGTATTTAATGTGTGGCCCAAGACAACTCTTCTTCCAGTGTGGAGCAGAGAAACCAAAATGTTGGACACCCCTGCTTAAAGAAAAGGTTTAAAGTTTAAAGAAAAGTGTTTGACAGAGAAAAATTTATCTGGGTGGCAGTTAGGAAATTTTGGATCACAATGAATATTAAATGACAATGTAAATGTCCTGTTAATTTCCTTAGATCTGATACAATACTGTAGTTATGTACAAGATTGTACTTCCTTATACTTAGGAAATATATGCTGAAGTTCTAGGAAAAAAATAAAAAACAAGAAAGAAAAGAAGGATAAAGCAAATGCAGCAAATATTAATATTTCTGAAGATTTGACCACTTTCAAAATAAAAATGTCAAGAAATAAACATTAAATAAGTAGAAAAATATAATAACAGACTTTGTAGATCTGCATGAATTCTTATGATAAAATTTTTAATTATGAGTTAGCTTCTGATTATTTCTTTTTGAAGAGTACATGAGGCAACTCAGCATAAAGCATGATTTCTGGCACATATCTTTCAAATGACCCCTTTAGCTTTCAATATGATATGCACCTTTCAATCCACCACTTCAGCCTTTTGGTGGTGTGTGTGATGAGAGCTGACTGGGAACAGCTCCGAAATCTTGGCGTGGAACTGCAGACTAATTTGTTGCATCAAGGTAAATCTAAGATGTCACAGAAGGACAGAGGTGTGAAGGGCTGAGAGGCTCAGGGGAAGAGTGTCGTATTGTGGATTGAAGGATGAGTAATTGGACCCTTAGTAAAACTCTAAGTGAGTAATGGAATCCGCATGTATTCTGCTGAACAGAAGGGGTATGTAGGGACCAAGTCACAGGGAAGAGCACTAGCTCTTTAAAACAGTTTTTTGTTTCTTTAGCCACATTATACATATTGCTTATTGCATGTGCAAGCAACAATCAATGTCTCAAAGTTTTCAATTTAGCCTCACCAAGGTTTAGGAACACTAGCTTCAACATGACAAAAAATATCTATAAATGCTCTAAGAGTAGATGTTAAAATGAGAGGTATGCTCTTTATTGTATATCTGGAGATATGAATGAACTGGGTATTTTATTTTATTCATTCACTCTTTCATTCAACACAAGATTGAGTTTTAGGCACACTTTGTGCATGCACTTCTATCCCTCTCCCCTTCCTAGACATTGTTCATACACGCCTCAACCATCTTATACTCCCTTACCTGTAGACAAGACCATCTGGCGATAACTAATACTAGGAACTCCAGCTAAACTTTTTTCAGGGTATATGAAACCTCAAGGTACTTCTGGTTACAAGATGTTGGAATTGCCCAGAATCACCCAGGAAATTTTCCAGGGCTAATGAGTGATTGTGAAATGTTACAAGATGCCAAGAGCTTACACAAAAATAAGGTTTGACCTCCTAAGACAAACATATGAACTGGGAAACTGGAGACAAAGGTCTCAATTTCAGGCCTATTCCTTCAGCTAGTTCCTTCCACATGCCCACAAGGAAAGGAGGTTTTTATGATAATAAATGCCAGGAGATGATGATTTGCGAAGAGACAGAAAGATTGCACAATGTGGAAAGTCATATGATTTATGAAACCCTACAAAAATGTCTTCTTCTAGAGGGCTTAAATATGATAGTACTTTCTTCTATTATTCAGTAATATCCCAAAGTTAATAATTTTCTAAGATTTTGCAGACCACACAGGCCTAGAGATTCTCTACCTTACTCAAGGGTCCCAAGGGGATCATATTTGCAAAGGACAAAGGGGAATCAGTAGCAGTAGTGCATTTGACTTCAAAGAGAAAGGTAAACACCTGACCATATGTTAATTATAAACTGCTGACGATCCCTGGTAAAGCATGCTTAATGTGGGCAGGCTTAAGCTTCCCACAACACGGAGGCTGAAGTATAAGCGTGTCTGGAAAGAGCCAGGTAGAAGCTGTATCACAGTTTGTGACCCAGGTTCAGAAGATAAACAGTTAACTTCCATTATACTCACAAGCTCCCCTAGATTCATAGAGGAAATAGATGCCCTGTTTCTTCTTCAGGCCAATATTTAAGTCCCTTTGTAAGAAGGAAGGGTATGTGTGATAGGAGATGTTATTGTGGCCAGTTTAAGGAAACACATCCTGCCACCTTCTCACAACAGGATTTTCCGCGGTAGAATGGTATGCCAGATTATCTATTTCGACTTGACATTGTCCCTGCACTACCACCCCTGTCTCCTGCAGAAGAAAATCTTGAAACTACAGTTATCAGAATCCCTTTTCCCATAGTGCGTGGCTTCAATTCTCCCACTAGATGTGTTTGAAGGAGGCTTGAAAAGAAAAGAAATAGAGGCATTATCTCGCAGCAGCTGCTGTCTCCAGCTGAGATCACCAGTGGCAGCTTCCCTCGGCTTGTGGAAGTTTTCCTGCGAAACATTCACTGCAGCACCTGGGACTGTCAGGGCGCACCCTGGACCGATGGGGGATGGCCATCATTACTTCAGATGAGACTTATAATCATGACAATAAATTTCCTTTAAGAACACCCTGGGGTCTTGAATAAGATGTACTTAAGTGTACAGATTAATTTGGGGATGATTTAAGCGTTTGAACTATTGTGGCTTTTCATCAAGGAATGCTGTCCTTTGTGCCTGCTCAGTAAAGTTCTACAATCATTTTTACATAAATCCAGGCCATTTTTATTAACTTTAGTCTTAAATATTATGGTAGTTGTTGATGTTGTTATTGTGAATACATTATTTTCCCATTATTTTTTAATTGACTATTATTCTTGCAAAGTGAATTGTCAGAGATCGAACTGAGCAAGCGGAGAAAGAGAAGTGCAGAGGTAACTGCTGCTGGTTTGCCTCTAAGCCCCCACCCTGCGTGTGCATGCCCCTCCCAACCGAAACCACAACACACCTTCCCCTAAACCTTAGAGAGCTATGTCTTCCAGGAATGCATTAAACAAGAAAATACCAAGTGAAAAATAATGTGATTATATGCTAAGTACTTGTCCTGTTTGTTACTAGTAAACAGTATGATTATCTGTGTAAAAGAAATTCCAAGAAAAGATGAAGTATTAAGTAAAACATTAGCTGCACTTTTTCACACCTGAACTTTGGTTCATCTCAACATCATTTCCTTAATTTATCTTTCAAACATTATCAAAAGCCCCGTATCACTTGTTTTGACCCCACAACTTAACCTTTTGTTACACAATGAACATATCTTGGAACTGACCCTTGAGTCTGGAAGTTTTTGCCTTTTAAACATCACTGGCCTTTTTGGCAGCTGATCCCAGGTTTGCCATAGTTTTGTGCCCTATCCAGTGAAGCTTTTTTAAAAATGCCGATGACAATACCCCACAGCAAGGTCCCAGGGGTTGTTACATCTTTAATGATAATCCAAATATGTAGCCAGAGTTGCAAAAACCCTTGATCTCGATCCTCAGAGAAATTATAAATGCTCCCTTAATCACAATAATTATGATTTATTAAAAATAATAGTCAACATTGATTGAGTAGTTGCTAAGATCCAGGCATTGTGTTAACTACTGAATACATTTCACTATAATTATATAAGAATCCCCAACCAATTATAGATACATTATACGCTTTCATTAATGGCATTCCCCAGAAACTTAGTGAGAAAACATCTCCTCCCCAAAGTACAAAATCTTCCTATAAGGAATATTCTTGGTCTTTACTTAAATAGATCCTAAATAGGATCCATATCTTAAATTGAAATGGAAAGCAAGGCTCTTTCTCTGACTATCAAACATGATCCACTAGACCTTTGAATAAGTTGATTAAACTGACCCCCGAGCCACAATTAAAGACTATTTCTCGAGGACCTCTAAAATTAAAGAATTCCATGCCTGTGACTTTCCCCAAATGAATAAAATTTCTCAAAATGTTTTTCTGGGGAGCATTATAATTATGAGATTTTATAGGTTCAAAAAGTACTTCTTTGTCAAATAAATTTGGAAAATGAGAAGTGAAATTAAATAGAATTCTTTACTATAGGATTTCCTATAACCTCTAATATGACAATGCATTTCATGATTTTCTAATAAAGATACAAGCAGCATTTCCAAAATATATTTCAACATGTAACTCTTATTGAAGAAGAATCACTGAAGATCAGAGTTTTGAGAGGGATCAATTAGCAATACTGCTATAAGAAATAATAATGACAATGATAAGGTGACTTATACTTGAACAGTGATTTAACTTTAGAGAGGTTTCATTATTGGTGGAAGGTTAAGTTCAAAGCTTCAATGTTACTAGTTTTCTTCCTCCAAAAGGTAGAAACTAAAACAAGGATCTTAATGTAAATACTACATTCTTGGGAACTGTTCCCAGGGAATGAAAGAGGGGAGACTCGAATAAAGAAAACAGGAAAAGAGGGCGACCAACCCAAAGGTGTTATTCAATTGGGTAAAGCCATGGGCAATTGGGATTTAACTGCCAGTCCAGGTGGGCTGCCTTTGCTTCAGTTAATGGACTGTGACAATGAGAACTCAGTTATGTCTGGAAGCTGGTGAGGGATAAAAATTTTCAATTGTAATGGCTGACATCAGCTGTTTACTAGACCTTTATTTTTATTTTTGTTATTATTTTTAAGTTATACAGGTCAAGCAAAACTCATTTCAGCTGCCCCTCAATTTCCTCCCTTGGAAAACAATGCCCTATTAGTCATTGAAACAGGTTCCTGTAAGTCAGGGCGTCCTGGTTGCCACTCTGACTTTGCTGCCTTGCTGCCATCAGGTAAATTCTTCCATTTGATCCTCTACTATTTTAGGGTCCCGTCTATCCAATTACTACTAAAGAGCCTAGTCGAATGGCAACATCTCTTACCATCAAGCCAATATTGACATTAGGCAATGGTAACCACAGTGAGCTTTTCAAAAATGCAAGTACTCACCAGTATCTTTATTTCTTGATATCTTAATGAAGGACATGTCCTCCTGGCCCTACTGAGAAATCTAGAGTGAATGAGTACTCTATTCTCACATAGGAAACCCAGTCTAACAGTGCCCCTCCCCAAGCTTTCAAGTCCTTTCTTAATACTTTGCCAAGCAGTTCTAGCATCTCTAATTAAACACACATCACTGTGTCCAAGCCTCAAGGAGCCATCCCAGCAGTGTGTTGGAGCCAGCTCCAAGTGTTCCCTCCAGGACATTAAACGATGAGTCACAGGAGAATGATGCCAATACATTCCTCCCTACCCAGCCTTGTATTCTCCCTTCTCTGGTCCAACTCCCTCAAGACCCTCTCTCATAGGTATCCCCCAGTTCCAGCTGGTACATATTGGCCAGACCTTACAGTACTTTGGGTGAGTATATTATTTCCTCCTGGGCTGTGCTATTATCTGATCCTAATTAATGATCTGAACTCAGTGAGGGAGGTTGGGGCAGGGAGGCAATACGAAGAGAATAAGTACCATTTGTGAGGCAGCCAGTACAGCAGGGGCAGATTCAGGTCTCTAAGCAAAGAAAGGCAGCTCACTTGGAGAAAGGGAAAAGAAGCTGCTGTTCCTAAGCTGGACGGCTTGGGGAAATGTGGGGGTTGTCAGGTTATATTTATGTGCAGCCAGTGGCTGCAGTAACAGCCATAGAAAAAAGGTGGGCTGAAAAGTTGTAAGGCACAGTGTAATAAGAATCTGACAAACCGATGAAGCATTTAAAGTAGGTTTTGGTTGTGAGGTAAGCTGTCAGTCCATTACTAAGAATTTAATGAAAGAGAGCAGCCCACAGTAAGTGGCAATAAACACAATCAAGTGTGAAAGAACAAGAGGGCCCTACTGGTGAACTGGCTGCTTCCCAAAGTGAAAAGGCGAAGCAAATAGCAGGCAAGGCAAAAAAGCAATCCTTGTTCAAAAGAGTGATAGACTTTTCTATTTAGGATTCAATTAAATTACCAGAGAGCAAATCGGAATTAATAGAAAATTAGCAACAGCGGCATCATGGAGCAGTTCTTCTGATACACTTGACATTAAAAGATTAGGAAATTGGACAAAAATATGCATTTAGGGGCCTTGAAATAGCTCTGACTTGCCCAGCAATTTCAAACCCAAAGGAAAATAGAGAAAGAAAAGAGAGAAAGAAAAAATAGAGAAAGGTTAAAATAGAGAAAGAAAAACTGGGCCATTTTAGAAAAATAGATTTATAGCCTGCACATTTCGATTTCAACTGATGTATCCCTAATTAAAGTTGTGCAGTTGCAGAAATAGAACCTGTCACTTATTTAAAAAAATAATAATCCAAGGAAGAGAAAAGAGGTTCAGTCTCGTAGGGTGGCATAGCACCCTAGGGCCCATCAATCCCTCTGATTAAAACTAAAAATTCTGGACAAAACACAAAAATCAACAACTACCTACATGACTGAATTCTACAAATAAACAGAAGAGGAGTGAAAAACGTAGAGAATGACCAGTATGTTATTTTCTTCTCTCCCAACTTTGCCCTAAGGGAAGGTCCCAGTTACAGAGCAACATACCACTGTGGGCTTTAAAACTGTGATAGGAAAAAAGCTTTGGGCCAGAAGAATTGGGAAAGGAGCCCCTGGTAGACAGACAGTTTGGGGGAAGTGGGTGTGGAAAGTTCTAGAAAGAGATTGCCTAGTGCTATATATTAATTCAGGCAAAGCTCAGCCTAACATTTCAATAATGCATTCATAAGACAAACCTAACCAACACAGCAAAGACATAGAGAACGTACCTGAATTGTGAGTAACTGTGCATAGAAGGCATAAACAGACCTTATGCAGTGAATCTAGCCAGGCCAATCGACTGCCAGTACAAGAACAATACAGTCACACTCTGCACAATGACATTTTGGTCAACGGTGAACCACACATATGACAGAGGTCCCATAAGATTATAACGGAGCTGAAAAATTCCTCTCACCTAGTGACTTTGTAGGCCATGACTTCAAAGGATCTGCAAGAAAAAGAGGCTGCAAAAATCACCAAGGCTGTGGCTGAGATGGCACACGACTTCAACCGGGTGTGGATGAGAATGGCACTGAAGGGGTCCTGGAGGCGTTCCTGGGAACTGAATAATGAAGAGTTGTTGGGGCTGGAACACAGATGCTTAGCTGAAGAAGAGGCAAGAGAAAAGGAAATTTCAAGACAAAGAAAAGAAGAACTCCCAAGAAAATTCACAGTGAATGGGTTAGCAGGAGTTTCTGCAGACCTCAGCAAGCTCCTTAAAACTTTTGAGGTCATGGACCCCAATAATAAAAGATTTTCATTAATAGAGCGGACAATACACAGTGCATTATCTGCTTACAAGCTCATCTACGATGAATCAAAGAAACAAGTCAAGCAAACCACCATGGACATATTTCTGAAAAGAGTGTCACCTCCTAAAAGAAGAGCCTCAGGCAGGCATTCCAGAAGACCAGCTCCAAGCATGTTATTGCCCCTGAGGCCCTTCAGGTGGGACAACACGTGGAGGTGGAAGGCAGTGATGGTGATTACATTGACCCTATGCAGGCCTACACTACTGTGTGTGCCTGTGCCATAGATACCAGCAAAATGAGTTTAAAAAGGAAAATGAATAGTTAAATGCTTGTGGAATAAGAATATAAAAAGAAAATACTTTTGGTGTTTGTTTTTTAAGCTAAGTGTTACTACAAAATAGTCAATAAGTTTTAAAATTTTTAAAGTTTTTAAAGCAAAATGGTAATAATAAGCTAAGGTTACTTATTACTGAAGAAAGAAAGTTTTTTGACTTTGTGTACCCTAAGTGCATAGCGCTCATAAGGTCAACAGCAGTGGACGGTATCACCCAGGCCCTCCCATTGAATCCCGTCCTGCACGCTCCATTCACGGTGAGTGTGCTACACGGGTGTACTATTTTTTAATTTTACACTATATATCTACTGTGCCTTCTCTATGTTTAAATACATAAGTACGCACCATGGTTAAAACCGCCTGCAGTGTTCAGTACAATAATGTGTTGTACAGGTGTGCAGCCCAGGAGCCGTAGGCTATACCACATAGCCTAGGTGTGTAGTAGGCCGTAGCATCTAAGTGTGTGTAAGTGCACTCTCTGATGTTCACACAATGACAAAATCACCTAATGATGCATTTATCAGAACATATCCTCATCATTAAGCAACACATGACTTTAATGTTGTCTAGAAAATCATAACAAGATTCAAAGTCTGCACAATATAACACCCACAATGTCTAGGATGCAATAAAAAGTCACGACATAAGAAGAAACAGAAAATGTCAAGGAAATCACGAAAGATAATCGAGAGATCATAACACTGACATGGCCCAGAGGCTGTAGGGATTAGTGAACTATTTAAAGTAGCTGTTATACCTGGACACCATGAGATAAAGAAAGCATACTTGAAATGAATGAAAGACAAAGAGGCATTCTCAGCAGAATAACAGACACTACACAGAGAACACAGGATCTGCAGTCCAAGATGCTGATAGCAAGCTCCTGAAATCACCTCTTACCACGGACACACCATATCCATAGCTACACACGGGAAAATTTCCTCTGAAAGAAATCCAGAAACTAGCTGAGAGACTCTTCACATAGACAAATGAAAGAAAAAAAAATCTACATCAATAGGGTGGGAAAGGCTGAGATACATACCCATCAAAAACTCCACCCCCCAGCACAGCGACATACAATCAGGAGGGAACACACACCTCCTAACTTCTCCCTGAGGAGCAAAGGGTTTGGATCCAACCTCTAGTGACCCAACTTTTAAGATTTTCACCTAAGGGACAGTCCCCCAAAACACGTAACTCTGAAAGCCAATGGGGCTTGTGCCCATGAGACCCATAAGACTATAGCAAACAAACAAAACAGTTCTTAACAAGTTCATGAGGACTCCCTGTCACCCAGAGGCAGCAAACAGAAATGCCCAACTCTAGGTCTTTCTCTGAAAGAGGCTCATTTGCATACTTCACAGTTTGCCACCTAAGGGTCACACTTCTAATTTCACATACATCTAGGGGCTGACTGAAATACTCCCCAGAAACCTGGGAGGCCAGCAGCACCCTCTCCACATTCTCCCTCTGGCCCACTCCAAGTCACTGGTATATACCTGGAAAGAGCTTGTGCACATACCTGGTGTCCCAACTTTTGTACCTACTGCCAAGAGGATTCACCCCTTTAGCACCAGGCTCACATGGCCAGCAGCGCTTGGGTTCACTGCTCCTACGGACTGTGCCAAACAAAGAGACTTTTCTTAATTGGCTATCCCCCCTAGGGCTAAGCACAGTGGGAGCAGAGAGAAACACCCATCTTCCAGCATTCCCCATGAAAGAGGTATACCTGTGTACTTCAAAAGCTGCTGCCTGAGGACCTGGCTTCCAATCAGCCTGCATCATCGAAGTGCTGAGTGATATCCTCCATTCTGGGACAGGTCCTGGCACACCCTCAACTACTGGAAGCCACTAAAACAAAGAAGGCAGCTTGGACCATCAGAAGGTTTGAGAGACTACCCAGAGCTCAGACTAAGCTGAACGATAACAATAACATTCATGTCTTACACAAGACTACTACATCAGTCTGAGAGAGGTGGCTGTGTTATCTAATATGAGTCAAGGGAAAAGAAGGGACAAAGGAATATATTCTAAACAAAATAAAACAAATAAATGAAACTCCAGAAACAGACTTTAATGAGATAAAAATTGGTTATTTACCTGATATGAAGTTTAAAATAATGGTCATAAACATAATTACCAAGGTCAGCATGAATGAACAAAGTGAGAATTTCAACAAAGAGATAGGAAATATAACAAAGTACCAAACAACAATCACAGAGCTGGAGAACACAGTAACGAAATTGAATTTTTCGGTAGAGTGGTTCAACAGCAGATATAGAAGAAAAGATCGGCATACTTGAATTCATCTAATCAGAGAAACAAAAAGAAAAATAATGAAAAAGGGTGAAGACAGCTCAAAGAATTCATGAGATACCAAAAGTACACCAATATTTGCATTATAGGAATCCCAGAAGAAGAAAAAGAGAAAGGGACAGCAAGCTTATTCAAAGAAATAATGGCTAAAAATTTCCCCATCCTGGGAAAGGAAACAAACATCCCAGACCTAGGAAGCCCAGAGTTCCAAAGAAAATGAACCCAAGGAGGCCCACATGAAGATACATTATAATTAATTTGTAACATGGAGAGAATCTTCAAAGCAGCAAGAGAAAAACAACTTCTTAAGTGCAAGGGAACCCCCATAGGACTGTTAGCAGATTTGTAAGCAGAAACTTTGAAGGACAGAAGGTAATGGCATGATATATTTAAAGTACTGAAAGAAAAAAAATAAATGCCCATCAAGAAGATCTCACACAGATATCTGCACTCACATGTTCATTGCAGCGTTATTCACAATAGCCAATATATAGAAACAATCTAAGTATCCATCACTAAGTGAAAGATAAAGATTGGAATATTAGTCATCCATGGGAAAGAAGGAAATTTGACTATTTGTCACAACGTGGATGGAACTTGAGGGCAATATGCAAGTGAAACCAACCACAGAGAGAAAGACAATAATGCAGGGTATCACTTACATGTGGAATCAAAAAACAACAGCAGCAACAAACAAGTTAAACTTTAACTCAGAAACAGAGAGTAGAAAGGTGATTTTGCCAGGGATGGGGGTTGAGGAAAATAGGGAGAGTTTTGGTAAAAGGATACAAACTTTCAGCTATAAGATAAATAAGTTCTAAGGACCGAATATAAAACATAGTGACTATAGTTGATAACAATGTCTCAGATACTTGAAATTTGCTATCAGTGTAAAAATTCACCCCCACCAAATAAATATGTGAGGTGAGAGACATGTTAACTAACTTGATGGAGGAATCCTTTGACAATGTATATGTATATCGAATTACCATGGTTCATGTACTTTTTGAATATCTTAAAACTTTTTATGTCAATTACACATCAATGAAGCTCAAAGCTCAAAAAAACACAATGGAAATTTTAAAACACAAAAATACAATTGCTGAATTTTAACAGCTTCTAGAGTAAACAAAACAATTTTAAAATACAAGAAAGTTGGAGGATTTTTACCCTACCTGATTTTTAAAAAAATACTTATAAAGCTACCATAATCAAGACAATTTGGAATTTTGGAAAAACTGAATAGAGAGTCAAGAAATGAACCCATTTGGTTATGATCAATTGATTTTTGACAAAAAAACCAAAGCAATTCATTGGAGATTGGAAAGTCTTTATTAAAAATAATACTGAATAAACTGGGTTTCCAAATGAGGGTAAAAAAGAACATTTCACACAAGTTACCAGACTTAACTCAAAATGAATGACAGACCTAAATGTACATCTAAAACTATAAAACTTTTTGGAAAAAAATGTTGCTTTCTTGAAGAACAAAAAAAAGTTTCTAAAATCAAATAAAAAAAGTTAATGAAGTTTATTTCATCAAAATTGGAATGTTTTATTCTTCAAAAGATATTACTGTCAAGTAGCACTCTTATACATACTTGGTAGAATCTCCAAGTTATATGCTAAGTGAAAGAAGCCTCTCTCAAAGGCTGTGACTCCATTCACATGACATTCTGGAAACACTAATCTATGGTGATAGAAACACACCAGCAGTTGCCCAGAGTTATGAGTGGGAGAAGTACTGTAAAGTGACAGCATAAGGGAATTTGGGGATGATGGACTAATATCATCCCCAAATTATGGTTTCCCCCGAACATGCTGTTTTTTTCATAATTCTATATGCATTTAAGATTCACAGATCTCTATGTACAAAAACATCAAATATAAAACATGATAACTTTAAAATTTTTTTTAAAAAATCTATCCCCCAGAGTGGTTGCCCAAACAAATTTCCCACCTCATTCCTATTAACTGCATATCAGAGTATCTCCTCTTCCCATGCCCTGGTCAAAAGTGGTAATAGAACATTTTTATTCTCTGATCTGGAATTTTAATGTTTTTACTTATATCTTTTTAATTATAAAATAATGTCCTTTCATAGGTTAAACAGAAATTAATTGTTCTGTGTTTCCCTGTTTTCTTTAGAGGAAGGGCGTTGTGTATGTGTGTGTGTGTGTTGAGATAGGCGAGGGGAGTTCTCTTGTTAACGTCCTGTTTATACACCTTGCTCATTTTTCCTACCTGTTTAAAGCATTTCTTTGTATAACCTCCTCGTAAGATTAAAAAAAAGAAAAAAAATAGTTGAGTAATTTAATTTGGCAGGATTGTAGAAAATATTAATGAGAGTAACTGGAGCTGAAATTAGAAACCTTCTGGGTATTTTTTTCTTCAAAGATCATAAATGGCCTTGAATGCCATGCTTAGTAATTCAGATTATTTTGAAATCAAGAGCAAAGTTGGCAATGACCTATATTTTAAAGCTATGAAATCAGAACTATTGGCATGGCCAAAATAAATTGGACAGTTATTTCAGTTTAAGAGATCTAAGAAGACCCATGTCTCAGGTAATGTAAGGGCTTACCATTATTTTTAAAGGGTACGGATATGCAACAAAAGTGGTAAAAACGGTACTTTGATCGATAGCAAACTTTTGGTTAAATTCCCGTCCCTGACTACCAAGAAATGTTTCTCTATTTGATACTGTCACTAGACCATAAATTCCCAAATGGAAGGGACACGTTGCTATTACTCCCCACTGCTTGCCTGGACATTAGTCAGACCCTTCACTCTTAGGTAAGAGATCCCTTTCATACTCTCCTGCCACCCTCCTCTGTCTCGCCCTCCGAATACCTGTTTAGCACAGGGTCTGGAACTTTGTATCTAAAGCCTTGGGGGTTTTCTTTGTTTGTTTTCTGGGGCTTAAAGGGGAGGGAGTTGAGGAAAAAAGAAAACAATATCACCTTCCTCTTTTATCAGTCAGTATTTCAACTACCACTTTTTGTTGTTTTCTAGGTAAATCAGCTTGTTTTAAACAATTCATTTTTTAATCTAGATGGGATTTTGAATTGGAGCTGTTGAATTAGCTGATTTATTGATCTAGCTTGGCCACTCTTTCTTCCTATTTTAATCGTTGTACGAGTGTGGTGGACCAGGCAGGAGACGGCAGAAGGAGACTGTGGTCACCCACACCCACTTCAGGGGAAACGCTGTCTGTGTGGCCGCTGCTGAATGGATAGGATATTAATTGAAATGAAATTTTAAATCAAAATCAAAGTAATTGTTGACAACCAATATAGTCATATTTAATCACAGAACTAACAAAATTAAGTACTCTATATTTTAACTAAAAAAACCCACCAACAAAACATGTTTTCTTCTTAAAAATTCTGTATAATTATATGATTAAATATACTCTTTCCCTCTATTGCATGTAAATTAGAAAACTAAATGTTTGGGGAATGTTTTCAACCTAAATATTTACTCAGGGAAATAAGTTACTTGTAGTTTGCATAAACAACATTCAGGTATAATGTTTATTTCCAAGTAGTCATGTAATGATATAAAACTCTTTGGAGCTGAATTCTGCAGCCCTCTATAATGTCTGCCATTTTAGAGCATAGTAGTGTTCCCCTCCTGTAAACATTCTAATGGAGAATTTAAATGCATGCAACCATATGTCTCCTTTCCAAGCAACAACCACTCAGAGGAAACAAAGTCCCCTGTGCTCAGTTAGCTGTGTGTTAAGAAAAAATAATATCCTAAGGACAACACACACTAGAACATTGGATGTATAATGTAGCCTTTACTATATTTCATATAAATATAAGCCCTAGATTCTTTCTACAACTATGTTATTAGAAAAAGAATAATTACATATTTTAACTCCCAAATTGACTTCAGAGATTAGATCCATAACCAGGCAATAAGCTCATGAAATGTCAGAGAGGAAGCTGCATAAAGAATTAAAATTTAAGAAGTAGAACCTAAGAGAACACACCATTCAAGTTTCTGCTATTACAGAGACACCCCTAATAGTCCGCTGCTCTGCCAGTTGTACGGTTTTTCCTCCGAGTGAGAGCTAAAAACAGACCTTGTGCATAGTGGTCCCTGTCACGCAGCAGGACTGCTGATGAAACTTACTACAAACATTATCTGTTGTTAAATCTTGGCAACCATAAAACAACTCTATTTTGGACCTTCTTATTTTACAGATGGTCCAAATATCAAAATCCAGTGGCAGATTTTCTCCTGGGGTCAAGAACATTTGAGAAGCACATTGCCTTGTGTTGACAATTTTCAATTTAGTAGTTATGTTTCCTTTAAAAGCCACTGACCTTTGTTAATGCTTTTCTAAGTAGCATAGACACAAATTGATGGTATATAATAGAGTCAAATTTTATCTTAATGACTTAAGATTTCATATTTGTATCTCAGATATGTCTAAAAAATGATTTAAAAATCTGCTTCTTTCCTGATGTTTTGGACGCAACATCTCATAACATTCCTTTATCGTCAGAATTTTTAACTCTTCGGTCTTTGAAGTTATACTGTTAGTACTCCAGTGCAAACATGGACTTCCTCTGATGTGACTACATTTCTCACACATTATGTTTACATTATCTTTGAAATGTACTGTTTGTGCAGTGCTATTGATCTGCGCTGAACACGTGTCTGTAGTGCTCCAGTTACTATGTCATTACAGAATTGGCTAATGCTCTGATTTCCAAGTCGGATTCCTGTTGTCATATTCATAGTCATTGTAGTTCAAGTAATCTCTTTTTAAGCACAGTAATATTGAACTGCTTTCATCAAGCTTTTTACCCAAATTTGCCTTTGACATTTTAGACCTAGGCATTGAATAGCATAAATCCTTTTAAACTGAGATCGGTAACAGTCTTTCTGACTGCTGAGTTTCTGGAAGACTGATGAAAAAGAGGCTTATACAGAACAGAACAAGATCAGTAGAGTTTGCCAGTACTTCAAATAAGCCATTATGCTATTTGGAGAAATCAATATTGTAACTTACATCAATAGACTTTTTTTTTAAAGCTCACTGTTAATAAACAAGTGTTAAATTAAATACTAGTGACTATATAACAAAAAATTTTGATAATAATAGAAATTTTCACAAATGAACATGGGTAATTTTTTTCTGGGTAGTATCATTATCACCAATTGTTTTCCTTCAGGATAAATGCTGTAATTTATAGGATGCATTGTAATGATGACAGAATAATGACATGTTTTTTGTTTCCTAGCAGCATTGCTACCTCCTTATTTACTTTCAGCTTTGACCAATGGCAAATTTTATTTGCATTATCTAAAAATATACTAATTAATAAGCAATCAGCCAACAAGAATTTTATTGTAATATTCTTTTCATTTATATTGAAAAATAATAAGGGATAAAAAGTAAGTATAAGTTTTAGAAGTACTTACAATGTACAAGAAAATAAAAACAAAACAGAAATATTCATGAAGCAAGTAAAAACTATGTAAAACTCTATGCGGCTAGCATTGAACTGTATGATTCAGAATACAGGAATGTAGGGTCAGTGGGTGAGCAATCTATCGATCAGAGTGGAAAGTAGCACTATGGACTTGATGGAGTAGGAAAGAATTAAGTTGAGACCTGAAAATGGAAAGGTTTTTAGCAATGGGAATAACCTAAGAGTGATAGAAATGGAGGTAGAAAAATGCCATGTGAAGTACTTTAAAATAAACATAATCTGTAAGGAAATAAAAACAGTCTAAGGTTAAACTGTTGCTAAGGATCAAATACCAGGCAGATGGGTATTGAACAAATATATGCACATTATCTATTAAGAGAAATACAGAGGAATCCTAATGAAATTCAAAGTTTCATATTCCACTGCCACTTTAACTATATGAATAAAACCATTATTAAAAGATAATGTGGAACAAGTAAATCTATTAAGGCAAAAATTAAATTGATGGTTTTAGTTCTGTTACTCCAAATGGTGATTCCATTGAAATCCATGGTGTAATTTAAACTCCTTTAGTTAAGCCCATGAGAGTTTAGAATTAAACAACAGCAGCAAAAAAGAGAGCTTCCGGCCAACATGGAGGCGTAGGTAGATATGCTTCACTTCCTCACACAACCAAGAGAAGGATAACAACCATTTTAAAAAACTAAAAACACCCAGGGATAATGGGGAGAAAAGGGGGAAGGGTTTTCAGGGACAACTAGAAAGGACTCATGGACAAAACCAAGGGAGGGAGGGGATCGGGGGAGGGAGGTGGGGATAGCTGGGGTAGGGGGAGTAGTGAGGGGGAAAATGGAGACAACTGTACTCGAACAACAATAAAGAAATAGAAATAAATAAATAAAAACCACCAGAACTGTGAGAAAATCAAACTGTATGGAAGTCAGACAACCAAGTAGTTAAAGAAGAAACATTCACCCACACTGGTATGAGGTGAGGAGACAGGCAGTAGGGCTGAGAGGATGCATGACAAGGTGGTGGCTAGAGGACCAAGTGGTCCCACATTCATGTGTGGGTAAACCAGGAAGAATAATTGGGGAGCAAGACAGGCTGGGCAACCCAGGAATCCAGCATGGGAAACTAAAGTTTCAAAACCTCCAGCTGTAAAAACCTGTGGGGGTTGCAGCAGCAGAAGAAACTGCCAGTCTCACTGGAGAGTCCATTGGTGAGACCCACAGGGTCCTAGAACATACACAAGCCCACCCACCCAGGAATCAGCACCTGAAAGGGTACAATCTGCCTGTGGGAATCGAGGGAAATGACTGAAAGCAGGAGAGAGCTGAGCAAGTGGTATTGTTCCCTCTATGACCCTTCCCCACATACAGCGCCTCAATGCAGTGAAGTGGGTTGCCCCACCCTGGTGAATACCTGAGGCTCTGCCCCTTACAGTGTAACAGTGTACTGAGACACAGAAATATGGCCCAAACAAAAGGAGAGATCAAAACTACAGAAAAAGAACTAAGCAATGTGGAGATAGCCAACCTAACAGATGCAGAACTCAAAACACTGGTAATCAGAATTCTGACAGAAACAAGTGAGTATGGCCACAAAATAGATGAAGAAGTGAAGGCTATGCAAAGTGAAATAAAGAAAAATATACAGGGAACCAACAATGAAGGTAAGGAAATGGGACTCAAACCAACAATCTGGAACAGAAAGAAGAAATAAACATTCAATAGGAACAGAATGAAGAAATAAGAATTCAAAAAAATGAGGAGAGGCTTAGGAACCTCTGGGACAACTTTAAACATTCCAACATGAGATTCATAGGGGTGTCAGAAGGAGAAGAGGAAGAAAAAGAAATTGAAAACTTACTTGAGAAATTAGTGAAGGAAAACTTCCCCAATCTGGTAAAGGAACTAGACTTGCAAGTCCAGGAAGCTCAGAGAATCCCAAAGAAGTTGGATCCAAGAAGAAACACACTAAGACACATCATAATTACATTACCCAAGATTAAAGATAAGGAGAGTCTTAAAAGCAGAAAGAGAAAAGGAGATGGTTAACTACAAAGGAGTGCCCATAAGACTATCAGCTGATTTCTCAAAAGAAACTTTGCAGGCAAGAAGGGGTTGGAAAGATGTATAGAAAATCATGAAAGGCAAGGACCTACATCCAAGATTACTCTATCCAGCAAAGCTATCATTTAGACTGGAAAGGCACAAAAAGTGCTTCCCAGATAAGGTCAAGTTGGAGTTCATTATCACCAAGCCCTTATTATATGAAATATTAAAGGGACTTAGCTAAGAAAAAAAAGATCAAAACTATGAACAGTAAAATGACAACAAACTCACAACTATCAACAACTGAAACTAAAAAAAAAACAAAACAAAACTAAGCAAATGACTAGAACAGGCACAGATTCACAGAAATAGTGATCACAAGGAGGACTATCTGTGGGGGGTGGGGGAGGGAGAAGAATCGGGGGAAAGGTACAGGGAATAAGAAGCATAAATGGTAGGTACAAAATGAGGGAAGATTAAGAATAGTACAGGATATGAGCTCTTTCTTTCTCTCTGCTGCATAGAATTCCATTGTGTAAATATATCATAGTTTTTTGATCCACTCATTTGCTGATGGGCACTTAGGTTGCTTCCAGTACTTGGCTATTGTAAATTGTGCTGCTATGAACATTGGGATGCATAGGTTCTTTTGGATTGGTGTTTCAGGGCTCTTAGGGGATAATCCCAGCAGTGGAATGGAACTGGAGAGCATTATGCTAAGTGAAATAAGCCAGGCAGTGAGGGACAAATGCCATATGATCTCACCTTTAATTGGAACATAATCAACAGAAGAAAAAAGCAAACAAAATATAACCAGAGACATTGAAGTTAAGAACAATCTAACAATACAGCCAGAGGGGAGGGGGGAAGGTACAGTGGGGATAAGAGTTTTCAAGAACTACTATAAAGGATACATAGACAAAACCAAGGGGGAGGGTGGAAGCAAGGGAGGGAGGTGGGTTTGGCTGGAGTTGGGGAGGGGTGGGGAGAAAATGCAGACAACTGTAATCGAACAACAATAAAATATTTTTTTTTTTAAAAAGAATAGTACAGGAAATGGAGAAGCCAAAGAACTTATATGTACAACCCATGGACATGAATTAAGGGGTGCGGGGTGCGGGCGGGGAGCAGGTAATGCTGGTGGGAGGGGGAGTGCAGTGCAGAGGGATATAAAGAGGAAAAATGGAACAACTGTAATAACATAATCAAAAAAATATACTTCAAAAAAGATACTGATCTATTAGTTTCAGTGCCTATAACTGAGATTATAGATACAAATATGAGTTTAATCATGAGATATTAGTATTTTCCTACACTTTTATAAAGAGTTTGAAACTGCATAGGTGGACATCACATGCAACCAATTCAATCAGTACTTACTGAATATATTAAGTACATTTCTTCTGAATACGTGCCAATATGATGAGAAATGCAAATAAAGCACTGGCATAGTTTTCCTCCCTGAGGCTTGTAGATATACACTATTCAATAGCTGAGAACTGAGTTGTAAGTGAATGCAGGACTCAAATAACCAGGGAAAGGAGTTCTAGACAATGGGAAAGGAGCAAAGTAACAAGATGGAAATGAACAGATGGTGTAAGAAGGAACACGGAGGGCAGCACTCAGGAGAACAGCAGTTTCTGTAGTTGAGATGGCTGACGAACGTGACATAAATAAGGGGAAAGCAGATTTGGGGAGTTTCGTAAAACAAATTAACTGAAAAGTAACATATAATGTAAACAGCAGACTTTGATTCAGGATTTGAACTCTGGTATTAGTATTGACATTAAAGGGGGTTAAAAGGTGAGTAAAATATACTTTCCCTCAATAGCTTAATCTAAGAGTAATGAAGGGATTTGAGAAGACACAATTAAGTATTACCTAAGGGACTTGGGTATCAATAAAAAGATGCTGAAAACTGTATGCTAGGCATTCTCAGTCTTCTGGATGTAAAAAATTATAGTGTTAATGAAAATGGAGAGACAGTATAAAAAATGATTCTGAAATCTCTGGTCTCAAGTATCTAGTTTTTTAAGATAAACTTTTCCCCCAATATCCAAATCAGCCATATTGCAAATTGAACCCTGTCAATAGTAAGTGTGTTTTCTCCCAAAAGCCTTCTTTATCAGATATTTTGCTCCAGATCAATGCTCTGGGGAAGCCCAAATCCCCGTCACCTCTGGCCATTCTGTAATTGCTTCTCAATAAAGCTGCTGCTCTGTTTAGTTCACCTCAGTCCCAGTGCCTGCACACAGTCTCCCAAGCTATGGAGATTGACAGTAAGACATAGGAATGAAACAAAGTGGAAAAGAAATTTTAAGACTAAGTATGAGGTAGCATTGCCATAAAACTCATGGCTCCAAGAACCTCATTATTATGCCCTTACCTAGAAAATTCCAGAAAGCCTGTCTTTCTTCTGCACTCCAAAACGCCATCCTACTCTTTGGGCCTGTACTGTCCATAGAACACCTTGAGTCTCCCCCATTTCTGTACTTTTTCTCCAGATTCATCATCTAAGCCAGTCTCTAAGCCTGACCAAAAAAAAGGCAAAATTAAGTGACTCTTATAATATACCCTGACTATGAAAATAAATAATATTTTATATAACTGGATAAATTGTTTAATACTTTACATGAAAGCATCTTCTTTTGGAATCACTGGTTTTAGATTTCCAAAGCCATGGATAGGACAGCATAATTAAAAATCTCACCAAAAATTCTCCTTTAAAGACAGACTGTAGCTTTCCCTCTATAATTCAGAAATTTCTGTAGTTTTAGAAATATTTCTTCCTTATTTCAAAAATACAAATGGTAGGAGTAGTGTTATAAGAAATGTATTAATTGAGACTTCTGTTGGGCTCCCAGCATTCCTCATCTGTTCTTTTACTGGGTTTTGGCCACCTTTCTTTCTGTCCACTTACTCCCCCACCAACCCCACTCCCCAGTTGCTCAAAGTTGCTTTGGCCTCCCTGACATACTGATAGCACAGCCATTCTAACTCCCTAACGATCTTAATTCTTCCCATCCTCAAAACCTCATTCATAACTTTTGTTTGTTCTTAACAATCTCTCTCTCTCTCCTTTCCTATTACTGTTTGCTATCTCCTTATCAAGTTTCTCCAGTCTTACTATCTATTCTCAGACCTAGTCCATCACACTTTGTTCCTACCCAGATTCTCCTTTTCTTTACTGTCAAGCTTCTTGAAAGTTGGTTTCCGTTGTTTGATAATGTCATTTCACCTTCCTTCTGGGATCATGATTAAGTTTGGTATAGAGTTGTAAGTTGGCGATTGTTTTATGCCAACCTTTTACATATATTGTTACATTTATAGCTTCAAATAGATGTATATTGGGCCTTGCATTTATATTCTACATAGTGCTTAACCTCTTTTTCATATTTCTCTTCTTTCTCTATCCATTTGCTATAGTTTTAGTAACTTCCTCAGATCCACCTTCTAATTCTTTTATATCTTCTTTAACTCTGTCTAATCTACTGCTTAACTCATCTACTAAATAGTTTTTAAATTAATGGCATTACTTTCAATTTCTAGAAGTTACATATTTATTCTTATTTCTCATGTTGATAGTATCACGTTCTTTCATCACACTTTAGTTATTAGTAACACATGTTATGGTCTCAATTCAATAGTTCCTTTTTGTGAAGGCTTTAATGCTTTACTCCTGCTGCTTGTCATATCCCTGACTCCCAATCCTGGTGGACTGTTTCCACATGGATTTTGTAGAAGTGTTAAATGAAACTTTATTGATGGCGTTCTGTAAGTCTTGGGTTGAACGTAGGTCACCCAAAAGGATTTTATGCTTGATTCTTCTCAATGGCAAGAGATTTTCCCAGGTTGTGACTACTTTTGTGTATTAATGTCAACACCTGGGGTCCTTCACCCACATGGGTAGTACAAACTAGAACTCCAAATTGGTACAAAGATTAGTTTGTGGTTATAAAGTCTTGTAAGAGAATGTTTTTCCACAAATGCTCAGATAAAGATGTAACATTTCTCAGTGATGGTGGGGAAACATCTTTTTTAGTAGGCCCTTTTATTGAATGTTAGTACTTTAATGGTTCAGCTTTCTGTGGGAGTTCTCAATTTCAGACACCTTGTTGGGCCCAAGGCCTTGGCATCTGTCCCTATAGAAGCATTAAATGCTGTGCCCCTTGGCTAACAAAATTAACAAATCTGATAGACCTTGCTGTATCATCCTACCAGTCTAATTTTCAATTACCTTCTTGTTCTTGGCCCTGGAGCTTACCTTTTCATTTTCACATGCCCAATTATACTTTTAAAATAATTGAAAATGTTTAATCTAAACTTCCCAAAATGGTTTTTGGACATGGGATTCAACTCTATCTAATCGGCCATATTGCTGGAAATGGACATCTGGCCAGTTTCTCAACTTCCTTCTATTCCTTCATATGCACCGCAGTCAGACTTCTACTGCACCAAACCTACCCAGTTGCCAAATCTAACGACCACTTACCTGTGCTTGACTTCTAACAATTTTATGCAATTTGCCCTTTAAAAAAATGTTCCCTTTATTATACTTCACTACCCTGTCTTTGGTGTTCCACAGCATTCTGTCTTGGCTTTTTCCTGCTTTTGTCCTCACATAGTATATTAATTACAGCTCATGTGTCAATGTCCTCCACTCCAATGAACTTCAAAGTCATATCTCCCTCTGCCTACAGTGTATTTCCACCTAATGTCACATAAAACCTTGACTTCAAGATATTCAAAACTAAATTGCTTCTTCTTTTCTTCACCTCCTCTTCAATTTGGTTGGTGAAAGCACAATCCACTCGTCTCACCAGAAAAATATTATGACAATCATCCTAGGCAGTGATCTGTCGCTCACTAGTTTCATATAAAACCCTATCTATTTGGCTTTCTAGTCAAATTACCATCATTTCTCCATAAATTGTTGCATGCAATAGACTCCTTAACTATAATAACAGTCTCTTTCCATCCAGTCTCAATCCCTCCCACCAACCATTCTTCATGCTAATATCAGCGTTTTTTCTAAAACATAAATAAAATCACAACACTTCCTTATAGTCTGTCAAAGCCTTCTCATTTCATTGTCACAAAATAAATTCCAAACTCCTTCATATGTTCCACAAGATTCATCAAGATTTGGTCCCTGCCTACTTCCCTAGCTTAATCTCCTGCTCTGTCCTCTTCCTTTGCTTCAAATATGATGCTCTATTATCTACTTCCAGTTAGGTAAGTAGTGGTGGGAGAAGTGGACAATTAAAACAGCCTTGCCCATTTAAAAGAAGCCGGCATACTAGGCCCCAGAAAACCACTTTTATGAAGAAACCTGAATCCAGTATTGCCAAATCTTCTGGTTTTTAAAATAAGCCTCACATTCAGATTATTGTGTATAATATTCCAGCTTTTAAATATTGCATCTAATTCAAAAATATATATACTCTGCATATCAAACTATACATATATTATGGATCACACTCCATCAATGGACTGAGAGCTTTGAGTTCTGAATTAGCAGTTGTTCTGACATAAGGGCAAATTCCAAAATCTAGTAAAGTTATCAGACATACAGTGACCCTCAATAAGGGGCTTTTGCAAGTGTACAGAATAAGATACAATGGTGCTAATGCCTCTTTTTAAAAGGTACAGAAGAAAGCCATTTCAAGTAATTGAGCACTTTAAAGTTAAGAAAGGTATTAAATTAATTCATTATATTCACTCAAAGTACATAAAAACATTTCCTAAGTTCTCTTCCTTTGCCCCCCTCCCCAAGAGATATATCTCATACAATTGGCAGAAAATTCAGATTGAGATGTTATATCCCCCCCTTATTTAGCCCATTCTGCCTCTACTCTTCCATTCACAGCTTGAGTAAACAAAAAATTAAATCAATAAAATCCAGTTAATTATAACTGACCCCCCAATAAACTATTTGTGACTCCATAAATGTGAACACATGGCGATCTTCAAGGTTGTTAACTAGGCATGCAAAATATTTACATAAATGGTTGTGTGATTTGGGTATAAATTATATGAATTACTCAAAGGAAAGGTGTTGTGTACATATGAAATAATAATTATGATGGAATATCCATTATTAACAATATAAAAAGAAAATGAAATATTTTATGTGCATTAAGCACATAAGCAAATTCTTTTACTAGAAACAATTAAACAACAAATAAAATATGCCCGTGTGCTGGAAAAGACAGCTGGATTTATGCCACTCTTGCAATATCTCCAACCCAAGCCATATGGTTCTTGCTCATTAGTGCAATTTTTAAAGGAAGTCTTGCTTGAGAGTAAGACTGAAGTATGATAAACAAAAACTTATGATAGACATTTTCCTTCTTTTGCAACTTAAGTGTTTTTATTACATTTTGCATCAGCACTGAGTTTATCCCCAGCCACACCTCCATATGCAATATGACAAGTACACATCCTCCTTAACTTAGCAGAGCTAGTTATGAAGTTTCTGTCTACTAATAAAGGGTGTTGTGGAACAACGAGGCTAATCTTAGCTGATGAGGGCAACAATAGCACAGCAGTGTTTTCAGACATTCCAGGGGTGATATTTAATTTAGTTCAAATACCCGTATCATTTCAATGATATCCAAGAAGCTATCAGATTCCTGCTATCCAAAAAGCCCCTTGAACTTAAAGTTTATAGATTTTTGTTTTCAATTCTGGGACAGTATATTTTACAATGAAGACTACTATGTAGTGTTCGTTTAAGGATAACCAGCTCTTCTCTTAAAAGGGTTTAGTGTGAGGAAAATGTTCTTACAGCTTTCTGAAATTATTTTTAAGGAGAAGAATGTCTCTGTGAAAACCACTGTGCCAACTTGTACATAGATAGAATGTTTTCTCACTTCCCATAGCTTTATATTTAAAGAAATATGTATCTTTTCTTCCTTATGAAGTTACAAGTACATTTTAATAAATAGATGGTAATTTAATGGTAATGATAAAACTGATAAGCTAAAACACATAAAAATACCTTTTCTATATTGAATATTATAAAGAGCAGTGCCTGTGTTTAAGTTCATGCTAACATTTATGAGTTCCATAATTTTGAATTTGGACAAATGGCAAAACCAGATTTTAAGGGCCAGCAATTACCACTCACATTTGCCAAATACCCATAAAGTTGTTAGAAAATAATACCCTTAACAACAAAGGAAAGAAATCTAGTATATTCTAGATTCTAGAAGGCATTTTAATATTATTCAAGAAAGAATGCAACAATATTCAGCCTAGAAGATTTCCTGACTTCATCTTGGGCAAGATATTTAGCCAAAAGCCATAGGAGTGGAAATCAGTCAGAATCAGCCTCAACTTCTGATTAACAGTCACAACATACAGTACAAAGGTCTTTTGAGTGGGGCTGCCTCCTAAAAAAATCCACTGCATGGATGAAATAGGAAAACTTTTGACTGCTACTTGAACCTGAGCCTCAGCTTCTCCCCTTCCTCCTGGAATGTGAGCTTCAGCACCCACTCCAGCTTCTCCACAAATTGCCCCTGCACTCTGTGCAGTCACCCAGCCACCAGGTCCAGCCAGCCAGCCATGCAGCCAGCACCTATGCAGGTGTTGAGGGCTCAGGCTCCTGGATCTCCATGTACCACTCTGCCAGCACACAGGGCAGCTGGGGGTCCAGGAGCTTGGCTGCGGGGATGGCTGGGGGTCTGGTGGGCATACGGGGTCTCCAGAGCAAGAAGGACACTATGCAATGCCTGAATGACTGCCTGGTCTCCTATCTGGAGATGCTCAGAAGCCTGGAGGCTAGTAATTGGAGACCGAAGAGCAAAATCCAGGAATACCTGGAGAAGGAGGGGCCCCAGGATGGAGACTGGAAGCTTTATTTCAAGACCATCAAGCACCTTGGCTCAGATCTCTGCAAGTTCAATGCCCGCACTGTTCTGCAGATTGGCAATGCCTGTCTTGCTACTGATAACTCCAGAGTCAAGTATGAGATGTAACTGGCCATAAGCAAATCCATGGAGAGTGACATAAATGGGCTCCAAAAGGTCATTGATGACATCCACATCACTTGGCTGCAGCTGGAGACAGAGGTCAAGGCTCTCAAGAAGGAGCTGCTCTTCATGGAAAAGGGCCATGAGGAGGAAGTACATTGTCTACAAAGACAGATTGCCAGCTCTGGGTTGACTGTGTAGTTGGATGCCCCCAAATCTCAGGACCTCAGCAAGATCATGGTGCACATCTGGACCCAATACTGGCTCAGAAGAACCGAGAGGAGCTAGCTAGGTACTGGTCCCATCAGATTGAGGAAAGCACCACAGTGATCACCTTGCAGATTGCTGAGGTAAGAGCTGCTGAGGTGACACTCACAGAGCTGAGACATAGGGTCCAGTCCTTGGAGGTAGACCGGGACTCAAGAAATCTGAAGGCCAGTTGGGAGAACAGCCTGAGGGAGGTGGAAAAACACTATGCCATGCATATGGAACAGCTCAGTGGGATCCTGCTGCACCTGGAGTCAGAGTTGGTCCAGACCCAGGCATAGAGGCAGGTCCAGGTCCTAGAGTCTGAGGCCCTGCTGAACAGCAGGGTCAAACTGGAGGCTGAGATTGCCACTTACTGCCACCTGCTGGAAGAAGACAAGGACTTCAATCTTGGTGATGTCCTAGAGACAATAGCCACTCCATACAATCCACCCAAAAGACCACCACCCACAGGACTGTGGAAGGCAAAGTGTTGTCTGAGGTCAACGACACCCAAGTTCTAAGTGTTAAAGGCAAAAGAAGTGAGGCACCTCTTGAGGCAGGAAGCCAAAAAAAAGTTCAGAGATCATTGAAAAAAATAGGAAAATTGCTAAATGTACAATCTTTTACCCCAATTCTTGGGATGCATTACAAGTAAAGAATAAACAGTCTTTAGTCCCTAACAGGTTATAACATAAAAAGGAAGCTAGAGTACCAAAATAAGGTAAATTAAGGCAATATATCAAGGAATTATTCTTCCCAACGCCCAAAATTTAGAAGTAATTTCCCTGGCTAACTTACTTCAGACTGAGTAATCACCACCCCTGACCTCAGCCTTCCTTTCTAACTATGGATTGCTTTTTGCCAAGTAGCTGCCAACAACTTTTCACCGGGCATGAACTCTGAGTGGCTGAAAAAGCACATCAGAGCAGCTTCCATGAGGAAAAAGAAAATAATAACAACTAGTGGAGAGGGAGGGACTGCCAATTATTTCAATAGTTTGACTCCCTTGAAAAAGTTCTACAGTGTTTTGAAAAAAATATTCCTTAAGCATTTTTATTGTTGTAGTGTTTAGCTTTTTTAGACGTGCAAGCTATGTCAATATTTGATCTCTTTTTCCCCCTTCATTTATTTACATGGGGTCTTTTTAAATGTGTCACAATTAGTGGAAAGCACTGAGCAAGTACTGTAGCCTGTGTATGGGTCATTCTCACACTGCAGAGTGAGAACGGATGCTGAGGACCCTGAGAGGTGCTCTAAGATGAATTTTACTCTGGGCTGGGAAATTGAATCCACACAGGGCACACAGTAGGATTAGGCGCTAGAGCAGGATGCAGCCGGCACTCTATTCACATGTAAACAAGAAATGTCATGTCAGGAAAACAATATCATTTATCTTATTGTATTTGTGTTTAAATTTTATTATGTTCATAGGTTTTCTATACAGTGAATTAGTGCATTTACTTGGATTTTATGTGGGTATAAGGATTATTAGCATTTGAGATTTTATCTATTTTATGTTTGAACGTGTGTAGCTAACATGTTAAAACCAAGTTAAGTCAATAGAAAGAATTCTGTAAGAATTTGGAGGGGGACTTCAAAAGGAGTACAAATAAGAAGCTTTAAAACTCAGCCACATCAAATAATAGAATTACCATTTATGACTATAAAAATCAACTCAGACCCTAAGGGGCTAAGTCAGAGTGATTCTCTAACCATGGGATTCTGCACATAAATGGGTCTCGGTTAAGAAAAATATCAGAAAATCTGTAAGGATTTCCCACTATACGACTCTCAATTACTTACTTCTAAACTAGGGGAATCCATACAGCTGAAGTCCCAGAAAATAATCTTGTATTTACTCTGTAGATCGTAAAAGCAGCCGTGAGTCTCAGCCTTCTCAGACACCGATCATAACAAACAAGGCCAGCACTTCTCCTTCCTTAGTGCATCAGTTGGAATTGTGAATCTACTAAGCACAGCTTCCAGTCTCACACACCTACCCAAACCTAAGAACTGTGTTTCATCTCCCAGAAAACAGCATGAAATAATCTATTTCTAGTAGTCACAGAATTGACCCAGTTTGTCTCTTTCTAAACATTTTCTTTTCTACATCTTATTTTACTTGATATGAGCTCCTTTTCTTCCTGTAGATAGAAATGTGCCCTGCTATCTACCAAATCAGTAAGCAAGTCATATTCTCCATCAATCTACAACATGTTAAACAACACTCGTATCAGATAAAATGTATCTTCTTGGGCAAAGAACAAGGAGAAAGAAAGGATTTATCTTTGCTTCACTCATCTTTCTTCTTAACGAACTTAGCCTCACAGAAGGGAACTTGTTGCCCCATTCATATATCCAGTGTGAGCCAGACAAGCCTCCTTCAGTTGATGATCACTGTTCTGATTTGAGGAGAACTCCTGAGCAGGGCTTTCATAATTTATTAAATCCAGAAGAGATTTGGGGGCTTCGCAGTATTCTTAACTGCAAAAGATGTCTAGGGAGATCTTAGGATTTAGACTCAATTTCTAGCTGACAATAAGTATGTCATGTAAGAGTAGGCTATGTTACATAATAAGACATATAGATTCAATTTGTGAAACTGACCATTGGGTTACCTACTGGAAAATGTCACTGTTAGGCATGGCAGGGTAGTGGGACCTATAGCTTAATGGTATATTTAATTTGGCTGAAACAATTTGTAAAACAATTTATATTTGAAAATTTTCACATAGGGCCCTCAAACTTCGCTACCTCCTATTGTCTGACAGCAGACCGGCTTGCCCATTTATGTTACCTACCCAAAACCTGAAGTCATTACTTTGCTTTGTAATCCCAGGATAGCCTTTAGAAATTCTCTCTATCAGAGTTTATGGGTCCTGCCAATATCTGAAATACTTTCTATGTGTAACAATCCTCTTCGCTATTTCAGACTGGTGAAATATTCAGCACACATTAAGTCCTTAGAGGATTTTGTGGGAAAGGTCAGCTGTAAGAGCCGATTATTGCTCATTATTATTAAGGCTTCTTTGTTCTATACAATCCCTTCATACAGTTGGGGAACACCTCTCAAGGGATGAGTTTATCTCTGTGTATTTTTGCAATAAAAGCAGTATTCATTTGCAGTCTTTGCCTTCTTTTAATTCCTTCCTAGTCAAAGAAAGCCTAATTTTCTGGTTAATGCACTTAAATTATTACTTCAAAATCTTTCCCTTGTGAGGTATTATCTTTACCTGTTACCTCTGAATTTACAGTGACTCCACCCCAAATAGTCACTTAACCTTCTGGGTTACATGTTTCCTAAATTTAGCACTCACAAATAGGCACGAATTCCTGGTCTAAACATCAAAAATAATAATTTAATAATTTTAAAAAATCGTTTAAAAGTCATAATCATGACTTCTATTCAAGATGGAGGTGTAGGTAAACACGGCTTGCCTCCTCACACAACCACATCAAAATTACAACTATAGAATGACTACCACTTAAAACTGCCAGAAATTGAACTGAATGGAAGTCTGACAACTATGGAATTAAAGAAATCACATCCATGCAGGTGGAAGAGGTGGAGACACAGAATGGGACGGTCCCACACCCACATGTGGTGTATAAAAATTCAGGAGGGATATCTCAGGAGTGAGGGGTCCCAGTGCCAGGAAAATAAGTCCCATATCTTCTGGATGCAAAAAACAGTGGGGACTGAGTTAGTGGAAGAAACTTCTAGAGTCCCAAGCAGTTCCCCTTAGAGATCTCACATACGGACTTAGACTCACTTCCTTGGAGCTCCAGCAGTGAGGTAGCAGCCTGAAAGTCACCAGTGGCATACGGAACTGAAGTTTCTGGTTTCAAGGTGAGAGCTGGGGGATAGCTTTCTCCTGGACAGAAAGGTAGGCAAAGGCCATTAACCCTTTTCTGAACACTACCTCCACAGAGCCACAGATCTGGCAGGTGGGTGCCATATCTGAGACTCCATCAACCTGGCTAACACTATTTGCCCTACTTGGGAGATCCCCTGAGGCTCCATACCACCCACTTATGGGCCCACCCAAGCTGTTAACAGTGGCTTTTCCATATGAATGGCTGGTCTTGGCTCATGTTTCACAACTTCCTAAAACCTCACAATAAGCAACAGCTGGCCTCAGAGAGCCACTAGCCCCCATACCTCTTGCTAAGTAGCCCCAGGCCTGTCTCCAGAAGCAGCCAGCCTGGGTTCACAGCTTGGCCTCAGTCTGAGAACCTCTAAGCCCAGCAGAAGTAGCAGCCATCTGAAGATTGCTTTATAGGTCATGCAGGGTGGCTCCAAGCAGAACACAGGTGAGGGCTGACCTTGGCCTGTACCACCCATGAAGTACCAGAGCCTGCAGACCCAGTGGAAAGCTACAGACCATGTCTGAATACCACCAACCTACCCCTGCACAACTGATCCTCCACAGAGGGTGGAGGTTGATAGTCAGTGGTCACAGCCAGTCCTTGCACCTGACTGGCTGGGTAAATCCCTCCCATTGATGTGCCAACAGCAATAAAGGCTCAACCACAAGAGGCAGGTATACTCAGCCAACATGAAGGGTGCACCTCAGGTACTCAGCAAGGGTGATAGGGGAGGCTGTGCCACTGGACCCTACAGGACACTTATTACATTAGGCCATACTATGGTCTAACATGGCCCATTATGACAGGGAGTCATAGCAGCTCTACCTAATACATAGAAACAGACACAGGGAGGCTGCCAAAATGAGGAGACGAAGAAGCATGGCCCAAATCAAAGAACAGATTAAAACTCCAGAAAAAGAACTAAAAAAAATGGAGAAAAGCAAACTGTCAGATGCAGAGTTCAAAACACTGGTTATAAGGATGCTCTGTGAACTTAGTGAGGACCTCAACACCATAAAAAAGATCCAGTAAGAAACGAAGCATACACTAATTGAAATAAAGAACAATTTACATGAAAACAACAGTAGAGTAGATGAAGCTGAGAATCAAATCAATGATTTGGAACATAAGGAAGCAACAAACAAGCAATGAGAACAAGAATAAAAAGAATCCAAAAAAACTGGGGATAGCGTAAGCAACCTCTGGGACAACTTCAAATGTCCCAACATTTGCATTACAGGGGTGCCAGAAGAAGAAGAGAAAGAGCAAGAAATTGCAAATTTATTTGAAAAATAATGAAAGAACACTTCCCTAATTTGGTGAAGGAAATAGGCATGAGTCCAGGGGGCTCAGAGGTCACAAACAAGATGGATGCAAAGAGACCTACTCCAAGACACATCACAATTAAAATGCCAAAGATTAAAAATAAAGAGAGAATCTTACAAGCAGCAAGAGAAAATCAGTTAGTTATCTACAGGGGAATACCTATAAGACTATCAGCTGATTTCTCAAAAGAAACTTTGCAGCCTGGAAGGGATTGGCCAAAAATATTCAAAGTCATGAAGAGCAGGGACATACAGCCAAGATTACTGTATCTAGCAAAGCTATCATTTAGAATTGAAAGGCAGATAAAGTGCTTCCCAGACAAGGTAAAGCTGAAGGAGTTCATCATTGTGAAGACCTTATTTTATGAAATGTTAAAGGGACTTATTTAAGAAAAAGAAGACAAAAACTATGAACAAAAAAATGGCAATAAATACATATCAACACTTGAATCTAAAAAACAAACTAAGTAAACAAGAACAGAGACAGAATCATGGACACAGAGAGCATTTTGATGGTTGCCAGATGGAAGGGGGGTATGGGAGAATGGTTGAAGAGCTGAGGGGATTAAGAAGTACAAATAGGTAGTTACAGAATAGCCATAGGGATGTAAAGTACAGTATAGGAATTCGGATAGCCAAAGAACTTATACACATGACCTATGGACATGACAAATCGTGTGGGGATTGCCTAAGGGAGTGGGGGATACTGAGTGGAGGAGGGCAAAGGGGCAAAATTGGGACAACTATAACAGCATAATCAATAAAATGCAATTAAAAATATTTAAAAAAATTAAATTTACCCATGTTTCAAAAAATCATAATCATGACAAATTTTTAAAAATAATTATCCTTAAAATTATTGTATTCTATGCAAAGGCACCCTTTTCTCCTTACTGAGAATCATATCTACAATCATTTAATGTATATGTTTTCCTTCTGTAAAAGCAGCTGAACATGGCACAGGTAAGATCTAGAGAAAGTCTCTGAGGAAAAAAGGCCAAAGCCATAAATGAGGAAAATCAATTTCATGATCATAGAACCAGCCTTAAAACTGACTGGTTTCCCCCTTCTGCTTAGTATGCAGAAAACTGGAAAAAGTGTTGCTTATTCCTTAACAATGATCAAAAAGTAGAAGCTATAAAATCATAACTTTAAATAATCAAGGAGTTGATAGTCAGGGCAACCAAATCAGTTGAATTCTGAAGAGGGACAAGCATCTCCAAAGAAAAACAGAGCATGTGAACTTCTGTACTCGTGACAGACCATGGGAGTTAGGAGTGGACACCATACAAGTAGGTTAGAGGAAATCAGCCACAATTTCCACATATTGTTAAACGTGTGGACTAACGTGTCTGTCTGGAAGAAGTGAGGACTCCAGACATGGTGATTTCCTGCTTTACTCACTAGCAGGCTTTTGTTCCTCTTGTGAACTCACGGGGTGCTCATGAGAAAGAATGCAGCAGAGCTGTTCAGAAAGAGAACCCCAGGGCATAACAGAACTGGAGGTGGTTAGCAGATGCCTGGCCTCTTCCCTCACTTAAGCAAAAGCCTTAAAGCCACTTACGAAAGGAGAGAGAAAAGCCAATGTCTTCAACAAGCAGGAGAGGACCCACTGTGGCTGAAGGTTAGTTGCCACATGATCATACAATGTTCAAGTTTCTTACCTTTGCTGTAAAACATTACAAGATGAGTGGATGAACACACTTTATTATCTCACACCTCTGAGTCAGATATCTAAAGTGTGTCTACAGGGCTTTCCTTCTCCTTAAAAGGCTTTAAGGAGGATTTGTTTCCTTGCATTTTCCCGCTTCTAGAGGCTGCCTGCATTGCTTGGCTCATATAAGGCCCTTTCCTCTACCTTTAATGTATATCACTAATTTTTGAGCTCTGCTTCCATCCACACTTCTCTTGGACTCTAACTTTGCCACCTTTTTCATCGGACCAACTCAGATAATCCAGGATAATCTCTCCATTTCAAGATCCTAAATTTAATCATTATGCAAAACCATTTTTATCATATAAGGTATATATTTTTTTACAAGTTCTAATATTAGAATGTGGGAGGCATCATCACTCAGGATACACACAACCAGAATTTGGGCACCCCATCTTTTAGGGACAAAATGAAAGAAAGGTCATTATAAAGTGAAGAAATCTCTGAGGAAAATACAAGGAAAATGTACTCATCTTCCAAGATAGACATTAAACTGGAAAGATTATGGATAGATGTGGGGTAGAAATGCAACCTGTCCAGAAGCCCACACGTCTGACCCAGACTGGCATGACCAAAGGAAAAGAGAAAAGCATCAGCATCTATTGTGCTGCCTACCCTGTGCCAGACCCAATAAATATGCCCTAAACATATCATCTCATTTAAGTCTCATAGCCAATAAGTAAAATACATACAGTCCCAGCTTTACTTGTGAGAAAACCTGAGCTTTGTCAATACAAGTTATTGAAGTACTGGGCCAGAATCTACATCTAGCTCCAATTCCAAAGCTTATGTTATATATATATTTTTTAGTTCAAAAAACATGGAAAAGAGAATTTTAAGGGAAAATTTATCAAACTGGAATACTACATTTGGGGGCATATTGGGGAAATACGTCAATTTAAAGTAGGGTTATTTTAGCGATACCATACTGTTTTGATTACTGTTGTTTTGCAGTGTAATTTGAAGACAGGGTGTTTGATAACTCCAGCTTCATTTTTTTTTCTCAGGATTGCTTTGGCTATTCAGGATCTTTTGTGGTTCCATACAAATCTGATTTTTTTTGTTCTATTTCTTTTTAAAATGCCATTGGGATTTTGACAGGAACTGCATTAAATCAGTATATTGCTTTGGATAATATGGCCATTTTAATTATATTGATTATTCCAATCCATGAACATGAAATATCTTTCCATTTCTCTGTATCTTTTTCAATCACTTTTTATAATGCTTTGTAGTTTTCAGTGTATAGGTCCTTCACATACTTTGTTAACTTTATTCCTAGGTATTTGTATTCTTTTTGTTATAACTACTAAAGAAAAATAGACACACAATAAATTGCATAGAAGAAAACATAGGTACTAAACTTATGGATGTTGTTCTTAAAAGGATTTTATAAATTTGCAAGTGAAATAAAGGCAAAATTAAATGAATGTGACTATATCAAATTAAAAAGCTTCTGCACAGCAAAACAAGCCACCAACAAAACAGAAAGGCGACTAACTGAACAGGAAAAAGATATTTACAAACAATGGCTCTAACAAGGGGTTAATATCCAAAGTTTATAAAGAACTCATAGAACTCAACAACAACAAAACAAATAATCCAATTAAAAAATGAGCAAAGGACCTGAACAGACACTTCTCCCAGTAAGACATACAAATGGCCAACAGATATATGAAGAGATGCTCAACTTCACTAGCCATTAGGGAAATGCAAATGAAAATTACAATGAGACACCACCTCACACCTGTTGGAATGGTGATTATCAGTAAAACAGGTAATAAGTGTTGGAGAAGTTGTGGAGAACAAGGAACCCTCTTTCACTGCTTGTGGGAATGTAGACTGGTACAGCCACTATGGAAAACAGTATGGAGGTTCCTCCAAAAATTAATACTAGAGTTACCATATGACCTAGCAATCTCTCTTCTGGGTATTTACCCCCAAAATTTGAAAACATTTATTTGCAAAGACTTACGCATCCCTTTGTCCATTGCAGCATTATTCATAGTGGCCAAGATGGAAACAACTGAAGTGTCCTTTGATAGGTGATTGAATAAAAAAGATGTGGTACATATATACAATAGAATGCTACTCAGCCATAAGAAAATATGAAATACCATACAGCCATTTGCAACAACATGAATGGATCTTGGGAATATCATGCTAGGCAAAATAAGTTAGAAAAAGTCACGAACCATATGATTTCATTCATATGTGGCATATAAAACTAAAAGCAACAAATTAACAAACAAGAAAAATAAACAAAAAACTTCCTAGACAGAGACAACAGTATGGTACCTCAAAGTATTTACCAGAGGGAATGGGTGTGGTGGTAGAAAAGGATATAGGGGGTTAAATACATGGTGACGAAGGAAGATCGGACTTTGGGTGGTGGGCACACAATGCAATATACAGATGATGTATCACAGAATTGTACACTTGAAAGCTACATAATTTCATTAACCAATGTCACCCCAACAAGTTTAATTTAAAAAAGATAAAGTTTGTCTTGTAAAAAAATAATAATATAGAAAGGAGAGTTAAAAGATTGGGGGATGAAAAACTTGAAAGAGAGAAGACCTAAAGAAGATATAGTAATGCTATCATGTGGAGGAGTGCTGGGCCTGGTACATAAAACTTATAAAAGGAAAAATTCATATAGGCAATGTGGATTTGAGGTGTTTGAATTGTATTGAATTGCACTGTTGAAAAGAACGCAGAAGGCTCTAGACTAGGCTAGACTGTCTTTCCAACTACAGTCATTAAAAACTTGTGCTCTGGAGCCAACTTTCCCATTTGAATCCTGACCCCACAATCTATTATGTCCTTGGACAAGATATTTAACTTACCTCTGACCATACTCCTTAACTGTAAATGAGGACAAAGGTAGTTCACTACCTCATGGGTTTATTATAAGCATTCAATGAACTAATAAGATATAAAGTGTTTTGGGGGGTTTTGAATTTTATTTTTTTTAATTTTTAAATTATTTTATTGTTGTTCAATTACAGTTGTCTGCATTTTCTCCCCACCCCTCTACCCCATCCCAGGCAAACCCACAACCCTCCCCTGCTTCCACCTCCCCCTTGGTTTTTTCCATGTGTTCTTTATAGTATAAAGTGTTAAATACTCCATAAATATTAGTTATTAGCATTTATCTATAAGCAGCTCAGCTGAAGGAAGTAGTGGGTACTAATTACAACAAAAGATCTAGACTTGTGGGGTTCAAAGACCGTCATTACTAGCATCTTTTCAAACTAAGTTAAACAACCACACATAAAGAAAGCTTGTGAGGGGTTTCTTGCATTGCATAGAAGGTTAAAGAGTGGGTCACCTTCTTCCAAATTATGTTCCATAAAATGCTAGTAAAATGACACATAAAAGGCTGTTCCCTGGGTTGGGAATGAGGATAAGGCAATTGGTTAAATAAGCCTGAGAAATGCTATAAATTATATTCTAGGCTTGGGAATTCACAGTGTATTATATTAGCATATGAAAATTCTGAGAAGTCCTACAGGAAGACAAAGCCATAAAACTTTTAAAACCCTGCTTTTCAACAGTGTGTGTGCCTGTGTGTGTGCGTGTGTGTGATGCTTGTTAATGCCTAATAAAATCTTTAGAGTATAGATTGTTAAATGTGAAATTAATAAACTAGATAATCTCTAAAGTACCTTCTGTCGCTCAGCTATTACAATTCTAAGTTTATATAATGTGACATCAAATGTGTTAAAATAACATGCTCTACAATGATGTGAACTCTTAGGATATGACCCTATTTTACTATAGACTTAGGATATACTGCAATCCTCCCAGTACTTATGCATATATTATTTTAAATTTTCCAGGAAGAATATTCCTAAATAGAACTTCCTTTGACAAGGGTACTTTCAGAATCTGAGCAGCTGCCTTTGGTTTTTACAAGCAGTCTCAACAATAATTACCTTGTAATTCAGGATGAGCCATAGGGAAATAATGGTACATTCAGAAGCGAATGACCAGATACAAAAAGTTATAACCAGAAATGCTGTACACTGCTTCAAATATCTGAGAATTTTATTGTATAAGATACATGAAAATATTTTGCAAGTGCAACTATAAACTGTTTATCTATTTAAGAGGTAGAGGATATAATTATAAAAATCATATATTGAACCTCATGAGGCAGATCTTTTCCATGCACTAAGCAAGAGCATATAGTTGTAGTCCACAGCATAGGCATTGGCACACAGTAGGTACGCTCCCATTCTCTTAACTACTCTACGAGGGAGGTGTTATAATCTTTGTTGTACAGTTCAGCAAAGTAAGTTTCAGAGTGCTATTCTCCCATTTCCTCACTATGTGCTAGCCATCCAGACCTTCCCTCACACCACAGACAGATGAAGCTCACACCTTCCTCCAGGCCTTTGTGCTTATGTCTTTGTGCTTTGTGCTTTGTGCTTGTGTACCCTCTGCTGGAAAGTCCTTACCCCTGACCTTGCCTTGGCTTACTTCTTTTCAATAAGATCTCAGGTCCCAGTCACCTCCTCAGAGAATCTTTCTCTGATTGTTCTTATCGAAAAAAGCCAACAACCTGTTTAGTGACTATTTTTTGTACTTACCACTGTTTGAGACTATGTTATTCATTTCTTTATTTTACAAATTATGTAGACCATACTATTATGTATAGTTTATGAGAGCTGTAGCCTTGTCTGAAATGGTTCATGGCTATATTCTCTGTACCTAGAACAATGCTGTCCAATCGATGATTCTCAATAAATATTTTTTTAGTTAATGAATAAAGTATATCTATCATTTTGAGTAACAGAAGCAAAAGTCAGAAAGAAACTCTTTTCATGAAAGCTGATTTTAACCCCAGCATACCTCATATTTACTAATAAGGGAAAATTAATACTTTAAAATATTCTTCTTATAAATATTCTTAATTAAATATGGACTTCTTCCATAATGACCAGAAATAGTCAGCTCAGAGCCTATTAACTAAGATCAGGGCTGTTTCCACAATGACAATGGCAAAATGTCTTTAAAAAATTTTGTAACTGTAATTTACAAATGAGCAGGTAGTATAAGACCCTACTGTTTAGTAAGCTAATCAATTGGACCTCAAGATATAATGGAATGATCTTCATATTTTTCTCAGCCTCACATGTAGGAAAAGTGTAAAAAACATTTTTCCATAGGCTGAAGAACTAGGCATGTTCCTGTTTCCCCAGTGAAAATAATTCTGATCTGTGTTCCCAATAAGTAGGAATATCAGTCACAGGGTCAGAACTAGAGAGCCTTTAGGCCTCATTTACTACAATTCATTTACTACAACCTCCTCTTTTTGGGGACGTGGAAACTAGATAACAGAAGAGTCATACGCCGTGCTGAGGTCAGTGGTAGGAGACAGAGATACAAGTACTCAAACCATGTACTCTAATTTTTCAGTTCCACTCCCTCTCCACTAGTTCACACAAGTCTCCTTTGCATTTCTAGGATTCTTCATGCATGTCATGTCCAACTTCTTTACCTCCTCTTATTCCCCTCCTTTATCTGTCTTTGCAAGAAAAGGTCCTTAAAACCAATTGAAATATTATTTCATTCTAAATTTACATTCACTTATTAAATTAGCCTAATGATCCATACTCAATTGTACTGCTTGATCACTGCCTAAGTCACTGATGATCTTAAATTATTCCCTTACCGATCCACAGAGCTAATCATATATTTTTAGCTTAAAGTTCAAACCAATTTATAATGCATTTAGTTGTGTGAGTCTATTTTTCAAGGTGAGTTTATGCATTTGTAATTTAAGCCCTCCCTTAGAAAACACTTATATGGCCAAGTCATACGCTTGGAAAACATATGCTTAAATGCTGAGAGGGACACTTTTACTTGCAGGTGCAGGTGAAATAAACACCTTCATGGACTACATCCTACTAACTCTCGCAATAGCCTTCCTACACCTTAAGAGCTTCATTTACCATTTCCATAGGTATCATGCTGCTAGTGTCAGAGGAAATTAGTATGCACTCACCTTGCTATTTCTCCTTTGTGATTATTATATTATTGTTTAATAAACTAATCACCAAATTGACAGAGTGAGACCACAACTTAATGGTTTTCAGAGAGAAACTTTTAGTAATTTTACAAGTAAAATTAGTTACTTACACAAAACTAAAGAGACTTTGAGGAATAAAACGGGTTTATTGATTTTTCCTCATAAAAAATCACTTGGCTAAGAGGGACTCATTGTGGATGTGATGATGCCGGAAGACGTCATAACCACGATTGATCCAACGGCACAGCATGACTGAAGGTGTGCAAACCCTCTCATGAGACGGACATACATACACCATAGTCTCTGAACTACTAAAATGAACAGCTTTTTGAACAAGTATATAACTATTTTACTGACATAGCCCCATTGCTTAAACATGAATTTTGAGTTGTGATATTTTCTGTACTTCAAAGTATTAACTTTTAAGTACAGAAATGATTTTGGGTAATCCAAAATCATATAATAGAGTCAGCTAATAATCAGGAAAGTTCATCTAAGAGATATAAATTGGCTATTCCACTTCCATCAGCAGTGTCTATCAGTAATCCTGCTTTGGTAAACAAATCTCAGACCCTGGACCCAGACCAAATTGAATTTAAATTCTAGCAACAATATTTATTATCAATGTGATCAAGGACAACTCATTTAACATTTGTCAGTCTCAATTAATTCACAAGTTGCATGAGAAAAACGTTTTTTATTTGTAAAATTGTTGTGAAGATGAAACATCTTTAACAGTGCCTAATGAGTGATTATAAAGGTCAGCCCACAGTATTGATAAAATGTTAATTTTATTAATTGAATTACATTATATTAAAGTTACTATGATGATGACATGCATAAAATGTCATTTAAAAACCTTTCTTTGGAGATTAGGCATTTCAAAATATATAATACCTTGGGTCATCTCTGTATACAATGTAAATCATGATTGTATTACAGATATGTAGAAATGTCCAATAAATATATATTTGATATTAAATGGTTCTAAATGATATAACTTACTACCAACTACTAATTTCAAAAAAAGGCTTTCTTGCTGCTTTTCTTGATTCCTCCCCTCCCAAAAGAACATTATTATAATGATGGATAAAAACAAAAATATTTGTAACAAATTTATTCACAAAATACCAAACAGGAAACAATCCTAATAACCACCAACAGGAGAATGGATAAACAAGTCATGACATATTCATATATAAGAATAGTATACAGCAATAAAAAATGAATGAATTACTGATACACACAAAACATAGATGGATCTCAAAACCATTATGGGTAAAAAATGCATGCACAAAAAGGTACATAAAATATAACTGTTCATTTAAAATTTAAACACAATAAATCTTTGGCAAGAGAAGTTATAATTACACTACTGCAGAGCAGGGATGGTGGAAACTACTGGGAAGAGGTGTGAAAGAACCTTCTAGGCTAATACAAATGTTCCATATATACATCTGGGTGTTACTTTCCTATGTTTATACATTTGTAAAACACATCAAGCTGTACGTTAAAGTTTGTATACTTCGTAGTATATAAATTATATATCAAACAGTAAGTATAAAAATATGACTGAGACCAGAAACCTGGACTGCCTATGTATTTTCTCTTCTTAAATTTACACTGACTAGAACTTCCATTTCTGACATGGGTGTAACAAAGAATGTATTTACCCTCCCTCTTAAAAAACTAAAAATCCATAGTTTTTTGATCCATTCACTTGCTGATAGGCACTTAGGTTGCTTCCAGTAGTTGGCTATTGTAAATTGTGCTCCTATGAACATTGGGGTGCATAGGTTCTTTTGGATTGGTGTTTCAGGGTTCTTAGGGTATAATCCCAGCAGTGGAATTGCTGGGTCAAAGGGCAGTTCCATTTTTAGTTTTCTGAGAAAATTCCATACTGTTTTCCACAGTGGCTGCACCAGTCTGCATTCCCACCAACAGTGCACTAGGGGTCCCTTTTCTCCACATCCTCTCCAACATTTGTTTGTTGATTTGTTTATGTTGGCCACTCTGACTGGTGTGAGATGGCACCTCATTGTGGGTTTGGCTGGGGTTGGGAGGGAGTGGTGGGGGGAAAATGCAGACAACTGTAATTGAACGACAATAAAGTAATTTAAAAAAAGAAAGAAATGCATAGGATAGATGGATACACAGTTCTTGGGAACACTACCCCCAACAAAATGACCTATGGTAGGGAGGAATATCATTGAGAGTCCCATGTGCAGACTTGCTCCCCCTGTGGTATAGCAGAAAAACAAATTTAAACCATACCTGGATCATACAGAAATGAGATCTATTTACTAGTTCTAGAATGTCTGCAAAACAGGAGGATAACTTCTGGAACTCTCTCTGTGGTTGGAAGTGTCAAAGTGTGCTAGTTTTTGTGTTCCTCCTCCACCTTGAGCATGGTACAGGTGCTTTAGCTGATGCTTCAAGGCCATCCCAGTAAGCCCCAGGCTACTAAATAACCAGTGGGTAAACAAATAAATCAAAGAGGAAATTAAAAAATACCTTGAGACAATGAAAATGGAAACACAATATTCCAAAATCTTTTAGACTTAATAGAAGCAGTCTAAGAGGGAAGTTATGGACCTAACTCAAGAAACAAGAAAAATCTCAAGTAAACAATCTAACCTTAACATAAAGGAGCTATGCAAAGAAAACAATAAAAGCCCACGGTTAATAGAGGGATGGCAATAATAAAGATCAGAGAGGAAATAAATGAAATAGAGACTAAAAAAGGAGTAAAAAGATCAATGAAACTAAGAGATGGTTCTTTGAATAAGAAAACAAAATTAATAAGCTTTTAGGGAGAGATAGGACTCAAATAAATAAATTCAGAGGTGAAAGAGAAGTTAACAACTGATACCATATAGATGCAAAATATCATGGGAGAACACTATAATTATATGCTAACAAATTGGACAACCTAGAAAAAATGGATATATTCATAGAAATATACAATCTTTGTAGACTGAAACAGGAAGAAACAGAAAATCTGAACATCCTATTTATAGTGAACAAAACTGAATCAGTAAGCCAAAAAATTCTGAACAAACAAAAGACATTCACAGGCCTGGTTCTTTAAATATCTAGTATTTAAAGAAGAATACCTATCTTTCTCAACTAATTCAAAATTTGAAGAGAATAAAAAGTTTCCAAATTCATTCTATGAGGCCAGCATTACTCTGATGCCAAAACCAGACAAAGAAACTAAAAAAATAGAAAATTACAGCCCAATATCTCTGATGAGCATAGATGCAAAAATCCTCAACAAAATTTTAACAAACTGAATTCAACAATACATTAAAAGGATCTTATACTATGATGAAGTGGGATTTATTCCAGGGATGCAAGGATGTTTCAATATCTGTAAATCAATCGTTATAATATACCACATCCACAAAACAAAAAATAAAAATCATATCATCTCAATACAGAAAATAAATTTGACAAAATTCAATATCTACTTAGAATAAAAACTCTCAACAAAGTGAGTATAGAGGGAACATACTTCAACACAGTAAAGACCATATATGATAAACCCATAGGTACCATCATACTCAATGGTGACAAACTGCAAGCTTGTTCTCAGGAATAAGACAAAAAGGCCCATTGTCATCACTTTAATTCAACATAGTATGGGAAGTCCTATCTATAGCAATTAGACAATAAAAAGAAATAAAAGCCATCCAAATTGGAAAGGAAGAAGTAAAACTGTCCCTATTTGCAGATGACATGATACTATATACAGAAAACCCCAAATATTCTACCAAAAATACTATTAGGACTAATAAGTGAGTTCAGCAAATTTGTTGAATGTAAAATTAATATTCAGAAATCTGTTGAGTCCCTAAATACTAATAACAAACTATAAGAAAAGAAATTAAGAAAACAATCTCATTTTTAATTGCATTAAAAAGAATAAAACACCTGGGAATAAATTTAAAAGAGAAATTTGAAAGATATGTAATCTGAAAAAACTATGAGACACTGAGGAAAGAAAAAAATTGAACAGGATACAAATAAGTGGAAGGATATACCATGCTCATAGATTAGAAGGTCTCATAGTAATAAAAAAGCCATTATATCAGGAAGATATAATAACTATAAATATATGTGCACCTCAAAAAGAGCTTAATATAATATATTAAGCTCAAAATATAAGAAAAAACTTACAGCAATAAAGAAAAAAAACAAATACCTAATCATAGTTGGAATTTTTGACACATAAGTTTCAGTTATTAATACATCAACTAGAGAAATAAAACAAGAAAGGTAGAGAATCTCAGAGAGACACTATCAACCACTTTAATCTAATGGACATTTATAAATTTAACAATTGCAGAATAAACTTTTTTTTTTAAATATACATAGAATGGGTACCAACACAGACTACAGCAGGGTTATAAAGCAAGTCTCAGTGGATTTTAAGAGACTAAAACCTAAGATTATTCCAGTGGATTCAAGATAGCAGAGGAGTAAGTGGAGCTACACTAATCTCCCCCCAGGACCAATCTGGAATTATAACTAAATTGTAGAGAAATCATCTTGAATAACCAACTGAACACTTGCTGGAGAGAAGACTTATAACCAAAGACAGGCAGAAAAGACCACTTCACTCATCTGGTAGGGTGTGCAGAGGAGATGCAAGAGGGCTGGCTGGGCTCCCATGGGTGGCAGCTGAAGTGTCTGAGGGATATTTCGGTGGCCAGAGGGGTTCCTCCTGAGAAGTGTGGGGTCTGAACCCCAAGCTGGGCTCCCCAGCTTACTGCACTAGAGCCAGAAAGGAATCCCTATAACATCCTGCTGTGAAAAGCCACACAGTTTCTATCTGCCAGTGAGAAATGGCTGGAGACTCAGAGAGCCTCCTAAAGGGTTGACACACAAAATATTGTTTGCAGCCATTTACAATGGGCTCCAGCGAAGAGACAGCAGAGTGAACTAGGGAAGCTTGAGGAGAGCCTGGAGTTGGTGCCTCTGGGGAAAGAACTGAAAGAACAGCTCCCAGAAGGATGCCTGTCCTGAGTCATTCTCCATACTGCAAAAGCCTTTTTTCTTAGGCAGAGCACTCCCTCTGAGTGGCATCAACCTGTGTGGAAGCAATAGCCCTGCCCATAGGAATTACTCTGCCCCACCCTGTGGAGCTTAAGCCAGGCTGCTGATTACGGCTTGAGGCTATATCATTAATTACTTTAACAACTAAGGCAGATCTCTGGGAGCTCTATGAGACCAGCTGACACTCTCCAGGCCCCGGTGCTGATAAAAGCCAGCCTTGGTATGCAGCCCAGTTCTTTTGGCACAAAAACAGGCCCAACATAGGGAGCCACATGCTGTGGAATGCTGATGGCTCCAAACCAGGGCCAGTCACAAGCAGTGTCTGAAAAAGGCCCATGCCAGAGCCTTTGCAGACCTACCTAGTATATAGAAACAAATACAAAGATGCAGCCAAAACAGGAAGACAAAGAAACCGATCCAAACAAATGAAAGAACGAGAGAATTCTCCAAAAGAACTGGATGAAATGGAGGCAAGCAATTTATCAGACAGAGAGTTTAGAGGAATGATTAAAAGGATACTTAACAGCATAAAAAAGACATAGAAACAAGAAAACAGTCAGAAAAAAATGCAATATCTAAAATAAATAACATACTGGAAGGAATAAACAGTAGGTAGATGAAGTAGAGTACCAAATCAGTGATTTGCAAGACAAGATAGAAAAAAAACACCCAGGCAGAGTAGCAAAAAGGAGAAAAGAATTTTTAAAAAATGAGGAGAGCTTAGGAAACATTCTGGACAATATGAAGTGTAACAATATCCACATCATGGGAATACCAAAAGGAGAAGAGAGTGAGCAAAGGATCAAGAACCTATTTGAAGAAACAACGACCAAAAACTTCCTTAATCTGGTGAAGGAAAAAGACACACAAGTCCAGGAAGCTCAGAGAGTCCCAAACAAGTTTGACTCAAAGAGGCCTAAACTGAGACTCATCATAATTAAAATGACAAGGCTGGAAGACAAGGAGAGAATCCTAAAAGCCACAAGAAAAAACAGGGAGTTGCATACAAAGGAGCACCAATTAGACTTACATCTGATTTCTCAACAGAAATATTTCAGGCCAGAAGGGAGTGGTATGAAATATTCAAGGTGATCAAAAGCAAGGACCTACAACCAAGGCTACTTCACTTACCAAGGCTATCATTTAAAATTGAAGAAGAAATAAGGAGTGTCCCAGACTAGAAAAAGCTAAAGAAGTTTGTTAACACCAAACTAATATTGTAACAAATGTTAAAGAGCTTGCTTTAAGAAGAAGAAAAAAAAAGAGAGAAAGAAAAAAAAACAGAGGGAAATATTCTAACAATAAAATGAAACTAAATATATGTCTATCAATAATCACCTTAAATGTAAATGGCTTAAATGCTCCAACCGAAAGACATAGGGTAGCTGAGTGGATAAAAAAATAAGACCCATGTATATGTTGCCTCCAAGAGACACATCTTAGATTGAAATATATACACAAACTAAACATAAAGGGATGAAAAAGATATTTCATGCAAATGGAAAGGGAAAAAAAGCTGGGTAGCAGTACTTATATCTGACAAAATAGACTTTAAAACAAAGCCTATAGTAAGAGACAAAGAAGGACACTACATAATGGTAAAGGGAACAATACAACAAGAGGATATACCTCCAGTAAACACATAAATGTGATTCACCACATAAACAAAATGAAGGATAAAAACCACATGATCATATCAATAGATGCAGAAAAAGCATTTGATAAAAGCCAGTACCTATCTATGATAAAAACTCTCCACAAAGTGAGATTAGAACAAACATACCTAAATAAAACAAAGGCCATATATGACCAACCCACTGCCAGCACCATATTCAACAGGTGAAAACTACAAGCATTCCCTTTAAGATTGGGAACAAGCCAAGTATGTCCACTTTCACCTCTCTTATTCAACATAGTCAACATAAAACTGGAAGTCCTAGCCACAGCAATCAGACATGAATAAAAAAAAGGCATCCAAATTGGAAAGGAAGAAGTAAAACTGTCATTTTTTTGCAGATGACATGATACTTTTCATAGAAAGCCTGAATGTTAGACCTGAAACCATAAAAGTTATAGAAGAAAACACAGGCAGCAAAATCTTGGACATTGACTGTAGCAATATTTTATTGGATATATCTCCCCAGGCAAGGGAAACAAAAGAAAAATAAATAAATAAATAAAACTGTATCGAACTACAAACTTTTTGCACAGCAAAGGAAATCATCAACAAAATAAAAAGCCCACAAAATGGGAGAACATATTTGCTGATACATCTGATAAGGGGTTAATATCCAAAATTTATACAGAACTTACAAAACTCAACACCAAAAAAGCAAACAACCAATTAAAATCTAGGCAAAAGACCTGAATAGACACTTATCCAAGCAGGACATGCAGATGGCCAATAGACATATGAACAGATGCTCAACATCACTAATCATTAGAGAAATGCAAATTAAAACCACAACGAGATATCATCTCACACCTGTCACAATGGCTATCTTGAATAAATCAACAAACAGCAAGTGCTGGCAAAGATGTAGAGAAAGAGGTACCCTTCTGCATTGTTGGTGGGAATGCAGTTTGATGTAGCCACTGTGGAAAGCAGTATGGAAACACCTCAAAAAGTTAAAAATGGATTTGCCTTTTGACCCAGGGATCCCACTTCTGGAAATATATCTGAAGGAGACCAAAACACTAATTCGAAAGAATATAAGCTGTCCTATGTTCATTGCAGCATTATTTACAATGGACAACATATGGAAGCAGCCCAAGTGTCCATCAGTAGGTGAGTGGATAAAACAACTATGGGACATTTACACAATGGAATACTACTCAGCTGTAAAAAGGAAGGCAATTTTACCTTTTGCGACAGTAAAGATGGACCTGGAGAACATCATGCTAAGTGAAATAAGTCAGTCAAAGAAAGAAAAATACTATATGATTTCACTCATATGTGGAATCTAATGAACAAACTGAACTAACAAGAAAAATGGGGACAGACACATAGATGGAGAGCAGACTAATAGCTGTGTGGGCAGGTTAGGGGGTGGAGGGATTGAGCAAAACATAGAAAAGACTCATGGACATGGACAATTGCTGGGGAGAGCAGGTATAAGGGGACTAACTGTAATGGAAAAAATATAAAATAAAGATTAAATTTTTAAAAAGAGACTAACACCTTACAGAACATGTTCTCTGACCACAAAGAATTGAATTAGAAATCAACAACACAAAAGCACCAAATATATGGAAATTAAATAAATCACTTCTTTGAGACCATGAATCAAAGAAACAAAGAAAATGAGAAAATATTTTTGAACTAAATGGCAATTAAAGCATCACGTAAAATTTGTGCGATGTAAAGTAGTGTGTAGAGAGATATCTAAAGCATTGATTGACTACATTAGAAAACAAAAAAGTCTGAAATCTAAAGGAATGGCAAATTATATACACAATAGGAGAAAAGAATAAAAATATGGGCAAAAATAAGTGAAATACAAAAGAGAAAGACAATCGAGAAAATCAACAAAACCCCAAAGTCATACTTTAAGAAGATCAATATACTTATTCAACCACTATCCAGACTGACAAAAGAGAAAGGGAAAGGAAGACACAAATTACCAATATCAGGAATAAGGAAACATGAGTATAAACACCCTACAGACATTGAAAGTATAATAAGGGAATGTTATATACAACTGTACTCAATAAACTACAAAATTTAGATGAAATGATCAAAAGCTTGAAATGTAAAAATTACCAAAGCTTTCTGAATAAAAAAAAAAGGACTATCTGATAGAGTCCTTTGTCTACTGGGGAACTGAACCTGTAGTTAAAGAATGTTCCTGTTCAGTATTTTGGCCTTTTCAGCTTCTCTCATGGGAGGCAGACTCTGCCAGCAAGAAAGTAAGAAGCAGAAGATTGCCAACAGACAATAAATAGTGTGTCATATCTCCTCCAAAATACAGTCAACACCAAATCTCCGTTAAATCATTCCTCTGCCTCTCAAAGGCCCCACTCGCCTGTGTTATGATGTATACATCTAGGAAAATTGAAGAGAAAGGAAAGAAAAAATTGACCGTTCTCATTCCTTTCCAGCTCAAATGAAATATTATTGGGTTGGTGGCCAAAAGTTTGTTCAGTGTTTTCCATATGATTGCTTTAGCAGTGCCTACTTTCCTTTAACTTCATTCAAAACGATTTTGTTAGACGTATTGTAACAGCTATGATATCGGCACGGATTTTTAAAAAAACATCAAAATTTGTGAATTTTTATGCATTTTAGTACTGAGGATGGAAGAATGTAGGTAACATTTTTGGCATATTATGCTATATCAAGAAAGGTAAAAATGCAACTGAAATGCAAAAACGTATTTGTGCAGTGTATGGGAAAGGTGCTGTGTGTGACTGATGGAATGTGTCGAAAGTGGTTTGTAAAGCTTCTTGGTGCTATCGAGATTTTGGCCAAATAATTCTTTCCTGTGGAGCTGTCGTATGCATTGGGAGATGTTTATCAGCACCCCAGGCTTCTACCCACTAGAAGGCAATAGCAGGAGATAGGTGACATACTCAAAATAGGCAAAATCAATAAAGTTATTGGTAAAAATGAAAATGTGTCTTATTTTATGGAAAAAAACAAAACAGACTTTTTGGCCAACCAAATATAATGTACCATTTCTCTCTTTACTAGGTTCTTATTTTCCCTCTGCTCCAGTTGTGTGGTATTTTGGTAGCACTGGCTTGTCCTTTGACTGCATCTTCTACAATTGTCCTCCATGCTCTCCCACCTAATGTACTGCAGCCAGCGCTGAAGTCAGACTGCTAATTTCAGATCATGACCTCCCCACTTCACCTTCGGTTGTGTGACTTTGAGTAAGTTACTTAAACACTCTTTGTTCCACATTTCCCACATATAAAATAAGTATAACAATACTGACATCATGGAGTGGTGAAGATTAAATGACCATACATAGAAAGCATTTTGAATAGTAAGTACTCAGGACACATTAACAATCAATACTATTATTATCATTACAGTTACTATTGTTATTCCTGATCGAGGGGCAAACATCCTTGGTGATTTTATGAGAACAAGGGAAAGGCTATGGTTAGTACAATTAAAATCAGTTTTGAAGCCACTTGGCTAGTTGGCTAACAAAGAACTTCAATTCCTGTGGTTCTTCATAATTTTCAAAGATATTTTGCATACCATTTCTATCAAGTATCATTACAAAAATACTGCATTCTTTTTTTCAGCTGCTGTGCGGGAGTTTCTAACATAGCAGGGAGTAAGGTCTTAGCCAGTGGCTGACAGTATCCTTAGCTGAGGAGTGTATTTTATGACTTCTTTATGATGTTCTCTGAAAATTAACAAGGTGACTACACTAAAACATTTATTAATGTGTTTATGCTTTGGCACTCCTGTTAGATTTTTATTTAAGTCTAAGAGGGATAATGATTGGGAGAAAGGTTCAGCACGAAAAGATAATGTGAGTGGCAAAGGAAAACTGGTATGTGTTCTGACCGAATGCAGATGTCCTGAGAGCTGTGAAAATGCTGCCTCTGCCTTGAGCATGAAATGTTCGAGTGCAGAGACAGCTTGAACTGCAGAACTGTGCAGTGGGATCACACCTATGAGGTTGTTTGGCTTATTCCTCGTTTTACAGGTGTGGGAAGAAACCGCGATAAAGAGAAGTTCAGTAACATATTCAAAGCCAGACAGATCTCAAAACAAGATCTTGGGCCTTCTGTCTCACAGCCCATTTTTTTCTATTCTGCCAGTTTTCCTCTCTTGTTGATTTTTTTTCCTTCAATGATAGATCCTAAGCTTGAAGGTGAATTTACTTTTATATGGCTCAGACTTTCATTCAGAAATGTTTCCATTAATTACTAAAATAGTTAATTAAGACTTAATCCAAATATTACTCTGTTGAAATTATTTTGCATTAACCTACTAAATCTCCCTTCCTCTCAAAAGTCAGAACTCCAATTTATTTGTAAGATTTATAATAGACTGTCTCCAAAATGCATTAGTGCATAACCAAGGCATCAATAAGAAACCAAAGAAGTGTGTGAGATTTCTGTCAACAATTTTCTCCTTCCGTATGTAGAACTGGAAATTTTACTTCTCAAAGAGCTTGAGTTCGATTGCTCTGGTTTCAACTAAGAGAGTGGCAGATAGGCCACCTGCATTATTTAATCTATTTAACTCCATACATGCATATCATTTATGGTCAACACTGAGGCAAAGCATTCAGTCTAGAAATCCTTTGCTAGAGATTTTGGGAAACTACACCTTTTCACAGGGTCAAACTAGTAGATACTGAAGACTTCTCAAAAATGTGTACAATATGCCTACTTAGAAAATAAATCTGATAAATTTAATTAAACAAGTGAAAAAAGTGAACAAACCAGTATCATACTCAGTGTTCTCAACTAAAAATGATTGATTCACACATAAAGCATACTATGGCTTAAGGCCTAAAATGAAGGCCCAATGTTATGTGCTGCCTTGATATCTGACAAAATTGAGAGGGCCTCATATGGCCCATGTGCAGGTGCCCCTCCCACTGTTTCCAAGGATACATTCCCCTAGCCAAACAACACTCCTTATCAAACAGACTAGGTGCATTTCTCGTTTACTCCTAAGTAGTTTTCAGTTCCCTGTCAGCCTACAGAATTATTCAAACAAGCTAATCACACCCTCCGGTGGGAACCAGGGAGCACCCACTTTCTCATTACTGTGAAGCCTGCCTATCACAGCTCCTGGGTGCTCACTCTTCTCCTAAGGAAAATCCTCCTGTGGCCCTTCGTAGTGTGAGGTGTCCTCCTGTCCCTGCTGTGAGGATATGAGACTAATAAACTGCTGTTATTTTGTCCAGTGTTCAGTGGCATGTGCTCAGCCTTCCACTTAACTCTTGGGCAGGAATCCCTCCCACAATGACGTGAAGAGCTGGCAATTGAAACACATATAAATGATTCTGCTTTGGGGCAAGTGAACTCATTCGCTGAAACACAAGACCCCAGTGGTCCAGTCCTGCCCCATACTGTCTGCATTGGGTATTCAAACACCTTTAGCCCATGCACCCCTTTTAAGATATATAACCACTACACTTACAAAGCAAACATTTTATAATTCCCATCCTTGTTCCTGAGGGGCCGGCTATTTTGCAAACAACAGAATGAGTCAAGGAAATTAATAAAAGTGCTGAATGAGATTACAAAAAATAAAGTGAAAAATGTTAAACATTCTACTGGATGTGCTACAGGTTATGATTTTTAATTTAATGCAAGCAAAGGAACAGTAAGTGATTTCATATGGATTTTTAATACTGTGATTATATCAAAATGACAAAATGGTTGCTACAAAACACTTACAGGTTTGCAGGTTAAGATGGTAGACTTTAAGTATATTTATATTCCTTGCCTCTTGAAGACTCAGTGAAATGATAGTAAAATATAAATAAATATAGTATAAACTGAAAACAGCAGAAGACTGAAAATGAGGCATGAAAACAGACGTGATTTTAATGAATTTCTGAAGTTAATGATTATATACTGACAACCACAGCAGAGCAGAACTAATAGTCTGGAAAACAAGCCGAGGTCTGTAAAATGACCCAGGGAAGGTGGGGATTCAGACATATGAAGGAGAGAAAAAGAGAGGGATCATTTATGGATCTGAAAATAGGAAAATATGACCCCATGCCCACTCTCAATCTAGAGGGCATGATACAGCTAGCAACCAAGCAAAAGATCTCACGGCACAGAGAATCTTAACACATAAAATTTTTTTCAAATCATTTAGACATTTGGAGGCTTCTAGGATGGAATCCAGAATGTGACAAAACAATCTAATTGTATGATAAATGTATAAAATTATCTCACAAAGAGGGTAATTGTAAGAATGAGTGGAGTTTGTAAGACCAAAGGAAAAACAAAAACAAAAACCTATGTAAGCATTGTTTTTTTCTATGAGTGTTCAAGTTTAAAAATCTGATACTACTAAATATGTATACTGGAACTGAACAATTAAGTGAATAGATGACTGATGGTAGGAGTCAGGTCCTTACTGTTAGAGTGAGAGGTTGTAGATAAGCAAAAGGAGGCCAGAATGATTATGAACTAGAGCCATCAATATGAACTCGTATTTAGCTTAATATAGATACAGATGGCTTCATAGAGGAATATTTCTAGATATACATAGGTTAGTATACATATAAATATTTCTTTGCTCAATCAGTGTTAAGACCAAGAAGCAAATATATATCAGCAGCAACTAGTATGTCTAGTGCCCAGATCTTGGTTTCTAATACCCTTTATCATTAAAATGAATCAGAGTTCCCAGAAGAAATGGCTGATTTTAGGAATAGGGCAGGAAATATGCAGGTAGAGGCTAGAGTATCTTACAGGGCCAAAAAGTAAGGAAGTGCTAAGAAAATCCACAATAGTGGTGGTATGCCAAAGGGACACAGGAGTCAACAAAAAGTCCCAATGGTCAAGGCTAGAACAATTTCATCAATAAAATAAAGTAGCATTGGTTATAAACCTGAGTGTAAAATAAATATCCATGAGTCTTTAGTGATATAAATAAATTAATGGGGGAGAACAGGCAAATCTCCCAGGCAGAAGAACTTCAAATAATTTACGTAGATACTCCACTTTCAAGCAAACAAAGAATTATTCCCCATTCCTTAATATAGACCATGCCTTGTGACTGCCATTCAGTATGAAAGGGGGAGGGGTGAGAGAACAGTAGGAAACCCTAGCAGACACTACCTGAGTCAAGTGATCAAAGTCAACATCAATGGTGGTAAATCATGTTAACAGTATGTATCCTTGATGTGATGTGATGAAAATGGCACCTCACCTTTGTGGTCTTCTTCCCAAAACTTACAACATTCTACAAAATATCTAACAAGTATTCCTCAAAATTGTCAAGGTCATCAAAAGCAAGGAAATTCTGAGAAACTGTCATCTCCATGTAGCAGCATAAGGAAACAGAATAACTAAATGTAAATACAGTGAATGGATACTGGATCAAAAAGAGACTATTGTGTAAAGTTAAGGAAAATCAAATAAAGTATGGACTTTAATTAATAATAATGTGTTAATATTGCTCCACTAATTATAACTAATGTACTATAGTTATATAAAAGGTTAATGAGGGAGGTTGTATAAGGGGTAAATAGGAACTCTGTTCCATCTTCACAAATTAGTGGTAAATCTAAAATTGTCCTAAAAAATAAAGTATATTAAAAGTTAAAAGAAAAAAAAAGACAAATTCATCTATGCATTGTCAGGTCCAGACAGAGCAACTTAAAAGGACATATCTGAAATCAGAAAAATTTATTTAAAAAGTGCAAAATTCAGGTTTTCCCTTTGGGTAAATGATCATTCTCTTGTTTTTATAATACCTGTAGTATTTTCTAAGAAGATTAAAAATGACTGTAAAGTCTTCATAAGGCATTTGTTCTTATAAAATTTAACATACTTTCATCCATAATGAAATAAATAACCTAAATGCTAAGTTTGAGGTAGCTATTGCCAGTCTACAAATGGGTCTTAATTATTCTTGGAATTAGATTACTCTTCATATGGTAAGTATATGGTATTAACTCTGAAAGTCGGTCCCCACAGAACAGAACAGTTCTCCTCATGCCAATTTCATCTCTGAACCTCCTGGCTTAATTTTCAATTAACAATGTCTCCAAAGTGAATAGACCTGAGATTATTTTAAAATGTGGACTTACGTAGACATTGTTTAATGCAGGTAATAATTAAAATAGACACTCAAGGAATGGTGTGGAGAGGGAACAAGTCACAGGAAGAGAAAAGAATGATTAAGTATCTATGTCTCAATGTTCAATGGCAGACAACAGACCATATTGTGACTATAGTAAGCCAAAGGGCTTTAATACTGAGAATGAGGTGCTTACAACATTGTTAAAAGGTCTAAACAAAGTGTTCTGGGCTGGGCCTCTGAGAGCTACTACCAGGAATCACTACATAACTGGCTCAAAGGAAACTGCCACCTGGGCTACAATTAGGAAGCTGGGAACCAAGAAGACAGCACCTCAGCTCTGCTTCAAGTATCAGAAAGCTACACTCAGAAGTGCTGGCTACTGAGTCAGGCCCTACACCGAGAAAATGCACACCCCCTCCAGACTCTCCCCTTTCCTGCTTCACTCTGCATTCAAGCCTCTCATGAATGCATTTGATTGACTGAACTTAAATTACATCCGGAGCTTCTGCTCCAAAGGACATCTGAGAAATGTACTTTTAAGCTTTGCAAAGTCTGCCATACAGAAAGTACATTAAGGGAGGTGGAATAGATGTTGAGTCAGTAGATCTCGCTTATCCACCAGTGTGACATTAGATGATTGTAATATGAGTAATGCATTTGAGGGGCTATTATCAACTGGTCTCTTACGGGAGGCATATTTTTCCTCTAGAGTTTAACAATGATCTATTCATATAGACCCTGTGGTCAACGTATCATTCAAAACTCCAAATGAACCGAAAGTATAGCGCTAACTCAAGTTGTCACATCATAGGTCATTTGCATTTGTTCTTCTAAAACATCTTCATAATGAGGGGTCTGCCTCCAAGATTCCTTTTTCAAAAATTTTCTAAGTTTTACATAATCTCCCTTCAGACTCATTGAAATGTGCATGCATTCACACACACACACACACACACCCATTCTCTCTCTCTGTTTCTCTCTCTCTCTCACACACTCTGTTCAACCTTCATCATATAAGAAAGGCCCCTGTGGATACACAGATACCTATTAATCATCAAGATGACTTTGTCTAAGTTTACAACTTTACTATTTGTCCTTCCAAATTAAAACATTTTCTCCCTGCAGTAAAATATGAGTTTAGCACTGGCTAAGTGTCCCATCATTAAATATTCCCCCAGGCTAACCTCCTACTGGTCCTCCTGCTTCCCAGCCCAGACTGTGATTGCCAACACAGTTTGATTTTCTCTAGACAAGAACAAATCATTAAATTTCGGTTCTGTTAAAAAAAACTGATATTATCCTGGAAAATACAAAAGGGACATAGAAATTAGTCTGATTACACTTTGTACAGAGTGGTAGCTTGTGACTGAGTGGAGGAAAGAAAACTCTACAAAAATACACAGACAGGAATTACTAGTAAACCCCATAGGAGTGGGTGCCGAGATGGATGCAATGGCGGCGGTGAGAAAAACGACCCTTTGAGTGAGTGAGGTGCGACTGTTCTCTTCTACAAGGACAAGTCCTGTGTCCCTGGGTCAGCGCATGTCCCTGCCTCCTGCTGCACTTGCGTTTAAAGACAGATGAAATGCAAGAAACTGCCAGAGATTTCTGAACTTCTACAAAACACTGCGAATTGTCTCTCAATTACAAATGGTGCAAATGAAAATGCACAGTTTTGAAATTAAACCTCCTCTTACTATTTTTCATTCATTCTTTAAATTCTTTCTAAATAATACATTCTACAACAGAAACTGTTACACCAAAAATGCTTTAAGCTGACTGAAAATAACAATAAAGGGGAGATCTGAGCACAATATCATAAAACTAAAATAACCTTCCCTTCCAAGTCTATAAAATTCCTCAGATAAATTTTTGAAATGAAGTATTTATCATTCAGAAAGAGTTCCAGGAACTAGTGGTTTAAGAGGACCCTAAATTTAACATGCTTACACTGGAATTGCTACTATATCAAGAAAAGAATGTTCCAGATTGAATTTACTAGCAAACATCAATTTATTTATGAAACATCTATTCTCCTGTAAAATATACTTTGTTTTATCTTCACTTTTATACACTATACTTGAAGCTAGAAGTTCTTTGTGGATACCTTCTGAGATAAAAAGAAGAAACAAAAATTTGCACCCTCAAATTTTCACTATAATCCAATTTTACACTAAATTTTTATGAACCAAAGTAAGCAAAGAGCAGAATAACAGATTTTTATCCAAGAAAGTTACTTTTTAAATCAGAAGTAAGCTATATATTATTTTCCTTTCCACATGAACTTTAGCAGAATTATTTGATAACAAGATTAAAGCAGTATTTTCTTCTTGTGCTTTGCCTCTGAGTGGTGAAGGCAGGGCTGTACCCTCTCCACAGCAGGCATCCAAACAGCGTCCTAGCCACAGGTGAGTGACAGTGCTCCTTCATGCTTCATTTTTCTATCGAACACTTCTCTGACTCAGTGTGCTGGCACGCTATAACCCTATCTTACTTTCTTTCATATTTTCATTATCAATTAACTGACAGTAATTTAAAAATAGGTTAATAGCCAAAGTTCACCGAGTAACAAAATTCTTTTGACCACAAACAGGCCAAGAAATCAGCATTTATTAAGTGTCTATGTGGCAAGATGATTAATGCGCTTGCATTCATTATTTTAATATTCTCAATGGCTCATTGAAGTTGGCATGAGCAACCACCTTTGCACAGAAGGAAAAGCAGAGATGAAAATTTTAAATATTGTATAATAATTTACATTATTGATAAGTGATAAAATTGTTATTCCAATCCAATTCTGCTTTTCCCCAAAGACATGCTCCTTTTCCAGCTTTACAAATTGCTCTTATGGGATTTAAGTCACAAACATTTGAACAGGGCATGAATTCTTTTTTATGCACGCCCATGCCCAGGAAATAGATGTCTCGAGTACAAAGCTGCCCTGTAGGATGTCTCTACCAGCTCTTTAAACAGACCTTACCATTTCATACCTTCTGTTGCCCAAAATATGCAATGATGATGTGTCTTCACAGGAAAAGGTAGCACATAAGAAGATTGTTCTGAAAAAAGGAAGTATGTTCTTGGAAGCCACCTGTTTTTCACAACTTATCATGTTCTAATTTGAATTCAGTTGGATCATTAAAATCTGCGTATAGCACAAAAAAAGGAAGGGGCATCAATACCCAAAGTTTCCCCCAAATTAATTCCACATCCACAATTTCAATGTACAAGTCATTTTGGAAAATGTTTTCTTAAGGACTACACATGATAAGAAAGCCTGTTTAAGGTAGTTATAAACGACAAATTTTTAGTGGAAAATGAGTCTCGGAAGAAGACCGTCTTTGCGTTGTGCTCACATCTGTCCTCACTGGCTTTTGCAAAGCAAACAAATGAAAGAAAGACGAGGTGACCCCTTTGAACATCACAGAAGAAACGGCAGCTAGCTATCTGCAAAGATGTTCTTAATTTAAAGGCTTACTCTGCAGAGATTTTTTAATCAGACATGGTGCTACAATAAAACGGTCACCAGCTAAGTGTACCACAAGCAACCCGCCCGCATCTTCTCTGTCCCAGTGGAATCCATCACGTCACAGCACATCGAGACACGCACTGTTAGATCCTGGGCTGGACAGGCTCCTGTGAACAGTCGATAATGCTGCAAGAATCAGAGGTAATTTGGGGTGCTTACTGAGGTTCACCCTATTTCCCTAAAGGGGGTATTATAAGAATATTCTCCAATAATATTTTTATCTCTCTATTAAGGATATTCAAAATTGAAGCAAAGAAAGGATAAGTAAAAGAAAGTTAAATGAGTTGGTAAAAGGATCTATAAGAACTTCACATCCAATTGAGGCAAGTATGGCAATGGCTTCTAATATTAGAAAGATCATAGCCCGAAGTATAATCTAAATTTGATATAACTTTTCCTTAGACAATGGCTCCCTTGATTCTCTTGGCAAGGCAGGTCTATCCAACTAAATTCTCTCTGATCGAAGAACCAGGATATGTTATATAAAAGCCTCTGAGGCTTGAGGACACGATCAGCTGAAAATCTAAAGAGATCCACACAGTGTCAGATGTGATAATTATTTTTTCTCTAATCCTGCATCTCATTTCAGTGAGCATAAGAGTAATGGAGTATACTCAGCAGAGAGCTGATTTCCTAGAAGAAGAAAAAAATGTTCAATTATTTTTGTCAGCTCTTGGTACATGGATATAGAAATGTTTAGATTTTGAGGGAAAGAAATAACATGTATCAAAGATTTCTAAGAAATCTTATTAAATTAAGTTTAAATTTTAAAAAAGTATGTGGATATTAAATATCTTTTTACATCAAAGGCAAATAAGCTATTCTTATCAGAAATTTTCAAAATCATGGTAAGACAAATAACTGAGGAATTATAATATCATTGGGTAACGCTATAGATTTAATATTCAAAACAATGAAGTTCATTATTGTTTAATTTTTTTAACAGATTCCTCTAGGAGGTGATGATGACTAATTGTCTGTGTTCAATTTATATAGCCAAACTTCTCACAGAAATTTTTATATAAATACTGAAAGAGATATGAAGTCCTGACAGTAGTAGAAACCAAAGTCACCTATAAAAAGTCAACCTGGGAGAAAATCCCCTTATAAAATTGCGTCGTTTAACTGATTGAGAAACGTTCAATGTCCAGAGCTGTGCTACGCAACAGTCCAGCGACTAGGCATGTGTGGCCATTGAGCACCTGGAATGTAGCTATTTCAAATGGGAACATTCTGGAAGTATAAAATATATGTTGGATGTTGAAGACTTGAAGCAATAAGAATGTAAAGTATTCCATGACTAATTTTTGTATTGATAATATTTAAATAACATTTTTTAAATATCAAGCTGAAAATAACATATTAAAATTGATTTCACTTTTGTTTTTTCACTTTTCATTTTGTTTTTTAAATGTAGCTACTAGAAAATTTTTAATTATGGTATGTGGCTAGCATATTTCTAAGGATACTGATCTAGACCTTTAAACTAGCAACATGGCTAAAAGGAAATTGAATAAGAGGAAGTTTCTACTCTTTTTCAGGAAAGGCTAATACCAAAGACATGGGGCCGGAATCACTGACCCCTCTCTTCTTAAGATATGTTCTCCAGGGAAACCAGAATTGGTTCCTCCTCCCAGGCCTCCGCCATGTATCATCTATCATTTCTTCCCCTACATTCACTAATGAAGCCACATCTCGCAGTAATGCAACTTGACCAAAAGTAAAGAGCACAGACTACAGTAAAGTGAAGCCTGGGATCTTTTTGGTAAAAGGTAAGGGCAGAGACAGAAAAGCCCTGAGAACACTCTGTTCATGAGGGACTGAAAGTTTCTTCTAGCACATTATTCACAAATAAAATCACCTGTTCATATTAAAAAAGACTAGGTGATAAAAGAAAAGAACCCTTTCCCTATGTCAACGTAGTAAATAAAATAATCCATAAAAGAGAAATTTTCCTAGGAACTGTGAGATCAATTTAGGTCCAGCATGTATTCTAAGCAAGAGACAGCACACAAATCTACAAGTACAGTAAAGAGGATCAAAACAAATCAACATATTTTGTCCAATGGCATATTGGGCTTGGCTAGGTCTTTTCCAATTCAAGAAGGCTATGGACAGATTTCACAGCATGAAACAAGAACATTAATCCACTTAAGGTTTAGAGAGGAAAAAATGCTTGTGAATATAAAAGAAAATGTGACTCCATCTGGTTCTATAGACACTATGAAACATGAGATAAACTGACATGACAAGAAAGAATATTAGCTAAGACAAAAATAGAGTTGATAGATATAAGAAAATAACTCATAGAAACTTAAATAAAATTAAAATACATAGTGGAAACAACAGAGTGCAAAATCAGCACTGAAATCGATAGAAACAAAATGTAGCATGTTAGCTCTCTAATGCTGGCCAACCAGCCAAGTGCATCAGAATCACAGGGACTGCTTTTCAAATACACAGACATGAGACCCTAACTTTGCAGTCTGATTCCGCTGCAATTATAGGGCCTGAAAATATGCTAGTAAAAGTTCTCTAGGTGATTCTAAAATACATGCAAGTATGGGAAAGACTAAGTGGTAAACTAGAAGAACTAAATACCAAAGGAGAGGGGAAAAGAGATGAGAGGGGAAATGACAAACAGGAAGCAGAGAATGCAGATACAGATTATCAATTATAAACTTCTTTGAGAAAGAAATAAGGAAGTCAAAACATTTTCAGAATCGTTAAAATAGAAAGATAGGTAGAGTGAAATGGATTATAGAATTGTATAGAAAATGCGTGAAAAAAGAAACACATCCTGGACATATCCTGCTGAGATTCTTGATTGTCAAGGGTAAGCAACAAGTCTCTCAAATATCCACACCAAGAATTATTTGGGGTTAATTTCAAAGAATAAAAAATCATACCTTTTCCAACTGCTCATCTGAAACTGACATCCAGCAGGCAATAAAGTAATATTAAAATATTTCATTAAAATTGGTTTTAATTTAAGAATTACAGAATTTGCTGATATTTTATTTACATGCAAAGGAGACAAAAATATTACAGGTAGGTAAAGGCATAAAAAATAAATCAAATAAAACTTTTTCCATGAATAGATACCCAATAATGTACTAAAATACATTGTGCTTAATACTCAAAAACTGGTAAGTCAGAAATATAATAAAAGAAAATGAGCAATACCAGATATTAAGGCCCATGACAAATTATGATAACTAAAACCATATGCTACTGTAACAAGAAAAGATAGGTATGTTCTAACAGAACAGAAAGCAGAAGCAAACTGAAGTACATATACATAAAGAAAAATATACACACATGCATTCAAAAAATATTTATATAAAATAAAATAGTTTCTAGATACATCTATGTGTAGAGAAAAAATTATAGAAAGAAAATGCAACAAAAAAAGCTGGTTTCCTTTGTATGGTGGGAGATTTTTATGTTATTCCATATTACTTTGTCAAGGAAATTTACTAAGGATCACATATAATCAGAGAAAAATAATATATGTCAAAAATAGAGAGTTCTTAAAAGTATTTTCCTAATATTGTAATTAAAGATGTGCAAAATATCATTTGGTTTATGACGCAAGTGTCACTGTGTGTCGTCCAAGTGCAGTGAGTAGAAAGGAGTAGAATGTCACGGAGAGACTGCAGCCTGATTACTTTCCACCTCCCTTCCATTTACAACCCCAACTCCATATCAGCGACAGCTCTGGAGTCAGGCAGATGCCAGTGCCACGAGCAGATCACGTTCCAACTGAGTGATACATTGAAGAACTCTCAAGGTCAGAGAGAGTAAACTGATGATATAATATTAAAATATACCTGGAGTCTTGGCATAAATCCATGGACCCCTGAGGGAAAGCTGACTATGGCCTCAAAATTGTAGAAGAACGTGTAGAAAATGGAATGTGTCCCTATATCTATAAAGCTAAAGGAATCCAGAAAGCTGAAGACCTTCCCCAGGTCTTCTTTGGCTTCTAGGGCAACCAGTAATGTGTGGTCTGGCACAAGGATGGAAAACTGAGCACATGAAGACACTGCTAAGCCATTGAATCAACCAAACATAAAATCAACCCAGCGTCGTAACTTCTTGTTAAGATGAAATAATTTCAATAATATTTCTCCTAAATTTCAGCCAGTTTAAATCCATTAATGTTACTTGCCATAAAAAGGCTCTTAATTAGTATATTCAGAGAAGAAGAGTAGAAAAATTTTGATGTAAATCTTAAAATGTGTATTGTTAAATCTAAATAAACAATGTTAGATTATACGGGAATATGTAACGTGATTAATAAAGTTTCTTAAAATAGAAGAGACATATTGCAATGAAAATTGAAAATTCTAATATTCACCTGGTACTAAAATTCCTAAAGTAAAATTTCAAGTTTAGTTGGTCAAGTCCAGAAGTAGAAGTTGTAAAGATTTCATCTGAGAAGTGAAAGTGAATGTTAGAAAAAGTGAATAATGAAAAGTAAAGTTTGCACCTTATGAAGAAGAAAGACACAGGAGAATATATTTGGAGATATGTAATTGGTAGCTTATTTTAATATATGAATAAATATATATGTGTTTAATCATAAGGAATAACAAAAAAGAAGATAATCAGTAATGAAACTGGAAATCAGAGTAAAATTCCTAAGTTGACATGGTTGAAAAGGGAATAATAACTCAATCAATTCAATACTAATAAGAAAAAGAAAGATGAAAGTCAAATAGAATTAAAAAGTTAGCACTTATAAATATGGATGCAGAAAATTATAAAGATAAGATTAGCAAATAATAGCCAACAATTTACCAAAAGGAATAGAGAATGAAAAGTTCATTCAATATCAGAAAATGTATCAAAATAATTCATTATAGCAAAAATGTAAAACAGAAAACTCATATTAATAGATGCTGAGAAGGCATTTGACAATATTAAGCAGACATAGCTAATAAAACTCTAAGTAGGAATAGAAACAGTCTATTTAAATATAAATAAATCTACTCATCAAAGTTCAATAGCAAATATCACAGTTTATTTATAGTTTGGAATTCAGCAGAAATGTTCCCAGCTGTCATTATTTTTCAATGTTATTTGAGATTCAGGCAAATTTAATTTTAAAAATGAAATAACTTATATAAATATTTTAAGGGAGATAAAACTGTCATTTCCTGATAATGCACTTGGGTGCCTGGAACATCAAAAAGATTATAATATTAAAATTACTAAATTTTACAGAAGAAATTCATAACATGGTGGATAAGAGATATAAAAAAATCAATAGCTTTACATTGTAGCTTGAATCTATGTTAAGAAACATAAATGGTGAAAAAGTAAAACAATAACAATCATAATGAAATAAGTAGGAATAAACAACCTTCCAGGTCCCCAGAAAAGGCATGTGAAGACTCTTACAAAATTTCATTGACACTACACATCACTAAGAATCGCTAAAAGCACCAAAAATACTTATCAATATCATGTCCTGACCAGGATGTGTAGCAAATGAAACTGATACAATGCTCATAGGGATGCAAAATAGTATCACCACTTTGGAAAATATTTCCTAGTGCCATATAAAGTTAAATATAATTTAACATACAACCCAGCAATCCCACTCCTAGTTATTTACACAAGAGAAATGAAAACATATGTTAACATTGAAACCTATATGTAAATATATAAGGCAGTATTATTCCTAACCACCACAAAATGTCTACAATCTGATAAATTTTAAAAAACTATTCTATAGCGTACATATTCACTTCATGATGGTGAGTGTAGGGGGAAGAGAGGTGGGTGGAGGTGGAAGAGGATATAAGAGGGATAAATGTTAGTGAAAAAAATACAATAAAAATAAACTTTAAAAATACGAACTACTAATACATGAAACAACATATATACACTTCGAATGCATTAGGCTAACTGAAAGTCAATACAAAAGGCTATATTCTACAGGCCTTCACTTATATGATATTCTAGAAAAGGCAAAACTAATTGGAAAAGAAGAGATCAATAGCTGTTAGAGGTTGTGGGGGGAAGACAATGCCTAAAAAGTGGCATGAGGAAACTTTTGGAGGTGATAGAAATGTCCTGTGTCTTGCTTATGGTGATCTAGGACTGCATACTTAGAGTTTATCAAACAGCGCAGCTCAGAAAGATGGATTTTCTGGATGTGAGTTATACTTCAGCAAAACTGACTTCAAAAGTTCACTGAAACAGCTCTTGCATCTCAGTCACCAACATACCATCCAGACTGAGGAAGACCCAGAAACTTCTGGGCCATGTGAGCCACAGCCACGGCCACATGGCAAGCACAGGAAGCACCAGGAGAGGAGGTGATGCTGGTGGCTTGCATTATCACAGGACCACCCTTGACAAATACCAGCCAGGGTACTTTGGAAAGTTGGTATGAGGCACGACCACTTAAAGAGGAATCAGAGCTTCTGCCCCACTGTCAACCTTGATAAACTCTGGACCTTGGTCAGTGAGCAGACACAGAAATGTGGCTGGGAAAAAACACAAAACAAAAAAACTGGAGCCGCTCCCACAATTGATGTGGTGCAATCAGGCTACTGCCACGTTCTAGGGAAGGGAACACTCCCAAAGCAGTCTGTCCTTGTGAAGGCCACATTCCTCAGCAGAAGAGTGGAGGAGAAGGTGAAGAGTGTTGTTGATGAGGCCTGTGTGCTGGTAGCTTGAAGCCACATAGACGGGAATTCATTAAATTCTCACAAGGGCTTTTGCCTTCTGGTCTGAGTGCAGGTTCTTTGGTACCTCTACCTATGTGCCAGAAACCTACCTAACAGATTCCAGGAGTTAAGGGTGTGAGCACCTGGGCTCCTCTGCCACCTCCCCTGAAAGGAAGTGTGCAAGAGATAGCAGCAGCACTCAGAGGCCTTGGTCTGTCACCTGACTAGAACTTTTGTTTATAAAGTGAACATGCTAGCTGCCAGTGGTGGTATGTGTGTGTGTGTAGAGATAAACATAAAATAGTTGGCTTTCCCTTATCTGGGAAGCAAAGGAGTTCATCCTCACCAAGTCCTTATCATATGAAATGTTAAAGGGACTTATCTAAGAAAAAGAATATCAAAACTATGAACAGTAAAATGACAACAAACTCACAACTATCAACAAGTGAACCTAAAAAAACAAAAACAAACTGAGCAAACAGCTAGAACAGGAACAGAATCACAGAAATGGAGATCACTTGGAGGGTTATGAGTGGGGAGGGGGAGGGGGAGAATGGGAGAAAAGGTACAGGGAATAAGAAGCATAATTGGTAGGCACAAAATAGGCAGGGACAGGTTAAGAACAGTATAGGAAATGGAGTAGCCAAAGAACTTTTATTTATGACTCATGGACACAGACTAGTGGAGTGGAAAGCTGGTGGGAGTGCGGGTGTAGGGTGAAGGGAATAAAGGGAAGAAAAGACAACTGTAATAGCATAACCAATAAAATATATTTAAAAATATATAATGTAGTTGAAAGACCAAAAAAAATTAACTGAAAAAAGGTGTGAATAAATGGGAACTCATACAATGTTCTTAGATGATGACTTAACATCAGAATATATTAATTCTTTCAAAATTATCATAATTTTAATCTTTAATTAATTTTTAAATTAATGTGATTCCAATTAGAATCCCAGAAGGTTGTTCTAGAATCAGATAAAATGATCTTGAACTTTATGTGAATGAATTAATGTTCAAAAATAACCAAGGAACTGTGAGTAAATAAGTTAGATGTCATGCTAGATATTAAAATATACCATAAAACTATTATAATCAAATTAATATAGTATCAACATAGGAATAAACAGACTGGAGTACAATAGAAGATATAGAAATTAATTCTAATGTAAAAATTAATTTACTATATAAATTGTTAATAAAGAATAATAGTTTATTAACTGGTGAACATGAATCATTTATCTAAGAAAAAACAATTTTGAGTCCCTATCTCATACTATAAATTACAGGAGGACAGAAGCCTTAAATATTAAAAAATTAACATCATTACAAAATATTAATTTAAAAAATTAGGGGTGAAAAGCCTTCTGAACCAAGACAAAGCAACTCTGAAGCTATAAACAAGAAAGGAGAAATATTTAAAATAAAAAATGTAAATGATTTATATAGGAAAAGATACCAGAAATATTTTAATGTACATTATGTTCGGTAAGAGAATACACTGAGAATCCTTCAAAATTTACAATAAAAACAACTCAATGGAAAAATGAGAAAAGGGTATAAGTAGTTCACTAATGTGTAAATTGACATGGCAAAAAAAAAAAAACAAAGCTTAAGCTTACTACGAGTTTAGAAAACATAAATTAATGTAACAATAAATATCATTACATTATTCGTACCGTCAACAATTCACAAGAACGACACACCTGGCTGTTAGAACGCTGTGGAAACTTATGATCATGCATCGCTGGTGGAAATGTAAGTTATTGCAATCTTTTGGAACACAGTAAAACAGTATCTGCTTTTTGTTTTTCTTAGCAGTCCTGCTCCTGAGAATATATTCCATAACAGTAAAATCACCAGTATAGAAGGTTCTTTGTACTTTTGTTCATAATGGCCAAAAACTGTAAATAAAATTAATACTCATGCATGAAGAGAAATAGCAGAAGAATATGCCCCATGAAATATTACACAAACATTAGAATGGGGTGAATTGGTTTTGTACCAGTTGATATGGTAACATTTCCATAAGGCACTATTGAGTGAGGAAAAAAGATGCAGAAAAGCATTTAATGTGATGCTTAGATGGATGGATAGATAGTTGGATAAACTGCATGAGCACAGAGGAAAACATTAAAATATTTTTTAAAAAGGTCGTTAAGGTATTCAACAGAATTGTAAGGAGGGGGGAAAGTAGGCAGATAACAGAGAAAAAAGTAGGAAGGGACCACTTGAAAAACTATACTAATATTAAAAAAAATGACACATAAGATATTATTTCTTTTATGTAAAATTACACATATAAAATATGTGTGATTCTATGGATAAATTAATTTACAAAAAGATTTCAAAAACAAAATTAGATGTATGTCTACTGATATATGGGATCACACATTGTTAAAAAAGATAAGTTTATGTGAAAAAAAGTTCTTGTGTGTATGGGTATTTAGAGTTGTATGTATTTGAATGAGCAAAGGGAAGGGTATAGAATAATAATACCAGGCTGTTAATCTCGACCCCAGAGGCTTAGGGATGGGTGACATGGGGGGGCATAGAACAAGTACGACGGCCTGCTGGCTTGTGATAATAAACTTTTCTTCAGTAGATCTTTGTAGCATTCAATTGTTCAAAAAGTGTGTGTTACTATTGTAGTTTAAATTACATCAATAAAGGGAAAATATATTGTGATGAAGGAAGAAAATAAAATTACTATTTAAGATTAATGCTTTCAACATGGTTGGGGGAGCGAGACGGATCCAGGGAAATGATTTATTGGGAGTCCATGGGGGGAAATTTCACTTAAAAACATACACTGAAATCCAAAGCAAACACACTAAGCTTTTACTTTGCAGTAGCCTGTGGACTAGCATTTCTCAAAATGTGGATTTCAAATGACCTCCTTTAGGATCACTGGGGAAACAATGAAAAGGAGTTTTCTCAAACTCAATCCCAGAATTTCTAAATTACAGCCTGGAGGGATAAAATTCAAAAATTTGCATTTTTAACAAGTTCTCTCATCTCCCAGAGATAATTCTTATGGGAAAAAAAAAAGGGGGACCCAAGAGACCGAGCTTTAAACCAGTGAGTCCAAAAGTCGACAGATCAGATCGTAAAAATCACCCATTTAAAAATATATGACCCAGCAAGTTTGGGAAGCAGCCTCAGGCAATCGCAGCAGATCCTCCTATAAACAATCCACACAGCCAAGAAACAGCACCAAGCTCTACTGCAACATGATTATAATCTTACGGTAATATTAATAGTGTTTATGCAACAGACACGGGAAAGTGAGATCACAGGTTGTTTTGGTGAGATATTTATGCTAATATTTTCTCACACTTAGAGTCTCTCTTCTCACAGAGTCCACCTTATTGTAATTATTATCTTCTTTCTAGCACATAGCTGACTCTCCTCCCCATATTTTTGGGCTTTTTTGTCATTCAGAGACTATCAAAAGACATAGCCAGAAATTTTGTTCCTTGTGTAAAAATTCCTGAAGGGGAACTCCTTGGCTTTTGTTAGCAGCAAAATAGAAACAATCCCCAGCTACTATTTGAGGAGCTATTTGAGCAGAATTTGTATCAGCGAGGACTTATATATTTTTTCCTTGTTGAGCTCAGAGCTTCATGAGAGCTGCATGAGTGATTAAGCCTAACAGCTCAGTTACCAATCTCTAACAGGCAGACAGCAGACTGCAAATTCAGTTTAAGTTCCCTCTCAAACTGTGGTGTTGGAGATGTCATCTCACTGTGCCTCAGTGACCTTTTCATTTGAAGAATATGGGCTTGAGGAACTTTACAGATGTATTTAACAGCCTTCTGTAAGTTTTAAGATATTTATTGTAAGGTAGTTCTACAGCAAATGCAACGCTCTCTGGAAACTTAGAGGATCTCAGTAATGTACAGATAAATCATAAGTTAGCAAGTATTCTGGTTATCTGTAGCCTTTAACCCATATTTTAGGGGTTTGCCTTTTTGCAATACTTTTAGCTATGTAGTGTGAGATGGGATTTCTGTAGAGAGGCACCATGTCTGCATTATAACCCACAAAATTTGCAAAATGTTTGCTGGTCGAAGATTTTAAAAATAAAACAGAGAAGGCTTGGAGCTTTGCACATTAAGTGACAAGGGACAGAAATGAGGCATCATTCTCTGCCGAGAATTTTTAGAAATTAGAAAAAGCATTCTGGCCATACATTTGGTTGGGGAATAAACTAAGTTTACAGAAATTCTCAAGGAGCAGAGAAACTCATACAGGCATCTAGCCGACTTCTGTGTATGTTAACGATCGAGCATTAATACATTATTAAGAATCTGAGAATTTACATGTGGATCCAGAACAAATGACAGCATGTCTGGGTCAAATGCAGGCTTCCATTCCAATAAGGAAATGTAATCATCTGAAGAATAACATCATTGTACCTTAAAAGTAGGAGCAAATTTGGTTCTCTGATAGCTTTGTACAAATTAGCTCAAGTAGATAGCAATATGCCAAGTCTGTACTAATGTGAAGTGTTTTTGCCATGTAGAAAGCATCAATTGGAAAAACCACTTGTATTATTTAGAGAAACACAATTTAAGTAGAAATAAGTAATATAAAAGCTATTTCATAATTGACTTTCAACATTCACCAGATATTTACTGAGCGCCTGCTATATGCATTCTACAGCAAAGGGCCTACATAAGAATTCGTTCTTGAAGAAACTCAGTAAGGAAGCAGAGTTTTAGACATACAAGAAAGTTAAAAAGAAAAAAGTAAATTATAATAGTTTTTCATTGGCTAGAAGAGAATTTCAAAAGCTGAAGTGTCCTTGGTTGTAATTTAGGGACTACATTGAACCTAATAAGTCACACATAACAAAAGCTATTTCAAGTATCAGAAATATCACTCTGAATTTAGTAGTCAGGAAAGCCTTTACCTAATTAAGAAGTTAGCTTCGGTTAGTATTACAGTGTAAACAATGATGTGGAGGTTAAAATGTTAGGACATCATCAGGTCTGCTGAGCTGCGGGGGGAGGAACACTGAGAAATGTTGCAGAAGAGGAAAGGAAAAAGAACCAGGAGCCTGTGGCTACAGCTCTCTAATGATGAGACCTCGGGCAGGTGCTTAACATCTTTGAATGTCTGCTTCTGGATTCTAAAGTAGAAATTCTATCTACCCGGCCTTCCTCACAGCTGTGCTATAAAAATCAAATAAGTTCTTATATATAAAAGTAAAAAAGAAATTTAATGTTTCATACATATATAATTTTCTTTTTGTTACTATCAGAGATTGACCTACATTTTTAAAAGATTTTATTTATTTATTTTTAGAGAGAGGGGAAGAGGAGGGGAAAAGAGGGAGAGAAACATCAGTGTGTGGTTGTCTCCCACGATCCTCCCAACTGGGGACCTGGCCCACAACCCAGGCATGTGCCCTGACTGGGAATCAAACCGGTTAACCTTTGCAAAGTTCGCAGGCCAGCACTCAATCCACTGAGCCACACCAGCCAGGGCCAACCCACATTTTTAAGATGAATAACCTCTTGGGTTCTCCAGGAAGACTTATCGGAGTTCATCTTAGCCATCGTGCAACCTAATACTGGTGATTTCTCTAACACTTATCTGTTCTCTCAACTTCACCCGCTCAACTTTGCCCCTGGAGTTTAGGGTTTTGATATTTTAGTAAGAACACTTTCAAGGGTCCCTACCACCTGTTACCTGACCATGATACTGCCTCCTGACTTAAGAAAACAAACTGCTGTCCACTCGTGCTCAGGTGACACTGGCCTGGCCCACGCTTAGACATAAAAACTGCATAGCTCCGCCACAGCTGCAGCGAAAATGACCTTCAGTAAACCTGAAGTGTAAAGTACATCCTCAGCCCTAGGGTGTGTGTCTAGCTTTATTTTAAGAATAAAAGGAACCAAAAGGTTTTTAAGCACACGTTGGAAAGGTGGCAAATTACATATACAAAGTTTACCTATATTATCTCATGAATATTCAAAATACTCTTAATAAGTATTAATTTGTGGCATATCTTATTCCAGAAAGGAATTAAGCCAGTTTTTTAAAAATGCACACATGATAAATTTAGATTTTTTAAAAAGAGAAAATAAGATGAATGTAAAATATATTCAAGAGGAAATATATGGTAAACCCAAGAGTGAGGTTAATATATAAAATCACATCTCAGAGTTATTTATCTTGGTTAAAGAGAAGCCAAAAATGTATCTGTGCATATTTTATAGCACACATACATTCTAAAGAAAAAGAAAATACAATCTATTTCATAAATTATAGTTACAATTTTCAATATAATATTTTACCATTTCTTCAACAAATATATACTGAGCTGTGAACAGTAAAGTAAGTGCAGTTTAATCAGCTACCAGTACAGCCGTGATCAAGGTGGACAAAATTTCTGCCTCTTGAAGTTTTCACACTTGTAAGGGAGACAGGTGGTACCCAAACAAATCTGTACTATAACATCAGGTAGTAATAAATGACAGGCGGAAATTTAGGTGTGGAATGGAGAGTGACTAACAGAGAAGGTGTAGTGATTTTAAAATAGGTAGCCAGCCAATAGGGCATCTTTAAGGAGATAACATTTGAGCAAAGATATGAGTGAAATTGATTTCATTCTCAGTTTGACAAGAAGCTACTGAAGATTTTAAATAAGGAATGATATGATCTAATTTAGATATTAAAAGAACCCCTCCAACTCCATAGAGAATGGACTGTGGGCACACAAGAGACAAGGCAAGGAGAGAGGTAGGGAGGTACCCCAGTAAGAGGCCATGGTGACTTAGACAAGACCGACACCAGTGACGGTGATGAACGCTTGGGTTTGAAATACATCGTGGAAGGGTTTTGCACCTGGATTGGAAGTGGGATGTGAAGAAAAGAGCAGTATGTAATAATACCCCTAAGTTTTTGTCTTGAACAAATGAGTGTGGCCCTATTTACTGACAGGAAGATGCTGGGAAAGAAGTAGGTTACGAAGAAAAATCAAGACATTACTTTTGATATACCTACCAGATATCTAAATGAAGATGCCTGAAAAGCATACATTTGAAGAAGGAAAAAGTCAGGGCTGAAGATACATATGTAAGTGTCACAAATGTTTACATAGTATTTAAATATTAATTTACATTTCAGATAGGACTGGATGAGATTCCTAGGGAGAAAGTACAGATAGAAAAGAGAATACACCTAAGTTCTCAGTCCTGGAGGCATTTCAACATTCAGAAATAGCGATGGTATTTTCTCTTCACACATCATCCCCACTGAGGTGCTAAATCATTCCAGTTTGCTCAGGAATGAGGGCTTCCCCAGGATGCAGAGCTCTGTGCTAAAATCAGAAAGTCCCAGGCAAACTTGGATGAGTTGGTCACCCTAAACCCTCAGTCCATCCATCCTCCGCTCCTTCTTCCCTGCCCTAAGCCCCAGAAGGCTGACCTCTGCAGAATGCTCTACCCCCAGGGTCCCTTCCCTCTGTCTTCCTAGGGTTCAGCAAATGGGAAGCATCAGCAGATTACAGGGGAGAGGGGACAAATAAAGGTATGAATATTTATATATTTATTTCCATCCCTTCCCACCTCGCTGCAAAAATTGACTCCTGTGCAGCAGTCCTTTTTCATGGACCTAAGGCCTGGCTGCAACTGTACACTCAGGGCTAAGGGTGGTAACAGCTTCCTGCTGATACTAATCGCCAGGAGCTTCACAGGCCTTTACTTCTCCCTCTAACCTGTACACACTTCTCTAAACAGCCCCTAAGTTAAAGTCTCCCTGGGCAAACCTGGTTAAGAGGAACTAATGCACAGTTTGGGAAGCACAGGGAGATCCAACGCAGAAGAGGCCTGGCAGATGGACGAAACCAAGATGGTCAGGACAGAGCAGCCAGGAGGGCTAAGAATCATCAACGGTAGTGATTTTCAATTTGGTAATACCTTCCACTTAAAGGTGTTTTAGAGACTTGTGGGGATATATTTTGGTCTCGTAATCATTGGAAGGGTGCTACTGGCATTTAGTGGGCAGGAACTAGGGATGCTGGAAGTCCTCCTATATTCAGGGTGGTCCCAGAGTATCAGTTATTTTGGGTGGTCCTAATTATCAAAGAATTGCCTCATTCCTCAGTAGATTTTGAAATGCCTAGTTGAACGTTCATATAAGTGGGGATGGGGAAACAATGTGATCTGAGCTTAGCTCCTATTTTAACATAAAGTATTTTTGCACAGTTTTAATGTACATTTTACCTTTTCAATAAATGTCATGTAAATCAAAGGAAGGTTTATGGGTTTATTGGAAATTTACTGAAGTAATTTATCATTTCAGAAAAATTATGTTATGACAGCATGGTACTTAATTACCCATTATAACACAGCCATTTCAGTATGTAATTCTGTATTTATTGCAAGCAGATTACTATTTGTTTACGTATTCTAGTATAGTTGTGCTTGAGCAGTCATATATTAAAGTACATATTATTTGTATTATACATTCTTTTTTCTCATATTACATTTGGATAATTATATTGATTTTTTTAATACTGTGTGTGTTGTTAGATGATATGTATGAACTTTATTTCAAAATAGTAAAGGGAATATAAAACATAAATATTCATTATGGTGGAAGTATTGGGTCCAATACAATTGAGAATAACTGATAAACATTGACATTGAAATCCATGAAAATGATGACTATTCACTGGTAAAGACAGCCAGGTATTAAAAACGTTCAGTGAATGAGAAGGAATGGTTAGGACAGTGGCTCTGAAAGTTGGCTTCACCATCAACCCCTGGGGAGCTTCTGCAAGTCCTAATTCCCAAGCTGGCCACATTAGAATCTCTCAGAGTGGGGCCCAAGCATCAGTACTTTTTAAAATTCCTCAGTGCAGCCAAGTTTGAGAACCAGTAGACCAAAAAATCAGGAGAAAATTACAAGGATGAGTTGAAGGTGTTGAAGTCTATGGCAAGCCATTATAAAAAATCAGGGGTTTTTAGGATTGGGGGAAGGAAAGGATGATCCCAAATTGACCATGGGGAGCCAGGTGAACTCCCACTCCAACTCTGGGTCGGCAGAAAATAGCAGCCACCATTGAAAAGTTTTCTGGAAAAATGGAACCCTCAGGAGTGACAGGTTCCATTATGAACAATAACTGCAAATAAGAGGAATGAGGTAAAGGGGACATTTAAGGACAAGGTGGGGATATAGGGATGTCTGCTAAGTTCCAGGGCACAGTAAGTAGAAGGACACAGAGTGGCTGGGAAGGTGACAAGTTTAAGTCATATTAGGAAATGGGCACAGAGCATGCTGATAAAACAAACAAAAAAAATGTCCAGGAATGACCTGGGAGAGAGAGAGAGATGGAATATATGAGGGGAGCAGTCTTGATGTCTTTAGAGGAAGTTGGGCAACCCATTCTAATTATATCTGCTGTAGCAGGTACTGTCCACACCCTGACGAGAGCCTCTGGGATTCCTTTGACCCTTTCTGGTGTCACGCCCCTAACTTCTTTGTGTTTTTGCTTATAGAGGCTGGAACCTGCAACTCTCTTCAGAGGGTTGCCGCCTGGCAGAGCTGAAAATGCCCAGGAGCTTAGACTCCAGAGGGACAGCCTTAGCCAATCAGGGACTGGGGCAGAAACATGAAGACCTGGCTCCCTTGCTTCCTCAGGAAAAACTCCAGGCCTTTATTTTTATTCCAGAGTTATCCTGTATGATCGAGCTGAAATTATCCTCCTTACTTTGCCTAAAATTGTTCCTTTGCTTGGCTTCTCCCCCTTCCCTGTCCTGCTTCTCCCACTTCCTTACCAGTTTCTCCTTGAAAATACTTTAATAAATCACTTGCTCTTGAGATCAGCTTCTGGGAAACTTCACCCAAGACAGCCTTTTCTTATGATGGTCAGGCAGCAGCATGTGTTAGCAGGAGTAGGAGGTACCCCTGGAGACTCTCAGAGCACCCGCTGAGGACAGGGTATCACTGAGCAAATGGGGGACAGTGCAAATAGAATTACTGAGATGACTACTTTTGTTTGATCACATGGGTCCTTGTAAAAAGGACGAAATTCTCAGTAACACCTTTCAGGGACTCTAACACCAATTTTCAGAAGGATGTTCCCCACATCATCATCACTCAATATAATCAAATGCTGTCATTTAGAAACAAGCAACTGTGTAGGTTATCTTCCTGAGACAAAGCTTATCTTCCTGGTAGGGACACTGCCTCTGCCCCCTTTCACTTCACCCTACCTGGCCCCAGGCAAATGACTGGTTAGCCAACGACGGGTAAGATTCCTCAAAGGAGGGATGACCTAAGACAGGAATGATCATGAAGGGGCCCTCAGGGAAGGACTTGGGGGGCTATATAAAAAGGGGGTGATGGACCCTCACCTTCAGCTTTGACATAGTCTGAGTCCTCATTCTGTCTACAAGAAGTCTTCTAATCTCTTGGCTGCCTTACTTCCCCTCCCTGACTTAAGCCTGAAACAATGCCGGAGGTGGGTGTGGCCCTGTGCTGGAAAGGGCAGGTTCCCTGGGGCAATCAAGCCTAAGAAAGAATGCATAAAATCCTGTGAAACCTGCTTTGCTAATACCCTCAAGTTAAATGATAAGGGTCCAGGCCTGAAATGAACTTGTTTCCCCAAAGTTTTATGGCCCTTTAGCCATCTGACCCTGACTCTAAATAAGCCCTCATAGTTCTTTGAATGTTATCTGTTGTTTGGTCATTACTGCCTGACAATGAATGTTGGGCTTAATCTGAGAATGTGGGTCTTTGGAGCAGCTGGTTGCTTACTGATTATAATAATGCTCTGTGTACTTTGCTGCATTTGCAAATTATTTTCCCAGGGTAGAGAGACCAGCAAGTAGCAAGCTTTGTGGGATCCATAGCGGTCCTAACTAAAAACAAAGGGGGAAATATAGGAGACTGTTCTGTGTGGCGTGGGCCCAGTTCCCACTCAGAAAGGCCAGGGGGGAGCAAGGTTCAGCACACAGGACCCATACCCATGGATAGGTTCTCCCATGGGGAATCAGGCCCTCATTGTACTTAGGCCGCTTTGCTTTTTGCAAAAGCGTTAAGACTTCCTTTTTGCTAAAAGTCCCTCGCCCTGAATTGAGTCCTCAAACATTTACTGCATATCTTTAAAGTAACTTCCTAAAATCTATGCTAAACCTTCCAAGGATGAGTGTAATCAGTTTAACCACTTTTTCCTTTACATTTGCAAATATCCTTCCTCTTTTATGTAATTAGCAACACCCTCTCCTTTGTTTTCTGTAACCGCCCAAAGCGAACCTGTGCAAAGTAAATGAGGATCATCCTCAATGTAATGTGCCCAGAAAAGCAATAACAGCCTGTCCAGGCAAGGGTTGAGGCGCCTCCTCTTGAGAGAGTGGCCCAGGCACTCCGAGGCGCTTTCCTCTTGAGCGAGTGGCCACGCCATCCCATTTCCTCCACAAGACTCCATAGTCCATGTGAATTTGTCCATTGTAGCCACAACACAGGTATCCCACCAAGGGCCGGGATCCGGATCAGCTCTGACATAGATTTTTTTATTCAATAGATTCCAAGCTTAATACCAACATAACGCCAACTTTTAATTACCAGCATGGTAATAAGAAGATGTGATTGCAAGAACAGCAAAGTCATCAAATCATTTTTCTCCCTCTTCTAGTGGAAAGGCATTCCTAACACCAAAAGTAGAAAAATGGTAAGTGTAAAAGTGTACAATGTAAGGTTGCCAAACCTTCAGCTTTCTTAATACCTTTCTTCAAGAGACAGTTCACTGAAATGAGGGAACCCCTACAGCAGGGCAGTGAAGGGTAGATGGCTGTGTTTGGAGTTGGGAGTGTGGAGGAAGATCCCCGACTGTGGAGTGGGAGGGACATGTCTCAATAAGACGGTTTACCCAGGGAACTGCACAGGGAATAATCCCCTGTGGAACCCCAAGAGACTGAGAAAATTAGCATTTGGCAGCCAACTGCAGACTCACAGTTAGATGAAGGAGGAACAGTCCCCAGATGAAGAATCCTCAGGTTCATCACTTTTCCAACAGGTACTCCAGTAGACAGAACTTCTTCCTTGCTCCCTCCCACCCACCTCAACACACGTGCACACCCACAAAACACACACTTGTGATAGGCACAGCAGCGTGCAATATGGAGGAGAGATGGAAAAGAGGAATCAGGCAACAGCTGCAAATCATCTTCGGCAATCTTGGAAGCCAAGTACAAGCTGAATGCTGGGGCTTGGAGAATTTTTCAGTCACAATTGAAATAAAAAAATTTGCTACGAAAAGTGAGCACAAGCAATTAAAGTGCTGCTTGTTGTCAACATTATATTATCATCTCAGTACACTGAAATTTGCCAGCCAGTATCTCTTACTAGTGGTAACAGGGAAAAAATACCCTCTTTTTACAATGCAGAGCAGCAACCTTGCGTTTCTGTAAGGGTCTGACCTCTGTCAGTAACCTGAACTTCAAAAGACTTTGGCCTTTCATCCACTTGAACTTTTATTAAAGACATAGAGTTGTGTAGCAGCAAGACACTGATATAATGCCACTCTGGCTCTATCATATACCAACTTCATGATTTCAGGCAAGTTTCTCCCTTTTATAAACATCTCTGAGTCTTCATTTTCTAATGTTTAAAATGGGGTTGATAATAATTATCTAAATAGTAAACACTCAAGCTCAAGAATTATTTGTTTATGCCCTGGCTGGTGTAGCTCAGTGGATTGAGTGCAGGCCTGCAAACCAAAGGGTCACCCGTTTGATTCCCAGTCAGGGCACATGCCAGGAAGGCCAGGTCCCCCAGGAGGGGACACATGAGAGACAACCACACATTGATGGTTCTCTCCCTCTCTTTCTTCCTCCCTTCCCTTCTCTCTAAAAATAAATAAATAAAATCTTAAAAAAAAAAAAGAAATATTTGTGTTCATCCCACCCTTAACCTCTAGACCAATTTCAAATGCTACATTTTTCAAACAATGGACATACACTGCACTGGCTTCTGTGTTGTCTTTTTAATCTGTGAATTGTTTCCTTTTTCATCATGCTAGAGAAGAGAACAGATAGCTTCCCTCCAGGATGTTTTTAATTTTCCATCTTGCAGTGATATTTAACACTTAGACAGCTATTGTACTGTACACCCAGAGTGTGTGTAGTTTAGAGCCCCGATTCGCTGGAGCTTGTTAAGTCTGTGCCTTAGCAGCTTTGCAGAGCACGAACACACGACTGAGTTGTACGCTTTTTCTGTGTGCGGCTTTGTCTTCCTTCACTGTTTCTTGAGTTAGTCCTTTTAACTTTTTTTTTAAGATAACAGTATGTTTGCATTTTGGCCTAGCTCAGTTATAATAAATTCTTGCTCTGTCCCATGACAGGTTTTGTCAGGCTGCCATCTGAGTGTCCTATGTCCTGTCAGATTTACTACTTAAATATTTGGATTTTTCTTCTTACTTTCTTAGGGCTTATCTTCCTCCTAGTTCTTGGTGACGATTGTATCCTGACCCTCAAAGGCTCTAATTTGCATAGTAACCTTCTAGTTAGCTGCTGTAATTCTCCACAACTGTGCCTGGAGTCTATAAATAGCTCCCTGTGGCAAATCACATCTATAAACATTTTACAAGAATGGTAAGTCAACAAGTTTAAACAGGCTGTCTCAGAAACGACCTGTGTAATTTATGGAGTAGAATAGAAATACTGCTTACCCAAAGCATTTCTTCATCCCACTGATACTGTAGCTTGGCTCCACTGTCCTGTGACTGCTTTGCTCAGGTAAGAGATACAAGAGGAAATACAAATTTTCAGTTATTCTTCTGGAATCTATAATCTATTTCTTTTTGCGTCATTATATGGGTATGAATAGCTCTGAGCCGCATCTCTTGAAATTCCCTTTCAATTTTTCTTGACCTTGAACAAATTACATTAGTAAGTTACTTCTGTGCCTCATCTGTACAGATGAGTTTCCCTCATCTGTAAAACGAGGATGATAACAGCAATCTCTTTCTTAAGGTCATTTGTTGTGAAGGTTGAATGAGCTTATTAATAAAAAGTGCTTAGAATAACTCTGGCCCTCAGTAGGCACTCAGCAAGTGTCAGTTATAATTTTCACATTAGTTATAATTTTCACTCCTCCTATAACCTGTTCAGAGCCTTCCTCATCTCCTCCACAGCCTGTCGAGTTGATAAGGCAAAGGAAGGTGGAGGATCAAAACCAAGGAGGGAAGCAGTCCCGTTGTTGGGTTCACTCACTCGGGTTGACTATCACCTCATTTTGTTTCAGTCCAATGTTTAACCACATGTAGCTGTTCATTACTCTCCTGTCTCTACTACCTCATGGACATCCTATATATCTCCTGAACCTCATTATCTTAAACAAAACATGCTAATTTTACTTTCTAAGGTATTATCACTAACACAGGGATGAAGCAACAGATTAGGAGAAATCAGAGCTAGAAGAAAGCAAGGAGTGAATATGTAAGGATAATAAGTGAAAAACCACTTTTCAGTACCAATTTCCAATGCTCATCGCCCTATTTCCCTCTTTCAGTAATAACCATGGGAATAGCTGAGAGCTTTATTAGAAAGCCAAATAGATGTTCTGGCTCCATGGATGACATTATGTTCTGGTCATTAAGGGAGCAGCACACCACTCCCAGTTGCAACAGACATAAATTGAAAATAATATTTCCCTAGATCTAACCTATTCAATAAACATATATTGAATACCCAATATGTGCACTGAGGTGTGAAATAATAAACAAAATACAGTAATTCACCTTCAAGTAGTTAATGATCTAGTAGGAGAAATAAGCTAAGTATGCAAATATCCATAATATAAGGCAGAAATTATTAAGTGCTCTAGGCAATACATAAATAAAAATGTCTACAGAAAAATCTGAAAAGTGTAGACCGTTCCCATGAGTCTACCATGAAATTCATTTTTGTTTGTTTGCATTAGAATCTCTACTGAAATAGCTACTTTACCTTCAGATAAAAGTTAATGAAGTGCCTGGTCTGAGCAAGTCCCTGTCCAGAATTCTATTTTGGATGCAAAGATTAAGAGATCACCTACAGTTTTGTCAGGAATGTAAGACATACAGACATATAATCATATAAAAGGCTGAATGTTACAAGGAACAGTGGAACACAGAAGAAAGTATTTTTAGTTCAAGCCCACTCTCAGGTCTCGGGTGGTCTACTGTCATCACTCTGAAGGTCTAATTGCTTTTGCTCTTTCTTCTGGCAGTGTCCCCTTCTTAACACTGTGGCCAGGATGATTTAAATTGTAAAATTCAGGTCATGGCTCTTCCCTGTCTATGGCCCTTTAAAGGCCTCCTGTTGCCCATGGAGCCAAACCTAGACATTTCTCCATGGCCTACAGAGCCAGTGGGGGATTGGGGGCCTGTGTCTGCCTACTTCTGTATACTCACCTCACACTGCCTGTCCACTGCACTGTATCTACACTGGCCCCTTGCTGGTCCTTGGTCTTCTCAAGGATGTCCCCTTGCCAGCACCTTTGTAGTTGTAGTTCCCTTTTCCTAGGACTCTCTTCTCTATACTTTAATCATAGGTTGCACCTGGATTCCAGCCTTGCCTTTTGAGAACCCTCCACTCCCTCAACCTGGTAATAAGTGGCTGCCAGTCTTTCTTCCTATACCTCAGTCATTGGCCTGATACTCTGCTGGCCTTTAGGTGCCCAGATACTCTGGGACTGAGCTTTCCCTTTACTGTCCTTAGAACAGACCTCATAGCAGGTTTCTTAAGTCTCTCATTGGGGTAAAGTAGCCACATGCAGCATTGCTTGGCAGTGGTTTAGATGATGTCTTGTCAAAGTGTGGTGACACAAGAGCTGGGTATGAAACCTATGCTCTACTTCCAATGCTTTCCCTCATTACCTGTGCAACCTCAGTCAAGATACTTAACCTCTGTCTTCGAATCTCCATAGGTCCACACTTCATTCCTTTATTCCCCCATTTCTTCATCCCATGTGTACTTACTGATAGCCTACTCTGCATGGTACCAAGGGCTAAGCATGAATAAGACACCCACCATTTATGCTTTTAGGAGCTTACATTTGAGCACATGAGATAAACATTAAGCATTTTTATCCCATGTACAGATGGAGTAACAATCTCCCTCCCAGGCCACTGACTGGGTGAATCCTCTGGATAAGAGAGAAAATAAATACTGAATTTTTCCAAATTCGATTACAAAGACCAGTGGAAAAGACCACCCTTCCTGGGAACTTAAGCTGGCTCAAGCTACAGGGAAAACTGTCATTTCAAAGCTTCCATAATTGGTTATTTTGCTTGTTTCTTTATTGTCCCTGATGAGTAGATGGTTTTATGTAAATAGGCACAGTAATGGGTCCTGCTTTTTATGTACTTATTTTGGACTGAGAAGCATGTGAGCATGCTCTAAAAGCAGGGAGTGAACAAAGGAAATGTGTCATCTACCTGTACAAACCAGCATCTTCACTGAGCAGTAAACTGTATGGATTAAGTTAGATTTAGGAAAGGGTTTTATTACTTAATATGGACTTAAGATAAGTCTAGAAGAATTATTGTTTTCCCCTGGAGGGTGTGTGTGTGTGTGTGTGTGTGTGTAAGTATTCCAAAAAGTCCTACCAAGAGATTTAAAAGAGAAAGACAGAAGTGGAAACCCTGCCAAGGTTAGGTGCCTTGAAACGAAAAACCCTCTCTTGGTGGTTTTACAGAATGCCATCATGATTTTATTTCAGACAGACCTCACATTTTAGGAAACATCCCACTGGTTTGTATGCCTTAGCTAAATCTTGTAGATAAGAGAGGCAAGAATTATAAAGCAAGATCAGCACTTCTGAATAAGGAGTTGAACAAATAAATCAAAGCTTACCCAGGATAGTCTGAAGAGAAGATTTTACTCTCCCAGGTGTAGATGGCAGACCTCAAGACTGGAAAACCAGATTAGGAATGAAGGTTGCCTATAAGAAAAATCTATGTGAGATTCTTTCTTAAATTTTTGTAATAGTGATATTTCACATAGAGGTTCAATATGCTTTTCTCCTGTACCATAATTTCCTCTGGTAATCCCTAACTCTTCAAAAAAGTAAGCTCCCCATGGACAGCCTTTTGTTAGTAGTACTGTGGGTAATTGGGTTAAATGTAGGTCAGTAAAGAGAATGGTGGCCTTTCTCACCTCCTACTTGGGCTAGCAACAAGCACTGAAGGAGGAAGTGGTCCTAGCGCCCCACAGTGGAAGCAAGGCTTTGCTGAGAGTAGAAAAGAGGAGCCTTTGATCTGGTAAAGCCAATGCCAAGTAAGTGGATTCAAAATGGCCAGGAGCCAAACATTCCTTTTCCCCAAATACACCAGAGGTAGGAGAAGCTCAAAAGAGTGAAGCAGACATTTAGGATACAAGCACAAACACAAAATTGCAGCTGTGGTGGGTATTCCCAGAGAAAGCCCAAGGTACTAAGGCAGAAAAGAATGGAGAGACTAACTTAATTCCCAAGGGCCTAAAGAATAAGTAGGATTTATCAAGCTGAGAAGTACCACACCAAGAAGACCCCTTGTGAGGAGAAGAACAGGGTGAAAGCTGAGGGGTGCTCACAGACTGAAATAAACCCCAAATGGCCAGGCCCATCACCCTGAGACAGGATGAGTGCAGCTGGTGGGGACCAGGCCCTACAAGGATTCATAGGACAGTTTTAAAAGGTTGAGTTATGTCCTAATGCCAGCAGGTTGAACATTTCCTCTAGGTCTCTAAACCTCAGTGCCATTAACAATGGGAAGCAGTGAATTAATGTTATGGCTTGCAATAGAAGGAACGCACAGCCCCTTGAGTGTCCAGAAAGAGAATGTACGCTCTGAGAGTGATCATGGAGGATTAATATAGAATTTATAAGCCAAGAGAATAGAACAGAGTACTTAGACAAGAAGAAAGAGGTCGCGCATGGTCAGAAAGATGACAATGATCGTTGTTATCATAACATGGATAAGCTAAGTATATTTGTAAGGTACAACTCCTGATTCCCCCTCCCACTATAGTTATTATTTGTACTTGAAAAATATCTCAACTAAAATTATTTCCTTTTCAATATCATGTGTAATTAAATATTTTTAAGACAAAATAAGATTTGATTTTCTTTGACAACTCTATGCAGGATAATTTCTATCTTTATTGCCCCAGCATTGAAATGCCTTCAATATTGAAGGCTTACTCATTAATCTAAAATATTTTTTTCAAGGAACAAGGGTTAGATATTTTTCTACTTAATTATGTATAAGACATATGATTACAGACACAGTTAAGAAAAAAAATAATTCATGATTTCCTGCCCACTTGCCCAAGATTAATGGACCACTTATAATTTTTAAGAGTAACTTGAAGTGATATTTGTCAAGTGAAAACTTTTGTTCTAGATCATTTTTATTCAGAAAAATAATTCTCTGAGTTGGAATGCTTGGAGCTACAAGTGACGTAAAAGTAACTGGTAACTGTAAGTCATTTCATCAATAACAGGTGCACAGTTGTACTTAACAAGACAGGTGGTTCACAGCACAAAGACCTCAGCAAGGACATGGGTGCTCCCCACCTTTCTGCCCGGCCACACACAGTACGTCAGATATACGGTCGCAAGATGGTGATAGCAGCTCCAAGCATCACATGCAGACCCATCAGCACCTATACTAGAAGAGAAAGGCTTTTTTAAAGTCTCTTTTTACTGGGAAGAAAAAGTCTCCCCAAAACTCTAATGACCATCTTTCCTTCATCAGACACATCTAGGTGACATGTACATGTATAAATAGAGCAATCACTGGGAAGATAACTAGATCAAAGTGGTTTTCGAGATCATTGTGATTTACGCCCCAAGGCAATATTAGTTGTGCTTTTCCTGAATAGAAAAGAAGGTGAATGCTGGAATAAAACTGTTAATTTCCTAGAAGGGAAGAAAAAAGAAGACTATTTAGGGAAGGGAAAGAGGCAGAAAAAGAATAATTCTGAAATTAGAGTTCCTGTCTAAAAAGCTGAACGCATAGTGTAGGAGAACAAGCAAGAAGGTGCTCTATATCTCTAGGCCTGACGGGGCAAGGAGAGTGATCACCAAAACCCAGAAGGAGGTCATGTTGATAGCCTTCCCCCTAGTTGAGGGTCGCCACTGGCCAATGTCCCTGGGAAGCCAGAGGCAAGTAGCTTATACTTGCCTCAGTCTCATGTGGCAGGATGAGGGGGAAGGGGGAGGCTCGATGGCAGCTGCACATCTAGCATAATCAAGAGAACCAGTGACTGAAACCATTCTCAGTGTCACTGGAAATAAAAACCATGCAACACATGCATTTTCAAGCAAAAGAAAAATCAAGTTACTTTTACCATGAAGAGTTTTTGTTTTTCCCTCCCTTTTCCTCCTCCTCTAACTCAAAGTATATCTATACCAATGGTAGTTTCCTTTAGTTAGTAACAATTTTTTTTTTGCCTTATCACTTAGCAGTATGTTAGCAACCATTGAGAATGGTCACGTACACAGGCTAATAAAGGGGAACCCAGTACATCCATTGCCCATTGTATACGTTGGACAGAAGACCTTCATGGAATAAAGTCGTGGGAGATTAGACAGGTAAGGAATAGTTTGATTAAATTCTTAAAGACAGTTTACATTTTGAAATGGTTTTCAAAGACCTTTCCAAAAACTCAAAAATCCTAACCTACACAGAACAATGTTAACTTATTTGTGCCCCCCTGGATTTGTTCCCAAATTCTTTCCAAGATCTTCTAGTATTCTTCAGGTTAGTTTAGATTTTTCTGTCCTCCAACTCCTGCAGCACCAGGAGGAACAAAAAGACAGAAAGGTACATAGAAACCACAGGAAGAACAAGCAAAATCTGAACCCTCAGATTTTCAATTCTGTATCCATCTAACTCTCCCTTCTGCCCCTTGCTGCTCTGACACTAGAACAATAAACTCCAACAATGATATCCACCCCCACCTGAGATCTATCAACTATTACACTTTACCTTCACGAGCCTCATTTTGTCTTGCTTCTGACTGAGCTACTATAGGACATTTCATGCCGCTAATATTAAGGTGCATGTACCATGCTTAATCAATTGACTCCATATTTTAAAACATGATGGTTTTAGGTGAAAGATCCAGAGAATGAATAAAATACTTATTCAGGCCTCATTATGGGGTACTAATTGATTTTTAGTACCTCTTTTAAGCCAAAGAAATTTAAATGGGTTAATTTGGGATAGCTGGTAGCAACACTTAAATCTTTTCAGGCCTGAAATTCATACTTTATGGCTAAAATGAAGAAATCTCTTTGAAACACTTGATATCAAATAAAATGTAAAGAGATAAGCTGGACTTTGTTTTAAAAACACTAATTCTATAATAGTTATTTGAGAATTTTTGCTAATGAAAAGGCAAGATAATCAGTCCACAAATGTGATATCCACAAGAACAGATACTTTATGTTTGTTCGCTAATGAATTCTCAGTGCTGAAAACAGTGTCTGGCCCATCAGATACTCACTTAACATGTGTGGACTAATGCATGAATAGCTAAAGCCCCAAAGACTACCAAACTATTTAAGTATCAAAAATATAGTCAACTTATTTTAGGTGTTAAATACTAAAATAATATAAATAATAAGAACTACATTTTTGAATATTTACTCTTTACCAACCTAAGCTGCGTGTTTTATTCATAATACCCCTTATTGAATTCTTATGACAATTCAATTCTTCCAATAAATAGGTAGTAAAATTCCATTCATTAGATGAAAAAGTTGAGATATACGGAGGCTAATATTCAATGAACCCAGGATTCATGTTCGTATCTGTCTCCGAAGTCCAGTCCCATAAGCATAAAGCTATACCTGCATCTTGAGTCAGTAGCCACTCCCAATTTAGACCCAGACAGCTTTAGATTTGAGTGTCCAGGAGGCCACTTGCCTCTGAGTAACAGTGCACAGGTTATTTATTTCCTTGGGTTCAGGTTTTGATTTTTTGTTTTTTGTTTTTTTTTATCTGTAGGATGTATTTAATTACCCTATTTCATAAGGAATTTATTAGAATTAGGTGGGACATTCTTATGACATTGTCTAGTACATAATCGCAAAAATACAGTGAAGTTAAATTATTATTGAGGAATAAAAATGTGTAGAGATGTGATCTATGTAATTTCAACGCTGAAAACACTTAGTGTCATGTGTTTTTTTGTTTTGTTTTTGAGGGGTTTTTTGGAGGGAGGTGGAGGTGAAAAAGATATCTTATTCCTAAGACCCTAGGGTGTACTTTCCCTTTCAGTTGGCAACACAGAGAGCTATTTCTAGTCAATCTTCAAGACCCATTCTCAGGGAATATTAACCACTGTTGATAACTAATAGAGGAAACATGAGAGATCAGACTGATATTCTTGCTCCATACACTTATAGCTTTATTTTCAGAGCCCAAAAAGAGCACAGAAAAATAAAGAAGAGAACATGGCCTGCTGATTACTTTTTACTAACACCTAGTTACTAGCTATTTTTGTTTATTAAATTTTCCAATTCTTCGTAAGACCACAGACATTTTCCTTTATTGCTTAATTTTTCCATATTATAGGTGAGCACTAGACATCCTCTGGGAACTATCCTCTCTGCTCTACTTGTACTGAAGGGCATTTTTAATTACTTAAACCTTTCAATTTTTTCTGAGAATTATTACATACCAGAGTAGAATGAACACAATGCCTAAGTCAATGTTTGTTTGAGTTCCTCATTTCCTTGAGGGCTTCCAGCTAAGGGAGGGCATGCCATGATGGACAGAAAAAAACAACAACAAGAAAAGATCCAGAGGAAGGAAAAATTAGCATACCCATTCTGTTGTTGTTTTAGGAATTATTAACTTCTTATAAATCTCTGGCAGACAGCAGACAAAAAAGTGATGTACTGATATAATGATGTATTGTTATAAGTGATGTATTGATATAAGTACTAAAGAAAGTACTAGTGGGGAGAAGAAGGCATACGATGATAAGAACTGCCAGGTAACAATTTTAAAAAACTGTTTGGGAATGAACCAAATAGATGTAAAGCAGGAGTCCAGGTGAGACAAAGGAGGATGCTCTAGATTTGACTGAGAAGACAAGAGGATAATTTTAAGAACACTTTCAGAAAACAAGTTGGGTTAATGCACTGTTTCTCAACTTAGACTGGTGGTGATGATCACCTGGGAAGCTATTTAAAATACAGATGCCTACAGTCCCCCTTAGGTCATCGACATCAGGATCTGAATGCGGGACCGGGGCACTCATGATGGTTAAAGCTTCTGGTGACTCCCATGAGCAGCCAAGGATGAGAGCCACTGGGCTGAGCAGGGAGATTCAGTGCATGATTTCTTCCGTCACTTCGAGTGACACAGAAGTTTTCATAAGCAAAGTCATTATTTTTTAAAGTGACAGTAATAGACCAAGCCCATTTTTTTGTATGAGTTCACTGACTGAGTTTCCAGATAACTCCAGTCCATTGTCAGTAGAACTGGTGTCAACGCTGTGTGTAAGAAGTGAACTGCAGCTCTGACAAACGAGGGGCTGTTAGATGTCTGCACTTTCTCTCAGCTCGTGAAAACCCAGACCCCTGAGAGCAGCTGTAGGTAGAGTCTATCTGTCCTCTTTCTAGCTGCCCAGGGAAACACTTGCCACCCCAAGCAGCTGTCCCAAGGCATAAATGACTTAACCTCTACCAGGGATCACCAACAGCTGCCGCAATCAACTGCCACTGGAAGGTGAAGGGGCAGGTGGGGTGGGGGAGCTCTTCTGCAGCCACTGTCACTTCCTTGGGGAACCCCACGATCACGTCCCAGTGTTCATGTGAGCGGGTGGAACACAAAAAGGAAAAAGCTTGTGAAACAATTGCAAATAAATATCTACAAATAATGTTAATAATTAAGAAGGACACACTTTGACAAGAAGCTGTTAATAACGTTCCATTTACTTGGAAACTTAAAAATCTGACATTTTTGAAATTTGTCTTGAAACACTGAAATATATTTCAAAATCACAGGATTAGCTTATTCTTTTCTCATCCATTGTTCCTGTTTTTTAAAAAAAATGGGGATTAAGTTTTCTTTTTTGTACTTGTCAGGTTTTATAAACATGAGTGAAGGCTTTTTATTTTTTAAGCTACAACTGTGGTGGGGGGGCAGGGATTGAGGAAAAAGGACTCATGAACATGGACAACAGTGTGGGGAAAGCTCGGGGAGAAGGGTTTAAGGGGACTAAATGGTAATGGGAAAAAATACAACCAAGATCAAATAAAAAATTAAGAAGTTACTTTGAATACATAGTTCTTTCAAACAGTGGGAGTTTACATACTTTTAGAATGCATTTTTAGTGAATTGGAAACTACATTCGAAGGTGTAAATTCTGGGGTTAAGACATGTATTTCAATGTCTTGGGCGCCTGATGATCGTTGCTAAGTAGTGGGAGCGAGTGAACTGCACAATACAGAAGGCACCACGGTCTTATGCCTATTTTAACACTTAATTTTAATCTCGTACCCCATGACAGTTGTTCTTACTTTACTCTCTTGCTCATAGATTTTTATACCTTTAATATCTTACTGCCTGAGTTTATCACTTTTTTACCTTTTTGTCTTTTTAGTTCAAGATATGGCAGGTTAACCAACAGAACTGTAGTTAAAAGTATAAACGAAGCATAGTTTTAAAGTAATCCCATAACTTCATGTACTTTTATGGTTCAAGGTCTATAGACTTAAAATGACACCCATTGATTCTTTTCTATATGAAAGCCTCAGGTGTATCAGTAAGGTTGCAAATACAGTATTTTAACTCCACCACCAATGTCTTTTTGAGATTAATTTTTTCTCCTCAAGATAAAACATATTTTTAATACATTTTTAATAAGATTGTCCAAGGGAGAATATATACTTACAAATATACCTTTGAAGTAAAGAAAGGCAAATTTAGGAAGAATCTAGAGAATTAAAGAAAGTTCACAGAAGCATAATGTAGATAACCAAAAGGTGGGAACTGGAACAAACATGGAACTAGGGAAGAATAAGAAATAGATTAGTCAGAACAACTTCTGTTACAAATCGTAGGATTCAACTCAAAATGCTCTAAGCAAAATATTAAGTATTAATACTTTAGAAGGAGACATTCCTAGATGAATCATGTTTTTGAAAGCTATCTTTAGGAATCTGATTCTTCCTTTTTCATCCCCATTTTCCTTTGTAGGCCTTCATTCCCGGCCAGGGCCTATGAAGTGCTGATACAGGTTACAGGAAGATCTGTGCAGACATAGCACCAGCTTGGCCACCACAGAGAGGGAGAATTCCTCTTTCAATATATCTACTCTAGGGACTCAATTTCACTGAACCAAATTGGATCAAATGCCTTTCTCTGAGCTGAACTGTGGCCAGGAAATACACTGAACTATCTAGCACACCTGCTGACTCCTGGATCAGGAGAAAGGTAGGGTCATTTCCACCCGAAGCACATGGATGAAAGTGGAGAAAGGTTTGTAACCCAGAAGAAAATCTCTGAGTTATGGACAGGAACACACACACATGTGTGTGTGTGTGAGCATGCATACATACACAGAGACACACAGACACCAATATCATTTAGCACCACATATGGTATCCTCAAAATAGGATAATTCAAGGGAGATTTGATAAAGGACCTTTACTTAATAAAGATGTGGGCAGAATGCAGGAAAAAACACAGAGAATGAGAACAAGAAGAGACAACAGTTCCCAGAACCTGGAAGAAGAGACTCTTCCAGAAATGATCACTCTGAAGGAAGCAATAGGCTTTGTCAAAGGACAGAGCCAGCACAAGGCAATGTGGCACACAGGAAGCCAGGAGAACAGATACCCCAATGTTGCTCTTCTCCCGCTCTCTCTGATTTCTGCCAGGGATCCCCATTGGCCAAGCCCAATAAGAAAGCCAGATGGTGAGGCAGCTCCCAAGGCATGATAAACACAAGAGAAAGTGGATCTGCCAGAGCAAACATAAGGTCTTTAGCACAATCACTGCAAAAAGATACCTTATGATAGTGTTCAGTTTTAAATGTATGGCAAAACAAATTCCATTACAGTAAATGGCATGGAAATAAAGATATCTGTACAACTTAAAGGAAATCCACCTTCAGCCATATAATCTCTGGTCCCAACATTTATTTCTCTATTTTTCCTCACAGCCGTGTTTCTTGAAAGAATAGTTAACATGCCTGCTTTTATTGTGCTTTCTTGTAGCTCATTCACTCTACAATAGCAATTTGGCTTTTCCCCCTACACTCTACAGCAATGGTTTTCCAAATGCAATCCCCAGATGAGCAGCATCGGTATCTCCTGTACAGTTGTTACAGATGCAAATTCAACTGACCTCATCCAAGATCTGCTTCACTGAAAACTCTAAGAAGTTGGGGTTTAGCAATCTGTGTTTCAGCAAGCCCTCCTGGTGATTCTGATGCACAATAAAGTTTGAGAATCATTACACTTCAGAAAAAGCTATTTCTAAGATTCCAATGGACTCCACCATGCTAGAGTCCATGAATACTTTTGTTTTCCTCTTTCTTGACCTTGACCTTTCTGTATGAGATTTGGCAATGTGATATAATCTCTCCTGCAGGAGAAATCATGTTCTTTGTCCTCCCATACCTCTAAGGTCATAAAGCAGAAATATCCATCCTTAGAAATATCAGGATGAAAACCACTGTCTGTACCCCCACTCATTATATCCCAAACCTCCCTAATACTAGTAAGCGCCTGATAATAAGCAGAATTAATAAAGTAAAAATAATACTTCTCATGGAAACTGCCCCTTATTTTTTTTTTAAGTTACTGGTCTGCAAGCTATTTTATGTTCTTCCTTTTTCCTCCTTCTTCCATGCACAGAACACAGGAGGACACCACAGGAAGCTTAATCTTGTCGTTTTCCAGCCATTGTGCCTGCTGATGGGAAGAGTAGTATCATTCAAGGGGAAAATAAGAAGGGGCCCATTTTAGCCTCAAGTCTAAGCCAAATTTTCCAATCTAGCTTTATCAACAAATAATGCTGATACCCATGAAATAGAGGAGGAAATGGTTGTCATCCTAAATTCCTAACACAAGATGTACTGACTAGAAAATTGTAAGGGTAGGTTCAAGACTTAATAGTTTTAGATCAAAATAAGACAGGAAAAGAATGAACACTCTACTGTGGCTGAAATGAATACCTTAACAAGTGGTGTCTTCTTAGTTCTTTGAATTTTGAAGTCAGCAAAGGCATATATTTTAGTTGGAATATACATGAGTGTGGCTAATGTTAACAGGCTTGGGCTGTGCAGCTGGACTTGAGTACAAATTGACAAGTGGCCAGTTGGAGCTTTAAGCATGACTTTAACTGGTGGGCTTGAGCTGAAAATCACAATGAGGTTTAACCAGGAAAGAGATGTGGCTAAGCAGTCATGATGGGCATTTCAGAGCCTTCAAATAGAACAAGCAGAAATCTGGCCATAACTGCAAATACACTGATCTTTCCTGAGGTCAGGAAAGACACCCTTCAGGATTTCAACTGGAAATGTCCTATCACTTACTCTGGGACTTGGGCCCCCATAGCATGAGAAAGACCTTTCCTAGAAGTAGGAAAGGCTACCATCAGAATGAGAAGACTTTCATGCATGTACTATTACAAGGTGACTCGGCCTGAAATATGAAGTACAGTGCCAGAGTGAGCATCTTCTAATCTGTAGGAGTGAAGATTTTTGGAGTTGTGAACTTTGGTAGAAGAAATCTAAGACTGCGTGTTCCCAGACTTATCTTGGTTCTTAGCTACTGCTAAATGACCTGTAATGAAAAAATAATCTAGACTTGCTAAAAAAGAATGTAAGTGGTACAGATGAAGCCACAGAAATCATAAAGATTAACCAAAAACAAGGGAATTAAAAATTTAAAAAGTTTATTTCGAAGAAACACAAACGACTTTTTGAATTTATGAAAATGCTGGGCTTGCAGAAATGAAAACTATTGATAGCCAACTGACCACTATCAGAGAGAAGTTAAAACCAAAAATATTTCTATCATTTTTTCTCTATCTGTCTTCCAGATACCACTAAATGCGTGATTCTTGACTGACATCTGTAGTGAGAGTCTGGATGGTATTATATTCCACACCCTTGTTATATTCTTTTGCTAGGGTTGCTGCTGTGAGCCTATGGATTTTTGAGCTTTCTCAGTCATGTGCATGAGCAAGTTGTACTGTGATGATTCAGTGTATTCTGTCAATTCTCAGGCTCCTTTAAAGGAACCAGTGGAAGACACTGTAGGTTGCAGCTCCTGAAAGCATCCTCACTTACTTAAAAACCAAGCTCAATTGAAAATCAGCACAATAAAATGTAATGGAGAGCTAAATTCTGGATTTTAATTCTCTGGGAATTTAATTTATTTTTTTTTCAGGACTAGACAATAAGTTCATACACGTTCATGCCAGGTCCTGGTGCTAAGCTGCACTGGCACAGCTCCAATTCATTCATAAGCATCTCATAATAGTGCCTGCTCAGGGTCCTTAGGGCAAGATTAGGCTTCCCCATACAGGCCAACTTATTGTGGTAATGCTTTATTAAAAAGCAGATATATACACAGCTTTGGGGGAAAATTTCTACAAATATCAAAAAGAATGAATCAAGCATCCTATATACTTTCCAATCCTTGGTGGGTAATGGGTATGCAAAGCAGGACAAAGTGCTCTTCGTAGGAATCGAAGGACTTCCAAGTATCTGAGAAAACCCTAACCATTCTATTTACACGCACTGGCCAGTTCGGGTGCTCAGGAAGGGCCAAGTGAACTGGGGGGTAGGGGGTTCTCATCGGTGTCCATTCCCACAGGTCTTCCAGCTCTAGGAATGCTTCCACATGGGTCCTAGGACTCAGCAACATCTGAGATGTCCATCATTACACAGCTGCCATCCTCCTCCTCTGTGTCTGCCTGGAAGCCATCCAGGTGCCCAGCTCCTACCTGCCCATAATGTCTGCTCTTCTTCATGAACTGGGTGATGCACATTCTGCCTGTTGAACTTCCTCTTCAGCCAGATGGGTGTCCCCTGGCTGGGCCCTGTGGCCAGGACACTGTCACTGCCAGTGGGCACCATGGTGACACAACTCCACTGGCACAGTACAGTCATGTGCTCCTGATCAAAGCTCTTCAGCCCCTGTGGGTGAACAAACCAGCACATCCTGAAATCAGCCCTCTTCTCACACACTGAGTTCTCAGAAATAATCCACTTGAGCCTGGCCTTGGAGGGTGGTGTAGTCCTCACTGGAGGTGGGGTCTGTGGGCAGGAAGAGCCAGGGCTCAGAGTGCTGGTGGAGCTGTTCTCAGGACTCCTGGTGTCCTTGCTGAGCAGTCCTTGGCAGCAGCACTCTTGGAATTCCCAGATGATCACTTTGCTTTCATTCACATTCCCGTGAAACAGATGGAGCAACTGGGCCAAGATGTGCTTGTTCTTCTCTCTCTTGGAGGCCTTGGGCGTCTGCTCCTCCTCAGAAGGGACTGTCTCTAGAAGGCATGCCATGAACTGCTCTAGTACATTCGGCTGGCGCTGTCATCATTGTCTGTAGCCCAGACACAGCCAGCCTTCACAGGCTGGATGGATCACATGGAACCACTTGCCCTTGGCTAAAAACTCATCCCACTCCTTGGCCTTCAGCCTCTGGACAACCTTGTAGTTCTCAGAATCAGCACATTCCTCAGTTACTCCTTCATCTTCAGACAAGTACCCATGGGGCACCAAAAAAACAACATCTTTGTCTTCATCATCTCCTACTTCATCATCGTCATCCACCTTCACCGTGAGAGAGAGACTCTCCCAGCTCCTCCTCTTCCCACTCTTCATCACTGTCTACCTCATAGTCCAGGAGCTTCCTGTTTTGGGCTTGGGGACCCCTTGGATGGAAGATCGTCACCCTCTCATTCCACAACCCCTATTATGACAGTCGGTGATTCTCAGAAAACTGTAAGAGCTTCATCCCGTCAAACTTCTTCCTTTCAGGAATGCCATCTACTTTGCTGCTCTCCATGATCTGCAGACAGCTATGGAGGTGGGGAAGGGGCTAGGGCTGCTGTGCTGATTTTCAGAAGCAAACCACCCCTCAGGTGAGCTAGGAGAAGACGAAGAGCTCGGGGATGAATAGCTGAAGACAGAATCTTCTTCAGGGTCAGACTCCAGCATCTCGTTCCCCAAGGGCACGCTCTGGTCCAGAGGAGTTACTGGAGACTTGGCTCCAGGTTTGATACCCAGGATATCCTTCAAGACCACCATGGACATCTCCCTTTTAAACAAGGTGTCCCCAGCTTCACTCCAACCATCCTGGTCCTTCTCTGAGCACGTTCTCAGACCATCTATCAATGTGGCAGCTTTGAGCTGCTTTCTGCCCATTGCCGCTCCTCTCTGTGTCCCCTGGGCCAGCACCCTCCTCCTGTTTGGTATGCAATGTCTAAGAGAGTCTCCTCAGGAAACACCATGTCATCCTTCTCACTAACATTTGGCAGCGCCCTCTCATCTTCAGCTTCTTCTCTGACCCCATTTACAGTCTCCTCCAAGGAGGGATAGTCTGCAGAATTTAGTTAACTATTGGCCATAATGTCATTTGGTTGGTCACTCAAGTCCTCCATCAAATCAATGGCTGTGGTCTTGCCAACAGTGGTTTTGACTCTACTTCTTAAAAAGTTATCTAAGAGACCCTTCTCATTGACAAGTTTTGGCCTAAAATTTATGTCAGAACCCATATGAAAGTTGTTCTCCAAGTTGTCCCAAAAGGTTTCTACATCAGGAACTTGGCTTTGTGTGAGAGCACTTGGAGAGCTTCTTGTGTTGTCTGATCCATCCTCGGTTTTCTCCTTTGGGGACAGATTCAGGTACTTCAAGGGCAGACAAGATAGGTTTCAGGTTTGATCTCTGGTCAAGGTGCAAACAGGAGGCAATGAATATTTCTCTGACATTGACATTTTTCTCTCTCCCTCCATTCCTCTCTCACAATAACTTCTTTACTGGAAACGCCAGTGGGTCTTTGCAATCCATTCCTGTGGCTACTCCCCTGTTGCTTGGCACCCTGTACTCTTGCTCCTCCAGCATCATTCCAGCAGGAGCTCAAGGTCCTCGAGAATTTAATTTAGAAGCAAATTTATTCTGGGCATTAACTTCTCCTCAGTAATTTAATAATTAGAGGGTGTTCTGATTGTGCAAATCTGGGTCACATTTTTACTGTTGGCATTGTGCTGTCTGGAGCATTTTTATATTGAAATTTGACTGAATATATAACTCCTGTTGAATTATATAAATGAATACAATTTGAGATAGGGAATAGAATAGGGAATACATTTATAATTCATCATAGTAGATAGATTTTTGAATGTATTCTTCATCTCTTTCATATCAGTCTGCAGCAAAATTTGAATTATTCACTGTGATTCAAAGAGGATAACAAGGAACAACGGATGGTGATAGGGGCTGACTTCACAAAGATGGGAACAAGACTGAACTTAAAAACTGGAGTTCTCTCCTGCACCCTAAGTTTCCCATAAGCTTGGCTATCAAGACAAAGTGTCAAGAGACAGAGAGCTGTGGAATATAAGAGAATCATTCTCTGACACATTATATTCCAGTTTCAACCCCTAACATGGGAATTCCTGCCTCCTCCTATCTCATCACTCATTGCTCCCAATGGAAGAAGGAGCAATTGGTGAGAGCTACCCTTTCATGGGGAGAGTAAAAGTGTTACTAAATTTTTTGTGAACTCCTTCATTTATAAAATAGTATCTTCCTTTGGCTACTGTGACTCCATTCTCTTCAAATACTTCTCCCATCACTTTTGTCTATTCTTTCTCAGTATCTCCTTCTACACATCCTTTCAATGGGTCCTCCAGGGCACCATTTTTGGTGTTTTCAGAGTGAACTTTTCAAAATGCAAATAGAGACAGGATCCTCTGGCTTAAAAATCTTTCAGTGGATTCATTTAGCTTTCAGAGTGAAAACTAAACTCTTTAGCTTAGTCTGTGAAGCTATTCATGATCTGGTTTCTGAAGTCCTCTTGGAAAGAAATGAGACATGATCGTCTTTACAGATTTGAAATACCAGTTTGATAGCAATGTAGATGAACATAATAGGTATCTGGAAAATATTTGTGAATTAATGAATGAAAGAATGAGGATATGAGATCCTAACTGAAGGATGTGTTAGAAAAAAGTAAAGAAGGAAGAGGAACTCAGAGATAATAAATTGGTAAATCTGTAGCAAGGGTAAGTAATTAAGTAGAGGAGGGATATTATAGTTGGTGGTATCATTTTTCAGGAAAGAATCACAGGAAGAACAATTTTAAGAATGAATTCTTGAGTTCAGTTTTAGCAATACAGTTTCCAATCATAGTCCAATATGAATTCTTTGTTCCACCCATTTGAAATCATTTACCCGCACACATAATTCATCTTCCTCTATATTTCACACCTGTTCTGACTGGCTTGAGTGCAATTCCCCACCTTTTTGTTCCTGACCATTTTTCATTCTTTGAAACTCATTTTACATCTTTTCCTCTCAATCCAGAGTCAAATTACTTTCATAAATTTTTACACCCATCCATCCATTAATGTACTGAGTATTTAAGTACCCACTTAATAATTTGTTAAATAATAATACTTATTAAGTACCTACTGTGTGTCATGCACTGTCCCTGCTCTGTATCCCCCTACTTTTAAAATAATACTTAATACAAGACTGTACTTGCAGGGATCATTTCTATAGTTCATTAAAATAATACTTAATACAATATACTATAGTACTTGATTTATAATATATCTGCCCCACAAATTATAAACTCTTTGAATGTAGGTACACTGCCTTATTTGACTTAATCTTCCAATCACCCAGCTTGTTATAGGCACATAGAAACTGCTTAGAAAATGACTGTGAAGAAATGAATGCAAGAAACCTATAATAGGCATAGCTGTTAATCTCTGGACAATGTTCCCTTTGAAAAATCAGATCCTTGTAGATTCTCCTCTGACAAAGATAAAAAAACAGACATAAGATAAATGTCAAATGTCAGAAATCAAATTTGCATCAAGCTGAATGACGTGGGCATTATTGGGATTAATAAGTAAAAGAAACAGAGAAGCCGTTGTAACAGGACATCTCTCCAGTCAAATTCATAACAGCTAAACAATTACCTGAAGTGTCTTTATGTATCTTTAAGAGTGAATTTCTCTGAGCCAGAGTTGGATTCATAAAAGAATACAACTTGGTGAAATAATTTTAGTGTTATCTTTACTAGGCCTTTATTGCATTGTGAATGAATCTTCTATTATCTCAAAATATATCACAACTTTATTATAGCTGCAATTCTATAATTTTCTTTTGCTATTAAATATTACTGTCTTGAAAATTCTTAGAGGACTACTGTTTGAATATCAAGTTATAATTTTCCCCATGTTTTCCAGATATAAATAAACAAGTTACATAAAAATGCCCATTTGATTTTATTGCTACATTTAATAATAAGTTGTCCAAGTTTGTCTAATGAAGATCAAGATCTTTTTGTTATTAATAACTTCTAAATTTGTTTAAACTTAACATTTTTCTCTTTTATCTCTTTTAATAACAGATGTGCACTCATTTGTTAGTATTTCTTTATCACAAATATTCCTGAAATTTGTCTCATTTGTTTTTATATATAGCAATTAGAGAAGAGATTAAATATACTATATTTGAGGGCAGAATGGCAAACACACATAGTATTGTACTACAAAAGTAGTGGCATTTAGCTTTAAATATAAGTAAATTATATGCATAAGTCAATAAAAATGTACAAATGTATTTAAAGGCCATAGGATTTTCACTGACCTAATTCTCACTTATTAATCAGAGGGATTTGCGGGTCTAATGATAAATGAGGGAAATTTTATAGAATATGACAAATTGGTTATGAGAAGTCAAGAAAGGTTTCTAGCCTGGCTGACTAGGAAAAAGAATAGGTGTCGACAACAGGAAGATCAAAATGAGAAAGAAACAATTTTTTTTTGTGGCATGATTTTTTTTATGTTTACTTTTTTAAAATTTTTATCCAATTAACAGTTGTCGTCTGCATTTTCTTCCAATCCCTCCACCCCACCCCATCTGAACCCACCTCCCTCCCCCACCTCCACCCTCCCCCTTGATTTTGCCCAGGTGTCCTTTATAGTAGTTCCTGTAATCCCCTCTCCCCACTATCTCCTCCCCACTCCCCTCTGGCTATTGTTAGATTGTTCTTAACTCCAATGTCTCTGGTTATATTTTGTTTGCTTTTTTCTTCTGTTGATTATGTTCCAGTTAAAGGTGAGATCATATGGTATTTGTCCCTCACCACCTAGCTTATTTCACTTAGCATAATGCTCTCCAGTTCCATCCATGATGTTGCTAAGGGTATAAGCTCCTTCTTTCTCATTCTACACAGCAGAGAGAAAAAATTTTACTAAAAATCAGTAAGTACGGCTTTAGGGATGTTGAACTGGATGTTGCAGCAGGATATCAAAATGACAATGAAGATTTAGCCCATACTTAGAGCTGTGAGAGTGGGATTCAAGGAGTAAGCAACTGAAATAAAATGCATGTATGAGAGTCTATTATATAAGATGAGAATGTATAACATGGATGAGAACTCAGAGAGTAGAGATTTAGAACAAGAAGAAGGCAGAAGTAGTAATGGAGCAAGTAAACAAACAAGAACCAAAAAAAAAAAAAAACCAAAACAGTGTATGTAGCTAAAACAGTACTGGAACAGGGCAGAGTTCACTCAAGTGAGTCAGAGTCAAAAGCCATCCAACATTGGGGCGACACTGGAGATTCTCAGCTCAGTCTGGGACATGATTTTGACATACCACTTTCCTCCACTCTACCATCATCTTTATTAGTGACCCCTTTCTCTTGATAGTAGAGGGATTGCTAAGGTGCTGTTCACTCCACCAAAGGCTGCACTCCAAATAACTACACTGGCTACAGGAAGAGTTCTTCTCCCAGAGGGGCTTTGTGATAATGATCCTCTTTAAAAAGCAGGAACTCTTTTCACTGCCAGAGGGCATCCTCTGTCACCCTCCAAAAAAGACCCATCTTGCTTGATTTCCCTTGCTTTAAGGAAGGAGGAGTGTGTTAGTCAGAATAGGCTAGGTTACTATAACAACCCCAACCCTAAATGGATTAACGAAACAAAAGTTCATTTATCTTTCTGTCACAAAGTCTTTGCACTTTGGGTGACTCTCCAGGGCAATCCTCTCTTCAGTCACACAGAAATCCAAGAAACTTGGATCTTATGACGCCACTGTTTCAACATGTGGTCCGCATGTTCACCACTGCAGGAATAAAAAGAAGCCGGCAGGTTGCACAGGGGTGTGGAGGGTTTATTCTGTGTCCATTTGGCCAATCTCAAACTATGTTTTTCAGAATCCCTTTCCCCTTTAAGTTTTCCAGTTAGATGTGGTCAACATAAAAAATACCCCCAAAATTTGGAAGGCAGAAGTGAAATAGCAGTGATTACACTCTGAAAGTCATCATAGCTAGAGATCGTGAGAGGCAGATGCAGAGCATTAGTAGATTCCTCTGTCTTTGCTCTCCCCACGCTGAAAATAAATGCAGAGGGGCAGAAGGCTTTAGCTTCTTACTCACCTTCACTCCATTACCTGGCTACCAGCCTTTCTAATCAATAGTAATACCAAGCCCACCACCAGTCATAGAGGCAACCAACCACCTTCCACAGACTTCTGCTGTTTCCCTTCACACCCCACACTGGCAGACGGGCATATCCAGCTTCACGTAGTCTCTCACAAGTACCACTTTAGCCACCTGTGCCAGCGCTTCAGAAAAACCTGGTCTGTGATTTTCACTGATCTCCAAATCGCCCTTTCGTTTTTTATTTCTTTATCTCTTACAAGTGTGTAAAGTCTTGTTCCACTAATACTCAAAGTGGTTCTATCCCTCTGACTGACACTAACTGCTGTAATTATTGGTACCAAGAGTGGTTTCAGGGGAACAGTAGTTCAAGAATGAGAAAAAAAGTTATCTGACTGAATAGTAATAATGACATTGATGACCCTGTTGGTGGTGATAAAGGGATCTCTGGATTTTGCAACATGCAGTAGCAAAAATGCCACTTAAATTATCATTTTTACTCAGAGGCCTATAGAAGGCAAGGCATTGAGTGATCAGCATTTGGTCTTATAGAAATTTACAATACAAATAAAAATATAGATCTAAATGGTTGTTTTCAATGCATGAGAAAACATGGAGGAAAAAAATGACGGGCTCAGGAAGTTAAATTCTCATCTCTAGGTCTGGTAAGGAAACAAAAGTTTCTCCATCTGTCCCCAAAAGGTACCCTGATTTCTTTAGTTGTAGGTGATGATTTCTGGAAACAAAGCCCAGATTCCAGGCCCCCAAACGACTGAAATACAACCCCAGTCAAAGTTCCAACTTGATAGGAATTGACAGAGCGTTAATTGACAGAGTGGGACCTCAAGAGTATGATGGGCAGGTTCCCAGGAAGTAGAACCTGGTCTCCCTGGACTGCGCTGGTCTTCCTTTGCCAGTAAGAGCAGCCCTTTCCCCTTGTTCAAGCGTGGAGATGGCCTCTCCTGATCAAGGGATCTACCTGATCAAGACCAACTCCCAACAGCTCTCCTTGCTTCTAGACCTACAGCCAGACTTAAGTCCTGGCAAGCCCTGCGAGGTCAGGTTCAAACTAATGACCATACCGACCCAAAGACTTGCAAGGTATGGTGATCATTTTTTTTTTAATCCACAGAAACCTGAGTAGAGATGTATGACAATGTAGATATGTAAGCATGTTCAGTTGCAGAAGAAAAATTATGTTTTTTGGGGCTAAATTTGTTGATATGGCAAGGACCAATTGGAACTTTTAACTATTAGTATCATAAGCAGCAGAGCCAAAGCAGTAATTAAAATGATATGACCAACAGAGATCCTTGGCATTTGACAATTTATAATGTTGTACCTAATATGAGCCAAGTACTGAAGTCCTACTTGATTTGTATAAACAAAAATTATCTTGGGAAGAAGACTGAGTGTCTGACTCAAATCACTAAAAGTCATAGCTTTTTAATCAAGGCCAAGAGCCACCTGAGTGAAAGGAAGGCTGAGACCCTTGAGGAGGGACGCTGGTACATTGCCAAATAATACGTTATAAATATTTTTCTTAGCCCTTCCTGAGGGACATGGGGTGTTTTACCAGAGTGGCCATGCATTATAGGGGACAGAATAACCAGACCTTGGGGGAATTATTGGACACTAGCTCTGAACGGAGATAATTTCTGGAGAACCAAAACGCCATGGTGGACCACTAGCCAGTCACAGCACAGGTTTCCGAAGTCAGGCCATTAATGACATTTTGACTCAGGCCTCTCTCCCATAATCCCAGTGTGTCCTTCAAATCAATCCATGGTTCTTTCCCCACCTCTGAACCACATTATTGGATAAAAACACAATAAACAATTGGCACAGTCTCTGCAATGTTTTCCTTTATTATTTTCCTCTCTCCTGTTCCCCTAATGTAATACATGTTAAAAACAATTAACCTAATATGTTAATATATAAGTTAGATGGTATCAAAGGAGTGTGACTTACCCAGCAAAAGAACGAACATCCCGAAAATGAATGAAATGACTCTGGGACTTCGTGTTCTTGTTTGGAAGAACATATAACGTCAGCATGTTTTCAGGTGCATGTAGCTGCATCGTGTGAGGTAAAACCATGATTTAGCATGAGATATAAATCTGGTTGAAAGCAGTACGAATGGATGCCACACTGACAAGAGCTGGTCTGTAGCTGTTTTGTATTTTATCAAGTGGGCTAATTTGGAACTATGTTTCCCAGAATCCTCTTCTCCTGTATGGTTCTCAGTTAGAAGGGGTCCAAAGAAACGTCAGTGTGATTTGGAAAGAGAAGTGAAGCAGCAGCCATTACTCTTTGAGGGTCATCCTAGATAAAGGCAGGGAGAAACACAAAGGTCTCCCAGATCTCAGCTTGTCTTTGACCTTCCTGATGTCGAGAGACAGATGCAGACATGCCAGTAGATTCAACCTGTTCTCACTCTCCCCTACTCTGCATTCAGCTCTATTTCCAACCTGCTAACTCTGCCAGTAGACAGGAATCCTAACCATCACCAGACACAGACACAGTAACCTTCCAGAGATTTTCCCTCCAGTTCTCCATCGCGGTTCTACTACAGCAGCTACAGATGTGTTGCTTCACAAACTCTCTGGCGAGCTAGTTTGTCCGCCATGCCAGTACATCAGGGAGGCTGGTTAGTGCCTCTGTTCTCCAGCTTCTCCCACAATTGTGCAAGGTCTTGTTCCTATCACAAATCCCTACTCCACAGTACTCAGAGAGTGTCTGCTTCCCTCAATGGAGCCTGGCTGATACAGGAGCTTCTCAGGTCTGCAGCCACATGGGGAGAGTCCAAAGGCCAGAGTGTCCACAGGGTACTTACCTGCAGGGAAGCTGGGGAAGATTGGAGAACTTTGACAAGTAAGCTGTAGTGATGTCAACCATTTATTTTTCATCTTTAAATGCTAAGTTATCATTTTAAAGAAAGAAAAGATAATGACTATGTACTAATTATTTTTAAAACTGCCAAGAATATACAAGGGGGACTCCCCCCAAAATGGAGTTTATTTATTAAAATTGTGTATTTATTCTTCCAAGTTTAAACTTATTCCATGCAATAAACCTACTGAGACATTTTTCCCACTGCTCAAAACAGTTTTTGAACTCGTCAATTTTTAATCCTTTTAGTGCTTCTGTTGTTTTTTGTTTCACCGCTTCCTATCAGCAAAATGTTTCCCTTTGAGGACTTTTTTCATCCAGGGAAACAAAAAACAATAGTCTTTTGGGGTGACATTGGGTGAATAGGGAGGGTGGGGCACAGGGGTCATGCCATTTTTGGTCAAAAACTAATAAATACTCAGCATGGTGTGGGCAGGTGCACTTGCACCCATCATGAAATGGACAAATGGGTAGAAAGAGTCTTTAAAAACAATTCACTGAAACCAAATTCAGCCTCTCACAACAACACCAGCTAGTACACTGATACTGATGGGTTCCTAGAATACTCACCTAGCGAGGGAAGCCTGCACTACAAGGTGCCTGCCCTCCAGAAGATAATTCTGGTCATTTTGGGGTCCCCTCTTGTAAAAGCTATATCATATACTCAAGGCATTCCTTTCACCCCCACCCCCCAGTGATCCACTTAAAAGGAGCCCTTTTTTTTGTACACAGGGAATAGGACACAAGGTTTGGATTGAAGTTATATTACACTTCTCCGCAGAGTTCATTTACACTCTACCCCATCACTCATCCCAGGAGAACACAAACTGTAAAGGTGAGTAAAAGGCCATAAAAAATGCCTTTTAAAAGAACAGGTTTAGCATCCTCGTTAATGGCAACAAAAAAAAAAGAATAAAAGGAAAAATTTGGACTAAATGGTGAGTAAACAGAGCAAACAGTATTCTGTTAACAAGTTAAATAGAGGGAAGAGAAAGGACAGCAATATAAGACAGAAAAAAAGTCCTTGTAAGATTTTTCTGAAATAGGGAGGATCTTAAAACTGTTTATAGAACACAAGAATGATTTTGGTGAAATCAACTTCACAACAACAAAATAACCAAGATTTCAATGGTTCATACATAAAAGATAAAAGACTAGAATAAAGAGCATAAGGACAGAAGTTATCTTAAAAATGAGGTAACTCATTTCCCTCGCGTACAGAGAGGGGTAAGAGCAGGAGCAGAGATAGAGCAATTCCAAACAGAAAAAAGTACAGCTCCTCTTCTTCTATCTCTTTTTCTCCCTTTCCCTGCCACAACATGAACACACACACACACACACACACACACAGAGGTTTTTTGTTTCAATAACCATAATAAATCATTAACACAAATCAAATTTTCAAAAGGACCATCTTACCTATCTAAAGGCATGTCCTGGTTGAATCTAAATTAACATTAGAAGTGGGAGGCTAACAAAGATGCCCTCCACCCCCCGGCCATTGCCATTATACCCTGACTCATAAACAGAAAGAGAGACAGAGAGAGAGAGAAGAGAAATGAAAGGATGAAAAAGAGGGGAGAGGGGGAGAGAGAGAGAGAGACTGAGACTCTGAGTAATTTGCATGGATAGAAATTGACGTGTATAGAGGAATTTGGGAGATGGAGAAAAAAGATATAAATAGCATAGTATCTCAATATGTTAGTTAGGAAATTATCTAAACCCATCATCACTTTTAGTTTGACTTTATTTAATTACAGCCATCAAACTGTGATTTCCAAATAAAGGGAAAAACATAATTAAGAAAAACATTAAAATATAGCCTATTCTTTAGCGGTCACTCTAGAATCTCATAGCTAAACAGTCTATTGGCAGGCTTTGAAGAAAATGATGAAACTTGGCTTATAGCTGAAGCTCTGTTACCAAAAATCAAAGCATAATTGTTGCAAGAACTATGATGTAACACAGTGCATCAATTTAACTCTTTGTCTTTAAAACCTCCATAAAAATCAATCACACTGTTATACACTATTTTCAGGTGGTAATAATAGTAATACTACTACTAATAATAACTAACATTACTGAGAGAACCCTGTGTTAGACACTTTACTAAGTATTATACTTATTTCATTTAATCCTCCTTAACCCTAGAAGGGAAGCACCATTATTATCTCCATCTCAAAGATAAAACTGGAGTTAAGATATTAAGTGATTCCCAGGTTATCAGCCATTACAAGGGCAGGATGTTAGGGATACCTTTGTGGCCTTCCACATCAACAAGGGCCTTTTGAGGAAGTGCATGAACTCTCTCCTGATTGGAGAACTGTTTCCAGAGCAGCCCAACATTCAGCTCACTAGGAATAAAGAGCTATGGGCCACGGTGGAACAGACCGGCCTTATATCTTCTTCAGCCCAACCATGTCTTCTTCCTGCTGCATCTACTACATGTCCTGCTGTTGAATGCTGCTGCCTGGCTCACCCTTTGGACCTCTGGGACATCCTCGAGCCCCACCTCCACTGAGCAGTGCTGCTCAGCGCAGTGCCTGCCCAGGCTGGCTGGCTGCAGCATGACTTTGGCCACTTGTCTGTGCTCTGCACCTCTATGTGCAACCAGCTGCTACACCATTTCCTGATTGGCCTCCTGAAGGGGCCCCTGCCAGCTGGTGGAACCACGTGCACTTCCAGAGCCATGTCAAGCCCCACTGTTTCCACAAAGACCAAGATATCAACAAGCACCCCTTCTTCTTTGTCCAAGGAAAGATCCTCTCTGTGAAGCCTGAGAAACAGAAGAAAAAGTACATGCCATACAACTACCAGCAAAAATACTTCTCCTTGACTGGGCCCCCAGCCATGCTGCCTCTCTACTACCAGTGGTATATCTTCTGTTTTGTTATGCAGTGGAGAAAGCGGGTGGGCTTGGCCTAGATAATAGCTTCTACATCCTCGGCTTCTTCACTTATGTGCCACTGTTGGGAGTGAAAGGCCTCCTGGGCCTTCTCTTCATGGTCAGGTTCCCAGAAAGCAACTGGTTTGTGCGGGTGACACAGATGAACCAGACTCCCATGCACACTGACCACCACCTCCACCCAGCTCCAGGCAGCATGCAGCGTCCACAAGTCCATCTTCAATGACTGGTTCAGTGGACACCTCGACTTCCAGACTGCATACCATCTTTTCCCCACGATGTCTCGACGCAGTTACCACAAAGTGGCTCCCATGATGCACTCCCTGTGTGCCAAGCATAGCACAGAGTTCCAGTCCAAGCCCCTGCTCTCAGCCTATGTGGAGGACATCGTTTGCTCACTGAAGGAGTCCTGGCAACTCTGGCTAGATGCCTATCTTCACCAATAACAGACAGCCCCTCCCCCCATCTGGAAGAGGAGCCTCTGGAGCCAAAGCAGAGGAGAGTTTGAGGCACAATGCCACTACAATTCAAATCTTCAGAGGTTGGTTTGAGGAGCTAAAGACCCTGGCTCAAACCCCTCCCCTTTGTCTTCTAGGCAGGTCTATGACCCAAAGAGGGTGGGAGAATATGCAAGCCCACTGGAAGAAGAGATGGAGCTGCTGGGGCAGGCATGTGAGTTTTGTTTATTTTTTCTAGTGTGTCAAATACAAATGTTTGGTGAGCAAAGAGGGAATCAGAAAGGTGTCAGAATAGGGAGGCCCCACTGAGGGAGATAGAAAAGTGTTAGAAGAATAGGGAGGACCAACTGAGCCCAGAAATCAGGAGAATTGGCAGTAAAATTCCATCCAGGAAAGGGGTGAGCTCATGTTACTGATCCACTTCTCAGTGTCTTCCCCACCCTTCCTTGCAAACCTCAGATGTTCGCAGGCTGGAGGGAGTTGGAGCAGCTGAACCTTTCGAGCAAGATTTAGAAAGGAAGCATTAGTGCTGAGAATTCTGAGGCCTGGCAGAAGGCCGTGCCTGGGAGCTCCGCTTGCTTTAGGGCTGTGATCTCTGTTTGCCTCAGGCTCCCAGAGAAACGATTTCTCTACTTTTAGAAGCAGGCAGGGTAAAGGCCAGGACTATGGTATTGAAGACATCCGGCCCGAAGGATCCTGCACTACTGATTTTGGTCCCATGTTCCATCCAGCACACCCAGGGAGCAGTAGGGCCTTGATCTTGCCAACATGCCTACCAGAGAGTTGCTGCCCATTAAAACTCCCTTCAGCTTTTGCTTCACCTCTTCTCAGCAGCACCCAGGGAGTGAAGCACTCCTAGAACAGGGAGTCCACTTCTTGCTCTATAAACAAGTGAGCAGATGGGGCGACTTAATTTCCTCCTCCTTAGAAACAAATGTGGGCTCCAAATGGCTTCTCTTTGCTTCCCTATGATTCCAAGTTTACTCCCATAGCAGTCAGTGAGCACTAGTGACCAAGCTGGGAGATAATTATCTCCCAATTAGCTGGGAGATAATTACCGGGAAAACACAAGTTTGAGGGAAAGAATATAGGGCTGTAAGAAATTTTCTTAATGTAAGCTATTTACAGCATTACTTTCAGGCAGGAGCAGTGGGGTTAATTGTAATCACATCATAGTTCTCCACCAGAAATGGGAAGATAAAGGCACAGAAGTTTGGGATCACCTGTTGGATCCTTAGGCATCTTACTCTGTCAACTCTACTCAAATACCTTCTCTGCTGGACATCAGGTAGGGATTTAGGGTAATCTCTTATCAATCTAATACTGAAATGCAATTTTTTCATCTCCTATTTTTAAAAGGTAAAATCAGTTTCCTTCCCATCACTATTGGTTCCCTATACACTCAAAGCTTTCATTTACAATGGAGGGGCAGATAAAGTACTTCTCAGATAAGGTCAAGTTAAAGGAGTTCATCATCACCAAGCCCTTATTATATGAAATGTTAATGGGATTTATCTAAGAAAAAGATAAAAAAATATGAACAGTAAAAATAACAGCAAGCTCACAGTTATTAACAACCACACCTAAAACAAAAACAAAAGCAAATGAAGCAAACAACTAGAACAAGAACAGAACCTCAGAAATGGAGATCACATGGAGGGCTATCAGCAGGGGAGTGGGAGGAGGAGAGGGGCAGGGCAGGTACAGAGAATAAGTAGCATAAATGGTAGGTAGAAAATAGACCAGGGGAGGGTAAGAATAGTATAGGAAATGTAGAAGCCAAAGAACTTATATGTATGACCCATGGACATGAACTATAGGGGGGGAATGTGGGAGTGAGGGGGTGGGCAAGATGGAGTGGGGTGAAGCGGGGGGAAATGGGACAAATGTAATAGCATAATCAATAAAATATATATTTTTAAATAAGGTAAAATCAGTTTCACCCATATCTAGAGAGCAAGCATAGGGATGTGCCCCAGCATCCCACCTCAACTCCAGGGACTATGGAGTTCCCACACCCACTCTGTCCAGGTGAGTGGATTATTTGCCTATTCAACAGCATCTGCCTTGAGCACATGGAGCATTTGGGATGTTAGAAGGAGGGAAGCTCCAATTAGAAGGACAAAGCAGATGCCTGGGAGAGTTTGCATTTAGTTTGGGAAACAAAGGCAATCAGGGAGGTGAAGGTCCTAAGGTGAGTTGAGATGGCACTGGAGGCACCACCTATGGGAGGGGTGTGGTGATTACTTAGAGGTTTGTCAAAACAAAGAAAGATTGAAAAACCAAATAGATGGGGGAGAACAGAAGAGTTTAGATCCTTTTCCATTTGGGTAGGGTCTGGGTTAAATGAGAAGCAGAGTTGAAGCTTTCTATTTTCATTGGCTTCCTCACTCCGGAATAGGTGCCAATCTTTTCCCATCCCTCTGTTTCCAGCTCCCTAAGGTTTGGGTGTGATGTCACCACACTGTCGAGCTCTCTGGATTTGGGCCCAGGCTGAGCAAAGCCCATGAGCTTGCTGAGCCAAGTCCAGGTCCTCAAAGCACCTCACACCTGTGGCCCTCTCTCCTTATCCTAGACCAGTGTGGTCTCACATGGCCAAAAAGGGACACACCAGTGACAAAAGGCTCAGACTGTTAAAATGGTAATATGAATGACCTCAAATCCAATGACAGATGAGAAAACAGGCTTATCTATAAGTTGTCTCCAGTCACAGATTGAGGCAGAACCCACATTCGAACTCACTTTAGAAAAACTCCAACTTCTGTGTTTGCGTTTGTTACTTTCACTTTCCTACTCCTGTGCCAGAGGTATTATTTTCTTTAACTAAGTCCAGCATCAGTACCCTTTCTGTAAGTGCCAATTTTGATACCACATCCTGAAAAAGTAAGGCTGAAAACTGAAGTTAATTTTGGCTGAAAAAAAAGACTAAGTGATTAACTCAAGGTCACATAGTAAGAAAGGAAAGAACATGTAAACCCACAACTCTCTGACATGCAGCTCTGGGTTCCCCATCACTAACATATGCCACATTCTCCCATTCAGACTTCCAGAAATGTTCATCCAACTATAAGCACTGTGCAACCCCCAGCAAAAATGTCTTTCATATAGATTTTATTAATTTTTCATGAATGCAAATGTGTTATGAACCTTCATACATTATTTTGATTTTTTTCCTGGCCTTATCATCTTTCAAGAAGACAGTCTCTGTGAAGTCGGGCTTCATTTAAATTCAACCCAAGTTGAAAAAAGGTTGCCACTCTCCTGAGTACTACCAATTTCTGGTACAGAACTGCTGATCTAGTTCTAAGTAAGAGATAAATTCACCTGTAATCTTTTGGGTACAAGTTGAGTTATTGTTTATGTCCCATATATATAGAATGCTGTCCTTTCAAATAAACCATTTCTTATTGTAAATAAGGAATAAAAATGCTTGTGCTATACCTTAGAAAAAATGATCCATACTACTTTAAGCTTGATTTTTATATCTTATAGTGAATACCTCACATAGGTTCACTCTTAGGAAATATAAGAATATCACTTACTCAACCAACCCTACATACACCTTAATTTGGAAAGTAAAGTGGGTAGGTAGAAAGTAGCTGTCTCTACTTACACTAAATCTGATAAAGAAGAGGAGAAAGCTCATAATTATCTAACTACATGATATTAGATAATTTTTACTGACTATTATATTGATGGCATATACACATTGATTTTGGCTGATACAACATAGGGTCAGCAACACTAAAAAATCTACTGATTAGAGATATCAGAATTATAACTTGTGACACAAACTTCAGATTCAGCAAATATCCCCAAGATTCTTATCGTTTTGTAGTATTTATAAAGATAAATTATTTAAAGTACTATTATAAAATTTAGTGATTATTACAAAATATGGTATAAAACTCCAAAAGGCAAACACTAAATGGTAAAGAAAACAGTCAGAGTTGTAGTTATAGTCATCTTAATTTGGTATAAGTTAATGAAAAGTAATTACATCCAATTGGATTAAGTAAGAGCTATAGGTTAAATAAAAGAAACAGATATGTCAAGAAAAATATTCAGGGAAGAATGTAAAAACCTATGTTTTAATAAGGTATGTTCAATCGCACAGAATAGAAATCTAAATCTGTTTAATGAAAACAGAGCCCAATATAAAGGAAAATGTGCAACTTTGATGCGCATTCAAGGAGAGAAAATGAAGACTGCAAGGATCCCAGGAATGACCTGAAGGCAGGAACTAAGGCACGTCTCAGCGTCTCCCAGAGCTCGCCCGCCCGTCTCTGCTCAGCTTCCTAGGCTTGAGCGTAACCCACCATAGCCACATCTTCCTGACCTCAGCTCTCACCCCAGGCTGTTATTTCAAGTACAGTTAGTTGTCCAATCTTATCCACAGGGAACACGTTCCAAGCCCCCGGGGGATCCCTGAAACTGCGAATTGTACTGAACCCTGTATACATACTCTGATGTTTCCCACACAGCCATATGATAAAGTTGGATTTATAAGTTAGGCACAAAATGTAAGAGATTAACAACAGTAACTAATGATAAAATAGAACAATTATAACAATATGCTATAATAAATGTGGTCTCTCTCTCAAAATAACTTATTATACTGCACTCACCCTTCTTTTCGTGGCGGTGTGAGTTGACAAGATGTCTCTGTGATGAGGTGAAATGGGGGGAATGAAGGTATGGTGATGTGCCATGAGGCTACTAATGATCTTCTGAGGTACCTCAAAAGGCAGAACAAAATGAGCACAAATTTCTTTTTCTTTCTTCACCATTTCATGGATTTGTTCTTACTATAGGTCTTAGCAACCTTGGCATTCAGTTTTTTCTTTCCTTGTTGAAAACTTCCACTTTTTCACTTAAAAGTAGCACACTACAGCTTCTCTTTGGCATATATTAATTGCCAGCATCATGGCTCCTGCGTTTTGGGGCCGTCATAAAGTAAAATGGGTCACTTGAACAGAAGCACAGCAATACCACAGTTCATCCGGGGACCGAGATGGCTGCCGAGTGACTAATGAGCAGGGCGTGTGCAGCCTGGATACGCTGATGCTGATGAAGGGATGATCCCTGTCTACCGTGGGAAGGAGAGAGCAAGATATCACGTGAGATTTCAGTATGCTACCAGGGATAGCTGCAATTTAAAACTTAGGAACTGTTTATTTATTTCTGGAATTTTCTATTTAATGTTTTCAGACCTCAGTTGACAGCAGGTAACTGAAACCACAGAAAGCAAAACTGCGGATAAGGCAGGGACCACCGTGCTCACTCTCCACGATGAGCTTGCTTCCCAGCCGCCTCACAGATGGGCTGCCAGCCTGTCCACCAGGTTTTCATCCCAAGGCACATCAGCGGCAGCATGGGCCCAGCTGAAAGGCAGTTTTAAAGAAGGAAAACTTTGATAAGAAAAAACCCACCAATGTGTACATCTGCCTCCACCTACAAAAAGGACAACAGAAACAAACCGCAAAACGCAGTCTTGCATTAGCCTATATATTTCAAGTTCCAGTGAGAAAAAAAAAATATGGTGGCAAATGGGGCCTGCCCAATTTTTTTTTAAAAAACAGGGATTCCTAAAAAAATTTACTTGGTCAATTGTTCTCCCATTTCTAAGGCAAATAAAATAATTTCATTTTTAAATTACTGTTAGTTGAAAAACAATGCTTTTTTAAAAAATTTTGGGTTTTTTAAAATTGTAACAATGCTTTTGATTTTGGTTTTTGAACTTGACAGAGGCTGTGTGAATTCCATAACTAAACTTAACAGCTTCAACATACACATTTTCAAATGGACAGGTCTCTAAATATCATGTAGAAATTATGAACACATAACTTAGGCCACTGTTTTAAAAAATACTTAAATGATATCCTGACAGTAGAATTTCTATTGTAGTTTAAGAAAAAAACTTAGAGTTTAATTTTAAATTGGGTTTTACTAGATGAACTCATGAAATATGAGTTATTAATTAAAAATCAAAAGTTTCTCATTCTTGTCATTATGCCTCCTTTGTTTATTTTTAATATTCAACTATCAAACAATGCATATATAATATTATTCAAAGTAACTACCAAAGCCGTATGAAACTGTCATAAGCACTTTTGTTTCAGAGAGGGGGAAAGGGAGAGAGGAAGAGGAGGAGAGAAACATTGGCAGTTGCCTCCTGTATAGGCCCTGAGTGGGGACCAAACCCGCAACCCAGGCATGTGCCCTGACGAGGAATCCGGTGACTTTCAATTTGAGAAATGACACTCAACCAACTGAGCCACACCAATCAGAGTTAGAAACATTCTTAATTCGTCTTTTTTTTTTTTCTTAGAATCTATACATTTTCTATTTTCTGTGGAATTCTTAGTACTATGTTTTCACAAAGGAGGCCTTTTAAATTCACGGACTGATGGTCATTTTTGGCGGTCTATCTTTCCTTTACCTACAATTCCATAGTTTTATCAAGTGCCTGATTTGGGAAAAACACCTTGGTTAGTGAGGCAATTAGGTTTTAAAGTGGCTTTTAATCAGTGATTACACTTCCATTTTACTCTCTTTTTCTTCAATTCCCTAACAGATGAATAAATACATACATGAACTGGTAAGTCCTTAGGTAATTGAGAATTGATTACTTCTCCTAACAACTTACCTACTTTAATTGGTTCTCCTTAGCTTTATATTCTCTTTATTGCAGGATTCCTCCCTTAGCAATCTTTCTCTGTGCACATTGAAATGACAAGTTAATGCCAAGAAAAAAAACCCTAAGTCTTTTATACATAATTAATCACAAGAGTCATCTTGAATTGATCCTGTTTCTTTAAATGGGGTTAATTGTAGAAATTTGGATTTTTTTATTTTTGACACAAAAAGTGTGATCTATAAATTAAAAATTTATAAATTAAACTTTATTAAATTTTAAAACTTTTGCTCTGCTAAAGACACTGATAAGAGAATGAGAAAAATAAGCTACAGAGTGGGAGAAAAATATTTGCAAACCACATATTTCACAAAGGACTAGTATCTAGATTATATTTTTTAAAAAACAACTCAATATTCAACAGGAACAGGGCCAACAACCCAATTAGAAAACATGCAAAAGACATAAAGAAACATTTCTCCAAACAAAATACACAGCTGACAACAAGCACATGAAAGACAAGCAGCATCATTAGCCATTAGATAGCACTGCATGCATGTCAAAATAACTAATATAAGAATATTGACAACAAAATACTGATGAGGACATGGAAAACTGGGATCACTCATAGATTGCTGGGGTGATATAAAAGGATACAGACACTGTGATAAAGTTTGGCAGCTTCTTAAAAGAATAAATAGTGTAGCACCATGGCAGTCAGAAATTGTACTCCTGGGCATTTATCCTAGAGAAATGACGAATTAGGTTTATAAACAAATTTGTACCTGAATTTTTATAACAACTTTATTCATAATAGTCAAAGACTGTTCACGACCCAGGTGTTCTTCAGTGAGTAAATGCTAAACACACTGTCACATTCACACCGTGAAATACTACCCAGGAATTACAAGGAGTTGCACTGGGTAAAATATATCAATCCTAAATGATTATATAACATACGATTTCATTTTGTAACATTTTTGAAATCACAAAATTATAGAAATGAAAAACATTAGAGACTGACAAGGAAAGAGTAGATGTGATTATTAAAGGGTGACATGAGGGATTCCTGTGGTGATGAAATCATCTGTATCTTGTCGGTATCAATGCCAATATCCTGGCTTTGATATTGGGCTATAGTTTTATAAAATATTATCCTTGGAGGAAACTGGGTAATGAGTGCATGTGGTCATTTTGTATTATGTCTTACAACTCCATGTGAATCTACAATAACTCAAAATGTTTAATTAAAATAATCCACATAACTAAAAAAGCGTAGAACACTAGGAATGTTCAAGGTCAGGGTAGAAAACAAAGATTTTTCTTGAAGTTTTTTTTCATTGTTTGATAGCTAGATGTATTTGAAGGTACATATCATAAGAAGGAGGAAGAAAAGAAATTTTTGCTTTAAAGGATAAAACTAGAAAAAAAGTATTACAGGAGTTAGAAGGAAAGAGATTAAGGCTCAGTGACAGAGAAAGCGCGTTTTAATAGTAAACTAAGGATGCCAACTCTAGAATGGGTTGCCTGGAGAAGTAAACTTCATGTAATGCATTCAAGTAGGAAGAATGTTGCAAAACAGATTGCATTTGGTGGAGGTTGGACTTCAACTGGGAATCACAAACTCAAATGTCAACAGGGAGCTAGCGAGGTAATAAACATGAACTACTGAAGCATTCTGGGAGAAAAATAAAGAACAATACGGAGCAATGGGGTTGTGGAAACTGGAGGGTCCATCTGCCACTCAGCTCGGAGATATCACTGCCTGTGTGACTACTGACTTAAAGGAATTCAAGCTTCAAAGTTTTCAAGAAAAGCGAGAAATCAGCTTTTTATATGAAATCTCCCAATAATCAAAAATGTCTTTGGTAATTTACACATTATGTTGAAATACAATGAGGTCTAAAACTATGTAGTCCATATGAAATTTATCTGAAACCTATGCTACTGTTTTAATTTTCGCACTTCACATTCATCACAAAAATAGATGGTTTCTATCATTGCATCCCTGCATTTCAATTTCCAAAACCTGTTATACTGGTATCTCATCAGAGATTTCTTTTTCCATGAAAACATCTTGAATAACTATCACATTTGCTGTAATTCGTATTTGATAGTAAGGTAGGAATTAGACCAACGTTTTTCTATCAAACTCTGCATATGATGGTCCATTTATTATTTTTTTGGAGGTCATTCATGAAAGTTCCAATTTTATTGCAGAATATATTATCTTTGGCACATATTTAGACATAAAATAATACATTTCATTGTTCAAATTTACTTCTTGAAGGTAGGTGTTTTCTTCTAACGTGACTAACACTTTCTTAAACGTGTCAAGTCTTACATTTTCTTTCTTATCCTCCTATTGCTTACATCAGGTTACACTAAACCAAGTGGTGAAAAGCAGTGAGTTTACGAGACCCTGCATCAAATCCTGTGATTGCAAATACTGCCAGCCCCAAGTCGGGATAAGCGGGCTGCGGGGTTTCCTCCGTCCTACCTTGCACAGACTTACCACCAGAGCTCTCAGCACTTCCCAGCCTCTCAGCAGGCCTTTCCTGCTTGCATTTTCAGCACCATTAGTGTTTCCGTGGGACTTTTAGTGAGCTCTCCAACGGGCACTGGTTGGAGATATCCACCCACCACTTTGCATTCAAACAGAAATAAAGAAAACAATCACACAAACTCTGTGTGTTCATGCCTTTTATGAAACTGTGGCCTTCGGAGGAATTCGCATTGTAGGTCAGCTTAACTGGGATATAGAAATGAATGGAAAAGATAAATGGCTCACACTCATTCCCTTCCTTTTTCTCAGTTTCAAGTAGATGTTACGGAATGTGTCTACGATGCCATGGCACGGTCCTAGGACGGATGCAGAGATGATACAAATTAGGTGGAGTGACCAAAAACATGGCAGGGGACATCTGACAACAGAGAAGAGTGAGGACTCCCCAAGCTTACAGAGTTTTCAACTTCTCATTTATCCATCAAATACTGAGGTTTGGAGCTGTGAAAATAACGTTGTGTTTAAAGAACACAACATTCACAGAATTTGTGTAATTTTATCCTGAGGATGAAAACACACACACACACACACACACATACACAAAGGGACCCTTTTGTCCATCAAATAAAGTAAAACATTGTAAAGAGCCACCCACAAGGCCTCTGACAATCAAATACAGTGCTTTTTAAACAAGTAGCAAAAGACAAAGTGTCTAAGGAAGGTTAAGATGTTTTACTTCCACAAAAAAGAGAGAGTCTGAGCCCGGGCCAAGTGGCTCAGTTCATGGGCACATCGTCCCACACGGCAATAGAAGGAGGGGCCAATTCCCGGTGAGGGCACTTACCTAGGGAGCGGGTTCGGGGGTGCATGTGGGAAACAATTGATAAATCTCTCTCTCTACCCACTTCTTCTCTCTCTATAATTAATAAACATGTCCTTGGGTGAGAATATTTTTTAACAAGAGTCTGAGAATCAAAACCTAGTTTCAGAAATGCCCTTATGCCAAGAATAAAAAGGTGGGACACCGTTGTACTCCGGCAGTGTGTCCCGGGCGGGGCTCCTGACTTTTCAAGACAGCACGGTTTTTACTTCCTAGTTTCTGAACTGGGCGAGATGTGTTCTGCCTTCGGTCCCAGGAAGCTTTGTTTCCTTTAACTTATTTCTTTGCCCCATCAAACTTCTCCACACTTAGTGAATCTTTTTAACCCACTGCAGCTCCAAATAGAACACATCCCTTTCTTTCCTCTCCACTAATGTTCATGAATGCATGTTTTCATAGAAAGAAAAAAAGACTAAAAATTGCATGTCCTACTGGGTATTTCAGCTTCAAAAATTAGTTTTGAGGACACAAGGTTCATTGAAGATGGTTGCCCGGATTCTGGGGAGGACCGTGTGGAAACCTCAATACCAGAACAGTCTTCTCAGATCCGGAGACGCCACAGAGCAGAGCAAAGGGAGAGCCATGCTCTCTGCTATTTTAGGTAACCTTTTAGTCCTGAAAGAACAAAGATTACCAAACAATGGACAATTTCTCTCAAAGTGCAGTTTCTCTGCTGACTTTGAGTGTTACATCTAAGTCTAGAGAATGCAGTAGCAACAGTGTTACTTAGGCTTTTCACTTTTTTCAACCTACAGAAAAAAAGGAAGGGTATTTCTTGTTCAGCTGAATTACTGGATCAGCCTCTTAACTGACTTCTGCCCTTGCCTCCCTCTCCCTCTCCAGTTTATTCTCCGAGAGCAGCCTGAGTGAGCTTTTAAAACACATCAGATACTAAGTCTCTTCCACTCAAAAAATGCAATGGCTCTGCCTGTCAATTGGGATTAAAGCCCAAGTTTTATACCATCTACTCACACATTCATCTCGCTTACTGTGCTGACCTCATGGACCACGCCCTCACACCCCTCACTCTGCTCCAGCCACAAAAGTCCCTTTGCTCTCCTTCAAACACACCTGGGAGGCTCTAATCTCAGGGCACCTGCACTGGCTGAGCCCTCTGCTAGGACCACTTTCCCACAGACAGCACTGTCTTCTAGGCTTTGCTCAAACAGCAGCATCTCAAAAACACCTGCCTCCACCACCCTACAGAGCTCAAAATCCCTTCTTTCTTTTATTGCTACTATACCTCCACCTCCTTGTAACCCTGATTTACTCTTCATTTGTCCATATGATTTATTATCTCTTTGGTGTACTGGTTGCTTATAACAGAAATCTACAAAGGCATGGGAGACAGTTAAATTTATTGAATAAATTAATTAATGTTGAATTGGTTAGTATTCTTTTCTTTGACAATAACAAAAGTATTACCCTGGAAACAAGAAAAATTATATTGTTAACAAAGTAATAATTCATTCAAAGTTGTAATTCATTGAATAATTAAAAACTGTTTATTTTCTAAATTCAACCCCATGAACTGTTTTCCCCCCAAAGATTAATGGAAGACCCTCAAAATCCATAGCACAAAGTTAAGCTGTAGGGTGCCATTTGATTTTAAATTAGCAAGTGGATTGAACATTTGGAGAGCATTTTAAAATTGCCTTCATCCAGGAAACCAGGCCTACCTTTGCTGTTAGGCTAGGTGCCTACCCTCAGCTGCAAAGCTATGGGACCAGAATCTTGGTGCGGTATCAAAATTCTCCCTGTTTGGTGCACTGGCCTGTTAGTAAAACTCCTTCCTGGATCTAGAGCTTTTCCTGGCTAGATGCTCTGGTTTGGAACCTGGGCCTGCGTCCCTAACTTATACTTTCTGGTCTCCTCGTATGTTTTTAGCCCTTCTTTCTAATCTTGCACTCTGGGTTTCTCGACTGTGCTCTAATGCCCTCAGCTTGTTCCTTGAGTCTTGGCTTATTCCCCAGATACTGACCTATGTGAGAGCTACAGAGATGCATCACTCTGATCCCCTTTTTCAGTGATACTCGTTGACCAGCTGTGGCAACAACGATCAGCAGATGGTCTCCACCTGCCTGTTCCACTAGGGACGGCCTCAGCTGCAAAGGTCTGCCTGCCCCATGGTCTCACCTTTCCTAAGGCAGCATTCACCTAATGCTGGACCTTCTAAGGAGCAGTTGTTGCTCCAGAGCTCCCTTTAGACTGAGGTGTTGCCAGGCAGAATCATAATCCAAGCTCTCATCTCCAATCCTGCTTTCACCTCTCTCCTTCCCAGGTATCGATTTTGTATCCCCAAACACCATCTCACTATCTGCTTCTGGAGAACCCACCTGGCAACAACCTCCAACAGACTGTATGTGGCCAATATTCAGGGAGTAACATATGATACATGAGACTTGTCTGCGACTGGAGCAATGTTTCAACAGAAACGAGTCCTCATTGTATAGTGTGTGCTTAACATCAGCTAATAACACAAGAAAGCTATTTTGCTTTCTTAAGGCTTTGCTTTTAAAGTAGCTTTCTTAAGGTTTGAGTCAAAACTGTCTTCTAAGTTACCCTGTGGAATATTTTCATTTTAAATTGATAATTCTTTTATTAAACAAATAATAACATCAAGTTTGGAGATAATCAGAGTATAATTTATTGGGTTGGCTAGAAAGTTCATTTGCCCTCCCTGCCCCCACCCCGTAAGATGGCTCTGGTAGCACTTAGTTGACCTAGGGAAAATGAACTTTATAATTCATACGAATTTCATCATGAAAAATTTTAAAAGATTGTATTTATTTTATATTTAGAGAGAGGGGAAGGGAGGGAGAAAGAAAGGGAGAGAAACATCAATGTGTGGTTGCCTCTCACATGGCCCCCACAGGGGACCTGGCCCGCAACTCAGGCATGTGCCCTGACTGGGAATCAAACTGGCGGTTCTTTGGTCTGCAGCCCATGCTCAAACCACTGAGCTACACCAGCCAGGACTCATCATGAAATTTGTATATTAACATCTATTTTTAAAAATTCACTTTTAACCACGTGTCTCTGTTTTAAAATACTCTTCAGATACAGTGGATCTAAGATACAGTGAATTTATTGTTAATATTTCTGTTGCTGGTTGGTATCACCTTACATTGGCTAAAATAATTCCCCCTTACTTTATTGTGATATTTCCCTATGTTATTCAAGGTAAAACTGCCTTTGCTCCAATGCATCTAATATCTGGAGACATCTTAGCTAGATCCAATAGCATGCCTCGCCACTGGCTTTCCTTTTCCTAAGGGTGAATATTGTCAGCATTTTCCAAACCCCCTCCAGCCACCAAGCAATCCTTTTGCGTGGCTGATTTCTGTGCCAAGCCCATTCGCCTTGGTCCCTTATGAGGGGTTCTGAATTCCAAAGGCTGCTTGTTTGAAAATTCATGAGCTTCTCAATGATGCAGTTCCTTTTCTGGCTACCCCAATGCTCAGTTAGTTCAGACAACAAGCTGCTTAGGGATGGATAATTTTTCCTTTTAGCTGCCAAAACCTACAGGGAGGTTGGTATTTTATTGCTATTGTGGAATTTTCAGAAGTTTGGAAAACAGAGGATTTTATTTTCTTGTTTTGTTTTGATATAGGACATTTTGACAATGACTTTGGCTGTGATACAAAAATCTCCATGCTTGTAAACCAGAGTAACATTTGCAGCCATCTGGCTTGCACGTAGCACCCTCTGAGTGGGCTAGATATAAAAACAGTTAGCAATTAAGAGGTTTAAAATGCCTTTCCCATTAATTTCTGAACTGAACTATCCCATAATAAAGATATAATAGGCAATGAAGGGGTGGCTGAGTCTTTGTCAGCACGCTTCCCATCCTGATACAAATTTTCTGACACCTGCATTCATTTCCTAGTTTCTCCATCCCTGTCCACTATCGCCACCACCATTCACCCAGATTTCTGGGCTTAAATTTTCTTTTGTCCTAAATACCACATCCCCAATCATGATAAACTTAAAAAAATCCATTGAAAGGTCCACTGTATGCCCAGTTGTGATTATTATTCTCCCTTTTGAATGTGACTGAGGCTGCATTCCAAAGAACAGATGAAATCTCTTTAAACAGCATAATGTGAATCGCTGGCTTTTAATTTAAATTCCAGGCCTTAATCTTTATGTGATAAATATTATATGTTTTATTATGATGGTTTTAAACAATAAAACAGAAGAAGGTTTTAATTCTTGAAACTGAAAGACATAATTTTTTTAGATCAGGAATTACTGATTTTGACCTCTAAAATTATTTAAAGGTCTCATAACAATAATGGGCATTCTACAGCAAGATACATGACTAGCACTACACACCACAGTCCTGTTCATTATTTCCAGTACAGTAAGAGGAGACCCAAGCTATCTCATGACCCAGAAGCGAATTTTGAGAAGGGGTGCTGGAGCTGAAGAGTAAAGTGAGACCGAGTGTGGGAAGAGCCGGCTGCGCCCTCCTACCCAGCTGGGTCCTCAGCACTCTCGCCTGCCTGTCCAGGAAACATGACCTGCTAGTAGTAGTACCCGCAGGAGAGGCTTTGTGCTGTCACTGATTTTGCTCTCTCTACATGGGGTAACATATTTTTATCCAAGGCTTCCAGAGATTTCTCACTGAGATGTCAAGTTCAGAAAACCCAGAACTGGAAGGAGATCAGACAGGAATTCTCCCAGACAAATTATTAGCATGTTGAAGGAAGATGATGTAAATGGTAACATGAGCACATTTTGCAGCCCAGCTAAGACATTAAGAAGTGATGGTTTCATGCACTTGGGCTAGTGATTTACGAAGTCGCATCCTGATTTAATAGAGTTCTAGAAAGGATTGTTGTTATCCAACTAACAGAATCGTAAAATGGTAATGAATGGTATGAAACCTCATGAATATTTCATCTGAAGACAGGCTGTCAGATTTATCTTGAGGTTAAAGAGCACACAGGCCATAAATCAGGCCCAAGATGGAGTTGCTTGAAGTTCGTAGTTGGTTAGAACTGTTACATGTTAGGCAGGGCTACCTGTGGGTATTTATTACTTTAGTCACATGTTAGAACCCAGTGAACTTAAGATAAAGAAAAAAAATCAGTTTTAAAATATACAACATTAAAAAGGATCACCAAAGATTTCTAGGAAGCATTAGTGTTATTTTTTGAAACAAAATTGGCTTTATTATACTTTTCTCACTGAATTTATTAAGTATTCAAAACTATAATCAATATTCAATAAAGAGGTATCTCAAGGCTATTGAATTGCTGTGATAAAATGAAATGATGAGTATAAGCCTGTTATTTAGCTATGAATTACACATGTGACCATCATTTACATTAAATCCTTACTATATCATCAGTTTCAAGGAAATTTCTCATTTGGAATATTTATAGTTAGTTTAAAATTCACTTGTTATTTTGTTAGATAGGTTTATTTTATTTATTCCAATAGAACAAAAAAATATATGCTTCCCCAGGCTCTGCTAATGGCATAGAAGTGAAATTTACTTCACTGAATATGGGATTTCCCTTTTAGCTCTGTAGCTAGCTGAGAGCAAGCCCCTTATCAGCTTTAAATTAAGATTTTCTCTTTTACTATGTTTTTTAAAGTATGAGAAATGTTATTTAAATATGGATATAACCTTTCCAAAAAGTTTTTATTTATCTGGCAGTGGAAATAAAAACTTAAGAGCTCATTCATTCTTTTGATCGGTCACTCAGAATAATTTTGAATGCTTAGTATGTGACATGTATTGCTAGGTGGTGGAGAAGAAATGGATGAGCAAAACGTGGTCCCTATCTGTATAATGTTTTGCTTCAAGACAGGTACACGTAAGTAAATAAGAAATGGTAAAAAGTGTGATGGCTAACATAATAGCAGCTGTTATGAGAGCACGCAGGAGGGGTACATGCCCTGAAATTTAAGGCTCAAAGATGGCAACATAGAGAAAAGAATGGCTGGGGTCAGACCTGCCTGAACCGTGAGTAAAGGCATAATGAAGTAGGGTGCAGACTGGGAAGAGTGAAAAAGTGCGACCTAACAGTGGAGCGGAGGAAAGCTGTAACGGTAGGAGTCTAGTGAAGGTGTGCTGTTGTGGAAGAGAACGGGAAGAATGGGAAGAATGGGAAGAAAGTAAAGGAGGGCAGGGACCATACCTAAAAACCCTGTGAGGAGTCTGAACCCTTCCTCAGGGCAAAGGCTTCCCCTGAAGGGGCCACAGCAGTGTAGGGACATCACTGGACTTGCATTTCTTCTGGTTTTGAGTTACACTTCTCGTTTGCTAGAGAAAATGTTCCATCTTCCACTCTTCATAGTGAAGTGAAAATCAAGAATTTGATCAATGTTCCAGACAGTGACTGATGGTTTTTAAAGTAGTTTTACAAAGATAGTGGGGGTGGGAGGGGAATCAAATTATTTATGTAGAAAATGTTGAACATCGCCAATGCTCTTGAACAGTGGAAAGGAGAAGGATCAAATAGACACACGTTTCTGAGAATAAAGTCAGATAAATAAATAAAGAAGAATTTTCTGATAAGAATGGAAAAGTTGCCAAGTTAGATCATGAGATCTTTTTTTTATAAAGGTCTGAAAATAAAAAGTCTCTTTCATTTTAAAAAAGAAAAAGTAGCCTACATTTTAAAGAAATCATTCCCCTAAGGAGGTGTATTTCTGAATTTCTCATCCTCATCCTGCTCAATACCAAGAATATGTAGTATTAAAATAACAAGTAATACTGATTAAAGAAATGCAATGTCAGTTCCTAGTATTTTACATACCTTAGTTTATTTAATCCTCATTTTTAAGTCTACATAGTAAATAGTATAATTATCCCTACATTAAAGATGAGGGAATTGGGCACAAATGGTTAAGCAACGTGTCTGTGTCACGCTGTCAGGGAGCTGCAGAGCTGGGATCTGAACCAGGCAGTTGAGCCTGTAAAAAAATACACAGCTTTTATAGGAATAATCAGTAGGAACATGAATAAAAATTACCATAAAAAGGAAATAACTGTTTCTGCTTACCCTCGAATACTATTTTATGATTGTCCATGAGGGAGTTCACATCTAGAGGGAGAAGAAAATCCCAATTTGATTTTCTGGGAGGCAAAGATACTTTTGCAGATTTGACACTTGTGGCAGGGCATCTGCACACTGATGACAGTGGATACTGCTTACGACAAGGAGATGCTGTGAGAACTGCATGTGAGGCGGTGTCATCACTGTGCGAACGTCACAGAGTGCTCTTACACAAACTCGATGGTCCAGGCTACTGCAGTACACCCAGGCGCTACGGTCCCGCCCACCGCTCCTAGGCTGCACACCTGTACAGCATGCTACAGCATGCTGAATACTATGGGCAGTTGTAACACAACGCTGAGTATTTCTGTATGTAAACCTATCTAAACATAAAAAGGTACAGTAAAAATACAACAGAAAAAATAAAAATTATAAACCTGTATAGGGCACTGATCGTAAGTGGAGATCGCAAAACCAAAAAGTGCTCTGAGTGACGCAGTGACTGGTGAGTGCATGTGAACACTACTGTCCGCTACTGTGCACTTTATACGTACTGTACACTTAGGCTAGACACAATTTATGCCGCACAAGAGTAAATCTAGCACAAGAGAAACATGAGGTCAGTATGAACGAGGCTGCTGCTGGCACAGCACAGAACACTTTTACAGAAAACTTCTTTTTAAATAGAAAGAGTATACAACAAAGCAATGATAAAAAGTATAGCACAGTAAATACATAAACCAGGAACACAGGGGTTTGCTATCATTGTCAAGTACTAGGTCGTGTACACAATTCTGCGTGCTGTACTCTTATTCGACTGGCAGTGCAGGTTTGTTTTCACCAGCATCGCCGCCAACACCTGAGTAATGTGCTGTGCTGTGACGTCACTATGGCTACAACATCACTAGAAGACAGGAATTCTTCAGCTCCACTACAATCTTACGAGACTACCACCACATGCCTGATGTTGACTGAAACGCCTTTACGGGGCACGTGCCTGTGTCGATGAATGCACTTTGCGTTCTTACTTGGCACCAGTGCACAGTAAATGCTCTGAGCACATGACATCATTGGTAAGGGAATAAATAATTTTAAAAACTTTCCTTCAAATGATGGCATACTGAACTGTCACTCTCATTACCCTAAACTGAGTTATAATGTTATTACCTAGTAGGTGTCACATCCACCATTCAAAATGGAAATAATGTTTTAATTTGTAGGGGAAAACGCCTTCCATGTTTAAGCCAGAGAATAGGGCATACTACCAAAGTCTCCCTGACACAAAGACTCATTTGTTCAATTTCCTGACCTGCTGCAGCTGAAAGAATACGAAGAACATAGGATGACAAAACGTTTCCAGCAGCAACAGATTAATAGTCAGAATCAGTTTCCTACGTTTTCTTTCATTTTGAATGAATACAGAGTGTAATCTTGATGCGAATACAAATGCAGCAAACTGAGTCATTAAATCGACAGTGTGATCTATCCCACTTCACACTGCTTTCTAAGCAGAATATATCATTCTCGGGAGTTTTCTCCTGGTTAAATAATTGTAAGAAATATATCTTTTGCCATTAATTTTATTGATAAAACACAGCTTGTCATCTTAATTCATCCTTCCACTGCTCTGGTTTATCACCTTCTACCAAGTGATTGGGTTTCTGATCACTCTGTGTTCCCTCTCAGATTGAAAGTTTCTATCTACTCATTTGTTACTCCTCACAAAAACAGCTCAGGTGTAACATCTGTTTCCTAACTGAATGTTCACCAGAGACTCAGACGCCAGCAAGCAATAACCTTGGGCTTCCCTCAGCAATCCTCGAGGGCCCCTGCCATGCCAGGGCTTTAAGCTAAGAGAATTAATGGACAGCATGCCATTATTTGATTTTTATTTCTGAATTTGATTTGGGGGGTTCGCTTGAGCTCGGGGGATGAATGATAATGTTTTGCTGATCTTTGAAGCTACTCATCACTTGCTGAAAGGGTTGAGAAAGCTGAAAGCTTTAGCTCCATACCATTTCCTCCACTGACATTCAACGAAGCACACACCTTATTTTAATCTCAGAATACCAAGAACGTTTGTTTTGTCTCAATCAGGTACTTTTATGAAATTTCCCACTTCAAATACCAAATGTCAATTTATAATTTCTAGTCTGAAAGTGGCATCAGTTTTGCATATTTTTGCATTTCTTGATGGAAATTGCTGAAAATTCATTTATCCACCTCATTCAAATTACTGAGAACAGGCTACAAATAAATTTATATCAGAAGCATATTTTGGTCATGACAAAAGCCAAAAGAAATACATATCCTAGAAAATATGTAGCTATTGATAATTTTCATAACTAGTCATAACATGCTAAAAAGCCAAACTATATTTTAAACTAGTGTGTGTCTGTGAATTAATCCATAAACACATACACATAAATACTTAGATATGTATTTCTAACACCATGTTAATAGAATTTTTTTAGTTTTCTTTCTTTTCAGCTGTATTAAGGGACAACTGATGAAAGTGTAAGATATTTATAGTGTCCACTGTCATGATTTGATCGACATAAACATTGTAAAAGGATAGCTCCCCTCTAGTTAATGAATCCATCTATCGCCTCATATATTTATCTTTTATTTTATTTATTTATTTTTGGCGAGAACATTGAAGTCCTACTCTCCTAGCAAATTACAGTTATACAAAATAAAATGTTAACATCAATGTTAGAAGCAATGAGTAACCTACTGTTTCATAATCCATTACTACAAAATAATCTACCCAAACTTAACTATTTAAAGAAATAATTTATTATTTTTCACAAGTCTCTCAGTTGGTCTGGTTCTGGGAAGTTCCTCTGCTTCACAGGCATTGTCTGGGGTCACTCACTCAATTTTATTAAGCTGAAGACTGAGCTTGACTAGAAGGGCCCAGAAAGCTGTCCTCATACATCCGGCACTTTGGTGCTCTTCCACGTGGCCACGCCACAAGGCTAGCCTGGACTTCCTCACAGCATCACAGTCTCGAGACAGTCAGACTTTTGCAGAGCAGCTGGATTCAAGAAGGATAAAGTGGAAGCTGCCAGTCTTCCCATAGGTCTAGGCTAGGAGTTGGCATAGCATCATTTGAGCGGCTTTCAAAACAAGTCACAAAACCAGCTACATTTCAACAGGAAGGGATGGATCTACCTCTTTGGCTAGAAGAGCAACATGAATGTAGGGGAGAGGAAGAAATTGGTGACCATCTTTGGAGACTAGCACACCTACCTAAAATCAAATTTCAAAGGCTTATGTTTTTTTGTTTGTTTTATTCAGTTACAATTGTCTGCATTTTCTCCCCATCCCTCCACCCCACCCCAGCCAATCCCACCTCCCTCCCCTACCTCTACCCTCCTCCTTGATTTTGTCCATGTGTCCTTTATAGTAGCTCCTGTAGACCCCTCTCCCCACTATCCCCTCCCCACTCCCCTCTGGCTATTGTTACATTGTTCTTAATTTCAAAGTCTCTGATTATATTTTGTTTGCTTTTTTCTTTTGTTATGTTCCAGTTAAAGGTGACCATTGAAGTCAAGTAAGAACTCCATATCCCTTTCCCCAGCCCTCCTACCCTGGGATCATAGTATTTGTTCCATATACAATCATGCACACTTAATTTGAAAAAGGAAGCCCCAATATGGAACAAATACTATGATCCCAGAAAGAAGGAGCTTCTACCCTTTGCAACGGCATGGATGGAACTGGAGAGCATTATGCTAAGTGAAATAAGACAGGCGGTGAGGGACAAATACCATATGATCTCACCTTTAACTGGCTTATGTTTTTTAATTAGAAAAGAAATAGTCTTCTTCATTATACTAGACAATAATTGTTTTTTTCCAAAGTATTAGTCTGTCTAAATCCCATAACTCCATATGTTTACAAACCCATGGACTAATTTGCTTGTGATGCTACCCTAAACATTTAATAATTTTAACATTGAAATAAAACCTCGTATTTCAAATTTACCATTTCTCTCACTGTTCCTCCAATCTTCACTAGACTTTTATTCATTAGTTTATATTTTCCCCTGGGATAATAACTGAAACCACAAAGCAAATGAAAACTAGAAGCAAACTTATAATATGTTTACACAAACGAGCCATTCAATCCAGCCAGACCCTATCGTCAGTGGGCACCAGCAGCCCAAGAGAGGCTGACAAGCAGTGTTTCTGCCCATCACCTCATCGAACACAACAGCTCCAGTTTTCGGTTACCACACTGATGATCCCCCACTGATGAAAGTAACTGACTTTACATTTAATGTATGTTACTCACAAAATATTCTTTACAAATATATCAAAGTGAGTCATCCTGACCCTTTTATGTGAAGAAAATTGATGAAGACCTTAATATATGCTAGATATTGGGAAAATAAAGGTAAGTTATCTCTTTGGCAAAGTTTCAGAAAGCCAAGAAAATATAGAATATTTCCAGAGGTTCCTAGTTGTGTTTTTAATCTTTATTAAACAAAACTCTCATCAAAGTCTCCATTCATAGCATTTTCAGTATCCTCAAGTGAGCCTGAAGAAAATAAAATTGCTGCATTGACATATGAGGTCCATCCAGAAGGTGTGCAGCCATGTGGTGTGAAAAATAGACACAGTTATTGAAGAGGGTACAAGAAACATTGTACATAGGACAATGACACCTCAGTCTCCTTCAAAGCAGACCTTGGGACCTCACACAGTTCTCCCAATTACCATCAACTGCCCTGTTGTATTTTCCTGAATCTCATCAGCAGTCTGAAATCTCTTCCCTTTCTAAGGGGACTTTAGTTTTAGAAAAAGCCAGAAGTTGCAGGGTGCCAAATTTGGGCTACAGGGTCTTCATCACCTGGGTGATTTGATGTTTTGCGAAAAAACTCTGTACAACACATGATGTATGAGTGGGTACATTGTCCTGATGAAGCTGCCAATCACCAGTTGCCCATAGCTGCAGGTGTTTCAATCATCCAAATAGTTTCCATGGAGGAATGTTCAGGCTTAATGCAAAATTTGATGCAGATTTGTTGCTCTACTCAGTTATTTTGAATGCAACAGCCACACAGTACACATGCTCACTCAATGGCATCTACCATCCCCACTGACTAGTACAGTGAAGTCATCATTGTTCACGCATGCACATTCCAGTCCACTCTCCTTGGCTGCCAGGCTACATTGATGTGACATAAACTGTTCTCATTCTATTAACAATGGCTGGACTTTTTCCAGATAGACCTCATATAGTTAACAATAAAAGGTTTCTAAAGTAAAGACAGAGAATGATTTTAGTGACTGATTTCTCATCTGCAGATCAGCAATTTAAGAGACATAAACCTCCTGCAGAGAAGCGCTCTGTAGATCATTGCAGATTGGCAAGTCACCTCCTACAATATATGTGTGATACCAGGGCAGTTTGCTTTATCGATTAATTTAGCACATATTTATTCAGCACTTACTATGTACCAGTTTAGTGCTAAATATGCAATTGAAATAAAAAAGATGCAATCTCTGCTTTCACAGAGCCTCTAATCTAGTAATAAATATAGGCATCTACAATCAAGTGTGTTATATTTTAAGGGTGGGTAATATGAAGTCCTGTGGGAGTCCTCTAGCTCTAGAGGTCCTCTAGAGCAATAAGGTCCTCTAACTCTGACTGGTGTAGCTCAGTGGGTTGGGCGCAAACTGAAAAGTGACCAGGTTGAATACTGGTCAGGGCACATGCTGGGTTGTGGGCCAGGTCCCCAGCCAGGGGCGTGCAAGAGACAACTGATCAATGTTTCTCTTGCACATCAATGTTTCTCTCCCTCTCTCTCCTTCTCTTCCCCTCTCTTTAAAAATAAATTCAATCTTTGGGGAAAAAATAGGGTCCTTTAATCCAGGACAGGTTGTCAGGAACAGTCTCAATAGAAAAGAATGAGCAGAAATGGATTAAATGAAAGATGGGGGTTGGCAGGGAAGAGTATTCTAGGAAGAGGGAGTAGAATGTGTACAGGTCCAGAGTTAAGAGAGGATGTTTTCTAGGAACTAAACATCTTTTAGTCTGGCAAGAGCATAAGAGGAAATTGTGGAATGAGAGTGCAGCTTCAGCAGGAATGCTACTGATTGCTGGAGATTGGGAAAGAAGGATTTTAGTTATTGAAGTGCATTAACATCCCTATTCTAAAGATTTCCATTCATGGGCTATATCAGGAACATTTTTAGCTTTGAACAGAATATGAGTATGTGTTGGAACATAATGTATATACAATGAGGAAGAAAGTACATCAATATGTTAACCATGCTGGATGGTGAAATTACAGATGATATTTTTCTAAATTTGCTACTTTATACATTTCTTGTATTTTCAAAATTTTATATATTATAACAAATATATTTAACAGAAAACATCCTTGTAATATAACTATAAATGATGCTTCTGAACTTTTTAAATAAATGTTGTATTCCTAATGGACACTTTCTATACAGGTGGTCTTTCTGGGGCTTTTTTGTTTTTAATAATAATGTTTTGTTTTTGGAAGTTAGATCAGCTGAAGTAAGTAACAAACTTTAGAATTGGATTCTTTATAAGAACAAAGGCAATATTAGGAAACACAATAAATATACATTTTAACAATGTTCCCTACTCACAGAGCAAAATCCTTAAATTTGATTATACACACACACGATCTGAATCCAACCTAGCCTAAGTTACTTTGAACATGCTGTGAATACCCTGAATATTGCTAAAGTTCATCTCTCACACAAATTATTCTAAACTTCAGCAAGACAAATGAAGTTAATATTCCTCTTGTTCTAACAGGCTCTTCCCAGTTTTCTGTTAATTAGTTGATCCCACATAATGTTTTCTCCACCATTTCTTTGCCCATCAAACCCAAATCCACAAGACCATTGCTGGTTCCTCCAAGTAGGCAGGAACACAAACTCCTGTTTAACCTTAGGGGTGAGCTCACATGAGATGCACACAGAATAAATGCATCTGGTGACAACTGCAATAAAGATGGTGAGAGTGATGCATGTCCTTGAGAAGTAATAAAAATAAACAGTGCTTTGTCCCATCTCCATTTCTCAGAGCTGAGTTTATGCCATTTTTCATGATTCCAGGAATGACTGTCCACATGAAAGTGAATAGCCCAGCCCTGGCTCACACGCAGACCTTCAGAGGCCCCTGGCATATGTAGATCATCAAAACCCACACCTTAATTTGTTCACTTTAAGGGAACTCTCACTTGGTTATCCAACACGAAGTATCTCAGAGCTAAGATTTTTTTTTTAAGTCTAACATGCCTGAATTATTAACGATCAGTTTACAGTTTACATCTTTACTTGGCAAAACAATTCACTTTTCAAAGATTATTATAACAAGTCTTGGGCAGAGTGAGAGCAAACACTTGTGTTTATATTCAATCTGGCTATTTCCGCATATGCTCACTGTGGCTTCAGGAGCAGAGCAACAGGGAGAAAGTAAGGCCACATTCAGTCACATTGTGCTGATAACAGCAATTTGGGTTGGCAGGCCAGCTGTTCCAAAAGGACTACTAATACTAACATTTATAACTTATACTTCTCCTGCCTTAAATCTACTATGGATTTGTCATATTTATCTTTGGGTTATTCTTGTGTGGTACACAGATACCAATTTAAAAATAAAAAAGTGTAAAATATTTCTCTCGTCCTGTTCATGGTGTCTAGTTCCAAGTACGAAAAATACCACAGGTATTGGAAATTCCTCAAACTGATATTCCCTCATTGGATAAGAAAAAACATTCCCGCTTATGTATTATCTGTGTAGCTGCCCACCAACTCAAACGTGTGATTGCAGAGGAAGAACACTGACCGACTCTAAAGGAGAGTGACTGGATTTGCAATAATACTCTGCTTTTCATTTTCTCCCGCAATAGGACACCTTGTTCCAGTCCTTTAAGGTCCACGGGGAATGCAGAACCCAGAGTCAAGGAGTGCGTGGTAACCAAAGGGGCTGAAGGGATCTGGGGGTCCTCTGCACCCTGCCTTGGAGGGGACTATCACCCAAACAATGCTGGGAACAGGACAAGTCATAAGTGGTAGGACATGCCGACTTTGAGTCATGGATTCTAATGAATCCAAACCCTTGTGTTAAATGAATGTCTTAATGCTTAAAGTTCCATTTTTGGAACATTTTTGTACCTCATTCTTAGAAATTTTATGTTCAAAAATCTAGCTTGCCCAATAAAATCTGCAAGTAGCAGAAAAAGCAGAGTCCATAGGAATTGAACTCAAATGCTCTCAGACTGAGTGACACAAGCTTTGTCTGATCATGAGGGCCACCTGTAGTTAGAGAGAGGCAGCCTGGAATCATATTAACTTTCCAAGTAAAGACTTCAAGAGGAATGTATCAAGTGCACATGAGGCATGACTTACAGACGTCACTCAAAATTTTGTGTGCTTCAGAAAAATCTAATGCACGTGTAAAAATGCCCATTTTCAGTGCCCTCCATTCCCAGAGAAGAAGCCAAGAATCTGCATTTTTAAGTAGCATCAAGGTAGCTCTGGAGTAATTGGTGTATGGACCACACTTTGAGAAACAGGGGATAAGAATACATATTCTGCTCTTAAGGACCATCAATAATGGTGATTTAAAATAGTCATTCGATAATGCCCTGTGCCCAGAACTTAGCAGAAGATAGGACACAAAGTGAGGCAGACCAAGTCCCGCTCACATAGAACTTATACTCCTAACTGGTGGACATTAAAAAGAGGAAGAAAAATATGGCTATATAAAAAACACTAATTTTTATTATATGCTTCATCCCTGTCTTGCCTCTCAATACACTGTGCATTAAATATTATGACAACTTAGAGTCTGAGTTCTACTTAGAGACAGCAGACTAGAAGGGCCTGCCATCCTGAATCAGGTTGAACTGAGCTGCTTCACTTGCTTTTCATGTTGGGCCAAACTGACAGGTGTGGGATCACGTGGTTTGGGTAAGGACTCTCATGGGTTGGGATAAGGTCTGGTTGGGGCCCTTAAGACTGATGCTTAGGGGGAAGGGATTGAAAACTCAAGAATTCTAGTAGTTATCTTATCGATCTTAATCTCTAGGAACTTTCCATTGAGCTGGCAACCTAAATTTTAAAAACTAGACAAAAATAATACTAAAGAATAAGATTGAGGAAAAAATAGGAATTCTAAAAGAGACTAGCAAAGTCTAGAATAGGAGAAAGTGTCCTATAGAATAAAAGGCTTAAAATGGATACTAAAATGCAGGCAGAATTTAATAGGTAGAAGGACATCCACTATGAATATAGTAGGAGTACTGGGGCAGGGACCAAAATAGTCTCAAAAGAACTAGTAATTTGGAAATATCAGGAAATGTTAGGCAAAAAGAATCAGGCCCGATTGGGCAGGTGTTGAAATCCAGATCAATTTCAGCAATTACAAATGTATTTTAGGCTAAAATAAGATTTAAACTGATGTTACCAGGTTCTTTTCAAATAATCTATAGCCATTGTCACATTTTAATTAACAATGTGTAAGAGTGTCCACACCCCTAAAGACTCTTCTTCCATAACTAACCTTTGCAATTAATGCAAATTGGTTTTTTTTTTAATTTTCCCATTAGTCCGAAGGGTATATAATGATATTTTCTTGTTACTGTACTTTACATATTACTAAGTTTAAGCACCACTTTTTTTTGTCATTTTTGTCTTTAGTCATTTGGATTTGTTCTCTCAATAGTTGTCTCTTCATATGGTTCACATATTTTTCTACCGGCTGGTTTGTCCACTTGTCAATTTAAGTTGCCCTCTGTCCTTTGCAGTGAAAGTAGTTCTTCTAAATCTACCAATTACCAGTTGACTTTATTAATGATTTTTTAACCACACATTTATCTAGGCAAATAATTCTGCCTATCCCTTTTTGATGGCTTTGTTTCATCTTGATCAAGGAAACCTCTCCTGCCTATTCAATCCCTCAACCTCGCCGCTAGAAATCTTTTTTGAGGAAATAGTAACAACGGCACATACAGATATATGCCGTTATATATCTGTATATATATATACAGATATATATCTGCTGTACAGGATATTTAGACATCACTAGAGTAGCACAAAAGTCTGCACACCAAGAGCATGTTCGCCAACTGGAAAGTAGCTGGACAGATACAGTTTCTCAGGTAAAACGGAAAAGGCCTGAAGACGTTGCGGTTTTCCCTAGATCAGGGCCAAATAAGTGAAAAGCCAAGAGTCAAACCCAGGATTTGTGATGCTAAAGCTCTTGCTCTTTTCAATTTTAATAGCTATTGTCTGATTGATTTTTGAAATACAAAAAGTGTGGCAAAGATATAGTGTCTTCTTTGTTTAAGGTAATCCTTTGAGTTGTGATTATGATATATTTTATGTAATTCTAGCATTGGATTTGTAATTCTCCTCATTTTTCTGACAATGTATAAGTCCTGAGAATATAAGCTTGGGACCACAAAAAAAAAAAATATGATGATGACAGGAAAACTTACAGCAAGTTGTCGTACATATCTGTTTGGCTAATACAACTTCATTCTCTTATATATGGCCCGGAGCTGGGAAGGAAATTTCTCTGTTCAAGGTGAGCTAATAAAGTTTTCCATACATTACAGAGTGCATTTGTCCTACAAGTACATCTGCTTATACATGAGGGAATTTGAAAAGCCAGTGAGCACATCCAACCATTTCTGACAGGAAAATTACATAACTATGACATCTTGCATACGAATTCAAATGTTTAATGCCAAGGCACTTGTATTTGAATTTCATGCGGTTGAAGAGATGAATACCGTGTGTTCACAGATTCTTTTTATGTTTTAGAGAATAACATGGCTCACAAATCTATCCACATTCCTTAATTCTTACAAAAGGGATCCCTGGTAAAGATAAAAGCCTTTATTTTGTCTCAGATGTTACACAGCAAAGACTCATTTGATTGTAAACTATTACCAAATGTTTCAGAGCACTTTATAAAAATATAGCTTTAAGAGATAAAGGGCAAGAGGAGATAAGGAGGGAAATGGGAATAGTCATACATGGACTTATCCTAAAAGGTATCTGTACCCTTCAAAGTGAAATAAGACACACACACACACACACACACACACACACTGCAAGGTACAAGGTGCTGGATATAAAAAGATGGAGTAGGGTGGGCAAAAAAGCATGGACTTTAAAATCAGCCAACACTGGATCTAATTTTCAGCTCAGACAATGTGGCTTTACACAAGCTATTTAAACAATTTTGTTTAACTTCCTTTTTTGCTATAGGATGAGCATAACAGTGCAAACTTACATGATTGTTACAGTGACTAAAGTATGGGTATAAGTCATGTAACTCAACGCCTAGGCCAAAAGACCCCCTCTATAGTGGTGACTATGATTATTATTTAAAAAAAGGAATTAATGAGGTACCATTAAATTTCACGAGGAATAAATAATTTTAAGAAGCATTATGGAGATAAAATTTATAAAACTTGATAGAAGTTAAAACATTAGAGGCAAGGGTGGTGAAAGTTTTGAAGACAGATGACTTAAAGGAAGTCATCTTAAAGATGGTAGAACCACCAATACAGATCAAGTCACAAGAGGACAAGATTAGCCAATGATAGGAGATGCTATTAACAAATAAAGACATCATTATTTTTTAACCATCTTGCATTTATCCAGGTATTTTCCTGATGTTCAGCTGTATAAAGAACATTGAAGTCCTTTTCCCATGGGTCTATTTTAAGCAATTTAAATCACATGTTCAGCAAAATTACTTAATACTCTAAAGATGTACTTTTATAAAGCTTCACCTGCACAGGCCTCCCCAGACCACACAGCTGTTTCAGAATTACCTGACTGTGCAAGAGAATGACTTTGACAGACTTGAAAACTCTGGCTGTTGAGAACCAAATGTTATCACGCACAGCCCAGAGATGGACACATCTCTTTGAATACAAGATGATGTAAGCTTAGGTTGAGAGATGCTTTGAATGATGGAATTCTCTATTACATGAGAAGTCCTACAATAAATGAAAAAACACTGGAGGTGGCTTCACAAAGCACAAGTGACCTTCAGCTTCGTAGCCCACAGGAACGCTGTCGAAGGTAAATTAGCAGGGCAAAGGGATATTTCTATTCCCCATGAGTAGACTCTTGGTATGTATACAAATGCTTCATATATTTTGCATTCTTCAATTTTTCTTCAGAGATGATTAGCACAATACCTTAAATTATTCAAAATATAAAGCTACTTAAAAGCAATTCTCCCACTATGTTAATAGAGAAAAAAAACTCATTGTGTCTGAACTAACCTTACTAACACACCCAGGAAACAAATGAAGGGACCGTGACTGTATGTCTGAACAGCTTTTCCCATAGGAAGTTGACTGCCTGGTCACAGCAAATGAAGGCAGGTTCTGTGGCAGAATATTCAGCCTCCGGAAGAAGAGAGCACCTTCAAAACCAAAATCTGTTTGTTTGGTCTTTGAATTTTGTCCTAAAAAAAGCACTTTCTAACTGTAGTTCCTCCATTAAGAGTTCTAAAGCTGTGTAGAACCCTAGCTCTGAGTAGAACCCTGCTCAGTGCTCTCCCATACTGAAAATGAAGCAAACCTGAGGAATGAAACACGGAGCAAACGTCCATAAAGCTGTGGGATACAACCCTCCGGCAGATGTTAAACATTCTTTGGGAACATGGTGAACTGGGAAAGTTCTAACCAACAAAAATCTATCTCATGCAGTATGTGAGAAGAGCCCTTTTATATTTACTTTATTAACATTCATTAGTTCCTTTTTAATAATGAGAAACTAAAAGTAAAATAAAACACTCCATAATCCCATAGCATGTATAAACTCCAGTGACATAAAAACCAATATGAATAATATATACATATACAAATGAGAAGACATTTCAAATACTATTGAAAGGTATAGAAATAAAAGTCTCTTTGCCATTCCCAGATCCAAATCATTTCCACAAAGATGAACACTATTAACATTTTCTTGCACATCCTTCAAGAAAATAATTGGTAGGTCCTGTATAGTAATCTTTAAAAAATTTTTAGGCCAAAGAGTGATATAAAACAATTATTCTGTGCTTTGTATTTTTATTTAATGTACCTTGGAGATCTTTCTTAATGAGTAAACATAGGTCTGTTCTATTTCTTAAAAAGAGCCAGGTGGTGTTCCAGTGTGGGTGAGCCATAATTAGTTAACAGTGTTCGCAATTTGTGAACATTTAGGCTATGTCCAATTTTATTTTGTTCTGTGTTTCAATTACAAGTAATGCTGCAGTAGACACACTGCGCATAACTTGGAGACTGTCCGTGAGCATGTCTATAAGAAAAATTTCCTAAGTGTGAATTGCATGGACAAACACATGTGCATTTGAAGTTTTCTTGGATATTACTAAATTGCTTTCCAAAAGATAAGACCAATTTACATTCCTAACATCCATATGAGAATGCCTGCTTCCTCACCAAACTTCACCAAAGGTATTGAAATCCTAACACCCACTACAACATGGAATGCACCTTACTTGGAATTAGGGTCTTTGCAGATGATCAAATTAAGATGAACTTATTAGGGAGAACTCTCCTCCATTATGACTGCGTCCTCAAAGACAGGGGAAATTTGACACAGAGACATAAAGGCTCACAGGGAGAATGACATATGAAGATGAAGGGAGAGATTGGGGTAAGGCATCTACAAGCCAAGGTATAGCAACGCCTGCCTGCAAACTACCAGAAGCTAGGAGAGAGGCATGGAAGAGATTCCTCCTCACAGCCTGCAGAGGGAATCTCCACGATTGTGAGACAATAAGTTTGTTATTTAAGGCACCTAGTTTATGATAGGTGAGAATAGCTCCCTGTTTGATTTTCCCTTAATTCATCCTTTCTCTTACCTTCATGTACCCTCAAAATTTTTCATTTTTATGTTGTTCAGCACCCTAGAGCAGTGTCTTGCATGCAACAAAAATTGATAAACATATCCTGAATAATGCTATAAGAAATAGGCTAGTAAAATGACCAAAAAATTCATAGGTGAAAATGATAGGTTATTATTGTTTTGACTGGCATTTTTTTGTGAGTGAAATTGAGCCTCTCATTTATATTATTATTGATCCTTTGTATTTTTGTTCCTAAAAATACTTCTTTATATTCCATACTCATTTTGCTATTGAATTATGCATTATTTATTATTGACTTGTATATGTCACTTGTAAACCAAAGAAATTATCAGTTTGTCACATGTTGCAAATATATTCCAGCTGCCACTTTGTTTTTTAATTTAATAAAAGCACATTATACTAATTCTTTATATAGTTACAATACATTTATGCAGACATATAACCAAATTAGTCAAATTTGTCAAAAGTTCTGTAAGGCTTTTGAGTTTATGTCTTATCTGGAAACATTTTTATACTTTTAAGTTATAAATAAATATAGTATATTTTATGGTTTGAGGGGGTTTTTTCATTTAAATTTTGACTCACATATTAGATGGATTCATACATTAGGTCAAAAATGCCAAATATTAGCAGTTTTCATATGGTTCCATTTAATGAATTATTTCTCATATAAATAAGGTAGTTGATCTTGTTTACTTTTTTCTTAATGGCTATGCAGGATCTAATATTATTTGATATATAAACTATTTTTTCTTTAATGACTTTTAAACAAAACCAAGTATCATAAATATTTAGGTCAACTTCTGTTTTCTTCTGACCTGTATATTCTTATTTCTAATACATTCTATTTTTACAACTATGAGGATTCATTATCCCTCATTATAACTATAATAGCGAATATTCCTACATATTCATATATATGTGTTTTGCAAATGAACTTAAGAATTAATTGGTCAATTTCTCCTCCCTTCTTCATTATGAACAAAAAACCATTTGGATTTTGAGTTTGCACTAAATGTGTATAGGTTATTGTTGAGAAACTAATATCCTTACAAAACTGAGTCATTATTCAAGAAAAAATTATTCCTTTTACTAATCAACCATAAAAAGAAGAAGTCTTATCTTTTACAACAGGAGAATGCTACACTAGGTGAAATAAGCCAGTCAGAGAAGGACAAGTACCACATGATTTCACCTACATGTGGAGTCTAATGAGCAAAATAAACTGACAAACAAAATAGAAGCAGACTCATAGATGCAGAGAAGAAACTGACAGCTGTCAGAGCGGGGTCAGGGGGTGGGGTCAAGGGGCTGGGTGAAAAAGGTGAAGGGATTGGGCAAAAAAAAAAAAAAAAGAGAGAGAGAGAGAGAGAGAGAAAACCTCACAGACACAGATAACACTATGGTGATTACCAGAGGAAAAGGAAGGTGGGGGAGATAAAAGAAGGTAAATGGGTATAAATGGTGACAGAAGGAGACTGGACTTGGGGTGGTGAACACACAATATAATACACAGATGACATAGTATAGAACTGTACACCTGAAACCTATATAATTTTACTAACCAATATCACCCCAATAAATTCAATTTTAAGAAAACCTTCAAAAAAGGTCTTTTAAAAAAAAACATTTCCCTTCAAATTATTTGTTTTATTAATGTAGCACTTAATTCTTCTTAGATTTATTTTTGGATATTTTATGATTGTTTTTAATTGGCATTAGCAATGAGAACTTTCCTTTGTCAATGTGTTACTATTAATGTCAGTGGACTGAAAGCATATTGATTTACATATGTTAGTTTTGTTAAGTGACCACTTTGTGAAATTTTTAAATTTGACTTTATGGTAATTGCCTTAGGGCTTCAGGATATAGTTACATCATCCACAAACAATAATATTTGCCTCCTTTTCCATATTTCAGTTTTCTTATTTGCATTACTTTGCACTTCAAGAAAACACTAAATAATAGTGTTGATATGTGTTCTCCTATTATTAATTCTGGTACTAACAGGACTCTTTTATTATTTTGCCATTAAGCCCTAACTCTAGGCAGAAAAAATGGAATGGGTAAATTCTAACATTTGAACCTCACATTCTACAAGCCTAAAATTAAATTTAAAACACCGGCCTCCTATGGTTGTGATGAGAGCAAACTTATGATAAATATAACAGGCCTAGGACAGTGGTAAGCATTTAATAAATGCATTGCAATTCTTTCTCCTGGAAAATTTCAGATGCTTTTAATAGTTCTAGGTATCATTACAGGACATTACTGTTTTTATTTAAGTAAAAATTGTTTGGACCAAAATACTCAGGAATGACTGAATCATCACATATTCATGACACTGATTTATGAACGGGCCACTGGAAAGCTCGGGCACTGCCACCTCCACAAGCACTTTCTTTCTCTTTCTTTTCACTGTGCTGGGGCTGCCCTGGGTCAGGTGCTCACCACCCAAACTACTGAGTGGCCTCCTGTAACCATAATAAATAACAATAGCACATCATAATAATAACAAGCACATTTGCAGAGTTTAACCACACTCTGCAAGGTATAAAGGATATTAATATTTTTCACACTTTCATTCCCATTTTACAGATGAGAAAACTGAAACAGTTTAAGAAACTTTCCAAGGTATTTCCGCCTGGAAGTGGTCAAGGTACAAACCCAAGCAGTCTGATTCAAGGCCCATAGTTGTAAAGAGCACTTAATACTCATCTAAGTGGAGAATCCACATTTATATTCATCCATTCACGGATGGAAAAGGAGCCACATACCAAACCTGACAAGCTCCGGGGAGGCCTGCAGGGTGTCTCTTACAAACTCAGGGACCTAAAGTATTTACATAGGATGGTATGAAAAGAAAACTTCCTAATTAAAAGTGAGTCATGGTGGGTAGTCATGTCCTAGGCCAGACTCATCCCTGACAAAGGTCAATATTTACCTTAACTGAGCCCATTGGGTTTTTTGCACCTACCATAACAAGCCTTTGGAATGTCAGGGTAATTTCCTTTATTCCCAGGCCTCCCAGGGCACAGACCACAGAGGCCTGCATTGTTGTTATCATGTTAATTGCTGACTGTTAACTATCCTATATTCACCAGTGTCAAAGAAGTACCAGTCTATACATTTTACTTTTTATCCAATCCCAGAGATTTCTCTGCTTTGCTTTCTCCTGTCTCCCTAATCTATCACCAATGGATTTCATGTAACTCTTTACACCTCTTCCTTTGATTGTAATGTATAAAATACAATGCAAAACTGCCATTCTCTGGAGTATTTTCTCAGTCCATTGAGATTTTGCTTCCTGGCAATTTTCGTCAGTTTGGCTCAAGTAAACTCATAAAAATTCTTACAGGTTTGGACACTCCTTAGGTCGACCATACCCATTAAATATTTGATGTTGATTCTTCCTCATTTACGTCTGTCCCTTCGCTTTACAGCTTCACTTTCCTTTATATTTCTTTATCAAGCATCCTAAAATAAGCCAGATTAAATTCTCCTAATTGATTGCAACTGTCTTCTAATGAGTCTTTCCAATTCCTCTCTGCTCTGCACACTACCCCTCATTTTATGTGGCACCCTCTCCAGTAGAGTTCAAATGTAAATTTCTTAATCTGGCATTTATAATGCCCTATAAATCAGATTCCAATCTACCAAGGTCCCCAAACCAATTCTATTTGTATTTTGTCTAAGCTGGATTTTTCATCATTTCTTGAGAATACTCAACATTTTCCAAACTTTTATCTCATTTTATATACTATTTCCTCTAACAAGGCTGGGCTTTTCTTATCTCTTTAGAAATTCTAAGTTATTTTTCAAAAACTTTTCAAATGTTAACTACCCCAAAGAATCCTTGCTCAAGCCCCAGGCTGAAAGTGGTTTTTCCCTCTTCTTCCTAACCTAGCAATCTGAACTGTGCTTGTGGATTGAATTATATTCTATTTTATAGTTAGTTACTTGTGTACATATGGCCACAGCTTGGGCTGGCATGCTGATAAAATAGTTATAGAGGAGACTGTATTAAAGCATATTTAGGGAGGGTTTCAAGATTGGTTGAGTATGGATAGGCCAAAGAAAATAAGGAAAGCCTTATAGAATGAGCTTTAAAAGGGAGAAAAATAGGAAGTGAGACAATGAGGAGATATTGTACAACAGAGAAGTTAGAAATAAGGTAAAAAGATAAAATAAGGCCAGACTATTGAGGACATCTAATTACTCATTAAATGATTTAGATTTGATCCTGAAGGCAATGAGAGACTTGCAAAGGTTTCACATTCAGGAATGCAGCGCCTATATGGGGCGTCCTGGGAAAGCTAATCGGGTGCAGAATGCAGGCCAGATTTATAGATGGGAAGACCAGAGGCAGCTAGGACAAAAATCCAATTATCATTCTGGTTCAACTTGAATCAATTCTTAGATGTGATTGGCCAGAGTATATTACTGTATTGAAAAAAAGTCCCAAAGAAGCTGTTTAACAGCAAAATCTTGGAGGTCAGAGGACAATATTCCTCTTAGCAAACTAAGTATTTTGTAATCAAATTTTCTCTAACAGCAAGGAGTCTCTGGGCTGGTACCTATTAACAAAGGCCTGCGCTCCCACAGTTCTCTAAGACTTTCTGTTCTAATGCCTGGGCACACGTTTCTGCATATCCTTAATGGGGAAATGGAAATAAGATTTGTGGAGAGATTATTAGATTTTATACTTAATCTTCACAACAAGACTACAATTTAGATATTATTTTCCCTATTTTACAGTTGTGGCACAGGAGTCTCAAAGAGATGAGGTAACTTACCCAAGACCACATACCCAGCAGGTTATAGCAGGAACAAAATCTTGACTGCAGGTCTGGCTGCTAAAAATGTCATCCCCTTTCAAGTCTGTTATGTACTCTCCCCCAAACTATGGGCTTCTCTTAGACAAACTGGATAGTGTGTGCTAGAACTTTCATAAAAAGTTCTCTATGACACTGATTGTAGGGAAATAGGTCCATTATTAAAAATTTAACAAGAGCCCTTATTACCTATAGAATTAAAGAATGAGTAAATTAATTGGTTCTGTACTGGTATGTTTCATTATAGAGAAAATGAAAAAAGATGGCACTTTTTAAACTTTTTAAAAATCCCTGAGTAATTCACCTTCAAAAATCTGAACAGTAGGGGCCATTCCCCCTACTTTCACCTCAACCTGACTGATGCTTCCCCCTCATAGGAGGTCTGCTAGGCCCAACCTCGGGGCTCCCTCACCCTGCCCCTCGGCAGCCCCACCTGCCCAACACCTGGTGGCTCCACTTTGCCTAGAGCAGGGCAAAATCCCAAATAGACTGAATTATATGGCTCTGGGCCAAAGGCCACACACTCCACCTTCCCCAAAGCCTGACTGACACCTCTCCCTCATGGGAGATCCTCTAGCCCAATTCTCCCAACTCCCGAAGGCCCTATCCTGCTGAGCATGGGCTCCTCCCAGCAGAAGCTGGGACAGACTAAGTTGTGTGTCTCTAGGACAGGGGCCATTTTTCCTTCACATGCTCCAACGGTACAGAGCCCTCCCTTCACACAGACAAATTTTGGGGTGTTTAGATCTCAGAAACATTTCTGGCCTCACGTTGATGATTCCCTGAGATCCCACCCCAACACAAAAGTGGGCAAGCACCCAACAGGTGGCAGCCGCACTTGGTATGCCCAGAGACTTTTGCTGAGTGGCCTCAGACCCAGCACTGGAACTGAGTTTGAACCTGTATCAGTCTGGTGAAAACCATTCTCCTCTACTCGGTGACTCACTGAGAACCCACCTCATGCAACTGAAGTACCACTAGGGGCTCTTGCAGTGACTGAGCCAAAGAAGCAATTGGCAGGTAGAGGAAGGTGGAGGCAGATCTCAGGCTGCCTTGGGATTTTTGCTAACCTGCCCCCCAAGCCCAGTGCTGGTGATAGCCAGTCTTAGTGCATGGCTTGGTCCTTCCCATGCACACCCAGTCCCAGCAGAGGCAGCCACAATTGTGGATCACTTTGTATCTCCAAACTGGTTGCCCAGGGCCTGTCACAGGCAGTGTCGGACATTGGTCTGCACAAAAGTTTCTCCCAGAGGCCCCAAACAAACACACCCCATAGCCAGCCACAAACAACACCAGAGCAGGATCCAATGAGATCCTTTGGCACACCCAAAGGGAGATCTTGGGAGACACCAGACCCTGCTGAGATGAATTCTGCACATGAGGTCAGCACCTACACAGCAGCTCACACACTGGTCAGGGTTGAGCCTCACATTCATCCAGGCTGAAGGTAGATCCCACGCATGAATAGGCCAATAGCAATCAAGACTCAATTACAACAAAAGGGTCCACATAACCCACACATGGGACGTTCTTAGAACACCCAACTCAGGTGATTAAGGAGTCTATGTCACTGGGTCCCACAAAACACCTACTACATAAGGCCACACCATGAAAACTGGAAGTCATAGCAGATGTATCTAATACATATAAACAAACACAAAGAGGCAGATAAAATGGAACATATCCCAAATGAAAGAACAGAAGAAATCTCCAGAAAAAGAGCTAAATGAAATGAAGGCAGACAGCTTATGAGATACAGAGTTCAGAAAAATGGTTATAAAGATGCTCAAAGAACTTAGAGAGAACTACAAGGTATTTAGTGAGAACTAAAACAGCATGAAAAAGAACATAGAAACCATAAAAAAGAACCAGTCATAAAAGATACAATCTCTGAAATGAAGAACACACTAGAAGAAATAAAGAATAGGTTGGATGAACACAGAGGACTGAATCAGCAATTTGGAAGAGAAGGTAAAAAAATAACACCCAATCACAGAAGTGAAAAGAAAAAAGAATTTTTTTTTAAATAAGGATAGTTTAAGGGACCTCTGAGACAACATGAAGTACACCAACATCCACATCATAGGGGTAACAGAAGGAGAAGAGAGAGAGCAAGGGATTGGAACCTATTTGAAGAAATAATGACTGAAAACTTCCCTAACTTAGAGATAGAAAAAGACGCACAAGTCCAGGAAGTGCAGAGTCCCAAACAAGATGAACCCAAAGGGGCTCATGCCAAGACACATTATAGTAAAAACAGCAAAGGTTAAAGGCAAAAAGAGAATATTAAAAGAAGAAAGGGACAGAGAGATACCCACAAGGGAGTCCCCATAAGAATTTCAGTTGATTCCTTAATAGAAACATTTCAGGCCAGAAGGGATTAGCATGAAATATACAAAGTGATGAAAAGCAAGGACCCACAACCAAGACTACTGCAGCAGAGCTTCTGTGCTCTCTGAATAGGCCATCGCTCCTGAATCTTCACAGGATTACCAATCTGGGAGCTCCCTGAACTCTCTCCTTTTAAGTTTTTATAAAGGCTTCATTACATAGTCATGATTAATTAAAACAATGACCATTAGTGTTTGAACTCAATCTCCAACCCCTCTTCCCTACCAGGAGGTCAAAAGATGGGACTGGAATTTCCAACCCTCTAATCACATGATTGGATCAATCCCCTGGCAACCAGCCCCCAACCATGCGTTACCTAGGATTTTCCAAAAAGTCACCTCATTAACATAAAAAAAGACAACTTCATCACTCTCAGCATTTAGGAAACTGCAAGGGTTCTAGGAGATAGAGGCCTAAGCAGAGGAGCATCAAATATATATTTATTATTATAAGCCACAATATCACACCATTGTTCTTTGGAGCTGTGAAAAAGTTAACAATTGTTCAATGTTGCATTATGTGTGGGAAAGAAAAGGAAAGGAGAAAGTCAGAGAAAGAAAGAAATAAGGATTAAAAACAAAAAATTTAGATCAGGGTTTGGCAAACTATATAGGCCAAACTACACAGACCAAATCCAGCCTGTGCCTGCTCTTACATGTTTTTTATGGCTCTCCAACTAAGGATGTTTTTTACATTTTAAAATCTTTTAAAAACCAAAAGAAAGATATTTCGTGGCATGTGAAAATTAAGGAAATTAAAATTTTAAGGTCAATAAATGAAGCTTTACGGGAGCACAGCAAGTTCACTTATTAAATAGGGTTTACGGCTGCTTTAGCGCCCCAACTGCAGAACTGAGCAGTGACAAGCCCTGTGGCCCACACTGTCAGAGTAGGCAGCTACTTAGGAATTAGCAAAAGAAAAGGGAGAAAACTGGCAAAGTCTGATTAAGTCAGGGAAACTACAGTTTCACAGACAGTCCAGGGAATAGCTGGAATCACTCCACCAAGTGAATTAATGCCCAGTGGGCAGGAAAGACTGGCCAATTCCCTGGGGATTAATGGGGGAGTAAGATACAGTGAGGGGAAAATTACTTCCATCGAGTGCATGCATAGAAGCCAAAATGGTGACCATAAAGGAAGGAAACAAACCCGGAAAAATCTAGGGAAAAGATTGGCTAGGATAAGGACACAAGCCAGGAAAAGCCAGGAAAGAGATAGGAGAGTTTGAAGGAAAGCTTAGCCCTTCTCAAACCCAAGGAAATACAGGGAAACCTAACAACGGCCCCAGGCTCTCTTTAACAGCCAAGTGGGCTGGGGCACATCATAGAAGTTCCCGATCCATCAAGCAATGGCTGCTGATGTGCAGATAAGGAATGAGATCCAGGGAAGTTAAGTAACTTGCCCAAGGTCAGCCTCAGGTGCCAGCGTGATACAGCTCTGGGCGGTCTGATCCTCCTGGGCCTGCTGTCCTGGAAGCTGGACTTCTCCAGCCATGAGATGGAGCTGAACCAACTGGTTGAGTGTGGTGTATGTGGGCAGATTGACAACATCCACCAGCTTTTGCTGCCAGACCTGCCGGTGAAGAGCCTTCAAGAGAGCGGCAGCCTTTTCAAGGGCGCTCTAATGACTCTTGCCGCTGTGGCTCAATCCCTGCTATGCTGTGTGTCCCTGAAGTACGTTTCCTGTGACACCCTGGAAGAACCTACTTCCTCCACAACACCACCTCAAATATTCACCATCCAGCTCTTCACAGAAAAACGTTACCAACACTGAGTCAGACAACATGTGAATTAGAGTGGGAGAGAACTGGAATACTAGGTGAAGTTATTCTTATCAGCATACAATGTAAAGGGTCGCACAAAGCCAATTAATAATGCTGGTACAAATAAGCTGGTGACCATTTTCATAAATTATTGGGAGTATGGTAGGTTTTCTTTCCTGATTTGATACCCACGGCAATTGGGATATTCAACCTTTGCCCCTGCCAATGCAAAGCTGCCGACACAAACATGCATCTTCAATCACTACAATTTAGTTTTTCTTCCTTACAAATCAGAGGCTCTAACAAACATATTTGTCATGAATGTGATAGAGCTGGAGGGGTTTTTTCCATTTTACTCCTTTATTTATTTAGTACCATACTGTAAATTATTAAAGAGACAGGTATTCCTTATGACATAGTTTCTATTGTTCTTTTCACCATCACAAGCAGAGGATCAGTGGACTGACATGTACCTCAGCCACAAACTACAAGTACAACCAGGGACTCATGAAGCTGGAACATTAGATAGTTGGATTGCATGCTTTTCTTTAGTCTGGCTCTAGAAATAGATGACAGCAATAAAAAAAAAAAGTGCTGATGACTTCAAAGTATATTCCCCATCTAATAGCTATACCTAATCACGATTGAAACAATGCAAGAACAGCAGCTTAGATACAATAATGCAGTCTCTTGCCTCTAGGCTACACTTAATTTAATCTACCCTGAATGACATTCCAATATTATCTCCTATAGAAGACCAATCATTTAGTGGCATTTCAGGGGTGGTGTTATATCCAAGAGTGAATGGAATCACCGAAGAAGAGTGACAGACTAGAGAGAGAGTCTGAATGTCTCACAGGAACACACCCAGGCTAGGCTCCCAAGAGGTAGGGCATGGACAGGGATGAGCATAAGTGGCCCTGAAGCTGCACAGTACAGAGCCAAAAGATATCCAAAATACAGTGCCCAGGTGGCATAGCCAGACATCAAGTGCCTCCTGATACAATGCACCCATAGCAGCCAAAATGTTTACACTAACTCCAATCAAACTTTAACATCTAAGTTCCAGTCATGAATACAGAAAATAGAGAATAATAGATATCATGAAGGAAAGTCTGATAATCATAATATGATGTTTCTATAATTAAATTGGCTTACTGTCTTGGAAAAGTCAATATCAGGGTAGGGAAGAAGGGGGAAGAGGTAGAAGTATTCTAGAGTAACAGGAATTTAAGAGATACTACTTAAAAGATTAATGTGTATAGTTCTTGATTACATCTTGATTTTAAAAATACAGTTAGATATTCTGGGGGAAAAGGAAGGAAGTTGAGTATGGACAGAGTATTAAATGATATCAGGGATTTCTAATGAGAATGATGCCATGGTTATATAAGGGAATATACCCTGAGATCTTGCACTTAACCAAATGGACATCACAGTCTTTGGCACAGGAACTGATGACACGCGCATGTTCACACAGAACACTGAACCTCTGTGGCCTCTGCCCCACTCACCCTCTTTTCCCTGTTTGCAAACGCCAGTTTATTCCTCTATTAACATTCCTGGTAATCGTACGGGACCATACTGATTTTTCACATGAGTCTTTAGTGATGCACCTCCTTTGTCTTTTACAAATGTTTTAAATCTCGTCAGAAGGCTCTGTGAACAGCAGAGTTGTTTTCTTTATTTGTTCAAATCTCTTGATTCACGTAGACTCTTTTCTTTCATATTGGCAATTTTGGTTTTGGTGGCTCTCAAACTTTGGAGATGTTTTTCCTCCTACAATTTCAAGCTATGCAAGTATGGGCATCTTCTCTCTTATTTGGAATCTGCCACCCTAAAATGAAGACATCTGCCTCTGCCCACCGTTATCTTTCTAGGACTGCATGACGGCTGGGAGGGAGTGTCCTAACACCCCAACCTCCAGAACTCCCAATTCATTGGCCAATTCTTCCTTATGGTCTAGAATTAGGTTCAGAGTAGTAGCTCCCAAATTCCTAAGTCTTATTTCTGAAAAATTAAATAATATACAAAAGAAATAGAGAATTTAGCTTTGGCCGCCACTCAACTCAGCAGCTTCAGCAGATATACGAACACATGAATTCCCTAAATCTCATTTTGCATCTGTGATCTGTACAAAGAATAAAACCTCCTTTCCCACCACAAGACACTTGCATTTATCCTTTTGTCCTCACTTAGATGTTCTGCTCCTGCCCTTGACTTTCTCAGGTATTCCTTTATCACATATCTCATTACTCCATCTTATATCCTGCCCACCTTTGCCAAAGGTTTTCCAAAGCATGAGGAATAGAGTCAGAATTAGAGAACAGGAGTCTGACTATCATACTACTTTGCCTTTAAAACACCCGGAAAAACAGGTTGTGTGTGTGTGTGTGTGTGTGTATGTGTGTGTGTGATGGGAGTGGAGAGGGACTTCCATTAGAAAGAGGCCATTAGCTCCTATTAGTGGGGAAGTGGAAGGCTAGACATAATCAACCATCTCCCCTAAGGAATTATGTTTAAGAATGATAAATTAAACCCTAGCCTCTAGTAGAGCGACCTTGGTAGAAATAAGCCAATAGAAGAGAACCAGAAAAGGAGGCAGGCAAAACTAAAAGAGAACTAAGCCCTAATCACAGATGTGACTGCTGTTTGGTAGAACCCAGATCTAATGTGACCCTGTGGCTTTTCTCTAAGGTTGGATCTCAGTAGAACCAAACTATTGTCCAAACAGAGTCACTACGATCACATTAAATGCCAGCCAAGTCCACACAAGGGAGAATGATCAACACAAAAGAATATCCTGACCTGGGACCAGTACTGGTCCTGCTGTTTAATTATTTGTTCATTGTACCTACAATATAAAGTAATCTATTTTTAAAGCTTGTGCGTTAGGACTGCTTATGTTAGGTTAATCTGTATGTGTAAGTTAAGGGGCATTCTCATGTAAGGACGATGCCATATGCTTCAACCTGAAGAACAGAAAGGTGGGACGAGCGCTTTGGGAAGAGTACCAAAACATGTCATAGGTGAGGCTACAGTAGAAGAGAGCGGGTAGCTGCTCTAAATGAGTTTAAAACACTAGGTTCAGATCAACTCTAACTTGTGATATTAAGGAATTTAGAAATATAATCTCAGAGCCATGTTCTCAAGCCAAAAAAAGAGAGGATCCAAATGGCTAGAAATGGAAATGCTCAGAAACAAGGGAAAGACTATGGAAACTACATTAGTGAATGTTCAGCCAAATCTAAATATTCAATAACTGATCATTATATAGCTGGCTTGTGAACATTCATAAAACGATGCAGTGATTGCTACAGCAATTGTGTATTTTGAACCAAGAGTCAAATTATGCTTAACAGTGAAACAAGATAGAATAGATAATTTAGCAACAATAAATCTGGAAAATTGAATACAAAATTTTCATTATTTCCAGAAGACATAATTGTATAACCAGATAATTATAGAGAATCAATTGAAAACTCATTTGAATTCATAAGACAATTCAGTAAATTAGCTAAATAAAAGATAAATAAAAAACCAATAGTTTTTCTATGTTTTACCCACCACCATTAGAAATTTTAACAGAGGCAAATTCAGAAAGATGACTGGTAATGCATGAATCAGCCTTGTTCAGCTTCCAAAGAAAATACCATATGATCTCACCTTTAACTGGAACACAATCAACAAAAGAAAAAAGCAAACAAAATATAACCAGAGACATTGAAGTTAAGAACAATGTAACAATAGCCAGAGGGGACTGGGGAGGGGATAGTGGGGAGAGGGGATTACAGGAACTACTATAAAGGACACATGGGGAAAACCAAGGGGGAGGGTGGAGGTGGGGGGAAGGAGGTGGGTTTGGCTGGGGTGGGGAGAAAATGCAGACAACTGTAACTGAACAACAATAAAAAAATAAAATAAAATAAAATAAAAATAAAGTACTCTCTACAAATGAAAAAAAAAAGAAAATAGCTAAGTTCAGGAAAAGATGAACACTCTCAGCAATGCTGAAAATTAAGACTATAGGCCAATCTATTGTGGGATTTGGGAAAAACTGACACTAATAACAAGAACCATGGAAATCAAATAGCTTTAAATTTGTGGCCAAGTCACGCATATACGTTGCATATTTATCTTTTATAGTTGAGCGTTCAAGAAATAGTGCTTTATTTTTCCACCTGGACAATTATAAAAATATAAGGTTCCTATTAGGTCATAAACTCCCCCAACGCAGCAGTCTGTTTGACTCTGCTCTTTGATCACAATGTAACAAAACTGGAATTAAGTACACACACCATCTTCTAAGTACTCTTAGGGAGAATTGATACCAAAACTTCAATTAATGATATTCAGAAATTAATAGCAATAAAGCATTACATTGAAAAACTTATGAGGAGGAGACAAAATTTCACTCAGATGCCAATCCATGGTTTTAAATGATTTCATTCAACAGGAAATAGGACTCAATAACCAAAGTAATCACCATCAGGTAACAAGTTAAAACCGAGCGTAAGTACAAGGAGTCTGGTTAGAATGTAGGAAGTTGAAACAGGCTATCCGCTCACCCTAACAACCAAAACAAACCAAGTAAGCTGCAAAATCATAATTTTAAGCTAATAATAAATCTTAGGATATAATGAATTAAATCAAGAAATGAAAAACCTTTAATAGGAGAAAAGAGACCACAGCTGCTCATACTCCAGGCATGGTGACAAAAATGAGGACAAATGTACCACAGATGGGTTTAAGGAGGAATGAATGGAACTTCCACCATTCTTTTAAACACCATGTGGAACGCCACACTGGAGTTCAAACGTCCCACAGCCACAGAGCGTATCTGTGCCCACAGGGCAACCGTTTCCCACAGCTCTTCACCTCACCACTCCCGAGCAACTCCAAAAGCTGGCTGCCAGAAAATAAAGAAGAGGACAGTCACCCATAGTGAGAAAAGCTGGGGGCTCATCCAAAAAGCACTAAGACTTTTCTGGAATCTTGCCAGTGGCTTAGTCTCCAAACACCATTGAAGGAAAGTCCCCATCCCACTTAAGCTGTTGAAGTTAGTGGTGAACTGAATCAAATAAAAGCTAAATAAAGAAGTAAAATAACAGACCAGCTCAACAACAACAGAGGACCACATTAACTTAGAGACCACGGTATGAGTGTGACCAAAAAAAAGTGGCATGCCCTTCTTTATGAGGTAAACATGAACTTCAGAGCATAGCATCCTTGTAGGCAAAGCACCCTCTGTGCAATGACACACACGGTGAAGGAGGAAAATGTGGCCTGTGGTCAGGATAGAAAAGCATCAAAGGCTGGAATTACTAGATAGGGACATTGAAATATCTAATAAAATGCTAACAGGCCCAGGAGAAAATGTGGACAACGTACATGAAGAGATTAAAAAAAATTCAACAACTAGTTAAAGCTAAACAAAAACAAAGGCATGCTAGAAATGGAAAATTTGATATCAGAAAATTTTAATGGAAGTATCAGAGTAAACATCCCCACATTATTCTTGATCTTAGGGGAAAAACATTTAGTTTTTGGCCATTAAATATGTGGTTAATTGTAAGAACTGAGGTATAGAGAAGCAGTTTTTTTAAATAGATGTCCTCAAATTGAAGAAATTCCCATTCTGATTTGCTGCGAGTTTATTTTACTATGAACAAAGGTTGAATTGTGTCATCTGTTTTTCTGTATCAATTTAGATAGTACAGTTGTCATCAGAGATGGAATTCTCTAGAATGACCCCAACTCATGAAAACATGGTGAAAGCATTATTTGGGAAAATGATGAGGGGACAAGGAATGAGAGAGACCAAATCACCTGTGATATGAGACAGCAGTTGCTTAATTAGAGGTATCAGACCCAAGGATACATAAAGAAATGCAAAATCACGACAACCGAGCTAAACACACAATTCCTTGGTTATTTCCATCTGTAATAGCTAAAATCAAAGTAAAGAAGTGCTGGGGTGGGTTCTGGCCCTGCTTTAAGCTCAGATTTTGTCCTGTCCGAGCTACGGCCTCTAGCTTAAGAGTCATTACCAAAGAGAAGAAATATGCTGGAAAAAGAAATAGCACTTCAATGACCTCTAGTCACCAGAGAGGTAGTCAAGGTTATGGGGGACAAAACAAACACAGCCCACACCGGAACCAGGGAGTACAAGGAGTACAATGGGAAGGACTTGTCTCATTTTGTGGATCAACATCACTGGCTTCCCGAAGAACATTTACCAAACGGACTATGAGAGTGACTAACTTAGGAGAATTTTTTTTTCCTTTGGTTTCATATGTTGCAGAATGGAGGGGCATGTTTGCAGTGATGCGAGACCCATAGCTCACTACTGAGTAATCACACATGACTGTACAGTTTCCCCAGGGTGGGGGGATGGCCCTGGACACAGCTGGGAAGCAGAGCACATCCGGCCACTACTGGTAACCAGTGGAGGCTGGCTATAAACGGCCCCTGACAGGAATAGACAGTTATTCTATAGACAGGAATAGACAGAGATTTGCATACCTGGTGGTACATACAAATGCTCAAAACATTATAAAAAGACTGGGACAGAACTTACTATACAATTTGGACCACCAAATTATATTTCTTTAGATCAAGGAACACAGTGTGCAGCCACCAGTATGAGGACAATTTAATGATAACTCTTAAAATGTAGAAGTGCCTTCTTAATCTGCACTGACAGTGTCTGAAATTTGTTTGAAATGAATTCTTGTATCACTATGATAAAAGAATGTACTATTTTCTTAACTGAAACACCTGCTTCATTTTTATACAATCCTGCATTTATTTGCTCTCTGTATTCATCTTTAAGTCCTTATAACTTGCATCTTCCCTATAAACTACTAAGTGTCTACAAAAGTATCGCACAGCAAATCCACAGGAATCTGTAAGATAATGAGCATGGTAATGTTGGTAACAATGACTGATATGTAGATCAAAAGTATACATAGCTAATTAAAAACTTAATTTCCATTATAAAAGAATATCAAGGAACAATGAGAACAAAAGAAGAAAAGTTAACGAAGATAATTAATTACAGAAAGTTTTAAAAGCAAGATTCAAAAGCAAGGTGGGAAATGATGCAGAGAAATAAACCACTTAAGAAAACCATTCAGAAAACATGGAACAGGAAACAGGAAATGCTTAAGGCAGACACAGAAGCAATTACATCCACATCTCCTTCTACCTGATGCCTCTGGGAGTCTCACCTCACGTTCCTGGGAGACCTTCCTCGGGAAGGTTGGTTTACTTATTGTCTTGTCCTTTTCTCTTGTAAAATTATTACACTCTCCATCCATGATATTAAAACAAAATGTCTAACATGGACAAGAAATTGCTTGTAGTAAGGATTTGATTGTTTTGTGAATGGATTACTTTATTATTTTGATGTTGATTGAGAATGGGGTAAGATGAATGGGTCTTGCCATTTTACATTAATCCATTAATTATAGACATTCGTTCCTTTATATTCAACCAATACCCCCGCTTTGTACATTTTTCCTACAATTCTTAATACCATGGTAGTGATGAAAGAAGTGCCAGGGAAACTATAGACCTTTTCCAGGCCAAGAGCATCCAGGGATGTAGCCGTCTATGTTCAGACAGGAAATATGACTTTATCAGGTTGAATTTCTTTATTTTAATACAGGAGAAACATCTAGTCCATAGAGACTGCTCAGCATCACACCAGTGGGTAGCTGCAGATCTAGTGTGAAGCCTCGGTCTTCTAACCCCACTCCACCTACATTTCTTAATCCATTTATACTACATCAAAATGAGACTCAGTCTGCATTAGTCAGGGTTCTCCAGAGAACCCTGGAGACCTAGGGAAACCAGTGAAGTCCAGAGTCAAGGGTAATTCATGCCTCAAGAAGTCATGCAGGAAACTTGTTCAAGTCTCACAGTGAGTGGATAAGGGATAAACTTAAAGATACCACAATTTCACCACTGTAATTCTGACCAGGATTTAGTATTTTAAAAAGTAACAATAAAATTATTTAAATGTAAGAGTTATTTATTATTTCCCATTCCTATCTTCTGGTTCATCTAGCTTTCTGATCTGTACTCAATAGCACTAAATTTACTTTGAATACAGTTCAAGGATATTGCCTTATTGCAAAATGGCTCAAACATAAAACTAGTCTTTTTAGGGGCACCATCTGTTGTTCACGACACTTTAAATGAAGGAGACTTCAGCTGCTAGAATTCCACAGAAACATGGGAAGAGAATTCAAAGGGTTTGGATTTCTAAGAAAATACAATATCCACTAAGCATGGAATGAAACTATTTCTTTAGTGTTTGCAACAACAAACAAGTGTTTAATTATATTTGATATACACTGATCTTTTCTGGAAAGGCAAAATAACACAAAAATTAGGTCAAGCCTTCTATGAAGTAAGGGGAATAAAAATTGGTAATAATCTTAATTACAATCATGTAAGCACAGAAACAAATGAAGGGAAAGCAAGCTGCCAACATCAAACACTTCTGAAAAAGCTAATTGACACAGTCCCCCTTACTTAAGACATAAATACGAATCAATTGTGCAAGGACAGAGTCGAGTTTGGAGGGCAGTGGACTAATGGCCTTTCTCTGGAGGGGTTAATCCGACTTCCCAGGCCTAAGTAACTCATTGTTAAATGACTTGAATATGTTAGAATGTCTCAGAATAATTGATGAATACTAATTAAGATTCCAACTCCTTGAAAATAAGAAGTTATTGGACAAATATTTAGAAGTAAGAGTACCTATTAGTAATGTCTTGAGCTCCTTGGATGAAAGGTTTTCAAGAACAGCTCTGTCAGACTATTACCAAAGAACAGGAGCTGCCATCCTTTGCAGACCACTCTGATCTATAATAATCTACCCTGTCAATAAACCAGTTAAACTGCGGCTTTGTCAGAGAGCCGGGGTCAGAAAGCATTATGGGAGATTGTCATTTTGCTCTCTACATGGTACACTACACATCATTTTAAAATGATATGCTGTGTTCAATATTTTATATGACTGAAGGATAACTCTAGACTTGAATTTATTGCCACACATACTTGCAAGCTATTACTTCAAACACTGTTTTCAAGATATCCACTAGCATAACTGATGATAAACTATTTCATATATAAATTCATTTTGTCTTATTTTTCATTTACTACTTTATTGCTTTATAGTTATCTGAAATATTTTATACCTGGAAAATTCTTTGGAATCTTTATATGAAATCTAATCTGTTGGAGTTTGGTAACTAAAAGAGAAAAATTACTCTCTCCATAAATACTATTTTAAGATTTTGTTTTGTTTTTATCTTTGAGTGGCTATGATTTGGGGAAGAGCTATCTGTTTGGGGACAAAAACCAATGATATCTTTATTGTAAAATTGTTTTCAACATGGCTGAGAAAAAATCAGGACAGAAATGGTCTGTTATATTTATATCTGAACTACTGATATCTTTTACAAATATAAATTCATCCTGAATGTCATTCAAATTTTTATTTAATTGTCCTCAACCTTCCTCACAGTGACTGTTTCAACACTTAAGCTTCAACAATAATCTTATATTCCAAAGTTTAAACTTGCAACCTCACTGAGCAAAAATCAATGCGGTTCTTTCCAAGGTATTGTATCACTTAGTATAGAGAGAACTCAATAAACCAATAGTTACATTATTCAAAAGGAAGAAGAAAATTATTTAATATGAGCTTGACCACAAAGATTACAGAAAGTATTTATTCCTTTGAAATAAAGGATGAATGAAATATTGACTGACAAGAATAGGAAGACAGATGTGTTCACAAAAGATGTTTTTTTCTTTTTTGAAATTATTTTGACAGTTTAATGATGTAATTAAGTGAAGAGAGACTTGGGTTGGTAAGCACAGAGACTGACATTCTATTTATTTGCTCACAAAATAGAGCCTCCCAGTGTGATGGGGGGCTCACCAACTAATTACTATGGCTTTTAACCTGACACTCAAGGTCATTTGGGCACAGCAACTGCTGAGTTAAAATACAAACCAAATCAGCCCACGGAATTCTTCACAATTATTTTGTACAATACATGCTCAAGCTATAAGGCCTAATATTTTGACATTGAGGGTCGCATGCCAGCAGACTGGGATTAACAAAGTGTTCTAAGATTCTATAAGAATAATCTACATAGATCCAATACATAATTGCCTGGTGGGCATTTACCTATGAATAACCTCTGAAGACACTGTGTGTAATATTATATCTCAAAGAGACATAAATCAAGAAGAAGGATGATCCAGAGAGCCCAGGAGCCAGGTATTTGTGTCAGTCTCACACAAGTGAAGATAAAGTCTGGGTAACCTAAGGTAAATTAATGGGTGTCTAGTTCTCATCCCCCTTTCCCACCTCCATAAAATAAAAATGATGACACCTGCCAAAGAGCACAGGAATTGCCAGGATGTGAAAAGAGTATCTTGTTCACATACATCCTAAATTTCCAAGAAAATACTCCATGTAAATTGCATTAAAATTACTTTTGGCATCAAATTGATGTGTTTCTTTGTTACGGTTAATCTGAGTGGAAAAGAGGTCTCTAGTAAATTTGCTGAAATGAAGTCTGTGTAAACTTACCTGCAAACTAGACTACAGTGGGGAAGAGGTCTTATGAGTGTAGATGGGCCACAGCTTTCTTATCCACTCAGCTATGATGCAATGTGCAGACACTGTTTTATTGAGTTGTACTTTGAAACCTGTATGGTCTTGCAAGCCAATGTCACCCCAATAAATTGAATAAAAATTTAAATTAAAAAGTGTGAATTTTTATTTACAAAATTGTGTAAATTTATTTGTCAATTATATCTCAACAAAGCCTAAGGATAAAAGGAAAAAAAATGCAGAAGGAAGGGCTAAAGGCAAATAAAACTCCAGGACTATTATGTTTGTATAATCTAATGTTATGCATGAAAAAATGTAATAGGAATTGTGTAAAAGAATAGAACAAGGGCAGATTATCACTAAGAAGAATTAAAGCTTTTCAGGAACATAACATATTAAATTGTGATAATGATGGCAGTAATGATTAAAATGAAATCAGATCAAGTAATTAAAATATAAAGAAATGTTTCATCTTCTGGTAAAAGCATTATATCTTTGCAACTGCAAAAACCTATGACCAAGATTTTCGAGACAATTTCTGTTCTCACGAATGGGTTTACAGACTGCTTCTATAGCCATCGCTAGCTTCCACATGTAGTAAGCAAGCCACCCCCAAACTGCTTATCATGCCTTCATGAGTTTATCCATGTTTTTAGCTAACAGCACCGACTGCATGTCTGGCTCCAAATTTAAACTCTGATGAAGAATAATAGGAAATCTCTCAACATAATTTATCATTCAAAAATTTCAAAGAAAAACTCTGTGATCCCTCAGAGGATTCTACAAAATCAACACCTATGTTGAGCAAGTATAAATTATTTTATGTCTAAAATACAGCAGAAATATTAAAAAGAAGGAAACAAATTTATTTTTACTTATAGATTACGTGACTTGAAATCCCAAGTACTTGGGTAATGTGTTCACCCTTTGGACAAATCACTAAGCCTTGGAGGGAAAGGAAGAAATAACAATGGTCCAGCTTGAACCTAACTCTACTGAGTACCTATTTGGAAGCTCTACTAGAATGCTATGAATTAATAAATAAGATTAGTTCTCCCAAATAAGGAGAGGATTATGAGCAGAAGACAGAGAAAAGGAATGCTAGACAATTAAAAAAAAAAAGTAGATATCTTATTGGATTACTGTGAGCTTTAACTAAGTAAAGTACTTGGCACAGTGCCTGGTCTAGAATAAATGGCTATCAAATGTTAGTTATTCTTTTTATTTTTATATTTTTATTTATTTATTTTTAGAGCGAGGAGAAGGGAGGGAGAAAGAGAGGGAAACATCAATTATGGTTGCCTATCTCACACCCCCAACCAGGAACTAGACTTCAACCCAGGCATGTGCCCTGACAGGAAATCAAACAAGTGACCTTTTGGTTTGCAGGATGATGTCCTTCCCGCTGAGCCACACCAGTCAGGGCAAATGTTAGTTATTAAAGTGGGGACCACCTTTTCCTCTTCGGATGTCCCTACTTTTGACTGTGAAGTACAAATGACTGCCTTTTCAGTTCAGAGATATTGAGAAGGCAGTTTCCTCTCTCAATCTCTCAATCTCTCTCTCTCCTTCTATCGCTTGAACCCCCTATCCTTCTACCCCTCTATCCCTTTCTTTTACTCTGTCTCCCTTTAGACAGGAAGAGTGACTTATTTGATTAGTCAAGTTTGGAAAAACACTAGACAAGAGTGACTCTCCTCTCCCAGGATTCCCCTTTTTGCAATAGCTTGTTCCAGGAAGGAGAAATCTATTCTGGCCCCTGTTGCTACACAGGAAGCACATCTAGATCACAGCCCATGGTTTGCCTTCTAGAAGATGAGCTAGAAGACTACCTCTCCCTTTATATATAAGACATTTTGATTCCCCACGAATCAAGCCCAATGTCTGTGTTGTCTCTTCTTAAATTGGCCACCCCACATACTAGCTATGAGGATAAGTCTTGGGAAATCAGATTGTGGTAGCAGCTCTATGGTCCAACTTTACCAGAAAAAAATATGTATTATCATGCTTCTATAAAAAAAATAAGTGTATTTTTTCACTGAAACCAAACTCAGAGGGATTAATCATCATGCATTTGGTTGGCAAACATCTCAAGATCACCAGCACTGCCTGTCACTATTGGCATTGAAATGTGGCACAGAATTAAGAAGGAAGGGATTTACATTAGCCACTCAGTGTAATTTTAGGTTTAGGCCTAGTCTTTAGATCATCCATAATGCTTTACCAGAAGTCTGATATAAAAAAAACATACATAACAGAGTGTAGCCAAGAGGGCGGCACCAGGACCTATTAAACATAACAGCTGAGGTATGGCAAATTATAGCTTACTAAAATTTTTTGTGATACAAGGAAGTCATTAACTAAAGAATGCCTACATAAACAAACAAGCAAGCCAAACTTTGGGCTCTTGGGTTTCCCTATTTGGAAAAAAAAAAGGTTAGGCATAACTTGTGTGTGGGAATAATATCAAAGTATCTTAATGTGGGGTTAAATAAATATAAGAATTAATTGAGTCCCCTTGAACATATCCTTATAGGCAATTACTTCTTCAGAGTAAAAATCAGAGTAAAGGTCAGAAGGCAATAAAGCGTGGGAGAAAGAGACTTTGCCTTCAAATGGAAAGCAATGTTATGAAGAGACAAAATGCTAAGTATATGAGAAAGGGTTGTATAGAAAGACCTCATTCTAAAAGGACTAAGATATACATAGAAGTACAAATGGATAACAAGTTTTCTACATTGTGAGTGAACAGACCAGATGACCACTGGGGTTTCTCCTAGCTCCATGAAACCAGGAAATTATTTAAAATAAAGTCACTTGGTAACTGTTTTAAAAAATGGAAGAGATTTAAATTAATGTTCATAGTCATTTTTAATACTCTTAAGCTTAAACTATAATTTTCTCTCATCTCATTAAGTCTTGTAGGATTTCTAAAATTTATACATTAAAAAAATTACATTATAAAAGTTGCCCTCCCTAGAAAAATGCATCAGGCTATAGCAAAAAAGCTGAATCTGCAAGAAAACAAAACAAGTCTCCACTACAACCAGGACAAAAAGTATCCTACTTTTACCTCTCCATTAATAACACTGAACATTTTTATTTTCTAGAGTCTAAAATCATTAAGAGAATGTTACTCGTTGACCATGGAATTCTACATTCAAACGTAATATAAAAGACTTTTAAATACATCAATCCAATAACACCAAAGTGATACTTACCTACAGACAAAATTGTTTGAATTTGCATAGGTAGTATGATTACTCTTAAATAATGTATGATTAACGGGTACAAGAATAACTATTAACAAGGAATGATCAGAAGTTCACGCAAAATTCTTTTGATGAGCTGCCAGGAATGCACCAAAAGTGCAAGAAGCCCTTTCTTCTGATGTCATGGGTGAATGCTATATAATTTCATAACTTTTATTTTTACGTGTGTGTGTGTGAGAGAGAGAGAATGCTTAGAATTTTCTTTGCCTAGTCTGAAAACAGGACTGCCTAAGACTTTGAACTAGAATGTGTTAACAAAATATAATTTTAAATCTTATTTCAAACCTTTGCAAAATTTCAAGTGTGATTAGGAGGGATGTCCTGGACAGTAAGAGAGATCCTATTAACATACAAAGATCAAAGCGAAGATACAGTCGATCATAAGGTATCCCTAAGGTAGAGACAGCAAGGAATTCTAAAAATAGTGGCTTTAGGTTACTTTCTGTTATCTGCTATGCTGTAAACTGCCACCACGATTTCAATGTTCATTGAAGTGTACTTTATGCTTAAGGGATACACTGGGGAATATGGGAGGCACATGGTCACTCACTGGCAAAGTAGGCAGAAGCCAAACAGTAGCTTCAAGAGGGTTAATATTGTAACAAGCAGGATCAAGAATTCAATGTGAAATCCCACAAACAGGTGGCTGAGGGGAAAAAAAAAGACCTTCTCACCTGCCCTACATCTGGAACCTCGTAGCTGCCACACGCTGGCCAAACTTTCAACTTCCTGGCGCACCTACATACAAACATGTGGCTAGAACGCCCAGCACATTGTTTAGTAGACCGTTTAACTTTTCCACGCATCATCAATTTTTTTAGTTCAGGTTTTCAGTTACTGCTCTTCTTACTTATCAATTATAAATTAGTATTACTCTATCTTTATCAATTAAAGTTGTCCAGGGTTAGTGGTTAACCCCATATTGTTAACAGTACATATGGGCTACCTTTTCAATAACCATATTTTAAAGTTTTAGGTTTACAGGTATTGTAGCTCAATACAGAATTATCCATTCTCCTGGCTGTAAAGCCAAGTCAAACCTAATACCTCAACAATATAATACTTACATGTTAAAGCTACAATGTTTTCCCTACCCGAAGTAGAAACAGAGCAGATGTGTCCCAGGCTCACTTGCCAGCCCAAGAAAAACTCTGCAAAAACTTTGAAGAACCATTGGCCTATGTGATACCTTCAAATTTGTGCTCTCAACTGAGACTAAAGCTATCATATTCTTGCATGGTGGAGAAGTGATGACAGGGCATGCCCAGGTTTGAACCATGATATTCTAACTGGTTTCTTCTTAACGCCAAGCAAAGTTTATATGTAGTAAGGTTGAAAAGAGAGAAGAGTTACAGCCATCACTGTATTGAACAAAATAGTGTTGCCTAAACTCTTCTCTCTACACCAGTTACATATGCATATCAGGATTAACTTAAGATTATCTTTCACGGTCCAGCTGTAATAACGAGAGAATGCAAATAAGAACCCTTTACACTGTGCACCTCTCATGTAAAAGTACATTTTACTTAGAGATAAATTGTTGATAACGACAGTGACCTCTAACCTCCAAATCCCTTTGCTCTTCAAACCACCTTCACATAGTTTCCTGTTAATCAAAGGAACTTGATAACAGGTGAAAAATTTACCGAATTTCTCAAATCCATGTATTTAATATTAAATAATAAAGAATCTGTAATCCTGGTCTTATACTTCCCATATTGATCAACCAGATAGTGATATAGTAGAAAAGGAGGTAAAATAGATCTTCTTACTTTGTATTGTTTTCAGGTTAACATTTAGAGCATATGGTTACCATGGTAATAAGCTAAAATAGTCAAAAGAGATGGTGAAGTTTCAGATAATTAATTCTTGTCTCTAAACTATGGATGTAAAAATTAAAAGGTTTCTATCTATAGACCATAAGAGCAATATAATCTATGGAGTATGTGTTGATGTGAGTACCAATTCAGAAAGTACAAATATGAAAAATTAATAAAAGCAGTTAAAATGTGACATTATCTTTCCTCACAAGGCAAAACAAAAGTATTCAATTACTATTATTAGTCCACTGGAGAAAGAAGTTAAAATGGAAAGAATAATCCGGTGTTGGTAACCTCTCCCTGGATAAGCGGTCTACCTCTCAAAGGCCCTGGACTCCCACGCAGGCAGAACAAGGGGACCCACATCGGTAAAACAGATGGCACTGTCTTAACTGCAGAAGATGATGACCTCTGGGGATAAAAAAAGGGGGGAGGGGTATGAGAAGCTCTCGGTTTTCATAAGAAAAGTTAAGTTCTGCCTTATCAATAAAGGGAGTTCGAAAACAGGGGGTTACCCTGAGCATAAGCGTATGCTTTCAAGCCACTTCAACGGAGTAGAATCATAATTTCTTAGGGCTTTATGCTGATTACCTGATTATAAACAGGTCAAAGGTTTTGTTCTGAAAATCCTAACGTTTTCTGGGCAAGTTTACTCTTTCCAGGTCCAGGCTGATATATGCCAGAGGATCACAGGTACACACCTGTTTCACCGACTTCCTAGCACTCCACCCTGCCGCTCTGCACTGCCCCAGCCCATGAGCGCTCAGGTACCTCACTCTCGCGGGATTTGCAGAACCTACCTAAGCAGACCCCACCCTGGCCCCACGTGGAGTGCTCTAACTTGAACAATTTACCTATCACCTTTATTTTCTGATTAATAATTCGGTGACTAGAGCTAAATTTTTAAGGCAATTAATAACATTTTGACTGTTTGGCCTTCTTTCCTAGCCAATGGCAAAGAAGAGTAGTGAGCACGTGAAATACTAAAGGTTTCGTGTGTGTTTAAATACCCAGTAAATTCAATCAGAAAATAAATAAAAATTACTGTTTATGGTTGTGAGAAAATTAGAAAAGACTAAATCATATGAAAAATACAAATTTTCTAAAATCTTCAGTTACTTAAAAACTCAAGTTGTGCTGGATTCCAGTTCTAATGACTTTCGGGGATATTTCCAGCATGTGTACAGCAATATAGCTAATATTAAACTTTTGCCATCCTGAGATTGCTAAAAAGAGAGATGGGAAGATTTTATTTCTTGTTCTTCTTCAGTTTTATGATGAATAATACCGCAAAACATTTCATGGAACTTCAATCCCATTTTGAAGGAAAAGAGATAGTTGTTGACAGAGCTTTAGAAATTAGGAGTGAGCTTCCAGTAACCTTGATGTCAGGTAGTGGAGCAAGCAATAAAATAATGAAATAAAAGACAGCCTTATCATGCACAAGGTGAAACCCAGTCCCCTCCAGAATCCATTAAAAGAGCAATTTGTTCAATCATTTGTCTGCTTGTATAAAAATAAAAATAAGGTCTCCTTCAGCCTACATGTAACTTAGAAATTATAGGTCTGCTACCATTGTCCTTAACCTAATTAGTTAGGAAGAGCTATCCAGAGCTACTACTACTTCTACCAACTGTTCAAGACATGGAATTGGCCTTGCTGATGTTCCTGTTGTTTTTGGCTTAACAGAATTTCTAAAAATAACTCTCTTACACCTGATAGTTGTCTATTATGGGCACTTAGAAATTGCAATGTTTCTAAGTTTTCATGGAAATTTTCCTCCTAATAAGTCCAGATCCAACTCATTTTTAGTCATCCAGAAATGTTATTTTCCTAATGAAGATTATTTTATTCTATTTTTATCAGCAACAGTTGCATCGGTGTGCCCACCTGGTTTTTCAAAATTTCTCTTAGCTTCTGTGTATAGATTGCATGCTTCAGGTCTATACAGTGTTTTGGGGGGTAGTAAGAATACTTAATATGATCTCTAGCCTCCTGATAATTTTTAAGTGTACCATGCACTGTTGTTGACTACAGGTACAACATTGTGTAGCAGATCTTTCGAGCTCCTTCATCTTGCTTAATGAAACTGTAATCCCATTGCTTAATAACTCCCTATACAACAATTTTAATGGTAACCATCTGCAAGCATTTTATCTAAAAGTGTATTAGTCAAATTCAGATTCCCATATTTTCTTATTACATTCCTAAGAGTATTCAACTTAAATGTATTTTTCTTAAATGTTTATTTAATATCCAAATTTTAATCAAAGTTTCAGAATTTAATATGGATGTCACTTCAGAATAGCCTTAATTTAAGGTAACTGCTAGCATTTCAGTTGATTAATACTCACTTGTATTGTTTTATAAATTTATATTATCTCATTTTTTTCTTTCTAGTTTTGTTTTGGTAACTTTTTCAGAGAAATTAAGAGAAAGTTTCAACCATTTGGGGAAGCACTAACCGCTTTCTCCAAATCAGACTCCCTGACATCTAGCTTCCCTACTATAGGTGAAGGGCAGGACTGAGTTCCTTCTCTCTTGGACAAGGTTCTTCTCCTTGAAGCTCACTTCATTGATTGGGAGGTAAGGGGTTTTCCTAGACTTACTACAGAACTTTAAGAAATAAAAACTTGTCCTAATCTTATACATAATCTGATAATAGATGTCAGCTTGAAAAACATTTATTAACATATGCATCTACTGACAATATGGGGAACCCTTGTAGTAACAGACACATTTTGTATTTTGATCATATCAATATCCTGAATCTGATATTACAAGATGGTAGGTACCACTGGGGTCAAGGGTACATGGGACCTCTCTGCATTATTTCTTACAACAGTACGTGACTCAACAATTACCTCAAGATTTTTTTTTAAAAAAGCACACACACACTATACATCTAAGGTGCTCACTTAATCCCCCTCAGCCCTTCTGTGAAAGTTGGCAGACATGGAGAAAATCTACCTTAGAGTTGTCCCAAATCCAATTTTCTCTAGGATAAAGCACTGTCCTTGATTTTTCTCCTGCATTTTGGCTCAAGGGTCCTAGTCAATAAATGAATGATCTAAGCCATAACATTTTACTTCTTTGGGCTTCAATTTTCTCATGAGGAAAAATGAGGAATTGAGCTACATATCTTTTAAATATCTTTCATAATCTAAAATTCTATAATTCCAGATACATTGAATTACTGGCTAAGAGTTTTTTGAAGCCAAGTATACTAACTGCAATACATTATCAGAAGTGAGTCCTTAAGTAAGGTATCTAACAACAAGGTCAATACCTTGGAGTCCTTAGGCTTGTAACTAGATCAGCAATGGAAAGCTTTGGAGTAGAAAAAAAAGAACACTTCAGGAATCCTTAAACAATTCAGTCTCCTCTGGTCAACTACAAGTTGCTCTTCCTATACTCCTCCCATTCTATAACAACCTAGGTGACGTCTAACTCAAATGTTCACATTAACACTACATCTTCATACAAAAATTTGAACCAGGATCCCCCTAAGAGGGAGTTCTGTGATAACTGAATGTCTTTACTACCCTCTTCTCTCCTCAAGAATATGCCTCACAATGGAAACTATTTGAACAAGGGGTGTTCAACCCGCAGCCCACGGGCTACTAATGGCCCAGGATGGCTATGAATGTGGCCCAACACAAAATCATAAATTTACTTAGAACCTTCATTTTGCTCATCAGTTTTCATTAGTATTTGTGTATTTAATGTGTGGCCCAAGTAAACTCTTCTTCCAATGTGACCCAGAGACGCCAAAAGTTTGGACACCCCTGGATAGTTTCCTAGTTACTACTCATAGTTACTAGTCATTCTTAACCTTGAAACAGTGTAAAAACAAATTCAAATGTAGCTATGAAAATACATTCATGCAGTTACTTTAATGTTTTGCTCTTAGTTCTCACTGAAGATTAAATAAACCAAAGACTACTTGAAAAACATTAGTGGATATTCTCTTAAAACCTTTTGAAAGAGATTGTCTTTACATTGTTCAGGTTCCTCTGCAAAAGAATTCCCGCAGATTCAGCACAGATAGGGATATAAACTTTGAAAATTTAGACCCAGGAAAATGCTTCTCTCTTCTAAAGAACTCATGCACTGACTTTCGTTACATAGTTAGAATTTACATTCTATAATGGCTTTCACATAGTCAGTCCTGCCTAAAGCTCAGACCTTAATTTAAAGCTCAAACTTAGTAGTCTTTCATTAGTGGTATTAACCAGTCCTTATACATTTAAAATATCTCATAAATCATAAGAACAAAGATTTCTGGATCCACACCAAGAGGTTCTGATTAAGTGGGAAAAGGATAAGGACCTCAAATCTGCCTTTTAAACTAATATACAAAATAACTAGGATGCAAGTGGCCCATGGACCTCATATTGAGAAATACTAGCTTAATTTTAAATCATCTCTTGTATTTAAAACTTCAGATGTATCTATTTTTATAGCAGTAGCTTTATTATATAATTATTTTGTTATAGATCATTTTATTTTCTAGACTTAAGTAGAATAAAAATAATTTGTGTATCTCTACATAAACACAGGTAGCAGGTAATTAATTTGCAACAAACAGGGAAAAAATGTGGGTAGACATCTTTGTATCCTGAGAAAGACAGAACTACTTAAAATTGCATAGACAAAAAAATGAATTTCATTGCATCAAATTAAGGATTTCTATTCAATAAAAGCTACCACAAAGTTAAGAGACAATTGACAGAATTGGAGAAAATATGTGCAATACTGAAAATATCAAACAATTACACAGGATATGCTACACACACCAATAGACACTAGAATCTACCCAGAACTTATGCAAATCAATAGGAAAAATACAGCAACCCCAGTGAAAAATGGGCAAAAATTATAAATAAGCAATGTAAAGAAAAATATCAAAATATTAACAAGCACTTAATGAGATTCTTAGGTTCATTGCTTATCAGAGAAATGCAAGTTAAAACAAAAATAAGGCATCACTTTTAATATACTTAACACATTGGTAAATGTCAAGAGGCTACATTCATTTTTGTGTTCACCAAACCACCAGGATGTCAATTTAAGTCTTTGCTTTGTCCTTCAATCATCTCTGTGTTCACTTGAGAGAAGGCACCTCATCCCCTTGTGGAAGGGGGTGAGAATCCCAGGACAGCAGTAGCCCTCTATGAAACTCCTCTTTCAAAATCCTACCCTTGACTCCTTTTTACTCTTAATGCCCTTGAAGGGTTAAAGGAGTCACAGCCATCTTCAGTCTCCCACTGTCTCCCTGGAAAATCCTGCATCACAGCCTCTACAGAATGTAGTGTCTGTTGACTGAGTGATTCAATCAGATTTGCCATTTTGTTAACTACTGCAGGTGTTTATATAGGTCCCATTGAACAAGCAGATTTCTATCTGACAAGAAGGAGAGCAGATTCCTGCTACTAGAGGTGAGTTAGCTTTTACACCTCACCTGGAGCCTGAATACCTTTAGTGTCCACTCTAATTCTGAAAGTACAAAGTTCTAGGTATACTAGAGTCTGTTACCTAAAGCCTATGCAAGCCTAAAGCCTATGGAGTCAATTCCTCTATATTATCAGTATATTAACAGAAGCTTGTAGAGCAGTAAGTATCTCAAAGTGTGGGCAAAACCACACATCTGAGATTGCCTGAGTTACATTTAAAATGTGCAAATTCCTAAGCCCCATCCCAGATATAAGAAGCCCAAATGTCTGGGGACAGGACTCCGGGATTTTATACTTTTAAAAAAAGCTCCCCAATGTGAAGGGCAGGACCAATAAAATGGCATTGGTTGGTCAAGGTGAGAATAAAGGGTATAAAATAAAATGGTGCTACTCCTGTCAACCAAGATGACTGCCAGTCAGCCGTGACACTTTGGTTCCAGACGGAAACTACCTCGCCACCTCTGGCAAAGAGGCATGCCTGAGATATCTGCACACGTGATCAGAACAGCTGTGTCTGCAGAGCAGGACCACCCACAGATAGGCTCCTGGGGAAATGCCCCACTCGCCATCAGGGGTGCCAACACACTGAGCGAGAGACCCAGGGCATGAAGTACACTACCCTCAAAGGTATAACTGAGGCAGACTTCAGACCACTGCTGCTGAGACAGCTGAGCTCCGCACTCCACAGTGCGGCTCCACACCACGCTGATCTCCCTCGGTGTTGGCCGCTGAAGGCTCTTCTCCACTGGATAGAGATTGTACCCTCTCCGACATGTGAGACTGGTTCTTCCTTGCAAGATGCTGATGGCTCCTTTGCCCGTTTTGCTGTCTCCTGGACCCATTGGCTGAGACTCTGGGACTCAGGTTCATTATTCCCCATTGATTGTTTTGTGTGTGTTATATTCCTCCTAGAGTGTTAGTGTGAGTAGGATGTTAATGTATGTTGGTGTTCTACTTTGAGTGAACCTGCATTCAATAAAAGCTGAGTGAGTAAGTAGCATAGTTACTGTGTGTGACTCTTGTCCATTCCTCGGTGCAGTTGCTCAGCAGGCAGCGAGCCGAGCAGTTGCCCGGCTGACTTACAGGAAAGACTATATCTTGAAACATATGTGACACCCAGTAGCCTTAAGCAATAAACTCATAAGCTAAAGTACTTAAGTGCTCAAATCAAAGTGGAAAAACTGCTGTTTTGGAAGGTGCACTTGTGAAAAATTCATTTTGTAATATGAACTAAAGAAAATCTCTGAAGTTATAAACATCATCTCCCATAGAAAAATCAGCTTGGTTTGATGATTAGAACTATGCACTAGAACTCAAATGTTTTATTCCCTGTGCCACCATTTCCCTCTATGAATGATATCAGTAAATTATTTAAATTCACTGTGATAAATAGGATATACAGTAATTCCTTTTTCCTGCCTCAGAGGCATAGTGTGAGGTTAATTAAATAACAGCTGCAAAACACTTTTGGCTCCTTAGAGAAAGACATTATATAAGACATTATATTATATATGCAGCATATTTTCCTTTCCTATTTTCATAGGGCTAATTGTTCTTGAGAACTCAGCCCATGGCAGAGAAAACAACCATGACCAGGCCTTCACAAGCTTTAAATTCACAAGGGCAAAATTTGGTCACAGTTGGTGTCAGACACAGCGAATGTTATGCTTCTGTTCTTTGCACAAAGACCACTGCCATCTTGTGGAACGCAAGCAGTGTCCTTATCTTGGGCTTCTGTTTCATTTGTGTGAAATGGTGACAAGATAATTTGGGTTTTCTGCCAGCAAGGATTCGTGACATACAGTGTTAGTCATCCTGAGGCCTGTTCCCCGTGCACACAAGGGCTGAGTGACACCACCCTGAAGGTCAGGTCATGTTAATGGAAGGAAGAGCTTTATAAACAAGACATTTCCCAGGGGCTTTGAACTCTACTTAACTCTCAAATGGGGGTTGCCACATAAACCTGCTTTTGTGTTTCATTATGGTCTGGAATTAAGGCTGGAAAAGAAAAAAAAAATTAACACTGGTGATCACTAAATCCAATGCCGATTGCTCTGGGAAAAATGTGTCAGTCTGTAAATGTTGTTTGTATTCATTTGTCAAAAGAATAAGAGGAACCAATTAAAGAAAATAAATGAAATAAGACCACCAAACAGCCCTGAACTCTATCAAGTCTGATAAATAATTGTCATATTTTGACAAACATGATGAATTTTTAAATCCATCCTACAAAAAAAGGTTTTCATGAAGATTCCTCCCTAGCTTTTCTCATATTAGTGGAAAGGCTTGAACACATACATCTAGAGAAAACACAGCAAATGTCTTTCATTTCCTCCTGATAAAACTTTCCCTTAAGTAGTATTACATAGTAAAAACAGAAGTTTTTTGAGCAGTAATACTGCCTTTTACTTCTATATAGCAAGCATTCCTTGAGAACACATATGTGTGGGTTTTCTTTATTTGCATTTTTAAATTCCTCCTGGCTGCATCAGCCTTGGGGAAAAAAAAAAAAGACTGGACGAAACTTATCTTTCATAGCCACTTTTACAAATATCTTCCCTGAGTTGGGAGTTTTCTCACCTCTGCTATGAGGCCTTAGCTTCTATAGTCATCAGATAACTGAGATTTAAATCAATATACAATAAAAAGTTAGAGTAAAAAGTTAACTCACTGCTTAATAAAAAAAAATTCTAGAAAATTGGGCAGGGAAGAGAGTTTAGTGAATTCTTTTGTCTAGAATCCAAGAATTCATTATATGACCAGTCATCTACTCAGCTTATTGATTTTTAAAAGTTTAAAAACCACTTAGGCATGAGTAATATTCTCAGTCCTTCAAATAAAATGCTGTCTTCTTGCCCCAGCCTCAAATCTTATCTCAGCAGCGTTGTTCCATCCAAAAGAAATAAAAATCAGATGAACCAAAGTATCAAAAAATAATAGATGAGTTTATTGAAATATTTTGAAGAGTCAGCAAAAAGTGGGATGAGGAATACAACACATAATACAAAGACATTTTTTTCTGTAGTCTGTTTTCAATAGATTGTTCTCTTAACTTCATGAATTGAAGTAACTAACCCCCTAGATTTTATATCTTTGTATTTCCAAAAGCACCCCACCCTTCTGTTGCATTACTGACCTCCAGGAGAAAAATTTCCTTATGTGAGCAGAATTCTTTATACTGCATTTCTACCCAGTAACTATACCAGAAGCCCAGACACCTGGCAATTCCCCTTAAAGGGTGAGGAGAGGGTCAAAGACCAGGAGCACAGATCCTTCAGTAATGTGCTCCTTTAGCATAAGAACAACATCATCATAAAGGGAAACAGTTTCTGTTTGAGTACCATTTCATCCCAGTCATAGCTGGTCCAAATTCAGCCTTCTGAAGGGTAACAAGTGCATGCATAAGTGATGCACTGGAAGACACATGGCTCAGGATGAGGCAGCAGTAACCTATGATCACGCTCATCCTGAGCACCATGTCCCACGCTGTGGCCTCGCAAACTCCGGTGCGTGTTGGAAGAGCCTCTTTAACACACACTGACATGTGTTCTGTGGTGGAGACTGCTAGTTACCTTTCCCATCACCCATAATATGTTTGTTTCTCATAGCAATAAAGCTCTCAATTTTTTAGCTGGAGGCATGGCCACCCATAAGAAAGAATATATTCCCATTTCTCACTTGCCTTTCAGTTAAATATGGCCATAAAAGTATCTTCTGGCCAATGATATGTGAGCTGAAAGGATGTGTTCATCTTCTGAGTTGTGCTCTTAAGAGAATTCTCAGTGGCTTCAACTACCCGACTTCCCGTTCCTGCTGGCTAGAGTGAAGGTGTGGATGGGGACCATCAGGATCATGGGGATGAAGCAGCACACTGCAGAAGACAGCACAACCAGACAGAGGGAACCTGGAGCCCTGATACCGCAGAACCACCATGCCAGCCCTGCAGTTTTGTGCCCAATATGTCAGGTATGAGAAAAACTATTTCACTTATTTTGGGTCTCAGCATAAAAACTCAAGAGCCTTCCATCATTTTTGATAGCATCCTGTGCAGTTTCTCTTATGACACTGATTTCTTTGCATTATATAAATGGTATTTTTCTTATCTACAGACTATAAACTCAGGATAGACAGGAAATCTTGTTAATACCTGTATTAGGTACACTGTATGTATACAATAAATATTTGCTTACTGGATAAATAGATGGATGGATAAATGAAATAAGACAATTGATGGTATAATCAGTTTGTAGTCGCAAAAATTCAAATATTTTTACCTTATAACTTAATGGAGTTTTCCAACTTGGGCTTTGGGGCACGATATTTAAATCACAATAAAACAACATAATGAAGTTTGGAACAAAATGTTCTAATGGATAATAAATGTGGTGATGTTCTAAAATGACTGGTGTAAGCACATACATAATTAATAAGTTATTTCTCGAGTGGGACTCTTAATCAAGTTTCCCTTCACATCACGTAAAGTCTTAGTACGAGCATTGGTTCTGTTTTTATCCTACTTTCTTTTATCAAGGTGGTCTTCTATCAGCAGAAAGTTGTGGACTTTCTTAGATTCTACTTGTACTTCCATAAACCCAGTTTCTAATATACAATACCTCTGGACTCGACTGTTGCTACAGCTGCTCTCTTACCATTCACCGATCCCCATCCCTCTGCATTTCCGTCTGCTGTGTGGAAAAAACTCGTCCTGGCCAGTGGCTCAGTTGGTTGGAGCGCCCTCCTGTAGCAGGAAGGTTGTGGTTTCGATTCTCACACTGATGTTTCTCTCTCTCTCCCTTCCTTTCTCCCTTCCTCTCTCTAAAAGCAATGAAAAAGTGTCCTCAGATGAGGATAAAAAAGAAAAGAAAAGAAAAAGCTTGCTGACCAGTCATGAAAACCAAACTCTTCATTTACACATTACAGTTTGCGCTAGTAGAGTGTGCACCTGGGCTGAGAGGGCTGCTTCACACTTCCTCTGCTCAGTCTAGAACTATGTCACCTGAATCCTTCTTCTGTTGCTGTCTGCGGATACTCCTACAGACTGCAGTTTAAGTGCTCCAGGAGACAGCTCTCCCCTCCTGGGATGGCACTCGCTGGCCTCCACCACATGGCAGGCCACGTGTTGCTAAACTTTCTGACAACCAATAGCAGTATTGCCCACTCTGGTTTCGCAGTTTGCTGGTTGGCTCAAGTTTTTATATCTGTTTTTCCCTTTGGGGTTTTTCTTGACCTTCAGTTTCTACTGATCTTTCCTTTCTCTCCCCTTTCGGCAAGTCAGACATTATTTAGTCTGCCCTAGGAACCCAGATGTAAAGTATAGCAGGCAGGGGAAGTGTCTCTGGATACGTTCCTTCCCCTCCCTGTCCCTTCCCTATTTCCAGCCCTCCCCAAGACACACACACCCTCTCTCGGGCCTCTCCCTGTCCTCCTTACATGGAGTCTCCCTTCCACAACTACTACGGGGCAAGGATCAAATGCCCGTGCTTGGTGTGCAAAAGCTGCCACTGGCATTCAAACTGCTGTTGTACTTAAGGAACGTCATTTTCAGTACGTGTACTGCTTTAACTCCTCACAATCCACTTTACGTGTTTCATTCTAAACACTGAACGAGACCTATAAAATACAATCTTGTCCTTCAGAGATTTTATTCTAAGAAATACTGTATTTATATGCATGTATAAGAAGTCCTATTCTTATATGTAGCATGTTTTCTCATTGCTATGACATGAGTTTATGCTCACCTGCCTACGACATGCTGTAGCACTGTGCTAAGAATTCAATTTATTTCATTCATCACCGTCTTGGAGTTGGAAGCCAGAGCTCTGGCAATACTGATGAAAGGAGATCTGAATAAATTATTTTGCTTTCTGTTTTAAATAGATAATCCATTTCAGGTTTGGCTTCTCTTTCATAAAAATTCACAACTCTCTATGGCTAGGCAGTACTTACCTTTCCATCTGATGAACTGT